>NC_091436.1:131328151-131949857 GCF_964237555.1 Oryctolagus cuniculus
AAGGCAGGAGCCTGGAGCTGCATCCAGGTTTCCCATGTAAGTGGAAAGTACCATCATCCTTTCTTATTTTTCAGTTACTTGTCATAACTGTTGTCCCTTGCTCCAGGTTGACTGCAGTTAATAATGGGTGTCCTTTAAATTAAAATTTTTGTAAAAATCATGTGAGCAGCCAGTCATCCGTGGGAAGAGTTGAAGTTGGGCAAAACAAAGGGAGTTGGGCCACTTTATGCTTCCTTCCCAAGAGTGTTAGCTGGGACTTGAATCAGCACTCGGATATGGGATGCCAGGATTCTAAACGGTGGCTTAACCCTCTGTGCCACAATACCTGCCCCTATATCATTGTTTACTGTTTTAGTAATTTTGTTCTTCCCCTTATTTTTCTTGGTACTTTCTATTGTTGTTGTTTTTCTAACAATTTTAACAATATGTTGAATATCTTTTTTCAGTAATATTCATACTTTATTTTTTCTAATATAAGTATTTTAGACCATAAATTTTTCACCAAGAGCCACATTAGCTGTGACTTACATATTTAAAAGTCTTTGTCTCATAAGTTCAGTGTTTGGGCTTCCTCTTGCACAGTTTCTGTTAATTTCTTCCTTTCATACCCTTCCTTCATGTTAGGCCATGCTTTCTTGTTTCTTTAAAAATCTCAAAATTTCAGCAGGTTAGGGCTGGCGCTATGGCATAGCTGGTAAAGCCACAGCCTGCAGTGCCAGCATCCCATGTGGGATTTGTTGATGTTTGCTTACCTAGAATGTAGTCTTTCTTAAAGATGTTTTGTGTGTACTTCAAAAGAATGTGTATTTTTCAGCTATTGGGAACATTATTCTCTTTACATCCATGTTATTTTAATTATGTTGTTTAAATTTTTCCTGACATTTAGTCCAGTTGATTTATCACTTGCTGAGAGAAAGTAGTTAAAATCTGCCACTGATAATAGATTTTTCAGTTTATCATACTTTGTCACTTTTTGCTTCATATTTTGAGACTAGGTTATAAATGTGTATACACTTAGAATTGTTATATATTTCTGATAAAATGAACCTCTTTTCAATATGTGGTTGCCCTGTTTCTTGAATAATGCAGTTTAATGTCTATTTTAAAATACTGTTTTAACTTTTGCATATAGGTATCATGTCTTTTTCTGCATCTTTAGTTCAAATTTTTTTTTATTTCTTATAAACAGCATGTCATGGATTTTAATCTCTTTTCAATTTGTCTGTCTTTATCTTTTAAATTGCAGAATTTAGTCCATATGCAATGGTTATGATTCCTAATACATTGAATCCATTTTACTATACCATTTCTACTCATCTAATTTGAAAAATTGTTTTTTCCTTTCTTGTCTTCTTATAAGTTGAGTTTTATATGGTTGTTTTTCTTCACCCTGTTTTCCCCCTGAACTATTTTGATGGTTAATGCATTCTGTTTCTATTTTAGTGATTACACTATATTGTGGAAATTTTAGCATGTGTATTCAATTTGCCAGTCTAAAGTTAATCTGTATCTTTACCCTCTTCATACATCCTGCAAAGACCTTAGAATATACTTATCTTCCATTACCCCCCCATTTGACCTATAAGCTATTCTTTAATAGAATGCATGTGTATATTGATTTTTTAAAAGATTTTATTTATTTGTTTATTTTTTTGAAAGAGTTACAGAGAGGCGGAGGCAGAGAAAGAGAGAGAGAAAGGTCTTCCATCCACTGGTTCGCTCCCCAGATGGCCACAAAGGTTGGAGCTGCGCTGATCTGAAGCCAGGAGCTTCTTCTGTGTCTCCCACACAAGTGCAGAGGCCCAAGGGCTTGGGCCATCTTCTACTGCTTTCCCAGGCCATAGCAGAGAGCTGGGTTGGAAGTGGAGCAGTCGGGACTCCAACTGGTGCCCATATGGGATGCCGGCACTGCAGGCGGCAGCTTTTCCCACTGTGCCACAGTGCTGGCCCCGATGTATATTGATTTTTAATTACACAGTTGAGACATATTACTATTGTCTTATCCAGTCAAGGTGCTTTTTGCATTATCCACATGTTATTTCATGTTTGTGACTTGCCATTCCTTCTTACATCTCAGATCTCCATCTGGGATTGTTTTCCTTCATTCTGGAGTATACCTTTCAGAATGTCCTGTGATAAAAATCTGTTGATAGTAAATTCTTTTGTTTTTCTTTGCCTGAAAATGCCTTATTTTGAAGTTCTGGAACTTTTGTATTTCGCCATTCCTCTGGAAAATATTCTCATCTGGTACATGTTTAAAAAATCAAATAGCACTCAAAAGCATTTATAACGAATACAGTGGTTCCCACACTTATCCTCCCTCATCTAACGCAAACTTTTTCTTTACTCTGTTAGTTTTTCCTTTGGGCATTTATACATCCCTATAATTTTCACAATTGTAGTCAGTTCACTTCCTACTATGGTAGTAGATGAATGTTTGGCCCCCTTATGCTGCATCATCTTGAGCTTTTCTTCCACATCTTCCTGAAGCAGGCCTATTACAATTTGTAGTTAAAGCCATTTTTACTGTTGTCATGCAAATATCAATCACTCCTGAGCATATGTAGTATGCTTCTTTTAAGGTTTATTTATTTGAAAGACACACACACACACACACAATCTTTCATCCACTATTTCACTCTCCAAATGGCTGTAGTAGCAGGAAGCTGGAATCGGGAGCAGAAGCAGGACTCAAACCCAGGCACTCCAGTGTGGGATGAGGGAATCTTAGCTAAGGCACTAAATGCCCACCCAAGAGGACACTTTTCAGTATTCCTGTCTTTTAAGTAACAATGCTACAGTATGAGCAGGTTGCCCTCCAGGGCATGGTGGTCTCCCTGCACCATCATCTTACAGAATCCCATCCATTCTCTTCCATGTTGGATCTTCTGTTTTCTATGAAGCATGATTTGGGATGTATCCTCATTTTGGTAGGAAATATCCTTCAGTAGTTTTCTGGTAAATTTAATAGGAGATAAACTTTCTGAGATTTTGCATGTCTGAGTGTGTTTTTATTCTATCCTTACACCTGTGTCACAGTTGAACTACATAGAGAATTCTAGATTGGAAATTATTTTGCTTGAGAGATTTAAAGACAATTTACAGTTTTCTTTCTGACTTCAGTGTTCTTGAGAAATATGAAGTTATTTTGATACCTGATACTTTGTATGTGAACTGCTTCTGTTTGTATCTGTCTCTATTTGTCTCTCTTAATCTAGAAGCTTGTCAGCTTTATTCTTTGTAATTTTCTAAAACTTCGGTAATGTGCTTAGACTAGTTCCATTTTTACTGTTGTTCTTAGTCCTCAGTATGCCTTTCAAATCTGAAAACACATCTTTCCATGATATGCATTTTTCACCATGTTTTCTGTAATGGCTCTCTGAAAATTCTATTTGGATGTTGGCCTTCTTGGACTGGTCCTCTAATTCTCCTCTCTCTTCTGTTTACCATATTTTTGCCTTCTTTTTATCTTTGAAAGACACAGACAGAGATAATTCCTTCTGGTGGTGCACTCCCCAAATTGCTGCAAGAGCTGGGGCTAGGTCAGGTCACAGCGAACATCCAGGAACTCAGTCAGGGTTCCCCACACGATTTCAGGGACTTTCGTACTAGAGCGAGCCTTCACCTGCTGCTTCGCAGGGTGTGCACTAGAGGGAGCTGGGCTTGGGAGCGGAGCTGGGATGCAAATCCACATCCTCTGATGTAGGGTGTGAGCATCCCAAGCAGTGCCTTAACTGATATTTTTCAGCTCTTTGTTTTGGCATATTTCTCTTCTTAATTTTCTAACTTTTAGTTGAGAATTTTTATGTTCTGTTCTCTAATTTTCAAGAGCTCACTTTGCTCTTAATTATCTTAGGGTATTCTTTAGGATTTCTGTTTTCTCTGGATTTGTTTGTTTTTGGATATTTCTTCAGTTTTAGAGGTTTTCTTTAGGAATCCACCTAAGTAATCCTTGATTGCTGTCTTAACAGTAGAATACTAAAAATATGATTGGAAGTTTTGAGCGTGGCTTTGAGGTATGCTGCCTAGGTCAGCTTTCAATGGAAAGACTCTTTCTCACTCTCTGTTGGATGAATCACCAAGTTTTTTTCAGGTGGGATAGAAGATAGGATTTCCTGTTGGTGTGAAGTGAGGAAGGGGTCCAGCCTCTTATCCCCAGTTCTGGAGGCATCAGCCACTGTTAGTGTCTGAGATTTTTCAGAATTCTCTAGCTTAACACAGATTGGTTCTGCTCTGCCCTTACTGCTAAGAATCAGCTCTCTTAGGTCTGCAAGCTACATCCTATCCTTCAGAAGTTTACCATTATCTTTCATCCTTTCCTTCCTAAGCTTTTGGCTTTAATTTTTTCAAAAAGATTTATTTAGTTTATTTGAAAGACAGAGTGACAGAGGAAGAGATCTTCCATCCTGAAATGTGCGTCGTGACCCAGGAACTCCATCCAGGACTCTCATTGCGTGCCTGCTTTCCCAGGCACGTTAACAGGGAGCTGCATTGGAAGCAGAGCAGCTGGGACTCCAGCTGGCATTCCCACAAAGAATGCCAACATTGCAGCAGCAGCTTAACCCACTCTGCCACAACACCCAGCCCCTCACTTTGATTTTTTGAAAAGCCTTTTTATTGATGTTTTCAGTAATTTTGGTGGTATTGAACTTTTGGTCAGTGAGTGTTTTCATCTCAGCCTTTGATGAAACTCCACTGCCTTCCATTGTCACTCTTCAGAAGTCAGGCGTCAGGCATGGTCTGATAAGTCTCTGCATGCACAGTCTGTGTATTTTCTATGGCTGCTTTCTAGATCTGCATTGTTTAAAGAAATATTTGTTTATTTGCAGAGCAAAACAGAGACAGAAAGGAAGAGGGACAGAGAGAGAGAAAAAGAGAGAATCTTCTGCTCACTGATTCATTCCCCAAATGCCTCCAACACCCAGGTCTGAGCCAGGCCAAATCAAGAATCGGTGGCAGGGACCCAAGGACTTGGGCTACCAACTGTTGCCTCCCCAGGCACAGTAGTAGGAAACTGGATTGGAGCAGAGGAGGCAGGACTTGAACTCGCACTCCAGTATGGGATGTGGGTGTCCTAGGCAGTAACTTAACCTACTGAGCCAAGCACCCACCCCTAAATATATATATGTAGGCTTTTATATCCCAAAATAATTTCACTCCTGTGGGTTCATGTGTGAATTTCTTTTTGTTCATCCTGTTTGGAATTTTTTTATCTGAGGTTTAGTATATTTCTAAGTAGTTCTGGAAAATGTTTATCTGTTACCTCAATTAAATATTGGCTCTCTCATCCTTTATGTTTTTCTTTCTAGATCTTTATTAGATCAGCTAATTATTCCTTCATAGTTTTAAATCTTTCTTTTTATGTTTCTCATCTCTGTGTCTCTGTACAGCATTCTGAACAATTTCTTTAGCTTTATTTTCTATTTTATGAGTTCTCTCCAACTAACTTTGATATTCATTACTCATCCATTAGATTTCCATTGAAATTGTGTGTTTTTATTTCTGTAAGTTGTATGGAGGTTTTTCCTTAATATTGCTTTGCTAACATGGGTAGTCTTGTGTTGCATTATCATACTTTTAATTTCCTATTTCTTTAAATATGTTAAAGGTATTCATATACAAGTATACTCTGCATCTAGTAATTCTGGTATCTGCAGAATTTGCTTGTCTGATTACACCATTTGGTATTCTGCACTCACTCATTGAGGCTTGTTTCCTTGGGATTTTTGTCATTCTCTTTGAGTTCATATTCCTTGGAATTTCTTTGTATATATGGGAATTATTTGAAACCTAAATGTATGAGGTTCTTTAAAAACCTGTGAAAAGGTGAAATTAAAAAATAACTTTATTGTGGTGCAAAAATTTGGTGTATGTTCCTGTGTTCTTTGTGGATGACTAGATTCAGTTTTCCCCAGTACCTAAGGTCAGGCTGCTCACCAAAGATCCTTCACAGCTTAAAGTTTTAGGGTTGGGGCCACCTCTATGGTGTAGTGGGTAAAGCTGCCGCCCACAGTGCCAGCATCCCATATGTGTGCCAGTTCGAGTCCTGGCTGCTTCATTCTGATCCAGCTCCCTGTTACAGCCTGAGAAAGCAGTAGATGATGGCCCAAGTCCTTGGGCCCCTGCATCCACATGGGAGACCCAGAAGAAGTTCCTGGCTCCTGGCTTCTGATAGGTGCAGCTCTGGCCATTGCGGTCATCTGGGGAGTGAACCAGCAGATAGAAGACCTCTCTCTCTCTCTCCCTCCTAGCCCCCCGCCCCCCCCCCCCCCCCGCCTCTGCCTCTCTGTAACTCTGTCTTTCAAATAAATAAATAATCTTTAAAAAACAGTTTTAGGCTTTTCAGGCTACTCTGCTAGTATGAGTTCTGGCTTGAAACAAGGAGAGTGAGCTTGTGCTTAGGAGTTCTCAAAAGGCTTTTTTCGTGTGTGTGTGTGTGTGTGTGTGTGTGTTTCCTGTTGTACTCAGAGTCAAACTCCAGTTAAAGTCTGTCTCCTTGTGCAAGACAGAGCTTTTTAAAGTCAGCCACTAAAAGCATTGTCTTTTGGGATTCTGGGCTTTTGGTTCAGGGGTCTCTGAACAAACGTCTCATCCTGTGTAAACCCCCAGGCTTTTGTCTGCTTCCCTCACGCACGTAGGTAGCCTGTTCAGATTCAGCCTCTCCCTCAGGGGTCAGCAAAGGACCTAGTGGTAGAAGGATAATATATCTTAATATGCCTGGGAAGTTGTGAATTCACTGCAGCTTGCCTATTCATACTCAAAAACGTCCTGGCTTGGGTAGCGGATTATGTGGTCAGCCTTCCTCAGAGCAAATGGCCCCTCTAGGACTTACCCTCAGCGGTGGTTCTTTTTCAAAGATTCTTGCCTCCAGTTATTTCTTGTATTTTACTACCAACTTAACCATACTTTTAAAACATGTATTGTCCATTGTTTTTAGATGTTCTTCATGAGGAGGAATTTCTCTGCATGTATATAGTCATCTATATGACTGGATATGGAACTCCTGCCCTATATCTTTTAAAAGAGCTTTTCCACAAAGGAATCTAAATATTTCTGTTTGAGAAAGAACTCACTGTATGACTTTATTTTTTGGAAAAAAAAAAAAGATTTATTTATTTATTTGAAAGGTAGAGTTACAGAGAGGCAGAGGCAGAGAGAGAGAGAGAGGTCTTCATCCGCTGGTTCACCCCCAAATGGCCACAACGGCTTGAGCTGTGCCAATCTGAAGCCAGTAGCCTGGAGCTTCTCCAGGGTCTCCCACACAAGTACAGGGGCTCAAGGACTTGGACCATCTTCTAATGCTTTTCCAGGCTGTAGCAGAGAGCTGAATTGGAAGTGGAGCAGCTGGGACTCGAACTAGCACCCATATGGGATGCCGGCAGTGCAGATGGCCGTTTTACCCTATACCACAGCGCTGACCCCTGTATTTCTTTCTTATATTAGCCTGTTAATTCAGTAACACTTCATAAATTAGAAAAATCAGTAATTCTTATTAAAATTTTTAAAATATGCTATGTGGAAAAATAATGTGTAGAGTACGAAGGATAAAACAAGAACATCTTGATTATTGTAACTACAAATTGCAAGCAGAATCTGGAGTTGTCAAAGTGTGGACTAAGGTGTATATGCATGCACATTGTACATTTTCTTAATGTTCATGAACCCAAGAATAAAATGCATAGTAAATTGAAAAAAAAAAAAAAACAGAAGACCAAAATAGAGGTTAAATCTTATTCCTGATATTTGGACAATTTTGCTTTGCCTCATCATTTACAGTTGCACACTATGATTGGTTTCTGATATTATTGAAAGGTATCATAAAAATAATGTTTGTCCCTTCAGCCCTAATTAGAAAGGGTGATTTCAGGCTGTTGTAAGTAATTGTGTCTAATGGAAACACCAGTGCCGGCCCCGGTGTAGCTTCCCTGACATGCCTAATGTGGTTTCTTCTGAGAAGAACATATTAGACAGTAGCGTACATTTACATACGAATATGTGACTTCTACAAAGGGGTAGGAAAAGAATTTATTTTCATTTATCTGAATATCAAAATTGGTAACAAAGTCAACCAAAACTTATGTACATTCTGAACAGAATACAAGAGTGATAGAAGAGATATAGTAGGTTCAGGTAAGTGAACCTGATGATATATTGGCGGCCTCATCCATCAACTCCAGAAATTGGTTTCGATAAGCCTAACTTTGCTGAAGGTGCTCATCTCTGCCTCCGAGCAGCCTCCAGTGTCAGGCTGGGAAGGGGCGGGTATGCCACCAAGTAAGATAATGCATTTAAAGGGAATTATGACCCACAGTATATTCAGATGGCAGTCATTGTAATTCTAATTATCCAGTCCATTCAAGGTACTGGATAGCTTTTTATGATTATAACCACTCCAAGAAGGACAAATATAAGGTAATAAGCATACAGAGCTATCGGGTACCCGGAGTGCGTAGACTCGGGAAAATGAATGATATCAGAATACATCAGCTTGTCTCCAATTTTCTTTGTACACAATTGCAATAAAATTTGATGTGCATTGCTGGGTGTTAGGAGGTTTCTTAGTGGTTAATGATTTACATAATGATTCCTTTTTATCAGAGAGTTAACACAGCTCTTGTTTCTGGGTTTAGAATAATTTTGTTACAGCTTTCATTCCGTTTAACTTAAATGTGCATCTGCATAACAAGCCTTCATCATTTGAGATGTATTTTATATATTAACTATTATACATGATACTTATATTACATACATTGTTCTGACATTTACGATAAATTTACTTTCCCTTAATTTCTTTTCAATTTTTTTTCGATTCCAAGTTTCTCAACCCAATAACAAATATTACCATAAAACTCTTCATCCTTGGAATATCCTTCAACATTATTTGTGTCAAACAAGCCCGTATCTATTCAGTCCTTAGCCAAATTATGTGTCCTTAACTGTTATAATCTTTCTGTTTAAATCATTCTCTCTGAACGTTCTCCACATGCATGGCTTTCTCTAAGTTCTGTTTACTTTATGTAACATCTTACTTTTGTGCTTAAAAAATAAAAAAAAAAGCCACATGGAAATCTTTTCCTTTGTGCCTTCCCATGCTCATTAAACAAGAAGGGATAATTTGAAGTTTGCTTTTTTGATCCCAAATCATGGGTAGCTTTCTAGTTATATTGAATAAGAGATGGCAGACTTAGCTTTATTTTCCTACTCTAGTTACCTCTGCACATTGGTTTTTTTTTTTTGGGGGGGGGGGTTGGCTCAAGGTTGATTATTTTTAAAAAGGTTGAACTAAGTACAAATTTACATTTTCAGTTTAACAATAAACTGATGTCCATAACATACTGCTGATATTTTTTGATCTTTTAAAAATTTTTGATTTTATTTATTTGAAAGATAGAGAGACAGAGCTTTCCCATCTAATGCCTCACTCCCTAAAAGCCTGCAACAGCAGAGGCTGGGCTGGGCTGGGCTGGGCTGAAACCAAGGACTAGAGACTCCATCCTGGTCTCCCACATGGGTGGTAGGGACCCAGGTACTTGAGCCATCAGCAGCTGTCTCCCAACATTCACATTATCAGGAAGCTTGAATGGGGAACGGAGCAGGGACTCGAACCCAGGCTGCATCCCAAGCAGCATCTTAAGCACCATGATGAACACCTTCTCCACTGCTTCTATTTTAAAAGAAGAAAGTTGCACAGTGTGCGTGAGTGTGCGTCCCTCCCTAGCAACCCAAAACCATGGCTAGATTTTCTAACTCGCCCTTTCCTTGTCTGGCTTGAAGAAGTCTGTTCAATAATTCATAATTAGATTCCTCTGAGCAAGACAAGGTCTGATACTATTGCCAGAGTTCAAATATCTGGTATCCTTTCATGATATAGTTCACAATGATAGGCAATAATTTGGAAGACATTGCCTCACCTCGGTTCTCTGTCTTTAGATGCTGGCTGACTTCTCATCCCCTGTAGTTACTGAATGAAGTGACCAGTATTTGGTTCTGCTTGAACTTGCCTAGGGCAGGGTCAGCACCTTCAGGGTGCAGACTTTCTAACTCATTGTGAAATTTCTTAATGCCAAGTCCCTAGCACAAGAGTGTATATCTTGTGAGTGCTCAATAAATATTTAAAGCTAATAAAAAGCAGGATACAAGCAAGTAAGCTGTCCAAATAACCCTTCCTACAGTTCCTGTGGAACATGATTTTGACCCAATTTGTGCTTCATTATTGCATTGATTGTTAGTGTTTTATATTCTGAGAAAGAGCGCATGCGGACAATTCAACAGCATTTCTTCCATTAACTTTCCTGGTGCCTAGCTAGCCCTGACTTCTCCGTCAGTGTGGGTTTCTGTCAAGGGACTTGAATTCCACAGATGGAAGGAGTGCTGAGAGTGAGTTAGTCCACATCCCTGCCTTAAGGGTGAGAACATGGAAAAGACAACTGGAAGCCTCTTTCCACCCTCAAATCTCCAGAGTGATAGCTGTCACGTCTCAGCTGCTTCCTGATACTGCCTTCTGTGTTTTTGGACATTGTGTTCCAAAGATCACTAAAATGTTGCAGCTAACTCTGAATCCCTTTCCTTGTCACTGTAGTCAGGGGGAAAATAATAAAGCCAGTGACACTTTCTGAGACACAATAGGTGTATCCAGAGGTCTGTCAGTGCTTTCAGGGCCACATGAAAGGTATCGATTTCATGCTGATTTCTATGCAGGGTTGGTTCTCTAGTAGGTCGTGTGTGTGTGTGTGTGTGTGTGTGTAGGGGGGTGTCTGTTGTGAATGTGTCCAGAACCTTCCCCCCCCCAAATAATTTGTTTTAAATTGAAAAAATTTTATTAATTGGTTTTTTCATCCTGTCAATTGTGCTAAAAATAAGGGAGACAGTTCTTTTATTAGGATATAATAAAGTAAAATGATAGACTTTGATTTTAAAATAACAGTGTTAATGATTATCTAGAAGTTTCTTAGTAATAAATCCAGCTCTGACATCTATAGAATATGACTTTTCTGTGCTTTCCCCTATGCCCTTATATATAGCTTGAGTGTCAATATTTTAAAAGCTTATTTCTCAGAAAGATGCTGGCCGTGGAAGCAGAGTTAAATGTTGCTTACCTTGAGATCCCTATATATATTCTTTTTCAAAATTTAATTGTGTAAACCTCTAAACCTGAATTTTAAACCAACACTAACAAGTTTTCGTTTATCTTCCAACACTAAGTATAGCAGAATGCTTCCTGAAGTGCATACTTTATGACTTCATTAAAAAGGGAACTGTCACAATGAGTCTCTTTCATCATATTGTGGGTATTTTAGTAATGTACTAACAGCATGGTAAAAAAAAAAAAAAAAAACACCACAGAGTTGATTTAATCATAATTCCTTTATTCAGTGGTCTTGAAATTTATTAATTCTGGTCCAAAAGAAAAAAACAGATCAGTGCACATAGTAATTGGTCCCCACACAAACAGATTGGCCTGTGTCATCTATTGTTATATATAACTATATATATATCACTTGAGATACAGACTGTCTAATAAGCTTAATCGGGAATTTTTTTGAATTATTTTCAGTGATGTCTGGGGATTCACTGGAAAGAGCAAAAATATGTCACATTTTACTGTTCTGATCATTTGTGGCTATGTAGCTCCCTAAGGAGAGTAGCCACCAAGGACCCATGGTCCCGAGGTATTTTTGCTATTCATCACACAGATACTCTGCAGCCCTCACGCTGCTGAAAAGCTGTTAGAAGGACCCATCTCTACTCTTCCCCGTAGAAAAAAAAATGCATGCATGCAAACTTGCACAGCATACAGAGAAACCTAGAGGGATGATGAAGGGAGAAGCAGGTGGAGAAGGAAGCCCAACTTCAGTTTTCAGAATCTGACAGACCCTTGCTGTTCTTGTTTCATGGCAGAAGAAATGAGAAGGGAAGGCTGTTGGATATGTCAGAGATAGAAATCGTGTCTCATTTGGGAAAATTTCTAGAAGAGTCTGAGTGTCAGGTGCAAAGGGAAAAGCTAGGGGATCTGAACACTCTTCTAGGGCCTTCTAGCACCAGATGGCTGGGCCTGGTCTCAGTGCTGAAAATGTCAAGAACATATTCCCTAAAAAGGAAAGTAAACACAGAAAATGATAAATTTGTTATTCCTGAAAATATGGGTGAAAATGGTTTTATGCTGTTGCGCTTTATACTTTAAAGTGTTGATCTTTTTTTCTTCAAGGATCTGTGGACTGATGGAGCAGGATTTTTTAGCTACGGTAGCATTATGTTTGATTTTTATAAAATGGGTTATGTCAGTCCACACCAGCCAACTAAAACCCCAACTCACAGCTGCAGAAATAGCCTGAGGAGGTGACAAATTAGTGTACCTCATCATACTGTGATTAGGCTGAGCGTGTTTTAATAATGAGTGTGACTCTGCGTGCTAAGTGAATAAACTGGCAGTTTTTACAAAGATATAATCTCCCAGGAATGTTGGTGATGTTTAAATTTTAATCACTTTAGGTTTGGGGTTATGAGTGAGATGACGGTATGGCCAACAATTCAGTCACTCAAGGCCCAGAGACATTTGTTTGATCATTGATGACCCAGTAGATAGTGAATTGTGTGTATTGTGTAATTTCCATGGGATTCTGGGGAGGAGGAGCATCCAATCATTGTCCTTATTTTACATGGGGGTGTTGTGATGTGTTACATGGATTGTCTGAAACCGCATACAAATCCGCTCAGTTTCATAAAAATTAGAAATATACATTAGGATCATAAAAGGTATAAGAATTTAAGAAGGTTTATTTTCCCCATTGTAATTGCAGGTTAGATAGTGATATAAACAGTGTGGGGGCATTAAAGAAAAAGACCACCACATCTACTTATTCTGGGTTCACTTTTACGAGCTAGCCGTGTTTACATTAGTTTCAGTGTGCTGCTGTGCAGATTACAGAAAGATTGGGAATCTGAGAGATTTATGATTTACAGAAGGCGGACAGTGGAGTCTATTGCTTTAGGAAAACACACAGCTCAGAGCAGCAGCCTGTCCGACATTAATGAATCGTGGCGATGGCAGTGACCTTGAGAAGTCATCCGTCTCATTCACCCCGTGGCTCTGCACAGGGCTGTGTCTGGCAAACACCACAGGGCAAACGGGCCCGTCTGTCCTGTGCGGGCCTAGCCCCTGGGTGGGAGAGCCCGCAGTCTCCCCAGTCCTCCCCGCTGGTGATCATCTGGTAATCCTCAGTGTCCTGAGCATCCATCACAATAGCACCGGGCTGCTTTTATTCATTGCTGCCTGATTGTTGGAACACTTTCCGGGTTTAATTTTTCTCTTTTGGAGAAAGAGCCAAAGTTAAACTCTAGCAAAATAAAAGGTCTCATCTGTGCACAATACACAGAATGGTAAATTGTCCCAGGCGGACTGGATCGTCTTTCAGTAAACTAATACTGCTGAGAGCCATTAAAGCTGCGGGGGGCTGCCAAGTACTCACATCCTAGACTCATCAACTTGTTTTTTTGCTGACCACTTAGTCAGCAAGAGCAATGTGATAAGTCCTGGATGATAAACGTGGTTCTGTTGCAGAGACAAAATGGATCACAGCAGAGAAGAAAAAGTATTTCAGATGAGGAAAATAAATGCCAGGAGCAAGGTCCTTTGTAGATGAGAGTGAGTCCTTTCAGATCCAAGAGTCTGGCTTCCCATGAGGAAACTAGGAGGAAAACACTTTTTTTAATGCCCCACACCGGGCTCTCAGCCTCAGATACCTGCAGCTTGGCAAACAGCTCCAGGGAGACCCTTGACTCCGTGGCATGTTAAGGGCAAATTTCAGTACTTGCTTAATAGAGTAGAGACATTTGTTGCAATGAAATGCAGATCTGCTGTTAGTGTGAATTTATTGTGCTGCTATAGCATCTTTATTATTTCCTATAAAATACAATCTGATTTAAAAATAACTGGTCCTGTGACACTTACAAGGTTGAATCTGATGGGATGTCCATTGCAGATGAATAGCCCAGTAAATAATTTATGTCTTTTGTCACTTGTGTGTGGATTCTCTTAGACCTACAGTAATTAGCAATAAGTTCTGGGGTAAACTAGAGAGTGAAAGTACCAGAAAGTCGTGTAGGTTAGTGAGTACTATTGATTCTTTAAAATAATTCTATAGTAACGACCATGGGAAAGGAGCCAGTGTTTTTCCAAGTCTGATTAATAGCTGATTTAATTCATAAGCCTTAAAGCCCAAAGCAAAGATTCATTTGTTTCCAATCCTGTTTTATGTTTTTTGGAGCATTGAAGCCTGGATAGTTTATTTAAATGAGGTACATTTATGACTTTTAATAGGATTGCCCTCCCATTTACACAGAAAGTAATATATTATTTTCAAGGAGGCAGGTTGAGTGAGTAATGCTGGCTATGAAACAAAAGAAAGTGATTATGGATTCCATGGTGGATATCACTTCTCTACTAATGCTGACATAACCAAGTCCCTTCTGCAAGGAACAGAAATGTGCTCAGATTGGAATTTACAGTCAGGATACAGGCGTAGTTGATGGAACCAAGGAAGGAAATGTGGTCAGGCCTCATTAGGGACCATGATAGGAACTGGAATGTGGTTGTGAGCTGATGTCATTTGTGCTGCTCTCCAGTTCTGTGCAGTCTCCTCGTCTCATCACTGCATTTGCCTGCTGACTGGCTCTCTCCCCCACAGTGAGAATATGTGATCGAGTGTAGTATCCTTCATTTCAGATTTGTATTGTCTCCCAATTCAAGGTAGAGCCCCCAACAGATTCCTAGGAACAGAATGTGATTGCCCCAAGCATGGTCAGGTAGCCAAAGGGCTATGGCTTAGGAATACAAAGTAGCCCAGTCCCAGAAGGGCACCAGGAATAGAGCTCCAGTTTTCCCTAAGGTAGTTCTTGTTACTCCTCCTTTCTTCCTGCTTGTTACCTACCTCTCTTCTTCGGCTGGGGTTACATTTTTGGAGCAGTTACTTTGCAAGGTGCAAAAAGGCAGAAAAGGTGTTGACGATTTTTTGTTTTCAGGAAATGGCAGCCATGTGCAGAGTGAACTGCAGGCAGCTTGCCATTAGTAGAGTCTCAAGTCTCATGTCGTAAAAAAAGACACAAGGGGCAGGCGTGTTGGAGGTACCAAAACTTTACCTTGAAGGGCATTTGTATATATGAGGTTTTTAGGCAGTTAGTCACCAAAGGATTTTAAGCGCACAGATTGTGTTTTTTCAGAAGCTTCTTTGGGCAGGAGTTTGAAGAGTGGATTGGATGGAAGAGGGCAAGAATACAGGGCAGAGGCATCATTTCAGGTCTCTGGTGGGAGATGTTAGGGCCCTGGACTAGGGCAGAATGGTGAACAGGAGGAACAAGTTTGAGGAACATTAAGTAGGAACAGAGGGAATGACTTGGTCGTTGATTGGCTGTCAGCGGAGGAGAAAGGAATCAAAGAAAACCCTAATTTCTCCCTGGGGCACTGGGAAGTTATGGTGATATGCCGAGTTGGATTCCAGAAGTAGGTTTGAGTGGAACATAGCTCCATCTCAGTTGGCTAATTCTGAACTTACTATCTGTGGGACATCTAAAAAGATATGTCTAGTAGTCCAAGTTTCTGAGTCCGAAACGGAGGCCAGTGCTCAAGCTAAGCAGTATGATTCAGGGACCCTCAAAAGGTGGGGTAGGTGGGAGAGGACATTTGCCACAGCTGTTGAGATGCCACCTGGGACCCCAGCATCCTGTATTAGAGTGTGTGGTTCACATTCTGGCTCCTTTTCTTCTGATCCAGCTTCCTGCTACTACACAGCCTGGTAGGCAGCGGGTGATGGCTTGTGTACTTGGGTCTCTGTCACCCATGTGCAAGACCTGGATTAAACCCCAGGCTTCTGGCTCATGCTGGTATTTGGTATTTGGTATTTGGAAATGAGCTGGCAGTTGAAAGAGTTCTTTCTTGCTCTCTTTCCCTTCCCTCAAATAAAAATTAATAAATATATAAAAATTTGGAAAACCAGATTACTCAGATGTTAGTGAGAGGGATGAGATGTCTGAGGTCCCCCCTAGAGGAGTCTGCAGAGCAGAAATGCTTGGCCTGGGGGGTCATGCATAGGCTCCAGTAGATCCAGGGATTGCTCTGATTGTGTATAAAATTTTGTACATGCATTTCAGCTTAAGTTAAGGAAGGGAGCTAACTTTCATCAGATTCTTATAGGGAACTGAACTGAAAGGGGGTTAAGAAACTCTCATGCAGAGTATACATTATATTTTAATATTTATTATTTATTTGAAGAGCAGAGCTACAGAGAGGCAGAGGCAAGGAGAGAGAAGGAAAGGTCTTCCATCTTCTGGTTTACTCCCCACAATGGCTGGAGATGTGCTAATCTGAAGCCAGGAGCCAGGAGCTTCTTCTGGGTCTCCCACATGGGTGCAGTGGCCCAAGGGCTTGGGCCATCTTCTGCTGCTTTCACAGGCCATAGCAGAGAGCTGGATCGGAAGTGGAGCAGCCAGAATGCTGGCACTGCAGGTGGCAGCTTATACCTGCTATGCCACAGTGCTGGCCCCTAGTATGCATTTTTAAAGGGGCAATATTTTCCTCCAAGGGGGTGAACATTGGTTCTTGGGTAACAAAAGCTTACTCTTGTTAATGTGTAAAGCACAGATATGAGTCCAGTCCATAAACAGATAAGAGTATATCTGTGGCATTGAAGTTTCAAGGTGGTAGGTGATTAAGAAACTTGTCTACAGAGGCCCCTTAGGGAAGTGATAATGAGGAAAAGGGTGCAGAACATTGATGTGGAGTAAGAGGAGCCATGAGTTGTCATCTGTTATACTATCAGTATCTAAAAGCTGAAGACAAAAAGAATCTATAGTTTTTATTGCTGACAGCAATATTGCCACACCACACCTTTTCCTCCTTTCCATTATCACATCACCATCACCACCACCACACATGTGTCTACATAGATCCTGTCTGAAAAGTTTATTACAGTGAACTGAGTTTACTAAGGGCACAAGGAATAAGGAAAGAATTTTGTATTCTCCAGGAAGGGGTCCTTTTGCCATTTCTCGTGTGGTAGTCTTTATAATTCCATAGCAACTTAGGGATATCTTGAATATTTGGAATTAGGAGTACATTTTAAAACCAGTGTTTCATTAATAGAGAATGTCTAGTTACTCTGCCTACTGTCTGGTAAAGAAAGCACCCTTTGTTGTTTTGGGGTGGTGTGAAGCTTCCAAGAGTTGCCCTCCCCAGGGCCTCTACTCTACCTAATAATTTTCTCCACTAAATATTCATTGAGCCCTTACTTGCATGTCTGTTGCCAGACCTAAATGTGGGGTAACTTTATAGAATTCAGAGGACCTGGTCTCATCCTCGAGGAGCTCCCCTTCCTCCTGGAAATGAAGCCAGTCTTTCACTTCAGAGGCAAGGCAGTGCTGTGGGGCAGCTGAGGTCCGGCTCACGGGAAAACCCAAGTCCCTGTGCCAGGTTGAGAGGCTGCCACTTTGCTGTGTCATGTGTTACATACAGTTCTCATCCTATGGCTTTCAGAAGTTGCTTATGAAAGGTGGGCAAATTAGCCAGCTTTTACTAATTTTTCCCTTATTTTATTTTGATAGAAATTATTGGCCACCCTTGGGGCTGGAGCTGAGAGCAGCAAGTTTTGGAAGGGGATAGCAAGATCAGCAGGTTTTGAGCCACTATGATTCATTAATTCAGAAATTGTTTTTCTGCATTAACACGTGTTCTAAAGTGTTCTTATTTTAAACATATGAGTGAGGGTTTTCATAGGGTGAGTGTCTGCTATGTGTACTTCAGAGAAAACAACTTGGTCCTTTGAATCTGTATTCATCTGTTAAGCCTTATTACCAAAAGTGGGGCAATTCTCAGGACTCTTTAGCAGGACACTGAGAGCTTGCTTCATGTGCTTGCCTTAATCAGTCCAAGCCCAGATGAAGTGAGATTGCAATAGCAACAATACGGAAATGCCAGAGGAAACGGAGCATATATCATCTTAGGGAAGAGTCATTCTTCTTTCCATTCCTAGTGAATGGTGGTGAAGCTGAAAGTCTTTTTTCATTCTTCTAAAAAGGCCCCATAAGATAGATCACCATTACATTTATCATTCTTTACCACTTTGTTTCATAGGATCAGTCACAGTTGTGTGCTTGAAATTACTTGGGCACATTTCACTGTGTAGTAGCTTCCAAAATACTTGATTTTTTAAGTATGTCTGTCTATTGGTGTTAATTTAGAAACCAGTGCTTCTCTTGGGTAAAATGTAGACCAGGGCCCTTTTTACGGAGACTCTGGTCCTGCTTGGTGATGAGATGTACGGTATTTACATGCTTTGTGTGGCGTTCTTTTCAGAACCAACTTTCTGTTCAGGTGACTGGCACCTGCAGTGCTGGGGAAGTGGAGAGGCTCCTTGGGGACACCAGCTAGATGTCAGACTTAATCTGTCACAAGGGGAAGCTGGAGGAAACTGCTGAGCAGAGTTGGTGTGTCGTTCTGAGGAGACCTGCAGGCCATGGTGAAATCCAGAAAGTGAAAGTTAAAACTGTGACCCTCTTTTCAAGACATGGAAATCAAAATCAGTGGGTTTCAGAATGATATTTGACTTGCAGGTTCTTTATATTTTGGTAAGTCAAGCTATCCTCTTAAGAAGATCACAGCTTTCTACTCTCGAAGAGGTAGCTCTGACCTTTTCTCACACGACGCACTGGAGCACCAGATGCCCTCAGGAAAGACAAGACCCAGAGTTCAGTGTCATCTCTTCGTTTTGAGTGAGAAGCATCCACTTAGCATTGAAATGAAAACCTCAGTTTTCTGTTGTTTCTTCTGAGCCTTGTTTGTAAAAAAGGTGTTAATTTGCAAGCAGTCATTTCTTCTATTTTGTAAATATAGAAATTGTTTTTTCTTAATTTATCTTCAGATTAGTCATTGGGCTACACAGAAATTTTAGTTGTGGGTCTCTTTGAACTTAAGTGATTCTGTCTTTAGTTTTAAGTCGCCCGTTATTCTTGCTAGTAGGGATGTTCTAATTACAAGTGTGTCACGTTCTTCTTGTTTTAGTTCAGTTCCCATAGCTTTGCACATTAACCCCCAGGTCCATGACCCAGTGACTCATGGACAGATGCAAGCTGAAGTGTCATGGAGGAAGAAGGAAAGAAGGGAGGGAAGGAAAGAGGGAAGGAGGGAAGAAAAAGAAGGAACAGGAAGGAAAAGGAACCTGTGGCTCTCCAGCGCATGCAATTCTATGCTAACCAGTCCTGAAACACAGTCTTTATTCAGCTGGGCTCAAAGCATAGCTCTTCACTTCCAGGTTTGTGCGCTTGGCAAGTTAGACAAAAACACTGTGATTATGCCTCAGTGTACACTTCTGTAAAACGGGGCTACTGATAATATATGCCTCATATGATGAGGATTTATTGAAATAAAACAAGTCACTTGCTTACCACAGTGCCTGCAAATAAAAAATCAATAAATGTTAACCACATATTTGTAACTTGCCATAATTTTTAAAATACATTATTCCATGACATTTAATATTAGCCTTGATGTTAAAAGTGATGTTAACAGTTTAGTTGGTTTTTTTAAAGCCATTTGTAAACATTTATATTTTCCTTGTTATATAGCAAAGTTATCAATTTGCAACTTAAGTTTTTATTCAGCTTAACAGTTTCAACTTAAAGACAGTGGGAAAGTCAATTTAAATTATATAAAATAAAAATAAAAACAGTGCATTTACGTTCTTTGTAACACCAGTTTTTTTCCAAATGGTGCTATTTTTCTAAGGAAATTGAATAATTTTAAACTCACTCATTAAAGTTATACAATGCAAACAAAGATGAAAAAATACATTGAAACTCATGCATTTCAGTAGCGTTAATATTTACTTTTCAAGCCTCAACTAAGAGCATCAACACAACCTGTCATGTTCTGTGACCCCCCCCAGCCCACGTAATCAATTACAGTATACAAGAACAGTAATTCACATTTTTAAACACACAGTTCAACACTGCTGAAGCTGCAAGATTTTGAAAACACCTTTGAAGACTGAATTGCTTGGAGTACTTTGGGATTTGTCAGAGGATTCCAGTGTGTGGGATTCATTTACAAGGAACTGCTTCCTTACTGAATGATTTTAAGGAATCTGTTGGAGAAGGCTTGAAACCGAGAAAATCCATCTCTCAAAATCTATAGGACCTTGCCTTAGTCATCAAACTATTTGGTTTAGTTTTTCTTCAGCCTGAATTAGGTTAGTATTTTCCATTTTATCCTGTCAGAAAAGCTGGAAAAGAGTGGGGTTGAAGGATTTGTTTGACGTTACCTGGGGTTGGTAGCAGAACTAGGCACAATACCCTTTTGAGTGTGATTTGCAGATGTGATTTATTGCATGAAGTCTTTCCACGTAAAGTAGCATATGCCGTAATACATTAGCTGCCAAGGTCAGGGAAAGAGGACTGCAGTTTTTTATGTTGTGGATTGAATTGCGTGAGTACTAATTCTAAACACTTTATCATAAATATTTAAAGCAAATAACCAATTTCCACTTAATCATAAAGCACAACTCTTGTTAGTTGAAAGCATTTGCATGGAAAATTACACATCACTGTAATGTATTTTCTGTCTGTTCTTGTGTCCATATGAAAATAACAAACCGCAGATGCATGATGACATCATCACCACTGAACCAAAGAAGGAAGCAAAGGAAATCATTTTTGAGCTAAAGATTTAAACTGTCCTCTGTTGTCTTGGCAGTGCTCTTCTTAATATTTTTAGGAGGGAGTTCCTGTCAACTGCAAGATCAAGAACAGTCGACACTCATTCTTCCAAAATGAGCCCCAAATTTAAACATAGTGTCCTCCAAATGTCCCTTGGCACCAATGAATGTGGTTTTCTTTTTAATGCTACATTAGGTTCTCTGGTTCATCCCACTCAGCTCCATTGCGTTTTCTCTAATGTTGTGTCCAATTCTAAATGACTTGAATGATGGGTCTTCCATCTTTTACCTGGCCAATGTCACCCCCCAGTGCCCAGAATTCACAGGGCCTCTGTTCCTTGTGACAGCCACACTGCAGCAGACCTGAGAAAGGGGTGAAAGAGCTCACAAGGTTTTAATTGCTGCCTAGTAGGCTATAGCAACCTGAACATTTTATTAAGAGGGCATTTAAAATTAGCATTATTATTCCAGAAGATGCTTTCACACTGTAGTAAGTCACACTGGAAGAGTGTCTGATGTGTAACCTGGTTTCATCATATTCTTTATTTCTTTCCATCACTCTTAGTGATATACCTCTCAAAACCATCTTACATTCCTCTATTGGTATTTCTGATTACATACATACGTTCATTTCTTCCCTTTCTATTTTTCCTAAAATATTCTGGAAAAGCATAATCCTGCCAATGGAATTGAAGTATAGTGCATATGCAGACTTTTCAGTTAGAGTAGCTTTCTAAAAAGTGGGTACTGATGAGTCCCTTGGAAATAGGCAATATACACCTTCTCATGGCAATTAGTGGGACAGTTTTGATTTTTAAAAATGTATTTTTCTTCATTTTCTTCTATTAGATCATTCAGTTCTGTCATTTCTAGGCCACCTTCACCTATTGCGGAGACTCTCATAAGTGAAAACCAGATTTCAATAATCTGTTTTCTCTGGAGAGGAATTTTTATCTCTCCCCAGTGATGATATTTGAGCAACTCTGCCATCATATGGGGGTTATTTAATTCCATTACATCTATAAGCAATTCTGCAGCTGTTGATGACTGTCACTTACACGCCTTATTGGTAGCTTTCTGTTTACCTGCTATGCTCTTCAAATCCTGCTGCCTTCTTCCTGCAGTTGTATGTTGTGATGTTACCCTACCAATATATGGCTACCCTATGAAAAGGATTTTTGAAAAAGGAAATACTGTCTTCTCAAGATTTGTAGCTATCAAGCTTTAAGGCTCAAGTTTCATATTCTGTGTACCAATGGGAATATCATTTATCCTTTTATTTAAAAAAGGAAACAGTTATTGATATATTTGAAAGAGTCACAGAGAGACACAGAAAAAGAGTAAGACAGAGAGAGAGGAGAAACAGAGGAGAGAGAGATCTTCTATCTGCTGGTTCACTTCCCAAATGGCAGTGACAGCCAAGGCTGGGTCAGGCCAAAGCCAGGAGCCGGCAACCCCATGCTGGTCTCCCACTTGGGTGGCAGAGGCCCAAATACTTGGGCCATTACCTGTTGCTTTCCCAAGCGCATTAGCAGGAAGCTGGATCAAAAATAGAGTAGCTGGGACTTGAATTGCTATTCTGAGTGTCCCAAGGGGTGGCTTAACCCACTGTGCCACAACACTAGCCCCTTGTCCTTTGTTCTTTATAAGTAATTTATACTCTTCTAAGAGGTAATTTTATATAAATATTATTTGCTTTGATAAATCTTAAGCTTTAAAAATCCTTATATTCTTAAATGCAGTTCTTATAACAGTTACCTTTTGTTTATCCACATTGATTCATTCATTTAGCAAACATTTGAGTGTATTCAGTGTGCTCTACTGGTCATTGTGCTGTGTCTTTTGAAAAGGAAAGTGAACACGGAATGATGTCTTCTTTCAAAGTCCAGTAGAGGAGGGTGAAAAGTGGACGCAATTATTTTTCTATTTTTTTAATTTTTAAATTATTTTTAAAGATTTATTTATTTGAAAAGCAGAGTTACAGAGAGGTCTTCAATCCACTGGTTCATTGCCCATATGGCCAGAATAGCTGGAGCTGTGCCATTCCAAAGCCTGAAGCCAGGAGCTTCTTCCAGGTCTCTCACGTGGGGCACCTTGGGCCATCTTCTACTGCTTTCCCAGGCCATTAGCAGGGAGGTGGATCGAAAGTGGAGCAGCTGGGACTTGAACCAGTGCCCATATGGGATGCTGGCACTGCAGGTGGCGGCTTTACCTGCTATGCTACAGCGCCAGCCCCAAGACACTTAATTCTTATCCAGTGTGAGACACACTGTTACAGGAGTTATGTGAGCACTGATGAGGGAGAAATGCTTCCCGGGATGAATCAGAGCTCCTGGGAGATTCTATGAAGTATGTGTCATTTGAGCTGGGCCTTGTATAAGGGAGAAGCCAGGATCTACTAAGGAAGCAGGGAGAGAGGAATGCTCAGGGGCAGAAACTTTGTGGGAAAGTCAGAGACAGCTGAAGTGCTTTGGGGAATGACTCAAGACTCCAACACAGCAGTCATGGTGGAAGTCGCTAATGACAGAGCCAGAGAAGTGGAGGCACATGGAGAGTGGCTCACCTTTCAGTAGTGCACAGGATCAGTCACCCAAAGTAGTCAGTGTTTGTTTTTGAAATGGTGTTTTTATTTAGCATAACTAGGAGGGCTTATTATTATTATTTAAACTAGTGGTTCCTGCTCTGCGTTACACTCGCTGCCTCTCTCATTTCAATTAAGTCACAGTCTTTAAGGATAGCATCCGTGTTTTTCTGAAGTTCTCCCAAGTGAATCTGCTACACAGCCACTGATCCAAAGCCCTCAGCCCACAGAGAGGTCCAAGGAGACGCTGCTCTGTGCACTGGCAGAACCAGAATCTCTGCTTGTCTGCTCGCGCTCTTCCCCTCACTCCACGCCTGGTCTCACCGCCAGCATTTAAATGTGTTCAAATCACTCCTGCCTACTAATAAACAAGACAAATCCCACTCGTGACTGTCGTCCCATCTAGCCATCATCCTGTTTCTCTTCATAGCCACAGCCCCTTCCATGTGCTTGCACTTTGGCTTCTGCCCCATCCCAGCGCTGCCTAGACGCCACTGCCCACACTCACCCCTGCCTCCCAGGCTCTCACGTCCCAGACTTGCTCGTGCTGCTGTTCTGCCTGGGTTTTTCTTACCCATATTTTTTTCTGATGTCTCCCTGACTCATCAGTCATACCTAGTGATAACGTCTGAGAAGCCTTTCCTGGTCTTCCCTCTCTGGATTAGGTGCCATTCCTGTGAGCTTCCATGCTACTTGTGCAGGATTCATAAACAACATTTGTTAGTGTGCATTGTGATTACTCGTCTGCATTAAAACAGTGGGGAATCGACTTACTCATATTTGTTCCTATATGTGGAACAAATAGCGTTCAGTGTATAGTAGTTGCTCAATAAAAATGATATTAAATAACATTTTTTAGTACCTGCTATATGTTAGCTGCCATTTATTGGGCATTTACTTTGAGTCTGGCAAAGTTTGTACCATTTAATCCCACAAATCCTCCAACTGCCCCGAGTTAGGTACTGCTGTGTTCTGTCCTTGACAGATGAGAAAACTGATGCCTTAAGAAGTTAAGTTAATAAACCAAAACTTAATTGCACTTCCTGGTGTTTCTGAAAATGGCATTTTACACATAATCTGAATTGTGGTCTTCTTTAATTTAAGGTATAAAAACTTTAAATCATAGTGTATGATCATTCAAGTATATTTTTCTTATATCCTGATAGCAATACCAATTGTCTCTAGTTTTGTCAAAGGAATTCTTTTAAAAGATAGGCTCTTATACAGTCTAACTAGTACTGTTGTAGGCAGGCATACAGGATAAAACTGATCACCACGCCTCCTATGTGACCTCATGCTCCTACCTGACCACACCTGTATGCCCACACCCCTTTGAAAGTGGATTAAAAGCCTGAAACATGATGGATCTGGCCGTTTCTGCCCTTTTTGGCCATTGTGGACCCTTGTTGCCCTGCGCCTCCAGGACATGTGGCCTTCGGGCCACTGGCGCCATGCTCTCCGGCCTGCATGCTCTTCCACGTGACTGGCTCCTGGCGCTCTATATGAATCCAGGTTTCCCTCTCTCTTTTAGATAGAGCCCTCACTCTCCTATGCATTTCTCTTATTGAATGAAAAACTTAAAACTTAACATGTGGCTGGCACCACGGCTCACTAGGCTAATCCTCCACCTGCGGCACCAGCACCCCGGGTTCTAGTCCTGGTTGGGGCACCGGATTCTGTCCTGGTTGCTCCTCTTCCAGTCCAACTCTCTGCTGTGGCCCAGGAAGGCAGTGGAGGATGGCCCAAGTGCTTGGGCCCTGCACCCGCGTGGGAGACCAGGAGGAAGCACCTGGCTCCTGGCTTCGGCGCCGGCCGGAGCGGCCATTTGGGGGGTGAACCAATGGAAAGGAAGACCTTTCTCTCTGTCTTTCTCTCTCACTGTCTAACTCTGCCTGTCAAAAAAAAAAAAAAAAAATACTACCTGGTTTATAAAATAAATATTCAGAATTCTTCTCTGAATATGAGGCAAGAGCCCACAAGGCTTATTAATTTTGTGAATTTATTAATGAGCAAACCGGTAACAGTACTTTTTTCCTTTTTGTCTAGCATTTATAAATTTGCTAGTCCTCCAATGAAAATAGAGATCTGACAATTCATTCTGTTTGAGAATCAGAAAGGCCAAGTGATTAAAACTAAGAAACTGCTTCACAGTCCCCAGTTTCCATTTCTCTCTCCCCACCAGAGAACCTCTTGAGCCGGTAGTTTGAACACCCTCCCTAGGATGCCTGCTGCTAGCTAGGAAAATTGGCTAGTTTGACTATAACCCTTCTTCCCTCCTGACCCTCCCAGCTAGGGAGCAGTGGTGCCTGGGGCCAGAGCTGGGAAGGGGAGCTCAGCAGAGTGGGAGTAATCCACATGGAATTAGCCCACGTGGAACCGAGTTTTCTTTGCATGCTGCCTTTCAGGGTTTAGCATTTTAAAGTTGTTGAGGGCTGTGCAGTGTTTCCCTAGGCCTGTCCGAGCCGTGTTGCTGCTTTCTGCCATGATCATTTTGATTCAGCTGTGTAAGCTGGATGGCTCGTGTTTCTGACAGGGGCTCCAGAACAGAAGCCCAGGGAGCTCAGGGTGACACAGTTCCCTTTCCTGCCGAGAGTCGAACACGGGATGGCCTTTTAATGCCCTTGTCTGTTAGACGGTACATGATCCAGGCTGAAAAGTGTTTGTGTGGCAGGAGCAGCCCTGGAAGGTGAGGAAGGTGCTGAGTGGAATATGAATGCATCTGGCGTCACGTAGGTCTCCCATCCGGACATGGCTGTGGGTGGTGGAGGCTGGGCAGCGCTCCTGGTTTGCCCCAGACTCAGTGGTTTCCTGGGTTATGAAACTTCCGGTGCTAAAACCCGCACATTCCCTGGGCATACCTGAATGCTTGCCCATCCTGCATGGTTCACTTTACTCTCCTTAGCTTAGCTAGCACAGAGGTCACAATCGGTTGTAATTGGTTTCTGTTGTCTTTAAATCCTATCTGGCTCATTGAATGACCCAGGAAGGCAAGGGAAACACCTGAGAGTTTCCTCAGACTTCCTGAGTAAGCAGTACAGTTGAGTGGCGCCTTGTTGAAAGCCTTTCTCCGACTCCACCTGCATCTTGCTCTCCACTCGTGTGTCTTGGAACCCTTGGCCACCTCTTCCCAGGCCCATGAGGTGTTGCTTTGTTCTTCCTCCCTTTCCTCTTGCTGCTGCTGCAAGAGCTCCGAGGCTGTACAGGACGTACTTTTTCTTCCTTTTGGCACTGGCTTCCCGTGACTCCGCTTAGATGCAGCTGGCGGGGCTGGGGCTGAGGAAGCCTCCAGGAGCCCCACAGCTGAATCCGCAGGTCCCCTCCAGCAGCTGTTCTCTCAAGGGCCAGGAGCAGAGGCAGGGTGCAGTGTGGCTGTGCAGGAAGAACACCAGACAAGCCCGTCTCTGCTCGGGAGGGTCTAAATCAGCCCATCTGCCTGTGGAGCCTGGCGATTGTGCTGGAGACAGAGGAAGGGGGGGAGATGGTGTTTTTCCACAGTTATCAAGATAAACAGAGCAGCCTGTGCTGTCTGTGCAGCTGTTTCAGCGAGAGGATGAGCTGAATTATTTTATTTTTACTCAGTGGGAATTAACACATCTCCCCCTTTCTTTTGGAGAAAGAGAGAGAGTTGCTAACAAAATCATTCAGTGATTTGAATCTTTCTGCTGAATGGTGTTAATTTGTGGGATTGTCTGGGCATATCCTTGTTTGGACATTTAATTAGTGGAAAACCAGTCCAGAAGATAACATAGCCAAGTAATCTGAGATAACCATTTAAAAACCTGGTAGAAGTAATGGAACAAACAAAGGAATGGAGGAGAAGCAGCAAGATGAAAATGTTAAAGAAAATAAGGAATAAAGAGCTGTAGTTCTCAGGCTGAAATCTCCTGTATTATTGTACTAAGTACCAGACAGTTTTAGTGGTTGTACTCTTGTGACCATAGCAGCTTGGAAGGCCCCAAATCTCAGACTCCCTAAGTTCAGAAAAAATCTCCACTGAAACATTTGCCTTTGTAGTGTATATGTCTTTATGAGCATATGCAGATTGAACACACAGTGCTTCTCACTTCCTTCAGAATAAACTCCACTAGGCGTTGTGGTGCAGTGCGTTAGGCTGCCACTTGGAAAACACCTCCCATATTTCAGTGCTGGTCGGGGTCTCAGCTACTCCACTTCCTATCCAGCTCTCTGCTAATGCTTCTTGGGAAGCAGCACATGATGGCACAGGTGCTTGGGCCCTTGCTACCCATGTGGGTCTCCTGGCTTTGGCTTGGCCCACCCCTGGCTATTCGCAGGCATTTGAGGAACAAACTGGCAGATTATAGAAGATTGCGCTCGCTCTCTTTCATGTAGGTTAATATAAACTTTTTAAAGATACCATTCAAGAAATATTTTTAGAAAAGAGAATATTATCCCACAAAAATGACAGTAAAGGGATTTTCTTTAGTGCGTAAACCCAGGAGTATGAAGAAAGGGTGGGGCTGGTGCTGTGGTCATACCGGGTAAAACCACTGTCTGTGGTGTAGGCATCCCATAGATTTACCAGCTTGAGTCCCAGCTGCTCCACTTCTGATCCAGCTCCCTGCTAATGTGCCTGGGAAAACAGCAGAAGATGGCCCAAGTGCTTGGGCCCCTGCACCTACTAGGGCAACCTGGAGGAAGCTCCTGGCTCCTGACTTCAGATCAGCCCAGCTCCAGCCAGCTGTTATGGCCACTTAGGGAGTGAACCAGCAGATGGGAGATCTCTCTCTTCTTTGGTCTCCCCACCCACACTCTGTAACCCTGCCTTTCAGATAAAATAAACAAATCTTTAAAAAAAGAAAAAGAAAAAGAAAAAGAAAAGGACAAGTGGTGGTGGAAAGTTGCAAGAGTCTTAAAGCTATCAAGCAGAAGAACAAGTGCTTAATGATTTAAGAGGCTCAAGAAAATGAAATCATAAGCTTTTGGGTCCTCAAGGGCTTAGGAATTAAAGGTACAAGGCACCTCTGAGGCTGTGGTGAATGAATGCGTAGGGAAGGGCTGAAGTAAGGAGGACTGCTTAATTATGTGTTTATCAAACAATTAAGAGGTTAATCCTTGGGACTGGCGCTGTGGCGCAGTAGGTTAATCCTATGCCTGCGGCGCCAGCATCCCATGTGGGCGCCAGTTCAAATCCTGGCTGCTCCTCTTCCAATCCACCTCTCTGCTATGGCTTGGGAAAGCAGCAGAAGATGGCCCAAGTCCTTGGGCACCTGCACCCACGTAGGAGACCGTGAAGAAGCTTCTGGCTTCGGATTGGCCTAGCTCCAGCCATTGCAACCATTTGGGGAGTGAACCAGCAGATGGAAGACCTTTCTCTCTGTCTCTACCTCTCACTGTCTGTAACTCTACCTCCCAAATAAATAAATAAAATCTTAAAAAAAGGAGATTAATCCTCTCCTTTCCTTCATTGAACTTCGACTGTTTCACCCCACCCTGATAGAAAACTGGAAGTGTGGTCTCTGAGATAAAGTAGAGTCTCTAAACCAGGGGAGGGAACATGTACAGGTGAGAGAGGTCAGTCCATAGGAGGACTAAGAGGTCATATGCTGAGACCCCCACCTTTCAGTATTACCCCCGGCACAAACATTCCCGCCCTCCTTCACCACTTATTTCTTAGAACTGTGGTAATCGAGCCTGTATCTTCCACACAGGGAATTATAAATACTATTCTAGGTAATACAACCAGACCGAGAAGGAAGAGCTAAGGAATCCGACAGTGTGGTTCTCCTGACAGTTGACTCATTCAGGTAGCCATAAGTGAGGCTAAAAGTTTGCAAGCCTCACTGTATCCTCAGAATTTCCTATTGTGTTTCTAGTTTCCTTCCTGATTCTTCATGACAACCTGACATCTGAGGAAACTATTAAAATAGCAATAAAAGAAAGAATATAAAACTACAGGGATGAAAGCAAACAATGAGAGCATTGCTACCTTCAGACAGATTATAGAGTGTATATCACAACCCTTTGCCAAGAAGAAGAAGCCATAAAAGTGGAACATTTAAAAAATAAGTACAGTTAGAAATTTAAGATCTTAAAGCACAAATGGAAAATTGAGTAGACAGCATAGTTGATAAAGTTGAAGAACTCTCCCAGAAAGAAGAACAGAATGACAAATGATGGCAGAAGACAAAGTATCCAAGTTCATGTCAAGATAAGGAGGTCCAGTCTGAAAAACTAAGTGTCTTATAAAGAAAAATTAGAAAAAATCCAGGAGAGTAAATTAACAAAAGCAACTCAAGACAATTTACCCAGACTGCACTACATGAACTTCCAGATTGCAAGAACCTTCTGAGTACAGAGCCCAGGGGAATAAAATGACCCCAAACTAAGGGAATCTTCATGAAAATTTTAGAATACTAGGGACATAGAGGAAATCTACGTGCTTCCACAGTAGGACATGGTTTATTCCTTTCCTGGGTTTTAAAAATCTTTATATTTTTAAAGAGTCACTCGTTTATTTGAGTGGCAGGGTTGGAGGGAGAGAGATCTTCCATCCACGAGTTCACTCCTCAAGCCAGGAGCCAGAAGATCCATCTGAGTCTCCACTTGGTAGAAGGGCCCAAGCTGGATGAGAAGTGGAGCAACTGGGACTCACAAACTGGTGCTCATATGGTATGCTGGTGTCATAGGTGGTGGCTTAACTTGCTGCACCATGATGCCAGCCCCAAGTGCATCTTTTTTTTTTTTTTTAAATACACATTTCACATGAACATTTTGAAGACACTTCTTGTGTTTTGCTGTCTCTTAGGTTCATATCTACGAGAGAACTTGCTAGAACAGAGGGTGATCCTGTATTTAACTTTTTCAAGAGTTGCCACATTGGTTTCGCAGTTTTTGTTTTTGTTTTTTTAAAGGAATAGGGCTGTGCTGTGGTACAGTGGGTTAAGCTGTGGCTTGCAGTACCAGCATCCCATATGAGCACTGGTTCAAATCCTGGCCTATCCACATCCAGGCCAGCTTGCTGCTAATGCCCTTGGGAAAGCAGCAGAAGATGGCCCCATTCCCTGGGCCCTTGTACCCACATGGGAGACCTGGAAGAAGCTCCTGGTTTTGTCCTGGCCTAACCACAGTCATTGTAGCCGTTTAGAAGGTGAACCAGCAGATAGAACATATCTCTTTTTTTCTCTCTTGGTAACTCTCTTTCAAATAAATGTTAAAGTGAGAAACCAGATAGGTACATTATTGTAATGGCTTCTAAATGGCAAAACTAGAAGTTTGACAGGCGGTAAAACAATACATCCAAAGTTCTGAAGGAAAACTATTTCTAATTTAAATTTCTATAACCAGCGAAACTACCAATAATACATGAAGGTAGATTAAAGATGTTGTCAAAGGATTAAAATTTTTATTTCCCGGAAACCATTTCTTAGGAAGCTCTTGATAGGTGTGCTCTACATCTATGAAAGAGTTACTTCATAGATGAAAGAATAGACCAGGAAAGCAGAAACCATGAGATAGGGGCTGTTTGACACAGGGGAGAAACTAAAGGGATCCCCCCCTTTTTTTTTTTTTGACAGGCAGAGTGGACAGTGAGAGAGAGAGACAGAGAGAAAGGTCTTCCTTTTGCCGTTGGTTCACCCTCCAATGGCCGCCATGGTGGCCGGCACACCGCGCTGATCCGATGGCAGGAGCCAGGTACTTATCCTGGTCTCCCACGGGGTGCAGGGCCCAAGCACTTGGGCCATCCTCCACTGCACTCCCGGGCCACAGCAGAGAGCTGGCCTGGAAGAGGGGCAACCAGGACAGAATCTGGTGCCCCGACCGGGACTAGAACCTGGTGTGCCGGCGCCGCAAGGCGGAGGATTAGCCTAGTGAGCCGCGGCACCGGCCTGAATCCCTTTTATGATGACGAAGGCAGATTCCAGGATGAATCCAGGCACAGAAAGCAACTGGACATAAGGCCTAGGAAGACTTTTTCAAGAAGAAATTGCTAGAAATAATTTATGTGTTAGAATGTCTTGAAGGAGCTTAGTCAACTAAGGGAGAATTGGAGGAAGGAGCTGAGTTAGTATTGAGCTTAGACAAAGCTCGGAAAAGTAAAAATCAACCTATTTATAGTTCTAGCTAGGGAAAATGTTCAGGAAAAGAAGCTACTCCATTGTGTTATGTATGAATAACATTGATATACTGTTAACATCGGATTTGGATCCATCCAAATTATAATGCAGTCTTAATTCTGGGGATGGAAAAACGTGCTTATGGAGAGGAGGAAACTAAAACCTTGTCTGCCCTAGTAGTGGATTGGTCAGTAAAGCCTAAGACCCAAAGATCCAGAATAACATTAGAAGCATGTTGATTATAGATGTGAGATACCCAAAATAATAATTTAAATCAGGTAAACATGGTTGTCTCTAGGGAAGGGAGGAGTAATTTTCATCGTAAATCCTACCGGCTGTTTGATTTTTAAAACTATACACATAAACAACTTTACTTTTTTTTTTAATGTGAAAGAAAAAGAAATAGTTAAGCCAGGCTTCTTTTGTAATGACAAAGCCAAGCACCACAGCAGTAGCGGTGACTGTTAGTAATAGGATAGAATCTTCCTGCTTATTAGAAACACATCCTTTCTCACAAGACACATTTTACTTTATGTCCATCCTTTCATAATTTTCTCTTTTCTTGAATTTCTTGAACAAGTATAAGGACTGACATTTTCTTTTTGAGCGCGGCTTAGCACTAATGCTATGCCAGTAGAGTATAGGTCATGAATGGTTGAGCTTTCAGTAAGCTTTGGGGGAGGAAAGAAACTTGCCAGACCACCCCACCTCCCAGCACGTGGACTGGGGACAAGCTTCAAAATTGAACTTCGGCAGTGCATAGGACACCTTAGCACAGGAAGCATGTGTGTGGAAAAATGTGCCAACTGTTAGGTTTGCATTGTCCCATGTCAGCTCAGCATCTACTGGAAGCAGTAGACTCTAGAATACCGTGGTGCCGCTGAGAGCGGCATGCTGTTTTCTCTTTTACTTGTGTTAAAGTCCTCCTACCACTTGACAGATTTTAGCAGCAAAATCTCTTATACCATTAGTGCTGACATGAGTAATCCTTCATGCTACTTGGAAACTGGAGTATAGGCTTCTACAGCGAAACTGGTCATGCACTTCCAGCTTTCCCAGTCCCTGGGACAGGGCATTATACATATCCACACCAGTGCTGGCACCCAAGACAAAAATATTTCTGTGTATCTTTCTCTTCTTTGTTTGCATTTCTTGCCTGTTGGTGGTGAGCACTGTTCTCAAGTTCTCTGCAGTATTGTTTCTGTTTACTTTGACTATTCTGTCTCTTGTTGACAGTTTTTTTTTTTACATAATTATACAGATGTTGCACTACATGCTAAATAAAAGTCTGAATTTTTTTTTCTCCCCTGATTCATTCTCTATGCAGAGGACCAAAATTTCCCAGGGGAGAAAGGAGGGTCCCTGCAATTTTCTCTGTGCATTGAAGCAGCCTGTAGGATAGTGTGTGATGTATGTGAGATTTTTATGGATTGAGCTTCTTTTCCTCAAATACATTCCAGTCAATTCTCTGAGGAGCTATTGCCTGTAATACAGGTTTCTTTACTTAGCTTGTAAAGAACACAGAGGCTTCCAGGGCCATATGTTCTGTTGAACTTTGAAATCTCTAGCCTGAAGAAGAACCTGTGTTACTATCATACACTATGCTATATGTTATGTACCATATTACTATTTCATATATGAACCTGTGTTACAGTCAGTTTGAGTGTGTGGGGTATGGGTTTTCCATGAAGGGCACTGATGCATACAAAGACTGCACATACAATGTGTTTAGAAGCTGTTAGCTTTTAATTCCAGTGTCAGTTCTCAGGAGTCTAGAGTGAAGATAAGTGATTTCCTTATTCCCTATGCTCTCTCTATTATTTCCTTGATTTTGATGCTTAGTTTTCACTTCTGAATTTCAGACTGTCTTGGGCAATCCCTCTCATTTCTCAGACTGTCTAATGTTTACATCCTTAGAAAGAGTCTTAGATTTTTCTTTGGAGCAAGATAAATTGTTTTCCTTCTATTTGCCTCTCTTCCTCCTCTGTTTAATACTCTACTCTAAATGGAAAAAAAAAAAAACACAGAAAAATAGTCTCTCTAACCCTTAAAATTTTGTTACAATAAGTGCTATATACCCACCATGGCCTTAGGTTAAAAAAAGAGAAACTTTCCTTACCCACCATGGTCCTAAAGCATAGGTGTTACAGGTCATAGCCACTAAATGAGTTCTTACAGATTCATAGGGAAACTAACAAATTTAATTTTCTTCTGCTTTTTCTCTAGTGCACAATTCCATTAGACTCATTTGTCTACATTCGTGGGAGTGCATAGCCTATTGGATAAACCGAAAAAGATAATGCAGCCATTTTAAAGATAAAACTAGTGAAATTCTCTCCCCCGCCCCCAGCATCCTGGACTAGGAGAAAAGTTAATGAAAAAATGCAAATGTTGAACTTTGGGTAATTTAGTTCTATTTCTTAAAATATACTTTGTGTTGATTTCAAATGTTTTATTGAGTAATAAAATTGGTGAACATTATTCCCACATAGGAATTGGTTCACATTAACACATAACAGAGACAGAAGAAGGGACTGGTTTATTCATCTGCTCTCCCTCTCCCCTCTCTCCCTTTTTCTCTCTGTTCCCCGTTCTCCCCCTCTCTCCCTTATTCAGTTTCCATTTAGTATTCTCCACCTCCCGTTTTTCCTCTCTATAATCCCTGGACAATTACAACCTGAAAAAAAAGGAAAGATAAAAAGAAAACTAAACTATGAGATAAATAAGACATTTTTCCCCATGAAATTCAAATCAGTTCCTCCTTCCTGATCCTGAGAAGCCTGCATAATTAGATTTTTTGCCTATATCCTGCTAAATATCTATGGTACGTGTGCTACATCTATACCTCAGACTCACTGACATTATAGCCATGTTCTTAGAGCTAATTGTGCCTTTCCACTTGACCTTTCTTTTCTTCTGACAATTTAGCAAGTTTATCTATCAAGTTGTATGCTAAATAAATCACTTACCGACTGGTGGGTAGTTACATGATTTTTCACTTGGGTTTGTCTTCTTTGAATCTCAGTTTCATGGGGGAAGGATTTTATCTGTGCCTGACCCTGGACTCCAGCACCCAGCAGCAATAGCTGTGCATAGTAAAAGCTCAGTTTACTCAGTGCTTATTTGGGTGGGGGCAAAGAAGGGAGTCACTTCTCCCTTACTTATGTTTATTTATTAATTTATTTATTTGGTCTTGGAAACAAGAGTGGTTCTCGGGGAGGACTTTGAAAGTTCATGTATGATGGCGCCGCGGCTCACTAGGCTAATCCTCCGCCTTGTGGCGCCGGCACACCGGGTTCTAGTCCCGGTAGGGGCACCGGATTCTGTCCCGGTTGCCCCTCTTCCAGGCCAGCTCTCTGCTGTGGCCAGGGAGTGCAGTGGAGGATGGCCCAAGTCCTTGGGCCCTGCACCCCGTGGGAGACCAGGATAAGTACCTGGCTCCTGCCATCGGATCAGCATGGTGCGCCGGCCATTGGAGGGTGAACCAACGGCAAAGGAAGACCTTTCTGTCTCTCTCTCACTGTCCACTCTGCCTGTCAAAAAAATAAATAAACAAACTAAAAAAAAAAAAGAAAGAAAAGTAATTTTAGGCCAGCACTGTGGCTCAATAAGCTAATCCTCCGCCTTGCGGCGCCGGCACACCAGGTTCTAGTCCCGGTAGGGGCACCGGATTCTGTCCCGGTTGCCCCTCTTCCAGGCCAGCTCTCTTCTGTGGCCAGGGAGTGCAGTGGAGGATGGCCCAAGTGCTTGGGCCCTGCACCCCATGGGAGACCAGGATAAGCACCTGGCTCCTGCCTTCGGATAGGCGCGTGGTGCCCTGGTCGTGGTGGCCATTGGAGGGTGAACCAACGGCAAAGGAAGACCTTTCTCTCTGTCTCTCTCTCTCTCACTGTCCACTCTGTCAAAAAATAAAAATTAAAAAAAAAAAAAAGAAAGTTCATGTGGCTGGCTGGCACCATGGTAAACTGGGTTAATGCTCTGCCTTGGTGCCTGGCATCCCATATGGGCGCCAGTTCTAGTCTCGGCTTCTCCTCTTCCAGATCGGTGCAGCTCTGGCTGTTGTGGCCATTTGGGGAGTGAGCCAATGGGAGGAAGACCTTTCTCCCTATCTCTCTCTCTCTCACTGTCTGTAACTCTACCTGTCAAATAAATAAATAAATAATCTTTTTTTTTTTTTTTTAAAGAAAGTGCATGTGGCTACATTCAGTGTTTCAAGATTAAGCTACTGTTAGTGAATTGGTGATAAGCTGTTCTGTCTTCCTCTCTACTGCTACTACAGTGTGGAGCCCGAGACTGAGAGAAGTTAAAGAAACTACTCCAAATTTTATATCCAGTGATTATAAAGCTCTGACTAAATCCTGGAATTTTTTTTTTAATGTTTATTTACTTCATTTCATCTGCTTAATAAACAGATGGAGAGAACAAGCGAGAGAGAGGAATCTTCCATCTGCTGGATCACTCTGTAAATGTCTACAACAGCCAGGGCTGGCCTGACGAGGCCAGGCAGGCCTAGAACTCCATCTATGTCTTTCCCATGGGTGGCAGGGGCCCTAGTAATTGTGCCATCATCTACTAGCTCCCAGGATGTGCTAGCAGGATGCTCAATCAGAAGTGGAGTAGCCAGGACTCCAGTGTGGAATGCTGTTGTCCCAACTGGCAGCCCCATAATGTCCATTGTGGTCCTTTTTTTTTTTTTTTTTTAAACTCAGTCATATAGTTTGATGCTTTTTGGTCTTTTCTTCTGAACTACAGTGTAAACTTCTCCAGATCAAGATTTATGTCCTGTCTTTCTGGCCAGTTTCTCACAGGGTTTAGTATAATTTCTTATACCTACTAGGTATTTATTAAATCTTGATTAATAGCAAAAGTTTACCCATTATATCTGTAAGGGCTTTTGACTAGCAAAAATGTAAACAGAAATTTAAGTGAATAAAAAATTTTGTGATCTTATGTCATATTCATAGATTTATATAACTATTACAATTGAGTTATTTTATGGTATTAATTACAAGTATACCTTAATAAGGTGAAAGTGTGTTATGACAAGTTTTAATTTTTGCATATTTGGGAAAATGTAAAGCCTGCTGTTCAGCATCACTAGCCTGCCCATCCCAGCAAATAAGAAACAACAGATAACTGTCTCTAGTGTTGGGCGTTCTGTTTTGGTTAGCACTAGGGTGTGATGTTTTAGTAGTTATTTTTATCCATCTCATCCCTTCCATGTACTTGATTGTCTATAGCATCAATTTTCTCTAAACTACTTGTTTTGATTGCTCTTCAGGTTGAATTGTGGAGGTGTAGGAACACAGTGCTCCCTCTGCAGGGCTGATGGTTAGACAGCATCCGGGCAACTCCAGGAGTAGCCCCTGCTTAGGCTAAGTGCATGCAGTGTTTAACCTTTCAGTAATTCTTCCTCTCCCACATAAGCAAATGCTGCAGGGACCCTGTGCTGAAGTCAGTAGAGGAGAATCTATAGCTCCACAGATCAGCCAGAGGGAAGGGTTTCTAAGAGTAACAAATCTTTTCTGTTCCAACATGCTTTTTCTAGAAGCTTTTTGTCATTCTGGCAATAAATTGTTTTCTACTCGCTGCCTTAGCAACGAGACCAAAGTCACTCCCCCTGCAGGCTGAGGTTTGATTATAAGAGTACTAACATTATATCGAGAACCAAAAGAAAATATCACTCTGGGGAAACCCACAGACATTACCTGCTTCTCAGGATAGAGAAGTACTTACATAAATTCTTAGCATCTTCTTGAAGGGAAAGGTCAAATAGAAAATGCTGGAAATGCTGAATCCAGGCCCCCAGTGGTCCCCAGTCTCTAGTAAATGCTGTAGCTGAAGTTCTCAGATGCATGCCTTTGGCCACAACAAAGGATGATTTTCTCCATGGTGACTTGGAGGAAGAGCCAAAATGTGAAGAATCACTTCCTATACACCAGACTTAGGCTGACTCCAGTTTTCAGTGTTCTTTGTTTAACCCAAGAATATATAGTTCAATTTGAGAGTAAATCTTTATTTACCAAAGAATATAATTCTGATAGATTTTGACTTTAACTGATCCCTTGGGACCTCATTTAGACATTTCTTACCCTATTCAATTTTATCTTGTAATAAAAAGTGCACAGTACATAACAGTGCATAACAAAGGCAAGGTTAAGATGAACTATGACCAGAGTGGGCTTGTGGTCCACTGAAGCTAAAGGCTGCGGAACACCAGGGGCTTAGAGTGGGAATGTGCAAGTTGCTGTTTTTCTGTATTTTCTTTAGTATATTAAAATGTATTATATATGATATAGAAATTAAATCTGGTAGCATCCTGACATGAAATGATAGAAAGATAGATTAAGAATATGAATTTACACCTTCCCAGAACCAGCATTGACTGCAATGTAATCTCCAAAGCAGAATTCCTCTGGTCATAATGCTGTGATAGCTCTCTGTAAGGAGATGGTATTTTTCTTAACCCATATGTTCCATCATCCTATATACACCTATAAAGACTTAAATTGAGCAATATTACTTATGATGACTTTTAAATAAATATTATTTGTTAAAATATTCACAAAGTTAAAAACTTGGATCTTAATGGGTTAATAAATTAGAACTCCTAACTTCCAGGGTTTGCACACAATGAAAACTTTGCAGTGGATGTGGGGAGCTGGACCACGTGGCCCTGGCCAGTCTCTCTAGATTCACCTTCTCTGCCAAGGAGGGAATCTTATATGGGGGAGAGAGAGGTACAAATTTAAATTATCAGTCCAAATACTGGAAACAAATTCTTCCCTTTTTCCTTCATGCATGGTTGAGACAAGTCAAGAACATTTTTTAAAGACTAGGAAGGGGCTCCAAACCGGAAATCCATAGAACCAGGAAACCTGTGTTCTGAATGTAGCTTGCTTCCTGTGGTGCCCTAAGAGGAAGGGCCAGGGGGCCAGTGCTGTGGCATGTCAGGTTGAGCCACCATCTGCAGTGCTGGTGTCTGGTATGGGTGCTGGTTCAGTTCCTGGCTGCTGGGACTTCACATTCACCTCCCTGCTATTGCACCTTGGAAAGCAGCAGAAAATGACGCAAGTGCTTGGGCCCCTGCACCTACTTGAGAGACCTGGAAGAAGTACTTGGTTCCTGGCTGCAGTCTGGCCCAGCCCCTGCCATTGTGGCCATTTGGAGAGTGAATTAGTGGATGGAGGATCTTTTTCTCTATCTTTCTCCCTCTCTAATTCTGCCTTTCAAATAAATAAATGAATCTTAAAAAAAGGGGGGGGGGGGATCCTGCCTGTGTTCTTGAAGTCTACCCCTTCACATGGATATACCACTTTAACCTCCAGAGTCCAGTCATCTAGCATCTCAAACGCCAAACAAGAAATTGTGCTTCCAACAGTCTACTCTGAATTTCTGTCTAATGAGATCCAAGTATGGCATTATATTTGTAAAATACTTATCTCACTTTAATATCCTATGCAGTTTGTATTATTGACCTTGTTTTATAGAGGAGGGAACTAAGGTTCAAAATTTTTACACCGTTTTTTTTTTTCCCTAAGTGGTATTCTTAATTCATAGAAGGAGCTGGTCTACAAGGCTGGTTCTGCTGGATTCTGAAGCCAGAATTGCTCCAGAGGTCTATAGTGCTTTTCAGATGAGTGTGTTCTCCTTGGAGGGAGTAGGCTTCATTTTGCTAGAGAAGGCAGAACCTCTTCCACCATAGTCTTACAGCTCCCAGGAACTTCTGTTCTGAAGCATCCTGTTGTGCACCGTGCTTGGGGTCCGGTGTCTGTTAGCCACTTGAAGACAGCCAACATGGGAAGGGAGGCGCTGTCTGGAAACATCCTCATCAGAGATTGCCAGTCTGTTGCAGCCTTCCTCAGCGCTATTTAAGTTTCAGTCATCTTCCAGCTGTCTGAGCAGCTGCCAAGGACCTCAGAGAACAAGGGACAGTGGTTCTGTGTTCAGCAGTGCTCCTCTCTGTGTGCTGATGAAGTCATTGGCTGCCTCTATCTGGTTCTCGGGTTAAGTCAGAGTCTGGGCGTTAGAGAGATGATGCTCAAAAGAAAAAAAAAAAAAAAAAAGCTTTACCTGTCTCCTGAATCAGAGAAAATGTATATCTACCTCTCCTGTTTCTGTGTTACGACACCAAACCAAGTTTTGTTTTGTTTTTTGAAGAAAGTGGAAAGAGAGATAGGACTCTCTCCCATCTCTGTCCCTTGGATTTTCATTTACCTAGACGGTATTGACTTCTGTCCTCCCTTTGGGATGCCCCCATTGTGAGCCACATGGAAATGTGCTCAGGTGCCTGGACCGCTCCCTCCTTCTTCCTGCTCATCTGTTATAGGACCCTCCTGCCCTGAGCTACGCAGGGCCTCTGAATTCTTCACACACCATTGCAGGTCACTGAAGGCCAGCCACCAGCTGAAGCCTTTTGCCACCCCTGATCTAGATCTTCAGTCCAGGGAATAGTCCAGGCATTTACAACTTCTTGCTTGAGAAGAAGGAACATGGTTTGTTTCTTTTGATATTACTAATTTTTTCAGATGTGTAATTGAGTAAGGACTTATGCCAGTTTTGTAAATTATGCTATAATTTTTAGAGACTTAGAAAGCATTGTAGAACTAGAATAATTAAACTTGTTATGAGCATTACAAATAACAGGCTAATCAAGAAGTGTGATGTACAGTGGTGAATTGCTAATTTGACCTCAGGATTATGCAGCAGAGATAACATTATCTTCATTTATATGGTACTGTTTATCTGGAGGCATCTCGGTGCTTTTCCAGTCATATATATTATTTGGTTTGTTATCACAAACACTATCATTAAGGCTGTAAAATGTATTCCAGTACAACTTTCTATTTTCAGTTGCTTATAACTGTGGGGTGAAGGAGAGGAAGGTTGCATATTTTCTTCCATTGCTGACATTTGCACCAGATAAAATTTATGAAATGACTATTATCTGAGCTTGGAGGAGAGAGAATAGTACAGCATTGCCTTTGGTCAGCCTAGACTGTACTAACCTTAGGAAATGACAATAGGGAAAGGCTGTCTTTGTCGCTTCCTGGCTCTTCTACAGTACACAGTTGAAGAGTCTCCTAAAGACTTGACCTAGGGAATAGGAAAGTGATCTGATCAAATTCCACCGAACCACTTTCTCTGCAAGGTTGCAGACAGCAGCGCTCAGGCTGACACGGCCATGTGCGGTTGAAAATGCTATGCTGGTTGAGTTCCTGTGGTTTAAAGAAATGTACAAAATTAGATTCAGACCAAGGTGCCAGGTTTAACACACTCTTTCCGTTCCAGAAAGGACTGGGGAGACTTTTTGTCACCTCCAACCATAAAGGACAGTAAAATCTGTGCTATGCAGACCATTAAGAAGCCTTTTTTTTTTTTTTTTTTTTTTTTTGACACAGTGGACAGTGAGAGAGAGAGACAGAGAGAAAGGTCTTCCTTTGCCGTTGGTTCACCCTCCAGTCGTGGCCAGCACCCTGCGGCCGGCGCACCGCGCTGATCTGATGGCAGGAGCCAGGTACTTATCCTGGTCTCCCATGGGGTGCAGGGCCCAAGGACTTGGGCCATCCTCCGCTGCACTCCCTGGCCACAGCAGAGAGCTGGCCTGGAAGAGGGACAGAATCTGGTGCCCCGACCGGGACTAGAACCCGGTGTGCCGGCGCCGCAAGGCGGAGGATTAGCCTAGTGAGCCGTGGCACCGGCCAAGAACCCATTTTAAATGAACCCACCCACCCAAACCTGGTAAAACCAGCACCTTCTCTTTACCTTGAGGGCTGAAGAGGTCAGGGCCAACCTCCTGCTTACCTGGAGGGCTCTGGTAAGTGTGGCAGCTGTCCTGATTCTCAATACCAGGAGATGGCATTGATGTCGGTTATGAAGATGAGCGATCAGCTTGCGTCAAGGAGCAGATGGCTAAATGAGGTGCACAGGGATTGCCTTGAGATTCAGGCTTGAAGAAACAAGCGGGGAAATAGCCTCTGACATAAAAACCCCAAATATAGTCTCCTTAATGTGAGTTTTTAGAATCGGCATTTGTATTGTACAGTTAACTTGGAGTGATGAGAAATGGAAGGAAATTACTGAGTTAGTGAGCAGCGATTAACTCAGAAGTAAAATTATATCATCGAAATTGGAGGTTGTTTTACACAGCAGAGGGGAGGAGATTACTAAAACCTTGCCCAATCTGTCATATTCTAATTGGAATCTGTTCACGTAATATGCCCCCTGCTTCAGAGTGCATAGTTCACAATTTGGAATAGTATTATCAGCTAATACAGCAATTTTTCCTGGTTCTTCCTTTGAATTCCAGTAGGACAGTGTGTAGCACGTTCCCCGGGGAATTGTGTGCCACACAGAAGAGTGAGTTTGTCTGTTCATTAACCTGTGAACTGTCAGGTCCCTTTGGAGAGGGAAGAGAGCAAGTCACTGTAAGGTTAATGCTTGTTTGTTGGAGACGAAGCCTGCAGGGAGACAGGGAGGGTGACCAGGCCAAGATGCTCAGGACCTGCCTGGAAACTGTGCACTGTGTGCAGATGCCGGATGCCTGTGGCCAGGAGGGAGGCTGCAGGGCAGGCTGGGCCATCTCTGTGGAGTACCTCCTCTGGTCAGGAGAAGGCTTCCCCGCAGCCATGTCGGGGGCTGGCGTAAGTATATAGGGTTAACTTCCCTATTAAGTAAAAAAAAAAAAAAAAAAAAACAAACTGTGAATGGCTTTCAGTAGTTTATGTGGATTTTTTCTTTTAAACTGGAAAGGAATATTGATTTCATGCATTTGTCTCCAATGGATAAAATCTTTCATTGAATTAGAAATCATTTTATTTTGCCTGTATTTATGCACGTGTGCACAGGTGCCTTCCTAGCCATAAGGTGAAAGCAGTTGTTAGTTGTGTCTCGTGAACGTATTCATATAATTCTGCTGACATTCAAGGATTGAACTCGGTAGTATCTAGGTAGATTTTCTAGGTAAATCGGGTCTCCGTTCTATTTAATTCTCTGGGAAGTGACATCTCCCTAATTTTGCTGTAATCATGTAGGCTCAGTTGGAGCTAAGCAAAAGGAGCAGACACAGGGTCTGAAGTCACATTTGAAGTCTCCATTAGTCTACATCCTGGCATACTGTATGATTAAATATTGTACCTTTTTCTGTCATCCTTGGATTCATTGTGGTAGAAGCTCATTTCCAACAGACTTTCTTTTCTTTTCACCCTCAGGTATATTCGAATAGTTGGGACTCACAATACAGTGAACAAGATTTTTCACATTGTGGCTTTTGAATGCATGTTTACAAACAAAACCTTCACTCTGGAGAAGGGGCTGATAGGTGAGTATTACAATTATATTTTTGTGTATACACTTAGATATTTTGTCTTCAGATTCTATTACCCCTTTAATTGATCTTAATCAGCTCCCATTAAGGACTTCAATTGTCTGAATGATTTATTGACTGAGTTACAAAGGGGATGGATAGCATTTTTAGAAGCTGTTAAGATAATAATTCCAGTAAACTTAAAAGAATATAATTGATGTACTAGTAGTTATATTTTGATGATTCCTTGAGATTTGCTGTGTAGGGAATGCTTTCATCCCAAAGGCTGTTCTGTATTTAATGGTCGGTGAGATTGGGGAGGACGCCTGTATAACATTGATCAGACACTCACACTTTCCAAGCCTAGGCAGGTATTTTGGGCTTTGATTTCTTAGCTGTGGTGTTACTAGCTGTGGGAGTATCTTCTTTTCATGGACGTGTCAGTCCATATTTGCCCTGCTTAGCTAGGTTCTCTTCAAGGAAGTGCCTGCCCATAATTTAAATAAGACCAGAGTGACTGGTTGTCATTGCCAGAGACTAGTTACTGGGTGAGAAATACTGCCTGATCTCATCTTGGTTTAGTTGTTTGTATGGTTGGTTTCTGCTGGGTTTTGGTTTTGCTTTTGGTTCAGACTGGGTATTGTGTACAGTCCATCCTAGGTCTTGCCATTCAAGATACCATGGATGGCTTTTCCCCTCCAGACTTGCTGCCTTTCCCATGCACACTGGTTTATTTCTTACCTCCTGGAAAGATCATAGTTAGACCAATTAGCTCCTCTAGTTTCTCCTTTTGCTGTAGCTTCCTATGAAAAATGACTCCATATGTTCAGGTGCAGGTGGAAGCATGAAATGCCCCTGCTTTGCAGCACCTAAAATAGAACTCTGTGTTTACAAAGGGACTCGTTTCTGCTGTTCGTCTCAAGTCCTGTTCATGTTGACCTGTGTCCTAAAAGCATGGTAATGACTAAAATAGGAAATATGAGTGTAACTTGCAAATGTTCACTAGTTCTATGAGTGGCCATAGCGTAAATTTTCCTAGCACCTGCTATGTCCTAAACATAATCTTCTAGTTATAGAAATTCTGGAGAGTAATAATTATAAAGTAGCAGGAGTTGGAATTTCTTCAATGTATAGAGAGTTTTGGGAATTCAGTTAAAATAATTTTGTTTTTAACTGTTATGAATATCATTTTTAATGTTAAATGTAGATGTTAATAGTTTTTGTGACTTTCAAATAATTTAAAAGTTAACAAATTTGAAGCATTGCCTGTTTCTGTCTTCTTTTAATTCTGTAGGCTGCATAGAATTGTGGTGACGGGGGCTGGGGGGAGGACACTCTGTACCTGCTGCCTACCACAAGCCTCACAGTGTGTGTGACTGAAGTTAGGATCCCTCCTAGCCACAGATGTGTAGCGTTTGGTGGCTCACTTCATCCCCATGCACTGCAGATTTGAACATGCCTCATAGAAGGCGCCATCTGCTGAACTCGCGCCCTCTTCCTTATCGGAGGAAGAACGGGTTTGTGGACCCTGTAATTATCAAAGAAACAGTCCTCTCTGGTGTGAGAGGCCATTATCAGATTGCAGCTTAGGATCAGTTGTAATGAGGGATGCTGTTATTGGCCTGCATGTTTTGTCCAAACTGAAGTAGTCAGCATTATCGGAAGCCATGGTAGTCTCAGGCATGTCAGGGAACGGAAGGAGATTGCAGAGATGGGGAGGTCGTTCTGGTTGTCTGGTCAGCCGCTCTTCTTCAGGCCCTTTTCTCTGATACTCACAAGTTTGACTTCAGAGAGCACTGCTGTCACCTGCCTGTCATTGTCCCTCAGCATTGTGGGAGCAGTGGTGCAAGTGGGCAGATGTGTGTCTGCCTGTGGTGGGATCCCTTCCAGCCTCCCTCCAGACCGTCTTCACAGTTCAGAGCTGCCCCAGGCAGGGAGGTGGTCTGCGTCCCAAGGGCCTTCAGGGGGGTTTCCTGTCTTCTGTTTGGCTTACAGAGGCATTTGAGATGGCAACATCCACCTTTCCATCTTGATTATCTCAGGTGTGTTTAGCTGGCTGCCCTCCTAGGGACCTCCCAGAGGGGAGTGACCCTCTAGTGGGGACACAGAATCTCCTAAGTTTATTTCAAAATTGTAGGCGCTTAATTCTTGCTCCTTCCTGGATGCAGTGAAAATATATATTCCTCTCCTGAGAACAACAGATGAAAACTCCAGATTTTTGTGAGAGAAAAATGAGAGAGTAAGATAATATCACCATGAATAGTAGAGTATTGAAACCTACTTTTGTATTTCTAGGTTCAGAACTTCTTTTTTTCACAATTCTTATTCCTTTCACAGTTCAGGTCACTCTGGTTATTATTCTATAGGCCTTAAAATGATTTTTGAAACATTTATATTTTTTGAAAATCAGAATTTAATGTTATTACTTAAAATCTATAATAATGCCAGGAAAATAACATAAATAACCTATATAATATTTGAGTGTTATTTTCCCACCAGAGGACTTCTTTCTTCTTAAAAAATAAAACTATTGCAGAGGCAGCATGAGACAGAGATGGGAGTGGGGGGAAGGGCAGGAAGAACTCTCCTGTCCCCAGATGTCTGCATTGGCCAGGGCTGGGCCAGCCTGACTCTGGGAGCCAAGAACTTATTGTAGGTTTCCCATGGGAGTGGCAGGAACCCAGTTACTTAAGCCATCGCTGTACCTCCCAAGCTCAGCATAAGCAGGAAGCTGGAGTTAGGAGCCAGGGCTACATATGGAACCTTGGTACTCCAATGTGGGATGCAGGCTTCTTAACCTCGAAGCCAAATATCCACTGCTCTTCTCCATTTTTGACGAGAGCACGTCATTCCTCATGATGCTTCACTTGCACAGATTCATGGCAAGACTTTCAAGTTCTCTAGATTTGAACTTCTCTGAGAGTGGGCCCCAGCTCTACCACACTGCCCAGAGCTGGGCACCTCTCCCACCTTTTCTGCCATATCCACAGCTGGTTGCTTCTGGACTTGCTAGGATGTACTCTGTGCTGGGAGAGCTGGCCTGTCATGACTGTCTCCTCTGTCAGGAGGCATTTATAGGAAACTTTAACCTGACTTACAAGTGAGGTGTGGAAAGGGTGGTTAGAACAGATGTGACTGCTATTTTATAAGCAGTCAACCTCCCAAAGAATTGTGTGTGTTTGCCTTGGCACTTCACTTTATGACCTGTGCACAGCATTTGCCAAGTTCTTCTGCTTTTTCATAATAATTGCCAAATCTTCCTTTTCATTTAATCTTGTGTTTAAATCTACTTCTTTGAATGCCCTACTAGTTATTCATGTAGAGAAAAGGGTACCCATCCTCCAACTTAAAGAATTATCAACTCACAGACAGCCTAGTTTTATCTATATGTGACCTACTTCCTCCCCATTAGAGTGTTTTGATGCCAATCACAGAAATTTTATCATCCACATATTATGTTTCTGTACAAGTAAGACCTCTTTTCTGTAGCTGTAACCACAATATAAGGGGTCTTATAAAGGGTCATAGGAAATGCATATTATAAAAGAAAAAAGCTATGCATTTGTTTCAAAAAATTTTTGTACCAAAGTAATTTAAAAATTTTTTTTAAAGAATACAAATTTCAAAAGTACAACTTTAGGAATATAGTTATTCTTCCCACCATACCCACTCTTCAACTCACACTTCCAGCTCCTCCTCCCTCTCCCCTTACCAGTGCCATTCTCCATTAAGATTCATTTTCAATTAACTTTGTACACAGAAGACCAACTCTATACTAAGTAAAGATTTCAACAATTTGTGCGTGCACACACAAACTGAGAACTAGTTTTACAGTTAATTCTCATAGTATAACTCATTGAAGACAGAGGTCCTGCATGGGGAGTTAGTGCACAGTGACTCCTGTTGTTAATTTAACAATGAACACTCTTATGTATGATGTCAGTGACTACCTGAGGCTCTTGACATGAGCTACCTAGGCTATGGAAGCCTTTTGAATCCATAAACTCCATCAGTATTTAGACAAGACCATAAGCAAAGTGGAAGTTCTCTCCTCCTCTCAGAGAAAAGCACATCCTTCTTTGATGGCCACTTCTTTCAGCTGGGGTCTCACAGAGATCCTTCATGTAGAACATTTTTTGTCACAGTGTCTTGACTTTCCATGCCTGAAATGTTCTCACAGGCTTTTCAGCCAGACCAGGAAGCCTTAAGGGCTGATTCTGAGGTCAGAGTGGTTCTCAAAGTGATTCTATAAGTCTGTTGTGTAGACTGCTTCCCATATTAGAAAATTCTCTCCTTTTTAATTCTATTATTATTACTAGGCACTTGATCCTATTTATATGATCACTTTAACACTCAATCCTTTTTATTTGATCACTTTAACACTTAATCTTATCTATATATTCACATTAACACTTAATATGTTCACTTTAACAATTAAGATGGCATTTTTACCAGTAAGCTTAATGGGATTTGGAGCCCCATGACAAGTTTTTAAACTGTACCCTTAGGAAGTGGGATACACAGCAGACTCACAGAATGACAAATGCCCTAAACAGCACTCTGGCCTCAGAGTCAGCCCTTAAGGCATTCGGATCTGGCTAAAAAGCCCATAATAGTTTCTCAGGCATGGAAAGCTAAGACACTGTGGCAAAAAAATGACCTATATGAAAGATCTCTGTGAGTAAGATCCCAGTGGAAAGAAGGGGCCATCAAAAGAGGAGATACCTTTCTCTGAAGGGAGGAGAGAACTTCCACTTTGATTATGGCCCTGTCTAAATAATGTCAGAGTTTGTAGACTCAAAAGGCTTCCATAGCCTTGGCAGCTCATGACAAGCTCACTGACGTCATAAATAAGAGTGTCAATTGTTAAATCAACAACAGGAGTCACTGTGCACTTATTCCCCATGTAGGATCTCTGTCCTTAATGTGTTGTACTATGAGAATTAATGATAAAACTAGTCTTATAACAGTATTTTATTCTTTGTGTGTCTGTATGGGTGCAATACATTGAAATCTTTACTTAGTATATACTAAGTTGTTCTATATATATATATATATAGATAATTAAAAATGAATCTTAATGAAGAATGGGATGGGAGAGGGAATAGGAGATTGGGATGGTTTGTGGATGGGAGGGTGGTTATGTGGTTATGTGGGGAAAAACCACTATAATCCAAAAGTTGTACTTTTGAAATTTATATTTATTAAATAAAACTTTTCTAAAAAATGAATAAATAAATAAACTGTACCCTTAGTAGTAAGTCCTTAGGAATGTATGCAGGACTATATGGCTTTACAGTTACAAACTTCCTCCTCCCTCTCATTTTTTACTGAGATGTATTTTCAGTTAACTTTATACATATACCATTAACTCTATGTTAAATAAAGAGTTCAACATATAGTATGAAGGGAAAAAAACAAAAAAAAAGCATTTTTCTCGACAATCAAGACAGGGGCTTTCACTTCTACAGATTTAGTTTTAAGTGCTCTATTAGTTCTTAAAGATCAGGAGAACAGATTTTTTTTTTTTTTAATTTATTTACTTGAAAATCAGAGTTACACAGAGAAGGAGCGGCAGAGAGAAAGAGAGAGAGGTCTTCCATCTGCTGGTTTACTCCCCAGATAGCCGCAATGGCCGGAGCTGCCGATCTGAAGCCAGGAGCTTCTTCCGAATCTCCCACGTGGGTGTAGGGGCCCAGGGATTTGGGCCATCTTCTACTGCTTTCCCAGGCCATAACAGAGAGCCGATCGGAAGTGGAGCAGCCAGGACTCGAACCAGTGTTGGCTTTACCCGCTATGCCACAGCACCGGCCCCAAACATATGGTTTTTGTCCCTTTGGTACTGGCTTATTTCACTGAGTATGATGTTTTCCAGATTAATTCATTTTGTTGCAAATGACCGGATTTTTTTTTACCACTGTATAGTATTCCATAGTGTACATATCCCATAATTTCTTTATCCAGTCTTCAAAATTGATGGGCATTTAGGTTGATTCCACGTCTTAGCTATTGTGAATTGAGCTGCAATAAACATGGAGGTGCAGATAACTCTTTTGTTTACTGATTTCATTTGCCTTGGGTAAATTCCCAGGAGTGGCATGGCTGTGTCATAAGGTAAGTCTATATTCAGATTTCTAAGGTATCTCCACACTGTCTTCCATAGTGGCTGTACCACTTTACATTCCCATCAACAGTGGATTAGGGTACCTTTTTCCCCACATCCTCGCCAGCATTTGTTGTTTGTTGATTTCTATACTAAAGCCATCTAACTGGGGTGAGGTGAAACCTCATTGTGGTTTTGATCTACATTTTCCTGATAGCTATTGATCCTGAACATTTTTTCATGTGTCTGTTGGCCATTTGGATTTCTTCTTTTGAAAAATGTCACCAAAATAATTTTAATTTCACTTTCCTGTGAACATTTTTAAGTGCCCTCGTACTATTATAATATCCCAAAATTGAACAGTAATTCCTAAGAATATTAAATGTCCAATTAATGTTTACAGTCCCCTAGTTGCTTCAAATTCTGCAGTGAAATTGTATATTTTAATAGGTTGTTTGAATCAAAATTCAGATAAGGCCCATATCACAGAACTAGCTCTCAAATCTCTTTAAATCTATAGGTTCCCTTCTGTTTATCTATTTCTGTTTTTTTTTTTTTTCTGCCTCCAGTTGCAGTTTATTTGTTGAAGAAACTAGGCTTTTGTCCTGTAGAGTTTCTAACAGCCTAAAATTTGGTCATTAAGTTCCCAAGGTTTGTTTTTTCTGTTCGTTGTTGCATTTCTTGGTAGTTAGATAGAGGTTTAATCAGATTTAACTGTTATTTTTGGTTATAATGCGCCATAGGTAGTGTTCTGCTTGTCAAGAAGCAAGCAAATCTCCGGTTGTCTTTCTCATTTGGATGTTCCCACCCATTGATCACCATTTCCCAGGTCCATTATTGCATTATTTGGATTGCAAAATAGTTACATTGTAATTTTGTCATTCTTTTTTTATATTTTAGCTAGAAAGAAAATTTCCCTCAACACTCAATCTTGAGATGCAGTTTTCCCAGACAAAGAAGGGTAAATCCTACATTCTTTCCCTTTATTTGCCAGTTTTCAAAACAAAGAAGTGCTTTCTCAGCATCCTCGGAAGATGACTAGTGAGGTTTATTTGTAGAGATTTTTAGGAGGGAGTAGGTACATGTCACTTAAACTTTATAGGATTAGAGTACTTGGTATCTTTTAATCATTTACCATTTTTTATTGTTGGTATTTAAATTACCCCATCTTTTGTCTCCTCAAAATGGTTCTTGAATCCTTTTGACATGACTTTAGTCATCCTCATTGGTGGTTTGATTTCTGACATGACAAGATTTACCAGGTTGTTTCTGTACATTCCCTGCCCTTGATCTGGAATCGGCCATTTCTTCAAGAAACCCTGTTTCTGTTTAGTGGGAAATGACATTTGGAAACCTCAGAGTGGTGTGCTATAAATGATCCTTGCGCCTGCGTTTGTCACCATTTCTAGGCCTTTCAATAACGGGAACAGGAAATATATGCACATATACTTATGTCACATATTTAACAGAGAAAATATATCATGAGGGTATGTCAGCACTTCAAATTCAATACTACATGGTTTTGGGGGAGCCTTTCAATCTCTCTTTGATCTCCTTTTTTCCATACTGAAAATCTTGGTTACCAATGACATAGCACAATAATTCATTTGTTTTGTCCCCTCTACATACAAAATACTATTAGAATGAAAGTACCAGTAATTTCATGAACTTTATGAATACTAAAAATAATTTAATATTTTTACATTTTGCGGTCCTTAAGGTATTTCCAACTGAAGAGGTACAGTAAAATGACTATATTTTAAAGTTATTTGAAAAAATTTTATGTAGTTATGCCACCATTTCAGTATATAGCAAGATTTGTCCATTACATTCTTCTTTCAATATTTAGTAATGGCTTTAATGGATTTTTTTGTTTGGGGCTTGGGTGTTTAGCCTAGCAGTTAAGACACCTGTGACCTTTATCAGAGTCCCTGGGTTTAATAACAAGCTTTGTCCAACTTTCTGCTAGTATAGAACTCAGGAGGCAGCAGGTGAAGACTTGAGTAATTGGATTCTTGCCGCCCATGTGGGAGACCAGGATTGAGTTCTTTATGCCTGACTTCAGCCTGGCCCAGCCTTGTCCATTTTGGGCATGTGAAGTCAAATCAGGGGCTAGGAGAGAGCGCTCTTGTTCTCTCTCTCATCCTCCCCCTCCCCCTCCCACCCTCTCTTTCCAGCCCTCTCCGTCTCTCCTCCTTCCAAATAAGTAAATAATTTTTTAAAGATTCTTGTTTATTTTATAACCATGTGAAATATTTACATGATTCCAAAACGCAGTCTACAAGCAAGCTGTATTCAGAGAAATCAAGCTTTTATCTCTGTCCTTTCTACTCCTATAAGTATTCTCTATTTCCCTTTTTAGTTTTTTGTGATTATTATTCCATTTTTAAAATGGGGAGGAATATATATATGTATGTATATATATGTGTGTGTGTGTGTTATATTTACATTTTAAATCCTCTCTTTCTCAAGTCATTGTTAGAATGCTATCCATTGTACACAGTTTTTCTTCACCTTGCTTTTTCTGTGCATAACATTTATCCTGGAGTTGGCTATATAGAAGATATTATTCATTCCTTTTTATAACTAAATGGTACTAATTAGTGTAGCTAACCCCATAGTTTATTCAACTAGTTCTCTATTAATGAACCATTTGGGCTCTTTGCAACTTCTGCTACTACAGATAGTGCTATTTCCTTGTGCCATAAGTCTTTTCCTAGTTTTGCCAATATATCTTTGGGGTAGCTTCCTAGAAGGATTGCTTGATCAAAGGTAAATATATATACAATTTTGCCAAATTAACCTTCATGGGCATTATACTATGTAAAATTTTTCACTGGAATTGCGTGATAAGACTGGACTGAGCTTTGCCAAGGAACATATTGTCAGAGTACAGGACTTCTGCCAGTTTGATAGCTGAGAAATGGTATCTCAGTGCAGTTTTAACTGCATTTCTCTTATGAGAGAAATTGAGCATCTTTCCTATGTTTAAGGGCCATTTGCATTTATTTTGCCTCTTTTAAATTGCTTTTCTCTTCTCATGAGTCTTCTAGATGAATAGAGAATATACTTTAGTGAGACATGAGGGAGCAGTAAACACTTTACAGTGGTGTTGGAGTATGGCATTCTGCGTTACAGGAGGCTGGTTTCCCTTCTCAAGTTTTCCAGGTTCTTCTGGAAAATGTAAGCTCTCATAAGTCCCTTTCCAGCCTTATCTTTGGCTCTTCCTGTCTGCTTAAGTGATAGTGACTAGAGCATGGAGTTTCAGGATCAAAACTCAGGATTCTTTAACCATTTTAAAGAAATGGAAGAACCTATTATCAGCTTTAGGCCATTATGTGTTATCTGTGCTAGTAACTGATCTATGGCAACCAAATAGGCAGCACAGGCACAGGAGGTCTCAACACTCACTCCTGCCACCACCTCTGCAAGGGTGCTGCCTGGGCAGGAACACTGGAGCCCTTATTCACTCGCTGCTACCTCGATTGCCACTGGAAGCAGGTAGACAAGGACATGCTTTCGTCCTTCCTCCCGTCTTGCAATCTCCCACCATTTCTTCTGTTGGCAGAACCAAAAGCCAGACTGGTAAAGGGAGTCTGGGAACTGCTGTTCACAAAGGTTTATCCTGAGATACAGTGTACAGCAAGGAAGGAACGGAGCTGAAAGCAGACAAATGCTGGCATAAAGGCGAGCATTGTAAAGGGACTCCGACCCACAGGAAGCAGCTCACCACCTGATTCAAGCATGTTGGCAAGGCATGGAAATACGTGGCGTGGAGAACCGACAAGGGCACAGCTTGCAGGGAAAGCTTGGACTGTTAAGGAACTCATCATACTTTCTTGTCTAGTAACAGGAGGCTTCATGAAGAATGGTGTTTTGGGCTCAGGCTTGAAGAATTTAGTAAATACATGGGGTAAGCATTTAACCTACCGGTTAAGACGCTCACATCCTGTGGAGTGCCTCGATTTGAGTGCTGGCTCTGCTCCTGATTCTAGCTTCTTGCTGATGTGCATCCTGGGAGGCAGCAAGTGATGGACCAAATAGTTGGGTCCCTGCCACCCACAAGAGATATGTGGATTGATTTCTCAATTCCTGGCTTCAGTCTGGCCCAGCTCCGGCCATTGTGGGAATTTGGGGAGTAAACCAGCAGATGAGAATGCCTTCTTTCTCTTTCTGTTTGTCTCATTACCTCCCAAAAAGTAAAAATAAGTCAGCAAATATTACAGAGCACTACAAAAGTGCTGGTTTACATACACAGCAACAAAAATACATGACACTTGTTTCCCTTGGAAGAATGAAAGGCAGAAATAAAAATAGGGTGGTCTGTGGTTGCTACTGTTGTCGGAAAGTACTTTGGGATTGTAGCTGTATGTTTAGGATGCTGGAAAATTCCTGGAAAGGTAGAGTTGGAAACCTGTGCTGTGAAGGGCTTTTGACATCTGCTGAACCCAGGACATAATATAACTTTGGTGCTGTACAACTGTGTTTAGGACAATAAGTGTCCTCTGGAGCAGAAGCAGAGATTTGAGAGTGGGGAGTTCATTAGTGTATGAAGTTGTTGGAATGTGGCAAAGCAGCGGCCTTCCCGGCTTGCCAGAGGGGCTGTGAGGCCTTCCTGCAGTTTCCTAAGATGGCACTAGTGGGTCTGGGCTAGACAGATTATGAGGCCACTCTTCCCAGATTAGTTCTCTGACCATGTAGTAAGCTTGGTTCTAACTGTCAGGGAAACTCAACTTCCTTTCATACTGTAAATTACTTGGCATTCAGCAGACGTGTGTTAAGAGGCTGCCACGTAAGGCAGAGAAAATACACAGGTGTAGTCTATGTCTTGTTGGCTCATATGAGCTGATAGAGGAGAAAGACTTAACTAGGTGACAACACAGTGAGGTGAGCCATGTATTGGGAGGGCTCATAGGAACGCTGCACAGGCTTGGTCCTCTGAGCAGGGGAAATGGTTTCAGGGAAGACCTTTCTATAAAGGGCAAGAACTGGGCCAGTCTTTAACAGGGTAAGTGTGGAAGCTCAGGAAGGACTCTCACGAAGCAGTTTACATGTGTAAGGGCTTGTCTCTGACCCACTCAGCAGCCAGAGCCCCTCTAGGAGACCGCCTTGCACCTGCCTGAGGATGGGGTGGGGGGAAGGTTGGGGTAGGCACTGTAGTTATCCGTGTCTTGCACTTTCCCCCAAGAGAATGTAAAACATGATTTTCTTACAAGATCTTAGAGTGTTGTAGAAATTCAAGTAAAGTAAATATGTTGTAGTACGCATCCTGAGTTAATACAGTGTGTGCATTCGCCTTGCACCCTGCTGAGCCCATGCCTCACACAGGTGGGGGATGGGGCTGTGGGAGTGGTTAGAAAATGCCTTCCTCACAGTTGTTTAGCATTCTGCTTGGTATGTGTGGCTGGTTGTGTACATGTGTATCCTTCCATTATCCTTTGCACTTTTTTTGTAGTAAGGATTCCCTGTGAAAAGTTTTTATTGCTCTCTTAACATTTACTTCTGCATTTTACAAGATCAAGTTTTCTGGACTCTACTTATACAAGGAGACTTAAGAAAGTTTATGGAAAATATGTATTATTAAAAAACGCATGGGTTTCAAATTTTTTTGCATCAAAATAAACATCTTTTCTTGCCATCTATCCACAGATTTTTTGAAGTACCTTTGTATATCCCCTTATGGTAGCAGGGATTTATAGATATAGCAGTGTGTGTGTGTGTGTAAGTGCCCATCCAGGTAAAAGTAAATGTATACAACTTGTCCTTAAATGAGGCATTTTGGAATATTTATAGAATATTTTATGGCAATATAACTTTCTTACTATAGTACTCCATTTTTTATTACTATAATGAAACATCTGAGGCAAAGCTACTCCATAAAGAAAAGAAATTTCTTTAATTCACAGTTCTAAATGCTGAAAGTCCAAGATTGGGTGACCCCATCATTGACCTCTGGTGACAGGGCCTAATGGTAGATGCATGACGATAGAACTGTACAGGAGTGAAAGTCACATCACAGGACAGCAGGCTAAAGCAAGGGCTAGGGGCCAGGCTTGCCCCTTTTATAACAGCTCTTTTGCAAGAAGTAACTGAGGAAATCCATGAGAAGTACCTTAATCCCTTCTGAGGACTCCCCATGACCCCACCCTGGCTGACCTAAGGTCCTCCAGGTAGGCCCCATCTGTTAACATTGCCACACAGAGGACCAAGTTCCCAACACCTGAGCCCTGGGAGACAAACTCAAATTCACAAATCGTGGTTCTGCGTCAGACTGGGACTTTTGAATAGCCAGATTGTAAATAGGCAAAAATGTTCTTTGACACTGACTATGAAAGAGATTCTTGTGGTCAAGGGAATGAAATATAGTAACCTAGTATTCCTAACCTTCATCTCAAAACTTGGTAGGTAATTTTTAAATTTAGTAATTGAGTAGGTGTTACAAATGCCTATTCTTATTTCTTCCCTTTTGATAAAGTATCATGTATCTGCAGTTTTTTAAGATTTATTTTATTTATTTGAAAGCCAAAGTCACAGAGAAACACAGGCAGAGAGAGAGATCCAACTGCTGATTCACTTCCCTCATGGCTGCAACAGCCAGAGCTGTGCCGATCTGAAGCCAGGAAACAGGAGCTTCTTCCAGGTCTCCCATGCAGGTGCAGGGGCCCAAGGACTTGGGCATCTTCTACTGCTTTCCCAGGCCATGGCAGAGAGCTGGAGCAGCTGGGACTCAAATCGGTGTCCACATGGGATGCTGGCACTGCAGGCAGTGGCTTTACCCGCTATGTCACAGTGCCAACCCCTGCATATTTTTTAATTAACAGTGTTTCTTAGAGTTCTTTCCTCATATATATGTATATACACACACACACACACACACACACACATATATATAGTTTTCTTCTTCTTGTTTACATTTTTGTAATGCTCCATTGAATGGAGATGCCATAATGTACTTAACCAATTTCCTTTGCTAGACATATAGGTGTTTCCAATCTTTTAGAATTTTGTAATCATTGTATAAACAATGACGTTTAATCAGAGTCATTCCAATGCAGCCTAAAATTAAAAAGTACTCATTATATCTCCTCTACTCATGAACTTGCTCCATTTTCTTTGGACCTCATTTTAAAAAAATAATTTCAAAGATAAGATTATTAAGAATTTTAGGCCGGCGCCATGGCTCACTTGGCTAATCCTCTGCCTACGGCGCCGGCACCCCAAGTTCTAGTCCCTATTGGGGCGCTGGATTCTGTCCCGGTTGCTCTTCTTCCAGTCCAGCTCTCTGCTGTGGCCTGGGAGGGTAGTGGAGACCAGAAGGAAGCACCTGGCTCCTGGCTTCAGATTGGCGCAGTGCGCCGGCTATAGCGGCCATTTGGGGAGTGAACCAACGGAAGGAAGACCTTTCTCTCTGTTTCTCACTGTCTAACTCTGCCTGTCCACAAAAACAAAACAAACAAACAAACAAAAAACTAGCTATTAAGAATTTTAAAGGAGAGACAGTGGGACACTAAACTAATTATAGGACTCATCTGAGTGCAGGGCCCTGTCTGATGGTTCAAGGTGCAGACCCACGAAGCTAGGTATTGAACAGTGCTCTGGATATCAGTCTGCAGAGAGCAGTGGGGACTGGCTGTCCTGAGGGTGGAGAACAGGTATAGGTATAATAAAATAGTGAAGAAAAGGGACCAAATAAGATCGTTTGCAGATGTAATAATGCACTGAAGGAAATGAACTATTACAAATTATTAGAAGGTAACCAATGTATTTAAAAATCAATAGTTTTCTCAAATACTTGCAATAACCAGTTAGAAAGTAGAATGGGGGCCAGCGCCACGGCTCAATAGGCTAATCCTCTGCCTGCGGCGCCGACGCACTGGGTTCTAGTCCCAGTCGGGGCGCTGGATTCTGTCCCGGTTGCTCCTCTTCCAGTCCAGCTCTCTGCTGTGGCCAGGGAGTGCAGTGGAGGATGGCCCAAGTGCTTGAGCCCTGCATCCCATGGGAGACCAGGAGAAGCACCTGGCTCCTGCCATCAGATCAGCGCGGTGCGCCGGCCGCAGCACGCCAGCCACAGCGGCCATTGGAGGGTGAACCAATGGCAAAGGAAGACCTTTCTCTCTGTCTCTCTCTCTCACTGTCCACTCTGCCTGTCCAAAAACAAAAACAAAAAAAAGTATAATGGGGAAAAATTTCATCCCATTTCTAATAGCAGTAAAATCTACAAAATACCTAGTAACAGTTCATGAGCCAAAAGCTTCTCCTTTATGAGCAGTATACTTAGTTTATCCCTCTGCACACATCCCCGACCCACCTCCTGGCATTGGAGATAGGACAAAGATCAAAAACAAGGAGGGGAGGCAGTTGGCTGATGCACATCTGCAAATAATGTGGCCGTAAGGTGAGCATGCCTGGGGCCAGCACTGTGGTGTAGGTGGTGGGGCCACCACCTGCAGTGCTGGCATCCCATATGGGCGCTGGTTCTATTCCCGGCTGCTTCTCTTCCGATCCAGCTCTCTGCTATGGCCTGGGAAAGCAGTAGAAGATGCCCAAGTCCTTGGGCCCCTGCACCTGCATGGGAGACCTGGAAGAAGCTCCTGGCTCCTGGCTTCCAATATGTGCAGCTCCGGCCATTGTAGTCATCTGGAGAGTGAATCAACAGATGGAATCCTCTTGTGGTCTCTCTCCATAACTCTGACTTTCAAATAAATAAATAAATCTTAAAAAAAAAAAAAAAGAGGTAGATATGCCACGGATATCCAGAATTCTTAAACTTTTTTTCTTCCCACAAACAACAAATACCTAGCTAGAAATGTTAATAAATCCATAGAAGGAATGAAATCTTAAGCAGTGACAAATGCAATGACATAGTCCTGGATGAGAAAATTTAATTCAGTAACTATGTTAGGTGTTTTTTTTTTTTTTTTTTTTTTTTTTTTTTTTTTTTTTTTGACAGGCAGAGTGGACAGTGAGAGAAAGAGACAGAGAGAAAGGTCTTCCTTTGCCTTTGGTTCACCCTCCAATGGCTGCCATGGCCGGCGCACTGCACTGATCCGAAGGCAGGAGCCAGGTACTTCTCCTGGTCTCCCATGGGGTGCAGGGCCCAAGCACTTGGGCCATCCTCTACTGCCTTCCCAGGCCACAGCAGAGAGCTGGCCTGGAAGAGGGGCAACCAGGATAGAATCCGGCTCCCAAACCGGGACTAGAACTTGGGGTGCTGGCGCTGCAGGCGGAGGATTAGCCTATTGAGCTGTGGCGCCGGCCTGTTTTTTTTTTTTTTTTTTTTAGGATTTATTTTATTATTTATTTGAAAGAGTTACACAGAGACAGAGAGAGAGGTCTTCCATCCGCTGGTTCACTCCCCAGATGGCTGCAATGGCTAGAGCTGAGCCGATCTGAAGCCAGGAGCCAAGATCTTCCTTCGGGTCTCCTACATGGGTGCAGGGGCCCAAGAAGTTAGGCCGTCTTCTACTGATTTCCCAGACCATAGCATAGAGCTGGATTGGAAGAGGAGCAGCCGGGACTAGAACCAGCACCCATATGGGATGCTAGCGCCTCAGGCCAGGGCTTTAACATGCTGCGCCACAGCGCTGGCGCCTGTTGGTTCTTCTTATGTTCATTTGCCACAGATTTAAGGCAGGACTAATCTGAATCCTAATTGCAAATTAAACAGGAACTTTGGTTACTTAACAAATTTTCCAAAACAATAAATAAATTGGAAACTCTCCCTCCTTCCCCCACCTCAAAAAAACATGAGGGGAAAACCCAAGTGATTGAGGGTTCTGTAACCACCAAGCATTAAAATTAGTACTGCTTGCTAAAGTAGTATGACATTACTGTTAGAATCAACTGATGGATAAATTATGCAGTCATCCTGGGACCAGTGTTGTGGTGCAGAGGGTTGGGCTGCTGCCTATGATACTGACATCCTGAATGAGTGCTGGTTCATGTCCCATTTGCTCCACTTCAATACAGAACATTGCTATTGCCCCTGGGAAAGCAGTGGGAGATAATCCAAGTGCTTGGGCCCTGCCACCCACATGGGAGACCCAGGATGGAGTTCCAGGCTTCTGACTTCAGCCTGGAGCAGCTGGGTGTTGCAGCCCTTTGGGGAGTGAACCAGTGAATAGAGCTCTCTCTTTCTCACTCTCTGTTTCTCCCTCTTTCTCTTTGTGACTCTACCTTCCAAATAAATACATCTTTTAAAAGAAATTAAACAGTGATCCAAGCCTTGAATTAGATTCTAGTGGGTATAAGAGATTAGTGTAAGATAAAGATGATATTTTCTATAGTTAAGAATGGAAAGGTAATATAGCAAATAAAGCTTAGTTGGCAGTTGAAAACAGCTATGTAAAATTATATGCTCATGTTATATACCAAAATAGCTTCCTATAAAAGAGTTAGATTTTACAATTTTAGTTCAAAAGAATTATGGGTAACTATTAATAAGTATTTATCTGATCTCAAGATGAGGAACAACTTCCTTAGCATAAAACCAAAGGCAGAAACCCTAAACAGAATTCAGAGGTGTTTGACAAACTAGAAAAAAATAATTGTCACATACATGTCAATGAATTATTTGTCTTTAATATATAAAAAATACAAATAAGTAAGCAACTATTATGAAAACCCAATAGAAAAAGTGTACAATTTATTTAAAAAGAAATAAAATTCAACATAATAGTAAACTTGAAAGAGTTTAGTGTCACTAGTAATTAGAAAAATGCATATTGAAACAAGATATCATTTTTTGTGATGTTTAATTGCCAAATTTTTGGGGGGTAAATTTTTCTCATTTAAAGTTATTTACATAAGTAATACAGAAATCATTTCTAATTAAAACCCAAACAATACATAAGTACATATAGTTCAATAAAATGTCTTTATATTTTAAGTTACTTTAGCCTCATTCTCAATAAAATTCAGCATCTTTTTATGTTTCTTGGTTATTTCATTTTTTAATGAATTACCTATTCATAGTCTTTGCCAACTTCTTTGTGATTGCTTCTCTATTTTCTTATTAATTTGTAGATTATAAATATTCATTTTTTGGCTTTTATATACATTACAAATATTTTCTCCCACATTAGTTACTTTTAACTTTGTTTGTGGTATCTTTGTTGTTATTTTTATAATTTTGCATCAGGCACTCCTATCAGTCATTTCTTGTTTCTAGATTTTGTGACTCCCTCACCAGCCCAAAATATAAAAATATGTTCCTTTGCACCAGCTGTCAGTAGTTGGTTGGTAGTTGTTCTGCTATTGCTGGTGTGTGTGTGTCATGGGGAAAAGGCAGTAGTGACTATTTTTTTAAAAGATTGATTGATTGATTGATTGATTTGAAAGGCAGAGCTACAGAGAGAAAAAGAGAGGCAGAGCGAGATCTCCCCTCTGCTGGTTCACTCCCCACATGGCTGCAGTGGTCAGGGCTGGGCCAGGCCAAAGTCAGGAGCCTGGAGCTCCATCCTTGTCTTCCATGCGCGTAGCCGGGGCCCAGGGACTTCTGCTTTCCAGCAGTGGAGCACTTGGTCCTCCGACAGTAGGACCCACAATGCCACAGCGCTCACCCCGTCGTTTCACTCTTTAATCCATTTAAAATTTATTTTGTTTTGACTTAGATAGGGATTTAACTTTGACTTCTAGATTGTGTGGCCAATTGTCTTGAAATCCTTTATTATTTCATCCTTTAGTAATTTAAAATACCATACTATGAATTTGTATTTGTATCTTAGCTTCTGTGTCAAATTATTTAAATCACTACAACTCTTTAATCTATTTGACTATCTGTTGTTGGAAACGTAACTCCTAGCTACTCTTTTTCTAAATTTTCTAGACTATTCTTCCAAATTTTCTTTTCCAATGAACTTGAAAATCAGCTTGTCAAGTTTCATTTTAAAATCCTATTGGGAAAGATGTTTTAAATGAAAGTACTTAGCATTGTGAGGCTGCTGAGGAGGGGGCAGTCTCATGCTGCTGAGATGTGATGGAACATGTTCTCTAGAAGACAATTTGCTAACATCTGTTAAGAGTCTAAAATACACCTCAATCTACTGCTTCTGCCGTTAGTGCTTTATCCTAAGGAAATATGTAAGAGCAGCATTTCTTTGATGTGAATGTTCCATGCAGAGTTATTTATGATAACCAAAAAAGAAGAAGACCTACAAATGTTAATGATACGGACATAATGAAATTAATTATAACACATTAACACATTGAAATTTCTGTGTAGCTGCTCATAACATAAGGAAATGCCCATGGAGTCATGTAAACTAGAAGCATCCTTATAGCCAGAGCAGAGCTAATATTTTTAAATTACAGGTAATTTATGTATTTTTATAAGCACATGTACTAATTTTCTAGGACAGCCATTAAAAAAAAAAAATAGACTGATGGCTTAGACAACAGAGATGTATTTTCCCACAGTTCTGGAGACTGGAAATCCAAGATCAAAGTAAGGGGAGATTTGGTTTCCCCTAAGGAAGTCAATGGCTACCATCCTGCCATGTCCACTGACGGGCTTTTCTCCATCAGTGCATCTCTGATGCCTTCTGTTCCTGTACAGACATCAGTCATGTTGGACTAGGGGCCCACCCTTATTATCTCATTTAACCTTAATTCTCTCTCTCAGGGCCCAGTCTCCAAATACAGCCACATTCTAAGGTACTAGGAGTGAGCACTTTAACTTGTGAATTCTTTTTGAAAATTTATTTGTTTGTGTATTTTGTATTAAATTGAAAGGGAGGGAGGGAGGGAGGGAGAGAGAGAAATAGAGAGAGAGAGAGAAAGGAAGAAGTATCTTCCCTTTGCTGATTTGTCCGTGCCCCCCCCGCGAAGCCACAACAACCATGGCTGGACAATGTTGGAGGCTGGAGCCAAGAACTCCCTCTGGGTCTCCCACATGGATGGCAGGGACCCAAACACTTGGGCCATCATCTTCTGTCTTTGCAGGCACATTAGCAGGAAGTGGGATCAGAAGCAGAGTAGCCGAAACTCAAAACTGGCACTCAGATATGGATTGTGAGCATCGTAAGTGGCTGCTTAACGCACTGGCCACATGCTTGCCCCTCAACCCTGGATTCTGAGAGACACAATTCAGTCCATAGTAATGCATAAAAAAGACTATGAAAAACATTCAAATGTCAACAGGCTTCCTACATGATGGGATTACAGGTGATTTCTATTTTATTACATTTTTCTGTATTACAGAAAAATTTTGTGTTAATTTTATAATCAGAAAAAAATTGTTTCTTTTTCTAATCAAGCTGTTTCTGCATCACCTCTTTTAAGTGAGAGACAAGACAGAGTCAGCTGGGCACAAGTGCTGTTGATGCACCTCAGTGCCCAGATATAGCCCCAAATATAGCCCAGTAATTAAGAAGAGTTCTGTTTCTGGAGGCAGTTGAAGAATCTTGTCAAGAAGGGCAGTGATAGGGGCTGGTGCTATGGCGTAGCAAATAAAGCCGCCACCTGCAGTGCCAGCATCCTATATGGCGCCGGTTCAAGTTCTAGCTGTTCCACTTTCGATCCAGCTCTCTACTATGGCCTGGGAAAACAGTGGAAGATGGCCCAAGTCCTTGGGATCCTGAACTTGCATGGGAGACCTGGAAGAAGCTCCTGGCTTTGGATAGGCGCAGCTCTGGCCATTGCGGCCATCCGGGGAGTGAACCAGCAAATGGAAGACCTCTCTCTCTGTCTGTCTTTCTCTGCCTCTCTGTAACTCTGCTTTTCAAATAAATAAATCAATCTTGAAAAAAAAAAAAAAAAACACGCAGTGATCCTCCTGATGACTCTGTTGACCAAACCAGGAGTCCTTCAGAGTCTGGAAGCAATATGCCAAATTAAAGAGTATGTACCCCATGGTTTCATTTGCAAGCTGATCCATAGCAATAGAAACTGATCCACAGTTCCCTGAGGCCAGGACAGGAATTGAAGAGGGCCAGGGTTTGCTCTCTTGACTGTGCTGATGATTTCATGGGTGTCTATGTTTAACACAGCTCATCAAAATGTATACTCTAGCTTTTAAAATGTATTTATTTTGAAAGGTAGAGAGATGGAGAGAGTGAGGTAGACAGCCAAACATAGATCTCCCATCCATTAATTCACTCCTCAACAATAGCCAGGTCTAGGCCAGGCTGAAGCCAGGAGCCCAGAACTCCACCCAGGTCTCCCGTGCCAGTGGCAGATACCCATGTTATTGAGCTGCTTCCCAGGGTGCGCTTTAGCAGGTGTCTGGAATCAGGAGCAGAGCTGGGACTTGAACTCAGACACTCTGGTATGGTGTGGGCATCCCAAGCAACATCTTAACTGTTGCACCAAACACCAGCCCCGAAGTAGACACTTTAACATGTCCAGTTTATATGTCAGTTAAATCTCAAGAAAGGTGTTTCAAATTGGAGGGGGAAACTGGAAGAAAAGATTCCAACAGGCTTTAGGTTTTCTAGTTATTACTTATTAAAATAGTGATGTGGGACTCTGCTTTTGTGAGCCAAATGCGTCACCTAGGATTTGGAGAATGTTAGAGAAGACTGCTGTAGGAAATGTGTTGGGTGGGAGGGAGTCCTTGCCCCCGATAGCTGCTTTCTGCCCGACATCCAGTGTAGCCAGGCTGGGGTGTGTCACTGATGTGAGCAAAATGAAGTGACTGAGAGGAGAAGCCTGCTAGGCGAGCCAGTCTGGGAAGCACCAATCTCTTTGATTTTATTGGCTCGTTAATATTGTGAAGATGGATACGTTTCTTTTATAGCCACATTAGATACTTATATTTTTTAAGCCGGGAATCGGTACAGTGCTACAAGAGGGAAATGTAGTTAAAAATCACAACACTGCCTGTGGTAAAATTATCATAAAAACTACCTGGTGCTCAAGCAGGGGATGACTCCAATTCTGCCCCCATAATGACAGGAAACGGTCGTTGGTGAAGCTGTTTTCCATGAAGCTGTGATGAAATCAACTAACATGCTAATAAGGCAGAGTATAAAGTGAGGGACTCCAGTGAGATGTAAAAGTGCAGAAGGCACTCGGATGTTCGGATTGGAGTCTTCAGGAGCTGACTGTAAAACATCGAACGGGAACTGATTGAGTTCCTGCTTGAGAACTCTCAGCAGCGCGGCTGCAGGGAAGGCGGAGGAGGAAGGACGTCCCTGCTCCGGCCCCAGCTGAGGCTGGGCAGCTGCCATTTTGCTAATGGCCAGAGGAGCTGTAAGTCAGTGATGGCCTTTGGTAGCAAATGACAGTTTAGGAAAGGGCTTAACAACTTCCTTCCTTCCTTCCTTCCTTCCTTCTGGCTCAGGAAGCCAGTCACCCTTGGAGCATTTTCATACTTTTTTTCCAGTGATTCTTTGATGAATTACTGTTCAGTAGAAGTCTGTTATAAAAAAATTGGAAGCACACTTCAGAAAACCTCAGTGAGCTGTGAAAGCACACTAAAGAACACATGATCAGAGATTTTTTATATTATAGAAGTAATTTTTATACCGATGCTGTGTTCCACATGACAAATCTGTCCCCACCATGTGCTACTGTGGCTGCTACCACTCTAGTACAAGCCAGACCCCCGCCCCCACAGTTGTCATTTCTCCCTGCTCAGCAGTGGCCCTCACATCTCCAGCTCTTCTCCGGGGCTCCACACTGCAGCCGGAGTTACTTTATTGGAATCCGCTCCTGAGCTCAGCGTCACTCAGAAGCTTCCTGTTGTTGCTGTTGTTTAATCCACTGACACGATGGGCGTTCTAATGAGGATCCATTCTTGCATTCCCAGGACACTCGTTACTTGCACATGATGTATTTTCTATGTAATGATCAGATTTGGCTGGCTGGTATTTATTTCAGAATTTTTGCACCTGTTTTCTTAAATAAAATGAGTCTATAAATTTCTTTCCTTGACCTGTCTCTAAGTTGTTTTTACAAACAAAGCTACATTAAAATGACTTGAACAGCTTCCTCTTTTCTCTATTTTTTTCGGATCAATGTGTAGCATAAATGATCTATTCCTTGAACTAAGTGATCCTCGAGTTCTTTTATAACTGTACTTGATTTGGCGAGCTACTTTCTTTGCGGGTTTCTTCCCAGGGCTTTACCTGTTGTGTGGATGGACCACACAAATCAACATATTTCCAAGACCTCAGTGATGCTAGAGGGTGGTAATTCACTTAGGTGCAGTGGATGTGTTTCCTTCTGTGTGTCCATCGAAAGCTGTATGCAAGTTCTGCAATCATTTAGTGTCTTCTGTCATCTATTCTATATTTTTCTTAAGGTGACAGAGGGGAGGGGTAGAGCTGGATCTCCCATATGCTAGTTTACTCCTCAAATACTTGCAACAGCTGGGCTGGGCCAGGCCAAAGCTAGGAGCCAGGAGTTCAATCCAGATCTCCCAAGTGCAAGCAGGGACTCAAGTCCTTGAGTCACCACCTTATACCTCCCAAGTTACTCATTAGCAGGAAGCTGGAATCGGTGCAGAGCCCGGACTTGAAACCAGGCACTTTGATATGAGATTGAATGTCCTAAGTGGCATCTCAACTGTATCACATACCCACCTGTGTCTTACTAAACTTTAGCCACAAAAAAGTTGTGTGTAATAGTCTACTAAGGAGCCTCTGGCTTCAATCTCACCCCCATCCCATTGATTTCCTGGACCCTCCTTTCCTTTACCACAGAAATACACTGCTTTGTCTTCTCCCTCCCTCCCTCCCTCCCTTCCCTGTCCCTCTACCCTCTGTCCTTCCAGTCTGATTTTTGTAGCCCCAGAGGGAAATTGACTAATTTGAGCCTAAAGACAAGATTGCCTGAAGGATAGGTCTGGTAAGATCAGAATGGTAGGCACCAGAGGGAGGGGATTTGGTCTCTGTACATTTGGTGAGTGGTGGTAAAAATAAATTCTCATGCTGGTGCATCCTTTCGTGACCCAGAGATTTTGGGGTAGATTCACGATGTTAGTTTGAAATGTTGTGGCTTTGCAAGAGCTTAGGCGGTGCATTGCCCAGTCTTATTAGTTTAAACTACTTCAGTAAGCTTCGCATCATGATTCTCTGTACCTCAGTCCAGGCTAGAATAAAATCAGGACATGTGACATCCCTATTCAGACAGCTCCTGTTCTTCTGAGTACGTATTACTTTAAACCATAATAGCAATTCCCGTGTGTTATTTTTTGTTTTTCAGTTGGCTGATGAGACAGTACACACAGAGATTATTCATCAGAGAGTAACTGCCTGGCCCACACAACCTGTATCATGGCAATCAAACTGAGATTCAGAGACTGACAAACAAGCTATAAAAGCTAAAAGGCAGGATTTCTTGTGGTAGATCAGATATAATAATTTTATATCTCTGTGTTTTACATATGTGACATTTTGTACAATAAACAATTAACTGCCTGCTTTTGACATTTCAAAGTTAACATGGAAAGAGTTGTAAAACAGAGACTGTCAACATCACGTCCCAGAGCGAGGTGGTGAATGACAGTGGGCCTCTGGGAGGGCGAGACCTAATTCCTGCCCCCCGTGCACTCTGTACCCTTTCTCCACCAGTTGGTGCTTCATTGTCTTTGATAAACAAGGTAATTGATATAAATGAATGTGGTCCTGCAAAATGATTCCCCACTTGCAGATTTTCATGCTGGAGGTATAATTTTCCTTATGGCATATTACTGTTAATCTTTAAATGGATAGATTGGTTAATCTGCCTTCCACAAGAAGACATTAGGTGAGTCACCCCTTACTGAAAGCTGACAAATCATGGGCTGTGAGCACAGCACAGCAAAGAATGACTGCTGGAAACATTAGTGAACACGAGCAGGTAGAGTTTGGAGTTGCGAATGCAAGGAAAGTATCTTGGAGCCAAAGAGGAGATGCAGGCCTCTTCCTGGCAGTGTGTGCTGGACAGGGACCTCCCTCCCCCAATCCTCTCCCTAGCTCTCGAAGCCAGAATACTGATTGTGCGCTGCTCACTGACTTGCAGGCTGAGTCTATTAAACAAGGAAGCCCTCATAGTTTCCTCTTCCTTATTTGTTGGTAAAGGGCTAGGGCTTTGCAAAGCTACCACTTTGTCTCATAAATTAATACTCAGCTCTCCTAGTCCTCCGCTGGAAGCTCACCTTAGGGAATGTCAAGGACCAAGCCAGCAGAAAAGCCATGGAAGTTCATACCCAATTGGGAAGTCTGGGATGAATGGATCGACAGTCTGTTTTGAAAAACCATTTTCTCTTTATATGTGTGTAAAGAGGATGAACAAAAAGGAAGTATTTACATGCTTAGAAAAGAGTATACAGTGAATATCCACGTCTTTCCTCGGAGGAATGTTGTGCAGCTAATCCCTTGAAATCATGAAGGTTTAAACAATAATTAATAATAATTTACTCATCTAGGACATTCTAATATTTAGTTTGAAAACCAATTTAACCTCATGGCAAGGAAAAGCACAGTGAAGTGGGATTTCTCCTGGGACAGTTCTCTCTGGCAGTGTTTGCACAAAGATCCAGCACGCTAAGGGTGGTGTGCTGTCCAGGTTAATGTCATCTCTTCACTGAACGGATGCACTGCCTCCCTCTCCTCTCCCACTCTTGAAAGGTTAGCCTTTCTTCAGAATAGTACAGGTTTTTCCTGCAACATCTGTCAGCTTGGCAACAAGCGTACCCTTAGGAAACTATGAACATTTGAAGACCATCTGAATCCTGTAGGGAACCGTTTCTCCGTTCCTCTTCTCTCCCTGTGCTGTCCCCCCTGCTTTCTGCCAAGAAGAGTGGGGCAGCCACATGGCGTTTTCACTCTGTCTCGCTGATGAATTATAATCCCATTTGTGTCTATGGTTTTTTTTCATGTGTTTTGATTTGTTCATTTCATAGTGATAACTCCTGAAACCCCAAAGCAATGATGATCCTAGAAGGAAGCTGTGGGCAGACACCTTTGTTTAATGAAAAGAGACCCCCTTGCCACTGCACTGTTAGTACAAAGAAGCTTCTTGGTCTAATGACTCGGACGATCTTGATCTGATTCAGTAGGTCAGAAATTGCTGTCCCCAGCAAATATCGACCCGAGGGAACTGCTTTCTCGGTTATTCTGCAACTGCCAGCTGCATATTACACTAGCAGGTGCTAATAGTTTTTTGCAGGTCAGTAGAATTGTTATTGGCCCTTCCTTCCTTAGCCCTCTTTCCTTTTGCAATTACAAAGTGGCTCATGAGGGTGAGTTTCCCATCTTGTGTAACATCCAGATTTCTGAAACTCTGGTCCACCTGCCTATTCCACATGGGGAAAGTGGCTCTCCGCAGATGGGGAAGTGCCAAGCTAGAGTCTTACGTTTCTCCCAAACTCTCAAAATGCTTTTGTAGACATCATCTATTAAGCTAGTGATGTGATAACAGTAGGTTGAACTGCCACCTGTGACATCAGCACCCCATATCAGAGCACCTGTTCAACCCTTGGCTACTCTGCTCCTGATTCAGTTCTCAGCTAATGCACCTGGGAAGGCAGCAGATGATGATGCAAGTGCCTGGGCCCCTGCCATCCTCTTAGGAGACCTGGATGGAGTTCCAAGCTCTTGGCTTCAGCCTGGCCCAGCCCTGAGCATTCCTCCAGCAGATGCAAGGTCTCTATGTCTGTCTGTCTCTGTCTCTGTCTTCTCCCTCTCTGTGACTCTTCCTTTCAGATAAATAAAACAGATCTTATTCTGTTGATGTTCATGAGAAATTAGGGAAAAGGAGAAATTCCTCTATGGGTACAGACACTGAGTCATGGCACGGTTAAGTGGCTTCCTCTATATTGCCTAAAAACTGTTTACAGAACTGAGATTAGTTTTCTGGGTGCCTGCTTTCCAGTTCATTGCCTTGTCCAGTGGAATGCAGAGCAGGGTGTGAGAAGAGAAGAACAGCCATTTCCCTCTCAAGATTATGGTATGGGGGAAAATTATGGTATAGTGTGGAAATTATAATATAGGAAGAGAGCTAGAACATAGAAAGAAGATACTTCTTAACATGCAGATTTGAAAATATTCATAATGATGTGTTACTTTCAAATACTTGTATCCATTTTTATTTCCCAAAGCACTAAGTGTAGACCATTAAAAGAGTTAAAAGCAGAAGTAAAAGGTTCTTTTTAGATTACTTTTTGTTGTATTTTATACAAACCTTTTTCATCACATCCTGTAACTCTACTGAGAAACTGCATGATTCTATTCCCTCAATCAAGATTAATGTTGGCCTCCAGAAGGTATTATAAATTGTGTGTTTTGCCAGTTTTTTTTCTCATACCTGCTGTACTTTAGAAGTGTGATTAGATTTGTTCCTAGTCACTTGGAGGACTGGCTGTCATTGAAGCTGGGTAGCCAAATTCTCCAGGTCCCCCAGCTCACCTGTTGGGAGCCATTGCCTCGGCCAGGTCTCCCAGCTCACCTGTTGGGAACCAGCATCTCAGCCAGGTCTGCCGACTTGCCCACATCCCTGAGCTGGTGCCTCAGCTGGAACTGTGAGTGCCTAGGCAGGCAAATTGTTCTCCTGGACAGCATGTGCAATTGGATCATGGAGTCTCAATTCTGGGCCTCAGATCTGTAGTTCAGATTCACCTTGACCCATAAGTTTCTCCTGTATCCCGATCTTACTCCCTCAAGGTCCTCAGAGATTCTTTCATGCTCAGACCACCCAATCCAAGGTGGCTTGTAGGTGCCAAGACATTGGAGAATTTTATATTTTCTCCAAAGACTGGGGAGGAAGTTTCTGCCAACAGGGAATGTCAGTGCACATGCTGCAGATCTGATTGGGACATTTTCTCTGCAATGTACGGAACCCCGTTTATGTTTGAATGATATACTGTGATACTGCTTTTAGTGAAAGGCTCAGATATTATAGTTATTAGTACATGTTAAAGAATTGCTGTGTAGGCCCTTAAGATTCAAGGGTTATTCGTGATCCTAAAACCAGTATGACTTAAAATTGTTCAAGTCTGAACCAGATGTAGCCTCCAGTTTAAAGAAAAAACAGGTACAATTTGATGAAGGGACAGTTAAATAATAACTTTCTGACAGAAAACAAACTACCACTTTTTTGGTAGGGCTTTTAAGAACCCTTTGCACATCCTTCGTTCTCTGCACAACGTGAATGAGAAATTATTCCCCGAGCTATGGTGACATATCTGCTCTTGGGTTACAGAATTGGTTGGGACCTGACAAGACCTTCAAACCAGTAGCTTTGAACAAGAATAACTCTGTTGATTTCAACATATTTTAGGATGTAAAGAAAAAAGAAATCCATGCAAAAGCCCTTTAACTGCTTAAAGAAAAAATACCCTTTACATTATAACTTTCTAATTTTTTCTTTTGTTAGTTTCCAAAACTTGAAAACCCAGTTTGAATGACTGTTTCTATGTTGGGGGTTTTCCTCCTGTTATCAGCATGAATACTATGTCTGTATGTTGAAGGAGCAGATGTCTTTCTCTGACAGATTATGTGCAGAGAAAAGAAAAAAAATCGCCCAATAAGATATTGCCTATTAGTTCAAACACAGTATTGGGGTGTTTGGGCTTCCTTTTTTCTTACACCTGGAAATGCCTTTGTCCTCAGTTTCAAGGCCTCGCCTACAGAGTGAATCCTTCTTTGATACCCTGCAGCTGTTACTGCTGTTAAACATCTGATGCTTGAATCTTTAAAGCTTTTTTGAACTGAAGATTTTCTTAGCTAAAACCTCCGACATGTAAACTATAGGATTGTCAAACTATACATGAGAGAGTAAACAATACAGTTAGTCCAGGAATGTACTTTCCTTCTAAGGGCACAGTGGGGGGGGGGGGTGAGGTGGGAATTCACTGATCCTGGTGAACTCGTACTAATGTACAGGATCCATGGTCCCTAACTTACCTCCTTCTACCCCTGGAGAAGATGCCCTCTGATTTCTCATCTTTAAGAAAGCATAGAAATGTTCAGAGCTATTGCTTCATAAAATTTTCATTTATTGGAGGGATTAGAAAAGTATTCTGTCCTTTGTCAGTGGCCAAAATGGAGTCCAGCATGATGGCCAAAGCCCTTGCCATTTTAGGATGTGGTGCGATTTGGGCTGTCTTTGAGATGAATACTAATTAAAATAAACGAAAAGCAAAGAAAGAGGTTCAGGGAAAGAGGGTGCTAGTGTTCAAAATACCTGGCCTGTTTTCTGCCAGTGACCTCCCAGGCGCAGAGAGGTGGCCAGGACTGAATCCTCTGCACTTGGTCCTGGACAGAGCTGCTCACAGAGGGAGCTGAGGGGAACTTCAGAGCAAGAACAGTTAAAAAATTGTGTGCTATAGATAAGGGTACTTCAGAAAGTTTGTGGGAAATGGGATTAAATGATAAGTTTATTTTGATGCAAAAGAAGTTTCAAACCCATGCAGGTTTTTTGTAATAAACATTTTTTATGAACATTTTGAAGACCTGTCTTAAAATCAATGGGTTTTGGCTTCGTGATATGATATAATAGATGATCGGAAAGTGATTTTTCTTAACCTGATAGATAAAACTAGGAATTAATGTGACTAAGTGCCTGTGTTGTGGAATACATTTTTGCAGCTTTTTGATAGTTTTCAAGATGGGTTTGTTCTCTAATTAGCTATTGTTGTTTTACAGCTGTTAAGACATAACAGCTGTGGGTATTTTTCCTTCAGCATAACTTGACAGAAGGTTCTGTTGTAGTTGAGCTGGAAGTTTGCCTGATCAGTAACAGTTGCTCAGGCTGCTGGGATGCCCCCCTCTCAAAAAGAACTACATCTGGTGGGGGGATATCTAGGTGTGACCATAAGCTAATAGCCTTGATTATCTTTTGGAAGAGGAAATATTTGTATCTGTGACAGTCAAGGCAATGGAGAAGAATCTACTCTGAGACTATTAAGCATGTGTTTTCTGTATGAACCACTGCTATTAGAAAACAATTTTGTAATGAAAACAGCCAGGGAACCATTGAATAAAACCCAACACCAGCAGTTTTTGAAGATACCAGTCCTTTGTAAGAGCTAAATGTTATTTCATTTTCGAAAACCTGCTTCCAGTGGGGTTTTTGGTCCCCACTTCTCAAAGGTGATCTCTGGAGACGGTTAAATAACATGTCAGTCTTATCTTTAAATATAGCTGGTACAGGTGGCCCTCAGGTCATGTCCTAGTGAAGTAATACTGCCTTTTAAAAAATTTATTACTCCTGAATGAAATTTACTGGCAGGCTGTTGGCCACCCCTGGTGCTATATAAGAATGGAGAGCAGTAAAATTGTTTTCAGATCACTTTTTCTGCAGTTCCCCACAGTCTGAGTCATTCCGGTATTCATGCACTTGCAGAATGTATACACTTTGTTAACATGCAACTTTTGCATTCAGAAGCAGCAAATTAAATTTGTCTGAACAGAATTGCTGTGTGCATGGAGGGGAAAAGTAATTTCTGCTCAGGCAGTTCCCCTTTGCCGTTTGCTCCTGGCTCAGGCTAGTGTAATAGGTAGGCAGAGCTGAAGGGTGGCAGAGGAAAACCAGAAAGAGACAGACGCAAGATGCGGCATTTAGGCTGGATGGTTTTGTAAACAAAGTGACACAAATTGGGGCAGAAATTCCAGTGGGACAAGGGACGAAACTGGAAGAAAGAAACACAGCACAAAGCTGAGCCCCATCCAGATGGTGTTTTTAATACATTTTTCAGATGCATATGAAAGACTGATGAACATTCAAAATGGGGAGTGGCCGGTCCCTCTGGGCAGGGAAACAGTGTGACGCCTTCTGTGTGTTGCCATCAGCATCATTCTCTGCTTTTTCCCAATGAAAAAGAAAGAGCACAGACCTCATTCCAACCTTTGAGTGATTATTAGGCAGGCCAGTAAGGTGGGCTGAGGTTGTGTTTCTAGAAAGAATTAACGACAGAATTATTTCTGCTGAAATGGAGGAAGTGGCCAGTACAAGCTGGTGAGCCTAGTGGTGACGTTTAGACTCCTCTCAGCACTCGTGCAGAGAGCTGTCCCCTCAAGTGTAAGAGTCCTCAGGCATTCCTCAGAGCCGCATCGCTCCCTACATCCTTCCTCTCCATTTTGCTCTGAAAATGGTTTCTCCTCAAAAATTATTTTGTCTACCACGAGTAACAACTTTCTGTATGTGGGACGAACTTTTAGGGCAGAAGTTGAGTGGAGGGTATGTGTAATGCTTATATAGCAACTCTTCTGCCATGGGCATATTTGTTTTCTTTTTCATGTTTAGGTCAAGACCCAGAGATTGATCATACTTTATTTTTCTAAGAGAAAGCAATTTTTTCTTCTGCTTTATTCAGTAAGTTTCAGATTTTCTTAGCTTTTGGTGAGGAACTACAGTAAGCAAGGTTAAGTGCTACAACCTTACGTAGGCATTGTTCTCCAGCTCCTATTCAGCAAACATTTACTGCACACCTACTGCGTGCTGCACACTGCCTTTTTGTAAGTGAGCTGTAGCAGTGAAAAAAGGGAATTCCTGCACTTATGAAACTCACACTCCGAGTCTTTGGTTGTTAAGCGAGATTAGATTGAAATACTGATTTGAATATTAAGAATTGGAACAGGGGCTGGTGCTGTGGCGTAGCAGATAAAGCTGCTGCCTGCAATGCTGGCGTCCTACATGGGCATGGTTCGAGTCCTGGCTACTCCACTTCCTATCCAGCTCTCTGCTAATGCACCTGGAAAGTAGTGGAAGATGACTCAAGCGCTTGGGCCACTGCCACCCATGTGGGAGACTCAGATGAAGCTTCTGGCTCCTGGCTTCAGATAGGCCCAGCTCTGGCCTATCTAGGGAGTAAAACCAGTGGATGGAAGATCTCTCTTTTTGTCTGTCTGTCTCCTTGTAGCTCTACCTTGCAAATATATATTTTTGAAAAGAAAACTTGGAACCTGCAGTAATGATGGTTTCATCTTGGCGGGTTACAGAAGGCCATCATCCCCTGGGTTTGTGCCCAGGTCCCAGTCTTCTTCTTTCCACTTGTTGGCATCGTTGATCATTATGTCATTAATGTAGGAGTGAGAATTAAGAAAGCTGGTAATCTTTTTAGGATGTACCTGTTATCTAGTTCCTAGTTAGAGTTCTAGCAAGAGCTGTTTCTCAAAAGAAAATTTGGATTAGGGGCAGATTTCACTTGAGTGGTCCCTCTTGTGTGTATCTTAGGTGTCTATTTGTGTCTGGTCTGTGTTGGGCTCCCTTTAAGTACTGAACATTAATGGATAGTTATGCTGAAATAAAAGAAGAAACCCTGGTATGCTGTTCTCCAGCATACAGACACAGGATTCCTTGTTTAGAAGGCAAAACTCTTTAATGTAACTTATATATTAGACTACTTCGAGATTCCAGAGGGTCAGAGGATGATATTACTAGAGCATTTTTGCCTAGAGAAAATTTCAGTCTGAAATAATCTTCTTTAATAACCCTTTATAAATGTGTCTGTAGAAAAGGAATTCTGAGTGTTTATGCCAGCCTTGTTTCCCAAAGAGATTGAAACCATATCAGTAATGATTTGTGATAGTCTCTGATGCTCTGTGCCGGTCGAATCAGATTATCAAGGGATAAATTGTGAAGCTGTAAGATATAGCCCAGGTGGAAATTGACAAACTCAGGAAGAGTCAACAAAGGCAACCAGTAAGACCTGGTTGTCTGCAGGGGCTTTCAGCAATCAAAATACTTCTAACAGGTTTATCCTTGGAAAATCTTGCCATCTTTCTACTTTCCATAGGAACACTGTTAAACTGTGTGAACTAAAAAAAAAAAAAAAAAAAAAAAAAAAAAAAAAAAAAAAAAAGCAATTGAAAGTGCTGTAAAAGAGCATAAATAGGGGCTGGTGTTGTGGCATAGTAGGTAAGGCCACAGCCTGTGATGCTGGCATTCTATATGGGCACCAGTTCATGTCCTGGCTGCTCCACTTCCCATCCAGCTCCCTGCTGATGACCTGGAAAAGCAGCAGAAGATGGCTCAAGTATCTGGACCCCTGCCACTCACATGGAAGACCTGGAAAGAGTTACAGAGAGAGAGAAAGAGATCTTCTGTCTGCTGGTTCACTTCCCAGACAGCTGCAACAGCCAGCACTCAGCCAAGCTGAAGCCAGGAACCAGGAACTTCATCTGGGTCTCCCACGTGGGTGGCAGGGGCCCAAACTATTTGGCCATCTTCTGCTTTTCCCAGGCCGTTAGCAGGGTGCTGGACCAGAAATGGAGCAGGGGGGCCGGCGCTGTGGCTTAGTGGGTAAAGCTGCCGCCTGCAGTGCCGGTATCCCATATGGGCGCTGTTTCAAGTCCTGGCTGTTCCACTTCTGATCCAGTTCTCTGCTGTGGCCTGGGAAAGCAGTAGAAGATGACCCAAGTGCTTGGGCCCCTGCATCCACGTGGGAGACCTGGAAGGAGCTCCTGGCTCCTGACTTCGGATCGGCCCAGCTATGGGCATTGCGGACAATTGGGGAGTGAACCAGCGGATGGAAGAACCTTCTCTCTCTCTCTCTCTCTCTCTCTCTCTCTGTATCTCCTATCTCTGTGTAACTAACTCTGACTTTCAAGTAAATAAATAAATCTTAAAAAAGAAAAGAAATGGAGCAGAGGCCAGTGCTGTGGCGTAGTGAGTAAAGCTGCCACCTGCAGTGCCAGCATTCCATATGGGCACCAGTTCAAGTCCTGACTGCTCCACTTCGGATCTGGCTCTGTGCTTTGGCCTGGGAAAGCAGAGAAGACCTAAGTCCTTGGGCCCCTGCATCCACGTTAAAGACCCAGAGGAAGCTCCTGGCTTCTAGCTTCATAGTGGCCCAGCCTCTGCTGTTGCAGCCATTTGGGGAGTGAACCAGCAGATGGAAGACCTACCTTTATCTCTGCTATTGTTTTCTTTTTATTTTTTATTTATTTGACAGGTAGAGTTACAGACAGTGAGAGAGACAGAGAGAAAGGTCTTCCTTCCAGTGGTGCACTCCCCAAGTGGCCACTATGGCTGGAGCTGCGCTGATCCGAAGCCAGGAGCCTGGTGCTTCCTCCTGGTCTCCCATGCGGGTGCAGGGGCCCAAGCACTTGGGCCATCCTCCACTGCCTTCCTGGGCCACAGCAGAGAGCTGGACTGGAAGAGGAGCAACCAGGACTAGAACCCAGCACCCATATGTGATGCCGGCATTGCAGGTGGAGGATTAACCAAGTAAACCACTGCGCTGGCCCATGCTATTGTTTTTTGACATTAGACAATGTTGACTTTAGGGCAGAGGCATCATTTGGGATAGAGAACAACAGTATATAATAATGAAAGGGTTTTTTTTCCTCCGCCATCGTGGTGGGTGTCCCTGATTCTTCCTCGCCATGTCTTCTCACAAGACCTTCAGAATCAAGAGGTTCCTGGCCAAAAAACAAAAACAAAACTGCCCCATTCCGCAATGGATTCGGATGAAAACTGGTAATAAAATCAGGTATAACTCCAAGAGGAGACATTGGAGAAGAACCAAGCTGGGTCTATAAGGAATTGCACTTGAATGGCGTGCTCATTTCTTCTGTCTCAATGTCACAACGTCACTATCACCACATCAAGCTGAAGATGTCACCATCATCTGGACAGCTGGACATGTTTGATTAGGGCTGTGACCAGTGGGCTGGTTCAGTAATAAATATGTGATCCCTTTTGAAAAAAAAATAATGAAAGGTTCAATCCACCAGGAAAATATAATTCTAAAATGACATACATGAGATGCCATGGTCTCAAAATATATAAAGGAACAATGGACAGAATCGTAAGGACAATCAGACAGTCACAGCAAGAGTTTTTAAAAATGTGTTTATTTTATTTGAAAGAGTTACAGAGAGAGAAGGGAGAGAAGGAGAGAGAGATTGATCAATCTTCCATCCACTGATTCACTTCCCAAATATCTGCAATGGCTAGGGCTGGCCAGGCTGAAGCCAAGAGCTAGGAGCTTCATCCATGACTCCGACATGAGTTCAGGGGCCCAAAGATTTGGGCCATCTTCCAACACTTTCCCATGTACATTAGCAGGTAGCTGGATCAGAATTGGAGCAGCCAGGATTCGAACCAGTACCCATGTGGGATGCCAGTGTTGCATGCAGCAGCTTAACCCAATATGCCACGATGCTGGCCCCATAGCAAAAGATTTTAATGAACATCTCCTGATAATTAATAAGCATATAAGTGATTTGAATAACACAATTAACAGATTTTATGTACTAGACATATACAGAGCCATACATCCCTCAAATTAGACAATAAACATTCTTTTCAAGCACACATAAAAAATATATATATACATATATATATATTTTTACAGGCAGAGTGGACAGTGAGAGAGAGAGAGAGAAAGGTCTTCCTTTGCCGTTGGTTCACCCTCCAATGGCTGCCGCGGCCGGCGCGCTGCGGCCGGCGCACAACGCTGATCCGATGGCAGGAGCCAGGTGCTTCTCCTGGTCTCCCATGGGGTGCAGGGCCCAAGCACTTGGGCCATCCTCCACTGCACTCCCGGGCCACAGCAGAGAGCTGGCCTGGAAGAGGGGCAACCGGGACAGAATCCGGCGCCCCGACCGGGACTAGAACCTGGTGTGCTGGCGCCGCAAGGCGGAGGATTAGCCTAGTGAGCCACGGCGCCGGCAAGCACACATAAAATATTAATAAGGATTAGCCACACACTGGACCACAAAGAAAATCTCAATTTCTGTAAAGTTGATATTATACAAATCACATTTTTGGTCCACATTACAATAAATAAAGATCATAATAAAAAAAACCTTTATAAAATTTGGAGGGATCAGTTCTGTGGTGCAGAACATCCTGCAGTGCCAGCATCCCATATGGATGCTGGTCCAAGTCCCAGCTGCTCCTCTTCTAATCCAGCTCCCTGCTAATGTACCTGGGAAAGCAGCAGAAGATGGCCCAAGTCCTTGGGCCCCTGTACCCACGTGGGAGACCTGGAAGAAGCTCTTGGCTCCTGGCTTTGGATCAGCTCAGCTCTGGCCATTGTGGCCATTTGGGGAATGAACCAGCGGATGGAAGGCACATTCTCTCTGTCTCTGTCTCTGTCTTTACCTCTCTCTGTAACTAATAGGAAGTTAAAAATTTTTCTTCAGAATAGTTTTGGGCCAAAGAAAAAATTTCTAATGAAAATTAGAAATATTTAGAACTGATCAACTTTCTCTTTCTTTTTTCTTTTTCTTTTTTTTTTTTTTTTTAATTTTTTGACAGGCAGAGTGGACAGTGAGAGAGAGAGACAGAGAGAAAGGTCTTCCTTTTGCCGTTGGTTCACCCTCCAACTTTTAAAATGTTTATCAGACAAGCCGTAATTGAGGGACATGCTACACAATATCTGCTCAGTACTGAACACTATACATGAGTTCTCATTGTGATGCAGCAGGTTAAGCCACTGCTCGCAATGCCTGCATCCCATGTAGGGATGCTCATTTAAGTCCCAGCTTCCTGCTAATGCAGCTAGGGGGCAGTGGATGATGTTTTGGGTACTTGGATCCTTGCCATCCATGTGGTAGACTCAGATGGAGTTTTGGGCTCTTGGCTGCAGCCTGCCCCAGCCTTGGCTGTTATAAGCATTTGGGGAATGAACCAGTGGATGAAAGAATATCTCTCTGTCACTCTGCCTTAAAAATAAATAAATCTTTTTTTAATAACGCCTATACAGTGTATCAAAAATTTGAAAGTAAAGGTGAAACGAGTTAGAAGTAAAATATTAGCTTTAATGCCATTTACTAGAAAAGAAAAAGATTGAGTTAAGCACTGACTTCAAGTAATAAGGAAAAAATAGATGAGACAAATTTAGTGATAGAGGAAATAAAAGAATCAACAAAACCAGATGTTGGTTATTTGAAAGCACTAATAAAATAGACAAACCGTTATAGGACTGGTCAAAAATAAAAAGTGCAAATAAGCAATATTTGGTATAAAAAAGAGAATATACTGTGGAAATGTACTGCCAGGAGTTAGCCCGGTGGTTAAGATGTCCACTTCCCTCATCAGAGTACCTGGGTTTGGTCAGTCCCTGGCACTGGCTCCTGACTCCAGCTTCCTGCCATTTGGTTTTGTTGATTCTTTCATTTCCTATATCATTAAATGCTTCTCATCTGTGCCTAACTCACCATCAGGCAGTAGTGATGGCACAAGTAATTGGGTTCCTGCCACCCAATGGGAGACCTGGATTGACTTCCCACTTCCCAGCTTCAGTCCCAGCCCAACCCTGTCCGTAATGGATATTTTGGGAATAAACCAGCAGATGGAAGCTCTCTTGTCTTTGTGTTTTTTTTTTTTTTAACCTCTTAAGGGGAAAAAAAAAACTAAAAAACAAACAAAAAACCATGCCGGTCTACTGGAAAAATTTAAGATAATTTCTATTTTTAAAAAGGATTTATTTATTTTAAAGGCAGAGAGAGAGAGAGAGAGATCCTTCACTTGCTGGTTCACTCCCCAAATGGCCAGGGCTGGGCCAGACCAAAGCCAGGAGCCAGGAGCTTCTTCCAGGTCTCCCACATGGGTACAGGGGCCCAAGGATTTGAGCCATCCTCTACTACCTTCCTAGGCACATTAGCAGGGAGCTGGATCAGAAATGAAGCAGCTGGGACTGAAACCAGCGCCCATATGGGATGCCAGCCCTGTAGGTGGAAGCTTAACCTTCTATTCCACAGTGCCAACCCCAAGACAATTTCAAAGAAAAAGGAGATGAAGGTACTAAATGTATGAGATACTAAATTTACCATAAAATTACAGTAATGAGGACAGCCTGGCAAAGGCATAAGGCTGGGCAAATCGGGGAAAAGGATACAAATCTTGAAAGAAAAATTCTGCTGGAATATATGAAAACCTTATATGTGATTAAAATAAATTAGTAGGAGGAAGGATGGACTGTTCATTAAATGATGCTGGAGAAATTGACTATCCTTATAAATATGTATTTCACAGTATATTAGAAATAAATTATAAATAGATTAAAGAAACAGGCTAGAATAAAATTTATGAAAATATATTTATAAATTTGGTGTAGAATTTGTATGGACAAGTAAATAAGAAAGGAAAAATCACAAATTAGAAAAGATTAAGTATTTCAATTCAGCAATCAGATTATAAAGGAGTAGCATCCTATAAATCAATTAGAAGAAAAATAGGTAAAAGATAAAGACACAATTTATAGAAGGGAGCTCTAAAATGATTCTAGCAGAAAAAAAGAGAAAAAAAGTACAACTTCAGCTACCAAAAAAAAAAAAAAATGAAAAACTAGGGGCCAGCACCATGGCTCACTTGGTTAATCCTCTGCCTGCAGCACTAGCATCCCATATGGGCACCGGATTCTGTCCCGGTTGCTCCTTTTCCAGTCCAGCTCTCTGCTGTGGCCCGGGAAGGCAGTGGAGGATGGCCCAAGTGCTTGGGCCCCTGCACCTACATGGGAGACCAGGAAGAAGTACCTGGCTCCTGACCTTGGATCAGCATAGCTCCGGCTGTTGCAGCCATTTGTGGGGTGAACCAAGGGAGGAAGACCTTTCTCTCTGTCTCTCTCTCTCTCACTGTCTCACTCCATCTGTCAAATAAATAAATTTAAAAAAAAAGAAAAAGAAAAACTAAAACCACATTGAGATATCATTTCATACTCATTTGTCTGATTTTATGAAGAGTTGATGAGGGTGTGGAGCAACGTGTTTAAGAGTATAAAAGAGTATTCAACTGTCTGTTGAATGTTCCTTCATCCTGGTTTAATGTTTGTGGTAGATGTTCCTATTGCTCACCAAACTCTCCACATCTTCTCCCAGGCATTCTCTCCTGGGCGCACAGTGGGGTTGCATTTCCCCGTGCCCTTGGAAGTTAGGGAAGGCCATCTAACTTACCTTGGTCAATAAAACGTGAGCACAGTGAGGTGTGTCACTTTAGGGAAGAGTTTTAAGCGCCAGTGCCCAGCTTACTGTCATTCCACTGCTGCTGTGATGGAGGAAGCATGTGTGAATAGGAAGCCTTTGTCACTGACACAATTTTGTCCTGAGTGACACAATGAATCGGGCCATCTGCTGTCATTGAACACGGAGGATGAGTGGAAAATAAATGTGTGCTGTGTCAAACCATGGTTAAGATGGGGGACTGTCTGTTATGCAGCACAACCTACCTACCTACCTGTTATCTTAGATCCCAGCTCAATTTCCTGAGCATATAACTGCCCTTTTTCCATGAGGCAAAAGCACTGTGACTTACCCTGTAAATACAAGGGCACTTCAAAAATTCATGGGAAATAGTGGTAAAAGACAATTATTTTTTAAAATCTATGCAGATCTGAGGGGTCACAAAAAGTATATTATAAAAGCTGTATGATTTTCAAAATTTTTGCACCATAATAGACTTTTAATTGCATTTTTCTATGAACTTTTTAAAGTACCATTGTGTACTCCTTACCTGTTTCATTCCAATGTCATAGGGAGTCTCTCTCTGAGCCCCTTCTCTGTTCAAGGAATCTCTCCGTTCAAACAATTTCACCAGTGTTTTTGTAATAGCTTTGGAGTTAAACTTAATAGTCAAGGAGTCACTGCCAGAAAACCACCCTCCCTCTCCTTTTATCCCTCTCCCTCCCCCATCCTTATTTGTAGGTGGCTTTCCTCATCTGCCAGAGAGCAGAGCAGTTAGGGAAAGGATGCGAGCTGAGAGACTAAGTGCAGGAATGGCCAAGTCAAAATGAGTGCACTACTCAGAGTATACGCATTAAGATTGCTTACTCCGGATTGCGAAATTGGAAATATTTCAGCATGGTAGTAGAACTGCTTACATCTTTTCTTCTCAAAGAGTGTAATGTTATACTGGGAAGTGTAGACGCATTAGATATCTAATGAAAAGTTATCCTTTTTTTCCCCACAATACCTTTAAAAATTATCTAAGTAAGCTGTAAAATCTTGAATGTAAGTAGCTAGGGTTAATTGTAGATTTTTATTAAAAACTCAGAGGTCTAGAGAAAATTGTAGATTTTGGTTGAATGGTTGAAATGTACACAAAAGTTTACTGGATACTTAAAAGGGCACTACCTTTTATCATTCTCTTCTATGTGTTTAAAGGGTCTACACCATATTGGGCAGCCATCATTTTGTGGACACTCTTGACTTTTAGCAATGAGCAGAAACTTGAACATATTGAGAGACTCAATCTAAACAGTCTGGTTTTTCAGGATACTGAAGTTCATGAAAAAAGAGAAGGGCAAGTGTATTGCATTACACAGAATAGTAACTAAATAAATAAAGGAAATGGAACATGGCTGAGGACAACAACATGTTCTGAAAAGGAATTGGAGCCATGTACTGGGTCACTTTCCTGCTTTACAAATTCTAAAGTTTTTGGGGAAAATGTATCATTTTTCTTTAAACAAATTTTCATAAGAGCTGATAGCGTAAATACAGCTTAGAGAACACTAATAAAATGAATGCCTGTGTATATATCACCTAGCTTGAGAAACAGAGCAAGGCCAGTATTTCTTATAAATGAAATCAGTTAATGTTTGGAATCCTTGATGAGGTTCCTCCATGATTTCAGCGTCCTCCTTCCAAGTGAATTGTCCTTAATTTTGTGTAGTAATTCCTTGGTTTAACTTTTTAGTTTCATATTTATGTAGGTTTACCTAAATAAAATATTTCTTAGTTTGGACTCTGCGCTTTGCTTTTTTCACCCAACATTTTCTTTTTGAGATCATCCTGTTCTTATATAGCTATAACTCCTTAATCTTCATTGCTGTGCAGTTTCTCATGATAAGTTTATTACATAATGTGGTTATCCATTCTGTATACTATGGACTACAATGTTTCTTTGTAATAAGATACTTTAGGGTTAATTGCTACATACGATTTGGTTTGTCCTTAGGTTCAGCTTTTTAAAGCAGCATCATTTTGGCATGGAAATTGCATTCGTATCTAATTTCCTTTACATTTTATTGTCAATTTGAGATGGCAATTAATTAATTTTGTTTTGAGCATACTATCGGGATATATTTGGCTTCTCTTATCCTGATGCCAAATTGTGTGTTTTGATTCCCAGTTCCCATGGAGAATGTTGCTACCATTGCTGATTGTGCCAGTGTGATTGAAGGAGTCAGTCGGAGCAGAAATGCCTTGCTGAATGGGGACACTAAAAATTATGATTGGGATTCTGGTTACACATGTCACCAGCTGGGAAGTGGTGCAATTGTGGTTCAGCTGGCACAGCCGTACATGATTGGGTCAATAAGGTAAGAAGATTCCTTTTCATTCATTAGTTGTCAAATGGAAGATACAAATGCAAATTGCAGCTGGTAAAATTAGGATCCAGATAATGTCAGTGAAGCAACTTTTTATTTGCTCTAAATATGCAAGGGGGTTAGGAGTGGAAATAGAGAGAGAATGAGATACCAGATACTTATTTGGAATTTCTGGTAGGTAGATGTACCAAAATGTAATGCATGTAGAAAAACTATACTTTCAGGGATCATTTCTATAGTTATCTATTAGCTGCATGGAGAGAAGAGATAGATGCTCTCCCTGGGCATGGCTTGCTTTCTCACATCTTAGTTGTATTGGTTACAAACTTACAGGATAAAGCCAAAGAGAGATTATGTAGAATGAAAAATAATTTTCAACTTTAATAAATGACTTACACATGAACTAATTAGATCTGAAACATCTAAAAGATCTTAATGATCCTTATGTCTGGGTTTTTGTCATTCTTCCTTCTTATTTTAAGAGTAGAACTTTAACTTTGCTTGATTTATGTAATTTTTAAATGTAAGACTGATGACATTGCCCAGAGCAAATACTTTTAGTTCAGGAGCACCATCTGGGTCTTAAGTAGGCTGGCAGCTGCCTTCTCTTCCATGTTCTTTTTTTTTTTTCTTAAAGATTCATTTATTTATTTGAAAGGCAGAGAGAGAGAGAGGGAGAGGGAGAGGGAGAGAGAGAGATCTTTTATCTGCTGGTTAACTCCCCAGATGGCCACTACAGCCAGGGCTGGGCCATACCGAAGCCAGGAGCTTCTTCTAGATCTCTCATGTGGTTGCAGGAGCCCAAGGACTTGGGTCATCTTCCACTGCTTTCCCAGGCACATTAGCAGGGAGTGGGATAAGAACTGGAGCAGCTGGGACTCAAACTGGTACCCATATGGGATTCCAGCACTGCTGGCAGCTGCTTAACCAACTGTGCCCCAACACACTGGCCCCTAGCCTTTTCTTCTATGTTCTGAGAAGACTTCTGAATAGCTAGTATAAAGTGAGGGGCGGTGGGGCAGGGGAGAGCAGGCAGAGAGAGATATATCTTAGCCTTCCTGGGCTGAGATGTGTGGGCAGGGCAGGGCAGGACCACCTTTTCGCCATTGTCTACACCATGTTTTGTTTCCAGTTCTCGTTTAAAAAAAAAAAAAATCATTCATTTATTTGAAAGACAGAGTTAGAGAAAGGAGACAGAAAAGAAGATCTTCTGTCCGCTGGTTCATCCTTCAAAGACTGCAGGAGGTAGAGCTGGGCCAGAAACCTGGAACTCTGTCTGGGTTTCCCATGTGAGTAGCAAGGGCCCAGGCACTCAGGCCATCTTCTGCTGCTTTCCCAGACATATTTCCAGGGAGCTGGATCAGAAGTGGAGCAGCCCAGGCTCAAACCAAGGCTCAATGGCTACCAGCATTGCAGGCTTCACCCACTGCACCACAAAGCCAGCCCCTCCTATTCTCATTTTAAAGTCAATATGTATATAGAGAGAAGTAGCACAAAGAATAAAGTAATAGGATTCCAACAGGCAAAGGTTTATTGATGTTTAAGCTGTAAACTACAGAGGCTATTACTATTTGCCTGTTCCCCAGGGTACCCTGAAGAGTTGATGCTGGATTTCTTGGGGGAATTCAGACTATGGGTTTCTTCATTTAACTTGTCAACCTCTTTTCATAGAAGACCATATTGCAGACTGAGTACCATAGGCAACAAATCATGGATAGAGAAGCCTTGATATCCTACTTGAAGCCAGAGAACTTATTTTGTGCCTAGGAAGGGAGAAGAGACCGGTCAAACTTATCATCTAGACAAGCTACCATATGGATAAACTGCAGTCAAACAGCAAACAATTCTCCTCTCCTTTTTCTCAGCTGCACGCATTAACCAGAGTACTCACAAACCTTCTATTCAATAAACTATTCTAGGACTCTTATAGATGACGAGAAACTTATCTATGTACTTCCCATTACAGTATATTCCTCCTCACTTTAAAAGTCTGGAAAACAGTTGTCCTTTCGTCTTCTGGTACTCCTTATAGTGTCTACCATTTCTTGAACATTATCAGTCGTGTGTCTGACATTACATCTGCAATTTCTTTCAGCAGGCTTAGGGTGTAACTTATCTGAGCCAGGAGACTTGAAATCATTTAAATTGACTAGATACTCTCTTTCTTTCACTTCACCTATTTGAGACTTCAATTTTCTCTTTATTATGTTTGTTCTGCCATCTCTAATTTGAAGACCAGTCTTCTAGCCAATGAAGATTGAAGTAAACAGGCAGCCGAGTAGCTCTGCCCACTCCCTTGTAACATTCTCTGTATTCTATTCACTTACATGATACCCCATGTCCCCTCCCCACCACTACTACCATCTAACAGTGTACCTCAAACCAGGCTGTCTGAACATCTGGGAGTGGATATTTAGCCCAGCAGTTAAGATCCCACGTTGGACTGCCTGGCTCTGGCTCCTATTCCAGCTTCCTGCCAATGCAGATCCTGGAAGGCAACAGTGAAGGACCAAGTAACTGATTCCCTGCCACCTACATGGGAACCCAAGGAGTTCCTGACTCCTGGCTTCAGCCTGGCCCAGCCCTAGCTATTGAGGGCATTTGGGGAGTGAACCAGTAGATGGGAGTACCTTCTCTGTGCTGTCTCAAAGAAGTTAAATTTTAAAAATAAAATAATTTTTAAAAATGGAGTTGCATTATCTTCCCTTTTCCTGCTCAAGTCATCTTCCATCAAGCCATCTCATCAGTAGTACCACCCATCTATCACTTACCTGAGCCCAAAACATAGGTGTCTTAATTCCTTCCCCTCCTTCACTCCCCCAGCCAGCTGTCCTAAAGACCTATCAGTACTGCCTCCTAAACGTCTCACAGATCCTTCCTGTCTTCTCCAATTCACTTCCTTTACCGTACTTGCACCTCATATCTACCTGATCTCCCAAGCTTCCGTCTGGCCCTCCCTTGCCTTACCCACAACTGTCCCACATCTGAGGCAGCCATATCCATCCCAGAGAGGATCTGGGCTGCAGTTTGCCTTCAGGAAAAAGTTCAGATTAAGATGTTTAAGAAGGACCTGACTTACTGCTATCTGCACAGCCCGTCTGCTGCCCCCGCACCCTTTCCCGGGCCACCCAAGGCCCTTCTCCACCTCAGCACATCCACACTTCAGAGTTCTGTGTGAGCTTCAGCCCTCTCTTACCCCTTCCACACTCACGTCTCTGAACCTGCTGGTCTCTGCCTGCGATTGTCACTGCTTTCGTACAACTCCCTTTTTACCTGGCTTGCTGTTTTCCACTTTAAAATTCTGCCCCTTTGGGATACTCCCCTAACTTTCCATCATCTTCTGCGCTTGTTGAGTTATCATTCTTTTTTTTTAATATTTATTTATTTGAAAGGCAGAGTTACAGAGAGGCAAAGAGAGAGGCAGAGAGAGAGGCAGAGAGAGAGGGAGAGAGAGAGAGAGAGAGAGAGAGAGTGTGTGAGTGAGCAGGCGGGCTTCCATCTACTGTTTCACTCCCCAGATGGCTGCAATGGCCATAGGTGCGTCGACCCGAGGCCAGGATCCAGGAGCTTCTTCCAGGTTTCCCATGCAGGTTCAGGGGCCCAAGGACTTGGGTCTTCCTCTACTACTTTCCCAGACCACAGCAGAGAACTGGATTGGAAGTGGAGTAGCCAAGACTCGAACCAATGCTCATATGGGACACCAGCACTGCAGGTTGCAGTTTTTACCCACTACACCACAGCACTGGCCTGAGTTATCCTACCTTGTGTATACAAGGGTACTTCAGAAAGTCCATAGAAAATGCATATTATGGAAAAACTATGCTTGGCTTTCAAAAATTTTTGCAGCAAAAGAAACTTTTAATTCCATTTTCCCACAAACTTTTGAAGGCCCCTCATGGAATTCCTTTCAGGGCATTTGTCCCGTGGTTGTGTCCTTCCTGCCTCCTCCCAGCCACATCTGATACACGAAACCTGTGGTAACTCGGAATAAGCTGCTCTTGACAGATGGAAGGTGCCAGTGAGGCAGCGTGTCAAGGTATAAGGAGAAATTACAGCTGGTACAGTAGGAAACCAGGATTTTCAGAGCCAGCAGGGACCTCCTGAGGTCGTTGCCAGGGTGACAGCTTAGAGAAAGACAAACAGGCTCTTCATGTGCAAGGCTACCTTGGCCTCTAGCTCTACCCAAGGAATCAGAGATATTGAATCCGACTCCAGAAAAAGGTGTCACTGGAGCTTAAGGCAAGAGAGAACAGTGCCCATTTGATTGTCTTTAAATGTGGATTGAAAGTGGTTCCCCCAAACAATTTTTCTTTTCCTGACTCACAGGGGGATGATGAGCAGAAATACAACCAAAGGCAGAATTGTCTCTCTCAGCACAGTGTGGGGCTGCCAACTTCCTTAAACCCAGCTATTGTTTTTCCAGTAAGAAAACCCATGCAATCGAAGCCTTGTGTAACTGGCTGAGCGTTCAGAGAGACACGTCTGTGTGAAACTAACATTATGTTGTCAGGAACTGCATTTGCCTCTTCTGTGACATTATTAACAGGAAAGGGAGAGGGATTTCTTAGCCACCAATGCCTGCAGACGATGCTGGATATCTTGGCAGGCTGCAGTTAGCAGCAGCTGATATGCCCAGATAGACATTTATTGATAGGAAACTAGATCAGTGGCACCTCTTCATGGGGATGGGTAATTGACCAATGACAGGTTGATTAGTCAGTGACATTTGACCCACGGCTTCTATTGCTTTTGATGACTGACTTGCTTTCCTAGTCACTGTGTCTGAAGCAGCCCAGTGATTCTGAAATCAACACCTAGAGAGAGAGCATTACAGAGCCCAGTGACCAGCCTCTCCCACCTAAGAGGGAGGAGAGCTGGAAGCCCTGGAAACGTCCTCTTACCTGGTCTGAGGCCAGGCCTGACCACGTTATACTGACTGAAAATTCAGAGTTCTTCGTCCTTGGTGGCTTCAAGGTCTCAAGCATGAGTTGTCTTGATCACTGTATGCTTTGTTAATAAGGGAGGACATGAGTGTTTTGTGGATAAGGATTTCTTATGTTTGACTGTTTCCGTCCACAGAAACCATTTTTTCCTCTCCTGAGAGTTTACCCAGTAGCTGGGTAGGTGAGCAGCCCCTCTTTCCTTGACAGAAAACGCCCACAGCTAACCGTGGTCAGTGGAGCCTTTGGTCTCCTGCTGGAAAGGGGCTTGAAACAGGATCTCTGCCCACTCCTTCCCATTTTCATTTAGTGAACACTTACTAAGCCTTTTAGTATGTGATAGGCACTGTTGCAGGAGCCCTGGGATGAAATAAGCATTGGTGCTGTCATGCAGCCAACCTTCTATGAGGGTGGAGGCAGAGACAGTAAATCAGAAATTTAGACGTGCCAAGCGATGGAGAATGAGGAAACGGAGACGGTACAGTTTTAGGTTTGCATGGTCAGGGAAGGTGACATTTGAGCAGGGACTTAAGGATGGGAAGAGCCAGCGATCCAGGGGCCCCAGGGAATGACCATCACCAGGCCCCAGGGTGGGAGCATGTCTGATAGACTGCAGGAGCAGGATGGGGGGCAGTGTGGCTGACTGTGCACCTGTGCCGCCCCAGTGTTTCCGCAGCACGGTGAGGAGAGAGACGGCATAGGGGTGCAGAGGCCCTCGTGCCTTCAGAAGCCCCCTCCTCTGCGCCTGCCCTGATCTGATCCACTCCTGATAAGGAATGGCAGGGGGCATCCTACATCTGACCGCGGAGCAGGAAACTCTCCCATCTTCTGTGTTCCTTTCCCTTCCCAAGGCAGCATGGCTGGGAAATGCAGGAGTTTGTCCTTGTTGTTGCTAGGTTTATAGGCATAACAAAATTTACTGATTTTATTTTAGAGGAAAAGAGACAAATTACCTGGAATGTGCCTTAAACATGGGTAATTGAGTAGTAATTATACAATTTTCATGCCATTTTAGAAACAATAAAAGTTAAATAACAGGAAATCTTCAGAGACCTGACCACATAAAAAGACCAGAGTAGACTCGTAATAACTAACCAAATCTACCTAATGTCCTCATTTATAGTCCCTCTGTCACCTTAGTTAAAGACTTACTATCTTTCTACTTGCTAATCATGATCTCCTCTCAAGTGTTTTCAGGGTAGTGGGAGAAATCAGATATGCTATGCATTAAGTACACCTATCACCTAGTCTTTACAGTTAATAAATGAGAGCACATTGTTTCAACCCTCATTTTAAGATAGTCAATTAAATTAGCAGCTTTTGCTTTAACTTCAAAATATGGTTTTTATATTTGATATGTACAATAATGTCAGTAAAATGCCCATTATGCTTTAAGTAAGGAACTTAATTCTTAGTAAGTAGGTTGTCCAAAGATGAGACAGTGCTGACAGAGGCGGCTAAATAAACCCATATCTCTCTGTGTGTTGTAGGACTAAGGAGTTAATGACACAAAAAATATTTACAGTTCCCCAGTTGGGAAATGTTATGTAAATGCAATATGTTAGGACAAAATAGGTCTAGCCCAAAGTGTGTTCTTGATGGGTCTTCATAATCTCTTAAGTCTGTGAGGATGAAGCTCTTTGTATTTTGCCTTAGTTCTACCACTTATAAAAGATAATCTCATACAGAATAACCCAACCAAAAATCAGTTTCTGTCATAGTTATTAAACATAGATAAAATAAGTAATAGCAAATTGATCCTTAAAAAAGAAGAAAGAAAAACAATTACGTACATCACTGTAGTCCTTATTCGTTCCAATATTTTCCTCGTCTGAATTGGCAAACCCAGGCCAGATTCAGCCATCCTTCCACCATTTTGTGGCTGCAGACAACTTTGAATCGTCTAGTTTGTTTGTAAATGACTAAGACCCCTTTTTAACGGCTATTTTTCCTTCTTGCTCCAGCTTGCCCCCCTGCTAAACTATCACTCATCCACTTCCCTCCCAAAAGACAGGCACAAAAAAGAAAAAGGACAGGAGGCAGAAGCCATTCAATCTTGTTTCCCATTTAATAGCTCCAAGTGAAGGACTTAGTCAATAAGGGTGGGGAGAGGAATTGAAGCTCATGATTCAAAGGCATTTTGTAATTATTCGAGTATTTCTTACATCTGTGCTGCCCTCGATTTCTATAGGACCACAGATCATCTCACGTTGAAGATAGTGATTTTAGGTGCTGTGATGGACTGGGGCCTTTGCAGTGGTTTCCAAGTGCCTACAATGGTAGCTGGTGTGAACACTCAGTAAGCACTCGCTGACTGAACTGACGACAGAGGATGTTAGCACAGCTGCAGGAGTTCTACCCGTCAACTCGGTTGGACAGCACATCTGTTCCCTGTGCCTGGCCGAAGTGTATGTGAGGAAACTGCTAAGGATCTGGCGTCTCTCTCTGGCGTCTCTTAGCTCTGGAGTTAGGGACTGACATTCACACAGGCGAGGACGCTGACCTCGCTCACTGCGTTCCACCCGAGTGCCACACAGGCAAGCAGTACATCTATCCACATTACGACAGTGTTCTTTGCAACCTACAGAGCTAGAAATTTCCTTTTTATAGTCTGAAGAATACAACAAACATCTAAATATATGACTCCTCTGGTTTAGATTAAGATTGCCTATAATTCTAGTCAAAATTGGAAAGATATTTTACAAAATTTGATTCATATCAGTCATGCTGAGCATCGTCTGTCACAGCCCTGAACCACGGAATTCTTCCTTGTCTTGCTGATCCATGATTTATTTACTAAGTGTTGTTTTTCTCTGAACCTATCTGCATTGCACAGAAGTCATCACTTATCACTCTCAGACGTCAAAGCTCAGGTTTCCATACAAATCGTCGAATAAAGAATTATATCTGTGGTTCCCAGTAGATTCTGGTGTGTGAACGCATAGGGGGCAGGGAATCCAAGAACCAGGCAGCAGGCAGCAGAGTTCAGGGGTGGGAGGGGTAAATATGCCTCAGCCAGGTGCATCCTAGAGGTGTTTCAAGACCAGAGAGCATCGCTATGGCAACTACATTGTATGTTAAAAATACAGGAAGGGCAGTGGAATTCAGATGTTCTTTGGAAAAGCAACAAAGGCCAAGTGCCCAAAAAATGTGTGTGTTTGTGTGTGTGATTGACCTCACATGTCAACTGTTTTCTCTCTTGAGTGATTGGGGAGCTTGGAAACTAGTCATCATAAAATATAGCTGGATACACGCAAAGAAAAATCCCTTTAGTTTTCAAAGATGAACTCATCACTCTTACAGAGGATCTCAGCCCCACTTGATCCGGTTTTTCATGTACAAATGCATGTTTAGTAATCTTACAAAATTGTTATATAAGATCCCTCTACAACACTTACTTCCCCTGTGGTGATTTAAGCATTCATTTTAAAAACCAGACCCTTCACCCTTGGAAGATCAAGAGAGTGAGAAGCAGCAGCCCTCTGCTCCTGTGGCTTTTCTTAGGCAGAGGTTTGCGCTCCAGTGTCCCGGGACAGGCCTCGCAGGTCCCACACGCGTGGCTCTTCTCATGAAGGCTGCCAGAAGCTAGGCCTTTCAGCAGACTGAAATTTCTGCAGATTTGTGTACCACACTGCTTTACTGTATCTTTTAAGTGTTAAGGGAATAAAACTATTCTGAAAATTGACAAAGGGTCACAGTCTTTTAAGGTTAATCCTTGAGTAAATTCAAAGCAATAATCCACCTTTGGAAATTTTCGGATTCCCCAGGTGCCCTTAAATCAGAGGCTTTTTCCCCAGGATCCCGATTTTGTCACCTGGTTAAAATGCTTTTGGTGCATCTTGGTAGCATCTGATGCCAGTCTCCCCTTCCCTTCCTGCCTTCCTTGCGCGCTCCTCTCTTTTCTAAACTCCCCCTCCACCCACTTTTTAAAGGTTTAGCCTTTTGTACATTGATGACCACTTGACAAGAACATTTTTGTTTATCTAGTCAAGAACACGAAGAAGCACTGAGATCAAGCTTTCGCCTCCTCTGCTTGCCTCTGCGTCTCTCCCCTTCCATTTCTTCATCCTTTTTGTGGGAAGAATGATTCTGATGACAAGCTAGCCGGTGGCCCTCGAGGACTCCTTTCAGCAACTTCCCTGGCCACTCAGGGGCTTTGCTGTAGCCGAGGAATCGTTTTGTTTCTGCTGTGTTGCCTCTTTCAAGGGTGTCTCAGATTCAATATAAGGGGTATTGGTTACAGAGATAATTGCCGAGTGTGCTCCTACTTCTCCCAGGGTTTTCTCTCCTTGCTGCCCTTAAGACCTAATGGTAAGGATTCTATTTCTTCCTTTTACCTGATGATACCTGAAACCATTTCCCTCAAAAATTATGACATTACCAGGCCTGCCACGTTGTTGTTTCACTGTAACCAAACACCGGCCAGAACTATTCAGACTTTCCATACAGTTTAATGTTTAGAAATGGCTAAGCATTTAGTTGCCTTGTCTTACGGTACTTCTAGAGCTTTAACGCTCTCATTGTCTTAATTTAAGAGATGACGAAGCTCAAGTATTTGAGTCCCTTCTCTATCATGAATGATGTAACCAATCCTAAAACTCCAGCTCCAAGGATTCCAGTTTGTTACATGTTCCTGCCAAGGCTCCTGTAGCCTTAAAAAGAAAATGAGAGAAGGCATCTTCAGGTACAACCCACCTTTGTTTCCCAAGGCCACAAATTATAGAAGCCTCTGCTAAATGCTGGTTGCAACTAAGACTTGACATTTGCTTTTATTATCAGCACACATTTGCTCTAAAGAAGATTGCATTTGGGTTGCATTTGACTGCAAATAACAACAAATCTCATTAAAGAAGACTCTTTAAATGTCTTTTAAGCCTTATTTTTGTTTTGTTTTGCTTTGATTTGTTTGTTTTGGTCTTCTATAGCAGAAGGTCAACAAGGAATGACTGCCAGCTTGGTTCTGCAACTCAGAAAGCTCCTTGATTTTCTTGTTGGTTTGTTTTCCAGGTGTTTTTGCCCCAGAGAAACAAGATATCAGAGCTTTGACTGCCATGTCTGTGTTTAGGCAGGAAGAAGGAGAGCGCTTAGGGGTAAAAAGAGAATTTCACCAGCCAAATCTACCCCTGTTAGGAAAAGCAAAAACTTATTTGCAGCCCTACCCAGCTGACTTCCACTTGCAGTGATTAGGTAGAACAGTGGCATGTGCTATGCCCTCGGAAGGTTTGCTGAGAAATTGAGGGGGTCATTGTACAGTGCTGACTCACCCAGCCACCAGTGCTGCCCCAGAACCCTACCTCTTACTGGACAGTTCACGTCTCCCTTGGAACTTTTACAGATATGCCTAGTTCATGTGTTCTGTTCATTTATTTTAAATTTGAAAGGAAGAGAGAGCTCCCATTCACTAGTTCACTTCCAGAAAGCCTGCAATTGCCCGCCGGAGCCAGGAACTGTGAACTCAATCCAGGTCTCTAGTGGATGACAGGAGCCCGGTTACCTGAGCCATCGCTGCTGCTTCCCGGGGCCTGCATTGGCAGGAAGTTGGATCAGGAGCGGAGCTGGGAACTGAACCCAAGTACTCCGATGTGGGTAGGCATCTTAACTGCTAGGCTGAATGTCCCTTCCATGGTTTGTTTTTTTTAAAGCACCTTTATTGAAATATAATTCACATACCATTTAAAATATATAATTCATTCATTTAAATTATGTATGGGAGTTCTTTTTTATTAATTTTTAAAAAAGATTTGCTTTTTTATTTATTTTGAAAGGCACGATTAATAGAGAGAATCAATCTTCCATCCACTGGTTCACTCCCATAAATGCCCATAATAGCCAGGTCTAGACCAGGCTGATGTCAGAAACTAGGAACTCCATCCTGGCCGAGCATAGCGTGGCGGAGGCACAAGTACTTGGGCCATCATCTGCTGTGTTCCCAGATGCTGGGAACAGGAAGCTGGCCTGCTATGTCACAATGCTGACCCCTCCACTCATTTTTTAAAGCTACCCTCTGAGCCCACAGTTTTTGGATGTGTTTCAAACAGCTCTGTCATAATTTTATATTATTCTCAGCTTCAAAAATGTTCTGTAAATAAAAAGCTTATGTGTGCTTACTAGAGAATTCTGTTCCAAAATGAGAGGCATTACAGACTATATATTTAATTTCTTAAAAACTTTAAATTTCTGTTACAAACATTTCCCAGTGTTCTGTAACTGGTTTCCTGTGCTGTGCAAGCCTCATGCACATAATGAAATTTGGGAGACAGGGCAAGATTCCAAGTATATTCTGAATGATCAAAAGGAGAATAAATTTTATTTGGTTTCATTTTATTGTAGTTAAGTATATTTTATCATATCTAGATTTTTTTCTTGTTAAATTTACAATCCGTATGGAATCTGTTAACCAGATGTATTTGATTAAGCGAAGCATCTGTTTACCTAGCCAGGTTATAGAAGGTTGGCTATTCTTACGTGCATCTAAAATTCCATTATCAGCAACTTCACTACACATTCATGTTATCCTCTACCTCAGGCTAATCATGTCAAAAGTCTTGTTAGAAATAGCAGTTTTAGGGCCGGCGCCACGGCTCAATAGGCTAATCCTCCGCCTGCGGCGCCGGCACACCGGGTTCTAGTCCCAGTCAGGGTGCCGGATTCTGTCCCGGTTGCCCCTTTTCCAGTCCAGCTCTCTGCTGTGGCCAGGGAGTGCAGTGGAGGATGGCCCAAGTGCTTGGGCCCTGCACCTGCATGGGAGACCAGGAGAATCACCTGGCTCCTGGCTTCGGATCAGCGAGGTGCGCCGTCAGCAGCTGCCATTGGGGGGTGAACCAACAGAGAAGGAAGACCTTTCTCTGCCTCTCTCTCTCACTGTCTAACTCTGCCTGTCCAAAAAAAAAAAAAAAAAATAGCAGTTTTAGTCTTGAAGATAGGGAGTTTAGTCTTCTCCTCCTCTCACTTCTTGGACATTGTGCTGTTTTTTCCTTTTGTAGGATCACAGTGAATGTTTCCAGCTTTTGGGACATTTGAAATAAGTATAGTCAGTGGGAGGATAATTATAGCAATACCATGATTTGAAGGCTTAGCAGAAAAAATTCAGATACTTTCTGATTTTCTCCTACTGTATCTTTGTGCCTTCCCCACACCTATTTTAACTCTTTCCTGAAATGATGGTCATGGACACGGCTTGTAGTTCAGAGGGAGAGGCTGATCAGATTGCTGGGTTTGTAGTTCTCACAGTGGACCTCAATTCAGCGGAATCCTTTCTTGCCTCCCCTGGGGCCCTATGTGGCGCAGGCCAGGACGGGCTCACTTAGGTCTTCCCTCTTCATTCCCACGTCTCCCCCATCTCTTGTCTCTCTCCTCTGTCCTGTCCTTACAATAAAGGGGTAAGCAGACCAATCCTTTCTACTCCTTGGGTCCTCTTAGTCCCTCTTATTTATTTATTATTTTAATACACATTTCCATGAACTTTTAAAGATTTTATTTATTTTATTTTAAAGGCAGAGCTACAGAGAGATGAAGAAATGGAGGGAGGAAGGAAGAGAGAGAGAGACAGAGACAGAGACAGAGAGAGATATCTTCCATCCACTGGTTCACTCTCCAAATGACTGCAACTGCCAGGGCTGGGCCAGGCTGAAACCAGGAGCCTAGAATTCCATCTGGGTCTCCTATGTGGGTGGCAGGAGCCCAAGGACTTGGGCCATCTTCTGCTCTTTTGCTCAGGCACATTAGCCAGGAGCTAGATGGGAAGTCTAGCAGCTGGGACACAGTCCAGTGCCCATATGGGATACTGGCACTGTGGGCGGCAGCTTAACCCATGGCGCCACTGTGCCAGCCCTTGCTTTCTCTTTTTAAAAGAAGCTAGGATAGAAAAGTCACTGCCTTAGTCTAGGGACAGCTCAGCTGCAGGTGGTGGGGGACAGGGATCTCTTCAACAGTTACTCCATTTCTGTGATACTAGAATATTTATTGAGTTAATCCTTCTTTAAATTATTGTGGTAAGAACCAGGATAAGTTTTGGGTGTTGAATAAGGGACATAACAGTCCTCCTGGCTTGCTTTGGTTTGAAGCTCTTCAGTCATAAACAGCTTGGGAATAGAAAGTACCCTGTTGTCCTGTGCTCTTTACAGTTGGATTTTTGGCCAAAAATTCTACTAGCCTCTCACGTGCTGGAAATTTCATGGCATGTACTTACCTCAAAAACCTGGCAGTAATGGGTGCTGGAGTCTAAGATGATAGATCTTCCTACCTTCCTTAGGCGTGCACCATCTAATTGTTACCTCATGTTCAGTGTAAACGCTTATCAGGGTTTTTTTCCTGAGACCTAATGCTTCTGTATTCATTTCTTCTCTAAGATTAAAAGCACAGAGCATGTATAAACAAGTACTGTCTTTATTAGGAAGTTCATAATGACCCAGTTAGAAATAGAGCGTTATCTATAGAATTGTTTGAGAATATGTGATAACCTGATAAATAATATCCTGTTAATAGCAACATTTCTGGTAAGATAGCAAAACGGCTCTGTCATGATTGTATTCACTCCAGTGAGATCCCAGCTGTATACATTGCACTCAGAGACAAGTAGAGAATCCATGAAGCTCGTTGCATCTGTTTGGGAAGAACATGTTAAATACAGTCAGCAAGTCAAAATCGGTTTCATTAAAGATTCTGAAAGAGTAGTTCTGTGAAAACACCAAGTGCTGTAGGTTTTTATTGTTCTGTGGTCACGGACTGCCCTGGCCAGCACCTTGTAAAATGCTTTTTTTTTTTTTTTTTAAAGATTTATTTATTGATTTGAAAAAGTTGCAGAGAGGCATAAGCAGAGAGAAAGAGAAAGATCAATCTTTCATCCACTGAAAGAGAAAGATCAATCTTTCATCCACTGGTTCACTCCCCCAAATGACCACAACAGCCAGAACTGGGCCTATCCAAAGCCAAGAGCCAGGAGCTTCTTCTGGGTCTCCCACATGGGGTGCAGGGGCCCAAGTATTTGGGCCATCCTCTGCTGCTTTCCTAAGAGTATTAGTAGGGAGATAGATTGGAAGTGGAGCAGCCAGGACTTGAACTGGCGGTCTGCATGGGATGCCAGTACTGCAGGTGGCGGCTTTACTTGCTACGCCACAGCACCGGCCCTGTAAAGTGCTTTTTATAATCACAGCAGAGCAGGAAACATGGCAAAGGGACAGATCTGTACAAGTCTATTTTCTCCTGGTAATCAACAAACAACACACCGTCTACCAAATCGGTTTAGTTTGTGGTGTCATATGCCTCTGTAACTGATATATTAATCGCCTTCTCAGTGACTAAATGACATTTATTTTTGGCTTATTGTTTATTGACTTTGTTTCTTTAACTTCTTCATGTTACCCTACTACTTCCATCCTTTCTAGTAGGACTCTGGAGGATAGTGGTCTATGGCATTCTGTTTGCTTTGAGATGGTCCAAGTGCCTAGGCCCCTACACCTCAGGTGGAAGATATTTCTGTTAAAATTTTGAGACGGTAGCCCCTGAAAAAGTTTTTAAAAGAGAGGCAGAAACTAATTTTTTAAGCGCCTGGTTTATTTGTTTGCGAGGCAGAGAGAGTGCTCCCTCTGCTAGTTCACTGGGAGCTAGGAAGCCAGCGTCACTGCCTCCCACGGTCTGCATTGGCAGGAAGCTGGAGGCAGGGGCCAGAGCCAGGCACTGAACCCAGTGCTCCCATGTGGAATGCAGATGACTTGAGGGAAGTCTTAACCACTGGCTAAATGCCTACCCTACCTCTGGGTACTTTATGAGGGTGGGAAGGGAGAGACAGAGGGAGAGGGGAAGAAAATAATCAATCAACCAATCAATCTTCTGTCTGCTGGTTTACTCCCCAAATACCCACAACAGCCAGGGCCAGGCCAGACCAAAACCAGGAGCCCCGAATGCTACTGGATCTCTCATGGCGGGGCCAGGAACCGATCTTCTGCTGCCTTCCTAGGTACACAATAGCAAGAAGCTGGATGGGTAGTGAGGGTGGGACTTGATCCCAGGAACTCTGATATAGGTTGTGGGCATCCTAGTTGGTAGCTTAACCTGCCATATCACAAGTCATGGTCGTCATTTTTAAAAATTAATTAATTAGAGAGAGAGAGACAGTGAGAGTTCCCATGTACTGGTTCACTCCCCAGATGCCTACAGTGACTGGAACTGGGCCAGCCCTTGGCTGAGGGCCAGGAACCCAGCCCAGGTCTCCCACGTGGGTGGCGGGAGCTCGGTTACTTGATCCCTCACTACTGGCTTCGCAGGATCCACCTCAGCAGGCATGTAGGCATCCTGACTGCTGGGCCAAGCGCCCACTTCAGCTCTTCAGTTAGTTGGAGTTTTTTAATTTATTTTTGTTCCATTTCCTTTCTAATTCTTTCACTCTTTGGAGATACACCAGAAATTTGGGGCAAAAGGCAAGCCAAGAATTGTCAGTACACTTGTTACAGTAATGAAGATGGGATTGTGACCATGCAGAATGTAAAAACTCCATGTGGAATTCACTACATGAACTTCTATTGAAATACCCAACAGGAGAAAGAGATTTTAGACATTTCTACGCTAAGCTCAGCCTAGTTTCAACTGCACTTACCTTGGTGCCATAACTCTTTACTGCTCAGTAAGAGCAGCTGTTTTCTGCCTCTGCCTGAGGTCAGCCAAGTTTTTCCATGAAGGCACAGGTAGGAGATGCTTCAGGCTTTGCAGGCCATATGAACACTGTTGCAGCCACTGTGCTGTGCCTGGTGAGTGTGGCTGTGTGCCAGTGCAACTTTTATTTACACAAACCAGCATCCATGGGCCATAGGTTACTAACGCTTAATGTAGTTACCTGCCTCTCTCCCTAACATCTATGATCTTTGTAGGTAGAGGTGAAGAGTTACAAAAGTCTTTTGCCTTATACAGTTTCCCCCAAAAAATGTGAATAGCAATACTTACAAGCCTGATATTAAAAGATGAATATGGAAAATCAGTGCTTGCTTTGTAGACAGGATACATCCAGTGGCCCAGTGGTGTTTCCTGCTGTGTGTTGTGGGGAGATGAGCCTTGTGGGCTGCCGGAGGAGGAGGAAGAGGAGGAGGGCTCACAGGAAGTCCTCCCAGATCAGGCTCTGACCTCAGGAGGGGTTCTGCTTTTATCCCTGATGAATAGTGAGGTTCTTCCAACATGTTATTTGTAAAAGAGGTTTCGCTACTAAATACTTTTTAAAATATTGGTTTACAAAAAAAAATATTGGTTTACATTTTTTGCAATCAATATAATCCTTTTTTGTATTACATATATATATATATATACACACTATATATGTATCGCTTTGTAATTAAAAGGGATAAAAAATGGAACTACAAATCATCTAAATTAAAAGCATCTCCGTCTCTTCCCCTGTCACGGATCTGAGAGGGTGCAGTGGCAGAGCAAGACAGAGGCAGAACTGGGGCGGCCGCCTCCCGCCTGCTGGTGATGCTGTCCCGTTACTCTGCACTGCCTCCGAGTATCCTAGTGTCCAGCAGGGGTGTAAGGGGAGTCGTGGAGCCCTTCCAGCGTCCACATAGTAGAGAAGGTAACCTGAAGCCTCGTGGGTCTCTCCTTACCTGCTCAGGCTCCCTCTACCTGGCCCTCCTAGGAGCCCCCTAGTTCCCATAAGCCCCCAGGCTGTCAAGGTACAGACTGCACAGAGCTCAGCGCCAGCTCCTACCTCGGGGATGTTTCCCAGGCCCTGATCCCTAGACGTTGATTGAACAGTCTCGTGTGTGACTTAGACAAGCTGTCTTAGCTGGGTCCTCATGTGCCCTCAGCATTATCTCAGGGTTGGCTCTTGGGGATTCAGTGCCAGAGTGGACAAATCCTGAGACACCGGAGAAATCACCCACCTTGGACTTTCCCTGGCTTGTGAATGTTCCTAATCTTTTCTATGACTCTCCACATGTGAATCAGGGCAGTGGTTCAGAGGCAGGTGCGGGCATGTGCCTGCACCTGTGCATGGGTGCCTGCATAGTACCAAGGCTGTGTTCTCAAGAAGCCATGTAGGTCCTATCAGCCAAATAACAAGACAGAAAAAAGGGGTCCAGCAGATAGGTGATAGGGCATAGGGGAGATAAGTGTTTGTTACTGATGAGGAAGGGCGAGCCAGCAGAACAAAAGAGTTTAATTCCCAGAATACTGTGTTCTAATGAAGCCCCATGCTGTGTTTGAGTCAGGGTGGCAAGGGCTGGCTGCAGCAAGGCCTTAGATGGGAGTGAGTCGTTCCTCTGTGACTCCTTCACTCAGATCTCCTTCTTTCAGGCAGCCAATATCCGCCCCTGGAAAGCCTCCTTTCTGTGGAGGAGCTTACCTGCTGGCTTGCCTGGAATGCGTTTTGGAGGATTAGTGGACGTGGCTTGGAGACTGGCCCCTGCGCCCAGTACACTCTGGTGAATATTAATGTCGGCATCTGGGAGGGTTATTTCTCAACGGGCAGCTCTCACAGAATACATTCCAAAGAGGGAATGCTTCGCTCTTGTCTGAGGATCCTTCAGCCAAACACACGTGGGAGGGAGGGGCAGCTCCTCTACAGGTTATGGGACAGCAGCTGCACTGCATGCGCACACCTTTGCCGCAGTGGGGGGACCTCCTCAGTGGAGCCTTTGCTGGGGCCTCCCGCTCCGGGGAGAGGAGTACAGGTGACTCTAGGGGAAACAGAGGCAACTACCCTCTTAGCCTTTCGTCCTGCAACCCATGCCAGCTTGATTTAATTATGGCTGTGTAGCAGTTAGGAAAGTTAGAGTTATTAATGTTCAGCTGAAAACGTTTGAATTAAAATTTGTAATACCAGCTTTGAAGACCTGGATCAAGAAAACTACTGAGTGGCCAGTGATCAAAAGAATTCCATTGAAAAATGTAATTAGCCATTTTTTCCTCTAGCTGTTACAAAAAAATTACCCAAAATATTGCTTTTTTTCCCCTGGCTTCTTCCCATTCTTCAAAAGATTTACCACACAGTTACATACCAAATTGATTAATTATTTTTTGTTTATAAGAACGTATAGTTGGATTTTTCACCTTCATATACTGGCAGAGAAGATGTTGCTGTTATTCTCATTAATGTTGTTTTTTTAAAAATGGTAAGTCGCATACCACATGGAAGATCATGATTCATCAGACACCTCCGCCTACAAACAGAATACTTAGTGTAAGTGTCTACTTAGTGTAAGTGTCTCTGTAGTTAATATTATGTTTTATTTTTGTGTTTTAGGGGGTAGTTGTTTCCATGTGAAAGCCTTCACAAAAAATTTCATGAAAGAAGGTCATCAGAGAGGGACTATGGCAGGAAATTTAAGCTTTAAGGAGATGACTGATAGAGTGGATTTCCTTGCACAGAATGAATACCAGATTGGGGAAAGCAATGGGAGAAAGAGAACCCAAAGAAGCAACACTCACACAGGGGGTACCGCTGAAAGGAGAGTGAGGGTCTGAATTAGATGGGCAAATGTTATAAAACCATTTTCAGCAAGAGCTCAGGACTTTGTAGATTGTGTCCTGTGGGGAAAAGAAGATGACTCAAAACTGGAGCAGAGGTGGAAACCCAGATCTGATGCGGGTCAAAAGGCCAGGCTGACAAGAAAGAGAAAGAGGTTGGAGGGGAGAACAGTACTGGCTGTTTTAAGAGAGACCAGAGAAGAGATTTGGTGAGAGCAAAAATAAAGAGATGACATGATTGAATAGGAACAGGTTTGCCTTGTAGTTCATCCCTGCTGGAATGTTCTCTGGCCTGTAATATTCAGAGTTCAGCCTTCCCACCTTGTTTTGCCCTTCCTTTCTCTCCCTTTAGCACCAGGTTGAGAGAATACAAAGATCTGCCTGTAGCTAAATTGTGAGTTCTTCCACAGACACAGATGCCTATGAAAACCTGACCCAAGGGAATAGAAAGGAGCCGTGGAGCTTATTAAATTTCTCTTTGGCCCTGCTGCTTGGTGCTTTGTAGGCTGTGCGCATGTGGGCACATATTAGCATGTGGTCAGAGGAGGGGCAGAAGAAGAAACTGTGACGTGAAATAGCAGTCGGAGTTAGTGCTTTTCATAAATTATTTCCTATATGAGGTGTGGGGGCTGGAAGTGGAAGCCTTGGACTGAGATGCAATGCAGTCTGTGAAGTGTTAAAGAGGCTATGCCAGGTTGAGCTACTTGGCTTTTGTGGGAAGGGTGATTTATCTGCAGTTCCCTCTCTCCTTCCATCATCTTCACTTGTCCTGCTCCTCGTGTTTCCTTTAGTCGGACTAAACGGAGCTTGTGATCTGTAAGGTGCTGTGCTGGGGACCATGAGAAATACTGAGACCATGACCCGTGCTGGTCCCTGCCCTGCAGAAGCAAGGTCAGGTGGTTTCTCCTGAAAGGACTTGGTCCTGAAGATTGAAGGGGGGAGCCATCACATGTTGTTATGCAGGGAACCTGGAACCAGTAGACTCTGCCCCCCAGCCTGTTGGCTGAACGCCCACCCATGCTGGAGTTTTCTTCTGCAGGAGTCATGTACTTCAGAGAAGATCCAAGAAGTCAAACCCTGAGGAGGGCATTGTGGCGCAGTGGGTTAAGCTGCCACTTGGGACACCTGCTTCCCTTGTCAGTGATCTCCTGTGCATCCTTGCCACTCCGAATTTCATCCAGCTCTCTGCTTACGTACCTGAGAACCAGCAGGTGATGGCTCAGGTGATTGGGCCTCTGCCATCCATGTGAGAGACTCAATGGAGTTGTTGGCTCCTGGCTTCTCCTAGCTTAAGCCTAGGCCAGCCCTGGCTGCAGCCATTTGAAACAGCAAGTAGACTTTCTCCCTCTCTCTCTCCCTCTCCCTCTCCCTCCTTCCCTCTCTCCCTATCTCCCTCCCTCTTTTCCCCACCTTCCTTTCTGTCACTCTGCATTTCAAATGAATAAATAAATCTTTAAAAAAACAAAAACTCTGTAACATTCAACTTGTAGATTAGTGAGCTCTGTAACATGCCCGGCTCCTCTTGTCACTCAGGATGGAGCACAGGGATCAGCAGAGCCCACGCAAGTGTGCTGTTAACAGGAGAAAGGCATTCTGGCCTTTTAAATTACAACAGCCTCTAATAGTCTTCCTAGCAAATGAAGCTGAAAGTGAGCCGGACTTGATACCCAGGGAGCTAAGCCCCGTGGTCTGGGCAGCACCTCATCATTTCTGCTTCTTAGGTACCCTTTTCTGCTCCTGCCCGTGAGCCACTGATTGTGAAGCCGCGTCATGACGAGGAAACTGCTGGGATCAAGGCAGATGGCCTTGCTACAGAGAGGAATTGATGATGCCAGATTTAAACACCGGCAAAGAGCTATGAAAGCCGCGTACCTGCTTACCGTGTCGCTGCCCGAAAGATCTCCAACATAATGAGACTTCACTTTTGAAATATCATAAGACCATCCGAACAGTTCCTGATATTTCTGATGGCAGTATCTTTCTTAAAGAAGGGACAGTATTGGAAAGAGTCACCTTCAAAAATATAAGAAAGCTGTTCTTCTTCTCAAGGGCTCTTTGGCCTAGACAAAATTTTCTCATATATCCACATTGAAAGCATAAGATGAAAGAATTTTTATCCTATTGGTCTATGTAATATGAAATTTAGATCACAAGCTGGGGCCAAAGCATAGGTTGTTAAATAAGAGTTTACCAAGTGATCAAATAATCTATAAAAGATTGCTTGGGCAATGTTTTGTTCATGTTGGAAAATTAACCAAGGGATTTAGAAAAATAGATTTGCATTGAAAGCAGGAAATGTGCTGATTATAAATTTTTTAATGTGATAATTTATGCAAAATTATTTTGCAACTGTTGAGGTCTGTGTGAATATGAGGTAGGATGATGATTAGTTGTTCACCATTCATTCCACATTCAGGCTCTCTGGCATATTGCAGCTGTAGCCATGCTGTTTGGTAGTATTGCTAACTTGTATGTTGCCACCTAGAACCCGTGATTCAAAACTTAATCCCTAGAAGGAGTAAAATGATAGCCTCAGGTAGCTGTTAAAGCTGGTGGTTTTGTATTGTCTCAAAGTTTCAGAAAGCTTTGCCTCACCCAGTTTGCACAGTGAGATCCTGTAGGCGTTTCCTCCACGGGCAGACAGTGCACCTGCATGATACTGTGCCTGCTGGAAGAGCCCGTGGGGCAGCGCCTCCCCTCCCACCCTGATCTCACGCCTCAGTGAGCCAGCACAGTGGAGCCCAGATCTGCACTTTGCCACCTCCTTGCTTCTTTTTTTTTTTTTTTTTGACAGGCAGAGTGGACAGTGAGAGAGAGAGAGAGAAAGGTCTTCCTTTGCCGTTGGTTCACCCTCCAATGGCCGCCGCTGCAGCCGGCGCACCGCGCTGATCCGATGGCAGGAGCCAGGATCCAGGTGCTTTTCCTGGTCTCCCATGGGGTGCAGGGCCCAAGCACCTGGGCCATCCTCCACTGCACTCCCTGGCCATAGCAGAGAGCTGGCCTGGAAGAGGGGCAACCGGGACAGAATCCGGCGCCCCGACCGGGACTAGAACCCGGTGTGCCGGCGCCGCAAGGTGGAGGATTAGCCTATTGAGCCACGGCGCCGGCTCTATTTTTATTTTTTTAAATCACGGGGCTTCAGTGACTCAACACAGGAACAACGCAAGCCAGACAGCCAGCTGCAAAAGAATACTGTTAACCAGCGCCTTTGTTTCCTCCCCTCCTGGAGTCCCAGCTTTGAGAGATTGAACAAGAGCAGACAGCGCGCGGCCGCTCTGACATCCTCTGCCTGCCGCGTTTCCCGGGGACCCATTTCCTCTGTATTTCCCCCTCCTGCTGTTGCAGGAGGACTGCTGTCCCCTTTGCCCACTTAGAGGCAGGGCCCCCGCGGTGGCGGCTCCTCAGGAGTTGTCGTGTCTGGGATCTGCAGGGCAGCCGCCGGGGCTGCTTCACACACTTGTGAGAAAAGGGAGTACTTGGCTGCGGGCTCCTGCCGAGAATCTCATTTTGGACTTGCAGTCCTCCAGCGGCTCCTCTCAGCTGGACTTGTCCCCAGCTGAGGACGAAGCTGCGCCCCGTGCCAGCCGACAGTAGGGAGGCCTCTCATCTTTGGGAGAGTCCGGGTTCTCGCCAGTGAAGTTGCTGCTCTGCAGCTGTGTTAATGCCCCCTGGCCGCTGTCACTGGCGCCCTCCTGCCTCTCAACAGAGAAGACTGGAACAGCGCCCCTAGTGGGTTGTCTGTCTCTCCGCTTGTCACCCAGAAGAGTGGGAAGTGGACAGGTGTAAATGGGTTGAGGGCACTGAAGGTTCCCTTGGTGACCCCAGCTTCGTGTCTGCGGCATCTGTTCCTCTGGCTCATGACCTCTGGTCCCCTATCATGGAAGTTAGCCTTCCCCTGGTTAGCAGCCGAGAAACGGTCAGGACTCCTCCTGGCCTTTCTTCCTTGACCCTACCCTGAGCCCTCCTTGTCGCCGCCCACCCTGCTCCCCTCGTGCTGCTGCTGAGGAGACTTTGACTGTGTCAGCTGTCCCGACTTTGCAAGGCATGCTGCCTGCAACTCTGCTAACTCCGCCCAGCCTGCTGCACCTGAGACTGCTTCGCCTCGCCACCCCACACTGCAGCCCTGCGCCCTCCACTTCTACGAGGAGTCTTTTACTTGAGTGGAAAGCGCTTTCCCACCATCTTTGTTCTCTTTATCTAGTCTCTCAGGTCCTGTAGCCATCACACCGTCGTTGCATTGCCATTCTTATCACTGTAATATCTGTGGGGGAACATCAGAAGTTCATGAAAAGTGGAATTAAAAGACAAGTTTATTTTGGTACACAGAGATTTTTAAATCTGTGCATACAAAGGATCTTCAAAAAGTTCCTGGAAAATGTGTATTGTGAAAAAACTATGCCTGGATTTCAAAATTTTTTTGCACCAAAATAAACTTACCTCTTAATTCCACAAGCATTTTGAAGCATAGTCATCCTTTCTGTTGAATACCTTTTCTGTCTACCCTGCTATCTTATCATAGGCCCCATGTGTTCCAAGTAACAGAAGTCAAAAAAAAAGGGGGGCACAAGCTCCAAATGGTGCCTTTATTTACATGATTGGGAGGTTTCTCAAGGAATAGAAACGCTGATGACCCTCCCGGGAACATGGAGTCCGCCAGGAGCCAGGGCGGCCCTCTGTAGGCCAGTCTCTGATTCCTCTGCTTCTCACTGAGGGTGAGTTTCATTGCTTCTTTGTGCCTGTGGTGAAAGAGGGTCACCCCAGAATACGTGCATCTTTAATCATCTAATTTTAAATGAATGGGACCAATTAAGCTAGAATCTCACATAAGTCTCAGTTTCTGAGAAAGGAATTTTGTTTAGCTCACCGTAGATTGTGTGGCTTCCTAAGATACAGTCACAGCTGCAGGACCAGCTGAGCTCAGGAGCCCGCCATGTACATTTTGAGATTGGGCTGGAAAGAATTCTCAGGGAGAGGACTGGTATACAACATACATACTGTACATGTGCTGCACGTTAGGATTGGAAGGGCTCAGAGAAACCACCAAGGTGTCATAAGGGATAAAGCAGAAATACAGCTAAGTAACTTCATGGTGGTGTTGCTTAGTACTCAATAAATATTTTTTTAATTGTTGAATAGAAGATTATTATTTCCGAAGCAGGTAAAGGGTTTCTTTTTAAGATTTACTTATTTACTTGAGAAGTAGAGTTACGGGGGGGGGGAGGGGGGGTCTTCCATCCACTGGTTCACTCTCCAAATGGCTGCACCAGCCAGAGCTGGGCCTATCTGAAGTCAAGAGCCTGGAGCTTCTTCCAGGTCTCCCACACTAGTGAAGGGGCCCAGGGATTTGGGACATCTTCTACTGCTTTCCCAGCCTATAGTTGAGAGCTGGATTGGAAGAGGAACAGCCGGGCTACAAACCAGTGCCCATATGGGATGCTGGTGCTGCAGGCGGAGGCTTAGCCTACGATGCCACAGCGCCAGCCCCAGTAAAAGATCTTTAACTCAGACTAGTCTGTATGAATTTTTGAGGTCAAGAATATCTTTGGCTTTGAGAGGTTTAGAAGGGATTCAATGACAAGTTATTACAATCTCACGCGTGTCCTGGCAGTCCATCTTCCCTGGGTTGGTTGTTTTCACCCAAATGAGAACAGTTTTAGCAGCAGCAACAGTGTGAGGCTAGGCCTTCAAGTGGCATTTCCCACATGTTGGACAGTTAGAAGTAGGCCAAACAGGCACTTGCCCCTGGCCTAAAAGGTACCAATTCAGTGGAGAAGCTTTTGCTCTCCACTGTTATTCTTCAACCATTGTTCACAATCTGGCACAGAATTAATCCCTTAAGAAGGATGGAAAAAATGCCATTCAGCACAACATAGTTTGTCATCGCATGCATAATGCAGTCTTTCCAATTAGAAAGCTACAATTTGGAAACTTTCTTCATAGACTGATGAGAGAGCAATTATTTTAAAGAAGGGAAAGCTCAGTCCACTGGGTTTGCCTGGAGTCACTTCTGACTCAAGCCGCAAAGACAAGAGTTTTGAAAACATATTCGCTATTGAATTTCGTATGAAAACACCAGCAAGGAGTGCAATTAGTTGCTGTAAACCAAACCCCTGGTAATCAATGGTATGCAGCCAGCCAGAGCGTTTATGGAAGATGTAAGCAAAATCACATCTGCTAATCAATTTTAAAAAATCCAACACTTCACGGCTTTTAGGGAGACTCCACAATGAGAATAAGAGAAGATGGAGAAGCCAGCATTTAATGTCACTGGGCATTTCATGCAGTGCTCATTAGGGAGAGAGGTTTGTGGCAACAGCTAAACACAGCCCTGATCTGCATCAATACGTCTTGGCCAGTGGCTCCCTGTATTCAACCTCTTTTGAAAATGGCTTCTGATGTATGGGTGGAGGTGTGGATGTGCTGGGTATGTTTCAGGAGCTCATCTCAGTTAAGGTCAGAGGGAGTGTCTGTCCTGGCTGAGCTCGCTGTGCAAAAATTCCCAGATAGATTGCAAGTGGAAAGACTTAAGAACAGACTTTGCAGGCGGGGGAAGAAGTAGAGGGAATTGGTAGGTTTTTTCATTTGCGCCTTATTAGAACAGAATTCCTCTCTATGATATAAAAGAGATTAAGCCAGTTTTTACTTTAGTGTCTCTAAGTTGCTTTTTTTGGTCAAATTAGTGAAGGGATTTTCATTCCTGATTAAGCCTAAATTCCAAGCAAATATGCATTCTGGCATGTCAATTAGAATCCGGGCTTAAAAACTCCACAATGTGCTTGTGTCCGAGCCCTAGGCTTGATAATCTGAGCTCTGTCTGTCTTCCCTTCCCACTCAGAAGTCACCATGACCCCACATTTCAGCCCCTAGGGACCCTTAATCAAGGAACAGAAAGATGTCTCAGCCAGCATGTACACTTGGCTGCTGTTCAGAAAAAAGAATTTAGGCCAGAAGAAATGATTGAGGTAAAGATCGATAGACTAGGCTGATAAAAATTAATGTCTTCAGCATGCAGACTATGATAGGCAGTAGTAGATTAATATCCTTTAGATAGGGAGGACACTTAGTTATTAACAAAAGGATAAATATAAGTCAAAAATGGGAAAGAAGTTCCCATTCAGTGATAAGTAAAAAACATCAAATTAATAAGATATATTTCATCTATCTAGTTGGTAGTATTTTTAGTATTGGTGATATTGTGTATAAACAAGAATCTACTATATACTGCTAGTAGTGAACTAATTGGTTTAGATTTCCATGTGGGGTGGAGGGAAGAGAAGTATACAACTACTTTGTAAGACACATCAATACTTTAAAATGTTTGTATGCCCTGCTCCAGGTGTTTTGCTTACAGAAACTTTCAAAGGCAGTAACAATAGATTTAGCTAAGAATGTTCCTTATAGAATTTAGTAACAGTGAGATGTTATCAATGCCATACATAAGCATTAGTAAGAGTCTGATTAAATAAGTTGTGGGACAATCATACAATGAAATACTATAAAGTCAGTACATATGATATAGAAGAATATTGCATAATTCAAAATATATTTATAATAGATTAAGTAAAAGAAGCAAGTCTTGAACAGTAAGTACTGTGTATATATGTTTGCAGAATTACTGGAATTACAGATGATCTGCATCTTAAAATAATGATTTGCCTTGAAACAAAGTGGAGGACTTTATAGGACAAGCCACCCATAGGGCCTGGTGTAAACAACTTTAAACATTCCCTGAGTCAACTTTCACTCCAGGAATCTCTACTGCAGCGTTTATGGTACTCATAAATGGTCCTCCTTCTGTATCTTCTCCATATCCCATATTCTCAAGGTGACATATCTTGAAATCTGATTAGGTTCTGTCCCAAAAGGACTGATTGTTTTCATTTGGCTCCTCTGTAGAACACTGACTTGTGATTGTCTAAGGCTGGGAGTTATGGTAAACCTGTGTCTCCATTAGTAATCCAAAATCTCATTCTGGAAGTCTCAACGTTGCCTCCCAACAAACCCATTACCACAGCTGTTCAATGAAGAGAATGATTAATTTGAAATGTTTTCCTGGTATTAATCTGTGCAGGCAGAGTTAGGAATTTCAGCCCAGTGCATGTATGGAACATACTCCATGTACAGAGCCCATGTGTTTGGACTAGAATCTTTTTTTCAAAAGAAAGATCTAGGATCTTTCTAAATGAAAGCCACACAAAATGGCAGCAAAAAATACATTTTTTAGAAGTTACTCAAATATAAATTAATACTGGCTATCTGCATATTCAAAGAAATGACTAATATAGAAATGATTCATTTTCTTGTCAGGCAGGTTGGTTTAATCTAGGAGTAGAATTATTGGACACTTAAGAACAGTAGGGCAGATCTCACTAGTCCAAGTGATCAATTTCAGTTCACAGTTGATCACACTGATAGGTCTAAGAGTCAAAGGGATCACATAAACAAGACTAGTGTCTGCTAATACTAACTGATAGAATTAAAAAGGAGAGAACAAGCCAACATGGGAAGTGGGATACACAGCAGACTCATAGAATGGCAGATGTCCTAAACAGCATTCTGGCCTCAGAATCATCCCTTAAGGCATTCGGATCCAGCTGAAGAGCCCATGAGAGTATTTTAGGCATGGAAAGCCAAGACACTCTGGCAAAAAAAAGAAAAAGAGGACCTAAATGAAAGATCTCTGCGAGTGAGATCCCAGTAGAAAGAACAGGGCCATCAAAGAAGGAGGTACCTTTCTCTGAAGGGAGGAGGGAACTTCCACTTTGACTGTGACCTTGTCTGAATAAGAGCGAAGTCAGTGAACTCAAAAGGCTTCCATAGCCTTGGCAACTCATGACTAGAGCCTGGGGTGATTACTGACGCCATAAACCAGAGTGTTAAATTGTTAAGTCAACAACAGGGTCACTGTGTACTTCCTCCTCATGTGGGATCTCTGTCCTTAATATGTTGTCCAATGTGAATTAATGCTATAACTAGTACTGAAACAGTATTTTATACTTTATGTTCTGTGTGGGTGCAAACAGATGAAATCTTTACTTAATATATACTAAATTGATCCTCTGTATATAAGGATAATTGAAAATGAATCTTGGGCCGGCGCCGCGGCTCACTAGGCTAATCCTCCGCCTTGTGGCGCCGGCACCCCCAGTTCTAGTCCCGGTCAGGGCATCGGATTCTGTCCCGGTTGCCCCTCTTCCAGGCCAGCTCTCTGCTGTGGCCAGGGAGTGCAGTGGAGGATGGCCCAAGTGCTTGGGCCCTGCACCCCATGGGAGACCAGGATAAGTACCTGGCTCCTGCCTTCGGATCAGCGTGGCGTGCCGGCCGTGGTGGCCATTGGAGGGTGAACCAACGGCAAAGGAAGACCTTTCTCTCTGTTTCTCTCTCACTGTCCACTCTGCCTGTCAAAAAAAAAAAAAAGAAAGAAAAAAAGAAAAAAAAAAGAAAATGAATCTTGATGTGAATGGAATGGGAGAGGGAGCGGGAAATGTGAGGGGTGTGAATGGGAGGGAAGTTTTTGGGGGAAGGAAAAGCCATTGTAATCCATAAACTGTACTTTGGAAAATTATATTTACTAAATAAAAGTTAAAAAATTTAAAAAAAAAAAAAAAAGAACAGTAGGGCAGGATCCCTTCTGATTGAATCAGGATAGCTTGAGTGGTAATGTGCTTAGGTGGACTAGAAGGAATCAGTGATGTGATCTGTTTATGCTTTGCAAAACCTTTAAATAGTTTTCTCTACTTAAAAGAAGAGATAAAAATTATTGGGTAGTATGGGTTTAATCATTCACGGTGGACAGAATTACAATTGAAAACGACGAACAGGGGATGGTGTTTTGGTTGTAGCAGTGCTTGGGATACCAGCATCCCATATTGGAGTGCTATTTGGAATAGTGCTTTGAGTCCTGACTCCTTTGCTTTTGATCCAAATTCTTGCTGGTGTGGGAAGGCAGTGGATGATGACCAAAGTACTTGAGTCCCTGCCACCCACATGGGAGACGTGGATCGAGTTCCTGGCTCTTGGATTCAGCCTGGCCCAGACTTGGCTGTTGCAGCCATCTGGGAAGTGAACCACAGGATATAAGATCTTTCCCTCCCTCTTTCTCCCTCTCTCTCGGTTGCTCTGCCTTTCCAATAAATAAATCTTAAAATAAGAACAATGGGTAAAGAAAAGAGGGGAACACAGGGACAACCCAAATTCTCAGTAATAGCTTTATAGGTAACACTGTACTTGACTGGTACAAGGGATTTTTATTGGTTGTAATTTCCAGATTAAGGGAAAATGATGATTCAACTACTTTTTAGAGTGATAGGTTATAGGTTTTAAATCATGATGCAGCTACATAAACAAGGAAAAAGGAAACATTTGGTAACAGGATTACAAAATGGGTTCTGGGTCTAGATAACAGATTGGAGCCCTGTATCCACCACTCACTATCTGTATGAGTTTAAGCAAGTGACTTAATAGCTTTCAGCCTCACTTTTATCAACTATATTTTGATAAGAATAATGGTGTTTGTTACGGTATTCAGAAGGATTTAATGAGATAATTGTATAGAGCACATAGCACAGGGCCTGGTACACAGTGAGCATTAAAGAAATGTTGGCTACAGTGATCATTATGATTGGTGTTGTCACAGGGAATGTGTTTGCTCAGCAGACATTGACTGAGGATAAGCTGTGTGTGAGACACTGCCAAGTCTTGGATGTAGAAAAGTCAGTTTGACATAGGCACTGCCTTCAAGGAGCTCAGTATATATTCTAGCTGTGGAGGAAGCAAATGCACACGACCAACTGTAAAACACTAATACATATTTTGCATGGGAAATAGTTTTAAGGCTGAAATAATAGAAAACAATGATCTGTCTCCCATGTCATACCATCAGAAGCAAAATGCTAATCCTGATATGCAGTGCTCAGATTCTTAGTATTTCAATTCTTATTTTTTAAATTTGAGAAGCAAGATATCGAATGCACATATCATATATATGATCACACATGAGAATATTTATATGAATCTATACCTGTATTACTACTACTCAGATCAAATAGCACATTTCCAGCATTCTAGAAGGTTCCCTCATACCCTGTCTCATTCAATACTTCCCCCAGAAGTAACCACTCCTCCGATTTCTGTCACCAATAGATACATTTTGTCTGCTTTGAGCTTTATGTAAATGGAATAGTTTAGTCAATGCTTGGGTTCTTGTCTGGCCAGAAAAGGGGAATAAGAACAATAGTACCAGATTAATAAATTTATAAATACTGAATAAGAAAACTTTACTAGTGAATAGAAGTTTACCTGTATAGTTGGCCCTGTTAATCTTTGGGTTACACATCCCTGGATTCAACCAAGCACAGCTTGAAAGTATTTAAAAAATTATTTTGTTCATACTGAGTGTGCACAGACTTTTCTTTCTTGTTATTATTCCTTAAACAGTAAGGTATAACAACTGTTTACATAGCATTTACATTGCTTATTAGGTATCATAAGTAATCTAGACATGACTTAAAGTACAGAGGAGGATGTGCATTGGTTATTTATGAATACTACAGCATTTAGGGGCTGGCATTATGGTGCCAGCATCCCATATAGGCACCAGTTAGTGTCCTGGATGCTGCATTTCCTACCCAGCTCCCTGCTAATGGCCTGGGAAAAACAGCGGAAGATGGCCCAGATCCTTGGGCCCCACATGGGAAACCTGCAGGAGGCTCCTGGTTCCTGACTTCTGGCTTTGGCCTGGCCCAGCCCTGGCCATTGCATCCATCTGGGGAGGGAACCAGCAGATGGAAGATCTCTGTCTTTCCCTCTCTCTCTGTAACCCTGACTTTCAAATAAATAAATAAAGCTTAAAAAAATACTACATCATTTATATGAGGGTAGTTTAGACAATCTGTGGATAAATGAGGTTAAAAGATGAATTTGTTTTGTTGCAAAAATTTTTGAAATCCATACATAATTTTTTATAATTATGCATTTTCTACTTTTTGAAGACTCCTCTTGTAAGGGATTTTAGTATCCGTGAATTCTGATATCCCTCAAAACAAACCTCCCACAGATACTGAGGGATGAATGTATGTCCAAATCAGGTAATCTTACCAAAGCTATAAAATGATGCTGAGAATGAGAAGGAACCTAAGGCAGATTCCCTTCAAGCAGTGGTCTCAAAGATGTTACCTTTCAGTCAGCCCAGACAGCTGGAGATGGGAGCTGGAAGAATCAGGAGAGGAGGGTTTGAGGACTTCTCCTCTTACACCAGTGTAAAGGGAGACAGAGGCCGTCTGGGATTGGATAACTTGTGAAATAAACTAGAGAGACAAGTTCTCAGTGCATACTGGCTCCATCTGTTCTCAGATTTTTGTTGGGATTACTTTCTTCCTGCACTTGTGGGAAGTGTGGTGGAGCAAAGGAAGCAGGTGGGAGGGATAGAGTAGACATGGACACCCCTCTGGGCCTATAGCGAGTTAGAACATTAACAGGGGCCAGAGCTGTGGTATAGCATTAACGTTGCCGCCTTCAGTGCCAGCATCCCATATGGGCGCTGGTTTGTGTCCTGGCTGCTCCTCTTCTGATCCAGCTCTCTGCTATGGCCTGGGAAAGCAGTGGGGGATGACCCAAGTCGTTAGGCTCCTGCATTCAGATGGAAAGACCTAGAGGAAGCTCCTGGCTCCTGGCTTTGGATTGGCCCAGCTCTGGCCATTGCAGCAATTGGGGAATGAAACAACTGATGGAAGACCTCTCTCTCTGCCTCTCCTTCTCTCTCTCTCTGTAACTCTGACTTGCAAATAAATAAATCTTTTAAAAAGAGAGGGAGAAAAAACATTTACAGCAGTCTTGTGTTTTTCTCTTTGTTCAGGTTGTTGCTTTGGGACTGTGATGACCGAAGCTATAGTTACTACGTTGAGGTTTCTACCAATCAGCAACAGTGGACGATGGTGGCTGACAGAACTAAAGTCTCCTGCAAGTAAGTCGCATACTTTCAGAAACTTATTCCAATGGAAAAGGGCGGTCTTTGCAAGGGATTCTGTGCATCCAGTGAAGATTCATGGAATCACCAAATTGTATCCTTAAAACGCAGTCTATTGATCCTTTACTTCCATGTTGACTGCTAAGTACTTGTATGAGATATGTGTAATGTGACTAAGCAAGGTTTCTCTATCTTGGGATTTGAATTTGACTCAGACTTTTGAAAATGCACCTAAACAGGAAAAAGATACTTTTCTCCTGCAATCTTTTCTCAGACCCTCTCCTGACATCCCATACTACCTCTTTAGGATTTTTTGGGGGGTGGGATTTGGTTGAAGTGATAGACCCTTGATATCCTATTCCACCCTCAGATCATTGTTAAGGTTAGCTGAGTATTTATCTCATCTCAGTGTTAGCTAGACTGTAACCTAAATGAAGGAAAGCCCAGTGACTTAGGTTGTTTACAGACAGAGGCATGTAGTGCACGTGGCACCGGGGCTATGTTTGAGCTTACCAACCTGCAGGAGATTCACCAGCCTAGATCATGGGCATAGCAAGACTTCAGAGCTTTTCTGTGTAAAGCCAGATTCTCTGGGAGGCAAGAGAGCAAATGGCTGCGATTTCTTTTTCTTCTTGGAAGTGAGATATAATCAACATACCATAAAATTCACCCCTTTAAGGTGTGAAATTCAATGGATTTTAGTATATTCAGAGAATTCTACGACCATCACACTATCTAATGTTCCAGAACAAGCCTCCTCCCCATTAGCAGTCACTCCCCATTTTCCTCCCACCCTGCCAATGTCAGCATCTGATAATCTGTGTTCTCTCGCTATGATTTGTATATTCCGGGCATCTGACAGAGTGGAATTCCATAGTATGTGACCTGCTTATTCCTGGCTGCTTTCACTTAGCGTGATGTTTTCAGGGTTCATCCATGTGGCATTTATAGAAGTTTGTTCCTTTTTATGGCTGAGTGATATTCCATTGTATGGATGTATACCATGTTGTTTTCCCATTCCCCAGTTGATAAACATTTTAATTGTTCCCACCTCTTGCCTGTTATGAATAGTGCACCTGAGAACATTGCTGTACAAGTTTATGTGTGAACTTAAATGTTTTCAGTTCTCTTCAAACGCTACCTAGGAGTAGAATTGCCAAGTCATATGGTAAAGTGGTTTAACTTTTGAAGGACCATAAACTTTTCCATAGCTTCTGCTCCATTTTGCATACCCATCAGCAATATATGAAGATTTCAATTTCTCCATGTTCTCATCAATAGTTGTTATTGTCCATATTTATGAATTTATTTTCATTTTATTTGGGAGGCAGAGGGACAGAGAGACAGATAGAAAGATATTTCTAACTGCGGGTTCACTCTCTAAATGCCCACAACTTCCAGGACTGGTTCAGGCCAATGCCAGGAGAGTCCATCTGGGTCTTCTACATGGGTACAAGGGACCCCTGTACTTGAGTCATCTCCTACTTCTAAGGGTGCACGTTAGCAGGAAGCTGGATCAGAAGTGGAGTAGCTAGGACTTGAGTCAGGCTTGAGTCAGTCTGACATGGGAAGCAGGCAACCACAGTGCTACCCCATATACCTTTTTGCTAACAACCACCCTAGTGGGAGTATAATGACATGTTGTAGTGGCATTGATTTATATTTCCCTGATGGTTAATGATGTTCAGCATCTTTTTGTGTGCTTATTTAGCCAAGATTTCATAAAAATATTAATGATGGCTTGTCTGATATACTGTCCAACACCATCGCTGCTTTTCTTGTGGTCATTATCATAGCATTTTTTATTGGTTAGCGTAACACTCATAAAACAAGTAAGCTGCCCTCTTCGTAGCTTGCTATAAATTACTGGGTGTCCCTGGTGGTGAAAGGGCTCTGCTGCAGAAGTGAATGAGGAATCTAGGCATCTTGCTTCTTGTGGTTCTTCTGTGTCTGGGGCCTCAGCAGCAGCGTCTGCATCTGGCTGCCGTGCCAGATAGGGAAAGAGCAGGCAGAAGGTCTCTCTGGTTCGGAGGACCTTGGCCTAAGTGTACTGTACATCCCTCACTCACATGCCACTGGGGAGAACTCCTCACTTTGCCACCCTGAGGCTAGTGCGGCTGAGAAAGGTCATGTGTTCCTGGCACCGCAGCCGCTTGCCAGTGGAGCTCAGATCTTGTGACCGTCTCTGCCACAGCAGAGGAAAACTAGCAGTTATTTCCTAACTAGTATTCTTGTGCTTTCACGTGTTTTATCTCATTTTGTCCTGAATACGAAACACCCTGTGGGATAGTATCCTCATTTTGTAGAAGAGAAAATGAAGTTCAGAGAGATTAAGTTCCTTTTCTGAGGAGCAGAGCTAAAATCAAAGCCCAGGACTCGGGGTGGGCATTGAGCACAGCAGTGAAGGCAACACTTGTGCTGCCTGCATCCCGTATCGCAGTGCCTGGGTTCAGCTCCTGGGTGCTTCCTGTTCCCGCTTCCTGCGAATTATGCACCCTGGGAGTCAGCGTGATGACTCAAGTACTTGGATCCCTGCACCCATGTGGGAGATCCAGATTGAGTTCCAGGCTCCTGGCTTAAACCTGGTCCAGCCCCAGCTGTTGCAGGCATTCGGGGTGTGATCCAACAGATGGAAGAACTTTGTCTCTCCCCAAATAAATAAAAACAACCAAACCAACAAAGGGTTCTTCCCATTGTACCACATTGACCACTAGTACCAAACCATTACTAAAGAGGGGATCAAACCAAGCTGTATCTTGGAAGGAGGGTAATGAAGTAGGTAACTTATTTCCAAAGTCCTAAACTCTTCTTATGACAGGAAGAACTCCTAGGCCTATGAACAACCAACCCCTCATTTGTCTTTCTTAAGTCTTTGCGTTTCATAGACAGCTCCCAGGCCAGATGCTGTTTTGCTTCTTCAAAACTCTTCCTCTGTTACAGTCTTAGTAGTCACGGCCACTTGTCCCTTCTGTCATCTTATATGTTGTAGACTGTAATCCTTGTCTCTTCTTTTTGTGTCCCTCGGTTGAAAGTGCCATACCATGCAGGTCTTTATCAAGCACTGGTTGACTAATATTGGCCAGGTACATGCCATAATGATTTTATATTTAGTTAATGGGTATTTTTTTCTTAATCCAAAAACTTACTCTTTCAGTACATTCTCTTAAAATAGCTTTGCTTTAAGTCAACATCTTATCCCCCCCTTTTTACTTTTTTGTTTCTGTTAGTCGGACTTAAATAATTTTTTGTGTTTTTAATTTTTTTTAACACCTAGATGCTATGGTAGTGTTTTACAAATTAGCATCTAAATAAGACCTTGGGAGAACACAAGTAGTAGCAAGAGTGCAGGTGCCTGTTAACCCTCAATGAAAGGATGAAATCGAAGATCGTGACTTTGTGTTTCTAGACACAAACTGAATCTGTTGTGCCTCCCACTGTCAAGTTTGGCTTTAAGAAATAGAAAAGATATGCAGATGATAAAAGAAGAAAGATTTTTTTTCTTTTTTAACTAATATACTCCAGAGAAACCCTCAGGAGGCAGTCTATAGCCTCAAGAATTGCAGCCTGTTCTTTATTGCAATAAATGTGTGAGTTATGTTATAAATGAAATCATATGGAATCTTTAAAGATCATAGCTCTGCCTGCCTTTTATTTTTGAAAGATATGTTTATATATTTGAAAGGCAGAGCAACAGAGAGAGAGGGAAGGAGGGAGAAAGTAGAGAGAGAGGGAGGGTGGTCAGTTGATCTTTCATCTGCTGGTTCACTTCCCAAATGCCAACAACAGCCAGGTCTGAGCAGTGATGAAACCAGAAGCCAGAAACTCCCTCCTGGCCTCCTACATGAGTGGCAAGGATCCAAGTATTTGAACTATCATCTGCTGCCTTCCCAGGTGCATTAGCTGGAAGCAGAGTAGCTGAGGGACTCAAACTGGCACTTTGATATGGAAGTGGGAATTGCAAGCAGCTTAACCCACTCCTCCACAGCCCTGGCCCTCAGCCGTGCCTCTTGGTTGCACTGTACCTAGTCCAGAGATCGGAGCGCAGGGTTTTGCTCTCCTCTGTGAAGTCCCCAGAAATGAGATTCTTCAGTATCTCTGTTAGGCCTTCTGCTTCTAGAGTGAAATATTTTCCTTTATAGTTTTCTTCAGTCCATCTTTTTTACAGTAAGGGTGTCCCTTGTTTTGCTCTAGGATAAAGGGCCATTTTCTACTGTAGTAGCTTGCTTTTGTATTGATTAACTTTAAATTACTTTTTACCTCTCTCTTTTCTTTTTTAAGATGGATTGATTTATTTGAAAGAGTTACACAGAGAGAGAAGGAGAGGCAGAGGCAGAGGCAGAGAGAGAGAGAGAGGGAGAGAAAGAAAGATGTCTTCCATCTGCTTGCTTCATTCTCCAGTTGGCCACAACGGCCGGAGCTGCACCCCCCCCAAAGCCAGGAACTTCTTCCAGGTCTCCCACATGGGTGCAGAGGCCCAAGGACTTGAGCGATATTCTACTGCTTTCCCAGGCCATATCAGAGAGCTGGATCAGAAGTGGAGCTGCTGGGACTCAAACCGGCACCCATATGGGATGCAGGTGGTGGCTTCACCTGCTAGGCCGCAGCGCTGGCCCGTACCTCTCTTTCATCACATAATCTAACCTTGTACTTGTTAGCCTTATTTCAAAAGACTTCCTTTCCAAATCATTAGCACCTTTTCTCTGTTTTTAAATTGTTGAACTACACATCTGTTTTTAGCACCAGTTTTAAATTATAAACACAAATGGAAAATTAACTTAATTCAGAAGGATGTAAGTGAAAAGTGAGCCTTTACCTTCCTGACTTGTTCCACACTTCAACTCTTTTGACCTTGCAGTTTCTGTGACTTCTGCATTGTAAATTGTATTTTATGCCCCTACTTACTAACTTGTTAGCCTTACAAACTCCTCGTTAGAGAGGAATGAAAAGTTTAGCTCACTTAGCTGAGCCTCATTTTGTTAGTTACATGTTTCTTTTTCATTATGCTGTTTCAAGTATTTATATTTTGAAATTAAATGGTGATTATGTTTAAAGCTCCATTTTGGACCCATCAGTTATAATGTATTTCCAGACTTCCTACTGTGTGATGAAGTTGCCAGCTCTGCATTCCTTCTGTCTTTCCTTTCTGCTTTCCATCTTTGTTAGCTCTATCCATGTTGACATTGCAAAACTTTATGTACTTACTTTTTGTTTTATAATTTACAGTTAAGTCTTCCATTTGCTAACTATAAATTGATCCTGGAAAGGGAAAACCACTAGGAACTTTTATAATATTATGTGAAACATTGTTTGAAACAGATCTAGTAATCACATGGTCCTGTGGAGTGGGGGCGGGAATCAGCAGTGGTTCTAAGTTTGTGCCTGGCTTGGAAGAATGATACCCTGTTCAGATCAAATAGATTAAATTGTGTTACAAGTGCTCAGAATTATTCCACGTGTTAAATAGCTTCATAATAGCCAGACTTTATTTTTCTGCAGTTCCTAATTGTCTCTTTCCTGTTGCAGAAGCTTCTGAAGCATACTGTGTATCCACTGGTTAATTCTGAGCAGGTTGCTTCCTACACCTACTCAGCAGCTGTGGTTCTCAGATCGCTTTTTCTTTCCTATCTTGGTTGGTAGCAGGGTTTCTTGGATTTCTATCCTTTTATTTATTTATTTATTTGTGAAGGGTGGGTAAAGGGTTAACAAGAAAACCTTTTCCTTGGCATGAGATATTGACGATTGTCTTTTGAGATCTGAACCCCTGAAAATCTGAGAGAAGCAGAATGGCAGCCGTGTTATCAAACAGCACTGCCTGTGGTGAAAATTATTGCTCATTGGTGAATTGCAGCTGGGCTGGGAAGTCTGTGCATAGCTGGTTGGAAGCTGTAGCTCTGGACTTCCCTGAGTATGATGACTTTTGTGGCTGCACTTGTGCCTTGTGAATGTGGGAGCTATGCTTTGGAACTGTTAAAAGAAACAGCGGTTTCTGTTGGGAATGTGGGACTTCTAAGCCGGAGTCTCCACGTCTGCCCATTGCTGAGTCTTACATACTTTCACCTGAGCTGTCACCTGAGGACAGCTGTGTAGACTGCTACAGCAGCTCCCACTGGGAAGAAATGCTTGATGCTGTCCTGGGGGGCTGTGGTGTTTCCCGTTCACTCTCCTGAGTGAATCTGAAACTTGACTTGTTTGGGTTAAGACCATTCGTGAATATCACACAGAGTAAATCTGTAGATTTTTTAAATATTTATTTATTTACTTATTTGAAAGAGTTACATAGAGAGAGAAGGAGAGCCAGAGAGAAAGAGAGAGGGAGAGAGAGGTCTTCCATCTGCTGGTTCACTACCCAATTGGCCTCAATGGCTGGAGCTGCACCAATCTGAAGCCAGGAACCAGGAGCTTCTTCCAGGGCTCCCATGCAGGTGCAGGGGTCCAAGCACTTGGGCCATCTTCTACTGCTTTCCCAGGCCATAGCAGAGAGCTAGACCAGAAATGGAGCAGCCAGGACTCGAACCGGCACCCACATGGGATGCCAGCACTGGAGATGGCAGCTTTACCTACTACACCACAGGATCAGCCCCTAGTTTTTTTGTTTGTTTTGTTTTGTTTTGTTTTCAAAAACCATATGGCAAGCACATTTTATTCATTCTTGCATGTGTATATCATACTTTGTTTTTTTTTTAACTTTATTTAATAAATATAAATTTCCAAAGTACAGCTTTTGGATTACAGTGGCACCCCCCCATAACTTCCCTCCCACCCGCAACCCTCCCATCTCCTGCTCCCTCTCCCATTCCATTCACATCAAGATTCATTTTCAATTATCTTTATATACAGAAGAGCAATTTAGTATATATTAAGTATAGATTTCAACAGTTTGCACCCACACAGAAACACAAAGTGTAAAGTACTGTTTCAGTACTAGTTATAGCATTAATTCACATTGGACAACACATTAAGGACAGAGAACCTACATGTGGAGGAAGTGCATAATGACTCCTGTTGTTGACTTAACAATTGACACTCTTGTTTATGACGTCAGTAATCTCCCTAGGCTCTAGTCATGAGTTGCCAAGGCTATGGAAGCCTTTTGAGTTCGCCATCTCCGATCTTATTTAGACAAGGTCATAGTCAAAGTGGAAGTTGTGGAAGTTCTATCCTCCGTTCAGAGAAAGATACCTCCTTCTTTGATGGCCTGTTCTTTCCACTGGGATCTCGCAGAGATCTTTCATTTAGGTTGGTTGGTGTTTTTTTTTTTTTTTTTTTTTTTTTTTTTTTTTTTTTTTTTTTTTTTTTTTTTGCAGAGTGTCTTGGCTTTCCATGCCTAAAATACTCTCATGGGCTCTTCAGCCGGATCTGAATACCTTAAGGGCTGATTCTGAGGCCAGAGTGCTGTTTAGGACATCTGCCATTCTATGAGTCTGCTGTGTATCCCGCTTCCCATGTTGGCTTGTTCTCTCCTTTTTAATTCTATCAGTTAGTATTAGCAGACACTAGTCTTGTTTATGTGATCCCTTTGACTCTTAATCTTATCATGTACATCATACTTTGAATATGAAATTCCATTACTTCAGAAGCTTGAAACATTGCCATCTATCGTGTAATATTGTTAATGAGAAATCTGATGGCAGTCTGATTCTGTCCTTTACAATAATTTCTTTTTCTAAATAAACCTTTAGTATCTTCCCATCCTTGGTGGTGTTCAGATTCACAGTGGTGTAGCTCACGTGGGTCACTTTTCATCCATCCTGCTCATTTTTGTCCAATATGGAAATCTGCCCAGATCTCCTCAACTTACGAACAAGTGATATTTCACACACCTAAAATTTTCTGGGAAGTCACTAAAATCTTTGAATTGTTATTATCCTGGCTTCCAGATTGCAGTACCTCTATGAATGTATTCTCCTTGCATTTCTTTGATGGTGCGTCGGTGGATTCCAGGAAGAGAGGTGACTACACCTGCAGTTTTGTTGTGCACACTGACTTGTGTTAAGTTATTGAGACTCCCAGCTGACCCTCAACCATTTTCCCTTTCTTCTGTGTGGCTGATTGTACCTCTGCCGTGTTGTATTACTGTCTTGTTTCCTGCCAGAGTGTACTTCCTCGCTTGTTGACCTTATCTGTGTTCAAATTGTAACCATTTCTTCACTTTGTCATTGGTCTCCCTGAGTGACAGATGTTAGTGACCTCAGCCTTAACCTTTCCAAGACTGTACCACCCTTGGCAAACATTTTGGCGAATATAAATATAAATGTAAATATAAATTATTAAATACTGAGAATTAAGTAATGAAAATTTTCTTTTCCACCTGGGAATTCTTAGAATTTCCACCTAGAAAGAACCTGCCTTGTATTTGGCTTTTTTAAAACATGAGATTTGTTTTTATTTATTTGAAAGGCAGAGAGAGAGATATCTTCCATTCATTCACTTCCGAAATGTCTGCAACAGCTGGGGTTGGGCCAGACTGAAGCCAGGAGCCTACACCTCCATCTGCGTCTGCTGTGTGTGGTAGGAGCCAGGTGCCTCTCCAATCATCTGCTGCCTCCCAGGAGTGTTAGCTGGAAGCTGGATTGAAAGTGGAGCAACTGGGGCTTGGGCCGGAACTGTGATAGGGGATCCTGTGACCCAGTGGTGCCACAATACACACCCCTTTGTCCAGCTTTTAGCCTCTGGTTTCCTCACAAGTCCTCTGTCTGCTCACCTGATTTACCATTCTGATTCCCCTCTGAGGGTTTTCTTCTTCATTTTAAATATCCATTAAAATGATATTGCAAAGACACTTTTTTCTTAAAAAAAACAAAACAAAACAAAACAAAACAACAAAAAAAAACCTTCTTTATTTAAAGGCAGACTTATAGGGGCCACCACTGAGATGTAATGGGTAAAGCCGCCACCTGCAGTGCCGACATCCCATATGTGTGCCCCAGCTACTCCACTTCCTATCCAGCTCTTTGCTATGGCCTGGGAAAGCAGTAGAAGATGGCCCAGGACCTTGGGCCCCTGCACTCATGTGGGAGGCCCGGAGGAAGCTACTGGCTCCTGGCTTTGGATCAAGCGCAGCTCCAGCCATTGCAGCCAGCTGGGGAGTGAACCAGCAGATGGAAGACATCTCTCTTTCTGCCTCTCCTTCTCTCTCTGTGTAACTCTTGACTTTCAAGTAAATAAATAAATCTTTGAAAAAAAAAAAAAAGGCAGACTTATAGAGAGTGAGAGAGATTTCTATCCACTGGTTCACTCCCCAGATGGCTGGCAACAGCAGGAGAGCTGAGCCAATCTGAAGTCAAGAGCCAGGAGTTTCTTCTGGACTCTTATATGGGTGCAGGGGCTCAAGCACTTGGACCATCTTCTGTTGCTTTCCCAGGCACACTAGTGGAGACCTGGATTGGGAGTGGAGCAGCTGGGACTTGAACCGGTGACCATATGGGATTCTGGTACCACAGAGGCAGCTTTATACACTACACCACAGCACCAGCCCTGCAAAGACTTATTTTTTTAAGGTTTATTTATTTATTTGAAAGTCAGTGTTACACAGAGAGAGGACAGGCAGAGAGAGAGTCTTCCTTCCACTGGTTTACTCCCCAGTTGGCTGCAACGGCTGGAGCTGCACCGATCTGAAGCCAGGAGCCTGGAGCTTCTTCTGGGTCTTCCATGTGGGTGCATGGGCCCAAGGACTTGGGCCATCTTCCACTGTTTTCCCAGGCCATAGCAGAGAGCTGGATCAGAAGTGGAGTAGCCAGGACTTGAACTAGTGCCCATATGGGATGCTGGCACTGCATGTGGCAGCTTTATCCACTATGCCACAGCGTCAGCCCCCCAAGACTTTTTAATAACCTAAGAAAACACTAATATAATAAAATTTTTAAAAAGATTACAGAATTATGAGCCGGCGCCGCGGCTCACTAGGCTAATCCTCCGCCTTGCGGCGCCGGCACCCCCAGTTCTAGTCCCGGTCAGGGCGCAGGATTCTGTCCCGGTTGCCCCTCTTCCAGGCCAGCTCTCTGCTGTGGCCAGGGAGTGCAGTGGAGGATGGCCCAAGTGCTTGGGTCCTGCACCCCATGGGAGACCAGGATAAGTACCTGGCTCCTGCCATCGGATCAGCGCAGCACGCTGGCCGCAGCGCGCCAGCTGCTGCAGCAATTGGAGGGTGAACAAATGGCAAAGGAAGACCTTTCTCTCTGTCTCTCTCTCTCACTGTCCACTCTGCCTGTCAAAAAATAATAAATAAATAAATAAATAAATAAATGTATATTTAAAAAAAGAGATTACAGAATTATGAAAGTATCATCACAAGTAATAAAATAAAAATGATGGAAGCAGAAAACCTAAAGGAAATATGCCAAAATGTTAATAATGGCTGCCTTTGTGTAGTGGGGCTATGTAAACTATTTCTAATTTTCTACATTTTTTACCAACTTACATGTATTTATTTTAAAATCTAAAAGAAAACTTTTATTTAAATTTTTTTCTTGCTGCAGCTCTGAGTGTTTTGTAGATGTTATCCTTGCCATTATTTGAGTAGCATATGCTGGCAGAGTGGCCTGGGTTATTCACTGACAGCAATTAAAAAAAAAAAAAAAAAAAAAGGCAAAGGCATTAAGTAAGTGCTGTGCGTAGCATGTCCCAGCAGCCAGCTCTCAGGACCTTGCTGCCACTTGCCCCAAGCACAAGTTGTACTTCCCTGAAGAGGACACTTGAACCTTGTTTCCCCTCTGTTTGGCCCTGTAGGGCCCTTACCGCTCAGTTCTCCTCGAGTACTTCTTCCATTTGCCTTTCCCTGGAACTGTAAAAGTCCATTTCCGTCTGGGTTTCCTCCTCAGAGGAGGTTGGAGCACCATGCCGAAGCAGGTCAAGTCTACACATCCTGGGGCTGGGAAGCTCTCCCTCTGTGCCTTCCCTGAAAAGCACCTTCAGCGTCTGTCACCTGGGAAGACCTGTTAGGGGTCAGCTCACCTGCTGCCTGCTTACATTCCCACCCGAGAATTACTGTGTGTCCCCTTTGCCAAGTGTGCTGTCACTTGATGCTGGGAAGGACAGAGTTCTGTTGTGGGGCCTGTGGCTAGAGCTGCCTATTCACAAGGAACCTTAGAAGGAGGTATCATGTTTCTTCTTCTAAGTGCTGCAGTGGCTGAGGATGACAGGATAAATGGAAGGTGGAGAGTTACAGTCTCCGTAAACTCTTTCAAAGTGCGGCAAGATTGAAAAGTGGCTCATTTTAGCCTAAACAATTTACATTGCCTCTGATTGTCCGCATCCTCTCTGCTACTGGGACAAAGTTTTGAGCTGTCTTTCTGCTTGTTTTGTTTCTTAGCCTGATGCTTAACAAAGTGAAAACCTTGGGTTCATTCCAAGAGGTCACTGCTGGCGGTAGTTTGGAGGTTGTATGCACAGGGCAGGGTGTCCTTGATGTGGTGCAGTGGAGAGAGAGTGGGTTATAAAGCAGGCAGTGTCTTTTTTTTTTAGAAAGCTTTTATTTAATAAATGTAAATTTCATAGGTGCAGCTTTTGGATTATAACGTTTCTTCCCCCCATACCTGCCCTCCCACCCCCACTCCCGTCCCACCTCCTACTCCCTCTCCCATCACATTCTTCATTAAGATTCATTTTTAGTTATCTTTATATACAGAGATCATCTCTATACTGAGTAAAGATTTCAACAGTTTGCACCCACACAGACACAAAGTATAAAGTACTGTTTGACAACTAGTTTTACCATTAATTCTCATAGCACAACTCAGTAAAGACAGAGGTCCTACATGGGGAGCAAGTGCATAGTGACTCCTGTTGTTGATTTAATAATTGACACTCTTACTTATGACATCAGTAATCACCCCAGGCTCTTGTCAAGAGCTGCCAAGGCTATGGAAGCCGCTTGAGTCCACAAACTCTGACCTTATTTAGACAGGGCCATAATCAAAGTGGAAGTTCTCTCCTCCCTTCAGAGAAAGTTACCTCCTTCTTTGATGGCCCCTTCTTTCCACCGGGATCTCACTCACAGAGATCTTTCATGTAGGTCATTTTTTGCCAGAGTGTCTTAACTTTCCATGCATGACATGCTCTCATGGGCTTTTTAGCCAGATCCAAATGCCTTAAAGGCTGATTCTGAGGCCAGAGTGCTGTTTAGGGCATTTGTCATTCTATGAGTCTGCTGTGTGGCCTGCTTCCCTTGTTGGATCAATCTCTCCTTTTTAATTCTATCAATTATTATTAGCAGACACTTGGTCTTGTTTGTGTGATCCTTTGACACTTATTCCTATCTTTATGAGCAGTTACGCACTTAAACTGATCACTTGAACTAGTAAGATGGCATTGGTACCTGCCAACTTAATGGGATTTGGAGTCTCATGGCAAGTTTTTAGCTTTACCCTTAGCTTAACCTTAAGTCTGAGGGAACGTGTGCTGAACTGTACATCTCTCTCTCTTATTCCCACTCTTATTTTTATTTTTTATTTTATTTTATTTTATTTTATTTTTTTTTTTTTGACAGGCAGAGTGGACAGTGAGAGAGAGAGACAGAGAGAAAGGTCTTCCTTTTGCCGTTGGTTCACCCTCCAATGGCCGCCGCGGCCGGCGCGCTGCGGCCGGCGCACCGCGCTGATCCGATGGCAGGAGCCAGGAGCCAGGTGCTTTTCCTGGTCTCCCATGGGGTGCAGGGCCCAAGCACCTGGGCCATCCTCCACTGCACTCCCTGGCCACAGCAGAGGGCTGGCCTGGAAGAGGGGCAACCGGGACAGAATCCGGCGCCCTGACCGGGACTAGAACCCGGTGTGCCGGCGCCGCTAGGCGGAGGATTAGCCTAGTGAGCCGCGGCGCCGGCCCCCACTCTTATTTTTAACAGGGATCAATTTTCAATTGGATTTAAACAACTAAGAATAATTCTGTGTTAAGTAAAGAGTTCAACCAATGGTATTAAGTAGAAAAAGAAAATACTAAAAAGAATAAAACAGTAAGCTGTTCCTTGACACTCAGGACAAGGGCTGATCAAGTCATTGCTTCTCATAGTGTCAATTTCACTTCTGCAGGTTTCCTTTTAGGTGCTCAGTTAGTTGTCACAGATCAGGGCGAATATATGATATTTGTCCCTTTGAGACTGGCTTATTTCACTCAGTATGATATTTTTCAGCTTCCTTCATTTTGTTGCAAATGACCGGATTTCTCTCTCTCTCTCTCCCTCTCTCTCCTTCCTTCCTTCCTTCCTTCCTTCCTTCCTTCCTTCCTTCCTTCCTTCCTTCCTTCCTTTCTTTCTTCTTTTTTTCCACAGTGTAGTATTCCATAGAGTACATATCCCATAATTTCTTTATCCAGTCTTCTGTTAATGGACATTTAGATTGATTCTGTGTCTTAGCTATTATGAATTGAGCTGCAATAAACATGGAGGTGCAGACAGCTCTTTTATTTGCCGATTTAAATTCCAAGGAGTAGGATGGCTGGGTTGTATGGTAGGGCTATATTCAAGTTTCTGAGGTATCACCAAACTGTCTTTACCAGTTTGCATTCCCACCAATAGTGGGTGAGTGTGCCTTTTTCCCCATATCCTCAACAGCATTTGTTGTTGGTAGATTTCTGTGTGTGAGCCATTCTAACCAGGGTGAGGAGAAACCTCATTGTGGTTTTGGTTTACATTTCCCTGAAGGCTAGTGATCCTGAACATTTTTTCATGTGTCTGTTTGGCCATTTGGATATCTTTTTTTGAAAAATGTTTAAGTTCTTGCCCCATCTTTTAAGTGGATTGTTTGTTTTGTTGCTGTGGAGTTTCTTGATCTTTTTATATATTCTGGTTATTAATCCTTTATCAGTTGCATAATTTGCAAATAATTTTTCCCATTCTGTCAGTTGCCTCTTCACTTTCCTGTTTCTTTTGCAGTACAGAAGCTTCTCGATTTGATGTAACCCCAGTTGCAGTGTCTTCCCCATCAGTACTGGTGCAGAGAAGTCCACAGTTGGTGTCAAGTTGCAGTTTCCAGGCAGGGACGGAAGCTCTTGCCTGAGCCTAGACCTCACTGAAGCATCCCTGTTTCTTGTGAGTTTGTGCTGCAGTAACACAGGCTGCTCTCCGCCTTCTCGTGCCTGCAAGGTTGGAGGAGTGTGTTTGTTTGTTCCTTCTGGAGGTGTGAGCCAATTAATGGGCTCTGCTTGTGTAATTGTCACTTTTTAAGAGCTCCATGAAGATTTTATTTTTCTCTTTTCATGCTTAATTTCAATTTTTTACACAGTATTTGACAGTAATGAAAAAAGCCAGTCATGTTCTTTCCTGTCTTTTTTTAAAAAGGGCAAGCTTTGCTGTTAATTTTGTCAGGAGTTTTAGAACTTAAACGCTAAAGAAACATGTTCCTGTAAGAAGAATGTCAAAATGAAAAAAAAAAAAAACAGTACAGCAAACCACCAGAATTCAGATCACAATTCGTATCTCCCCTCCAGCCTCACACACACACACACACACACACACATCAAATCTGATACAAGGCAGATTCCTGTGTTAATGAGGAAACATCAGAGCTTGCCCTGTAGGAGGCATCTGCATGGAGACACCTTTTAACCAAATTGTTGTTTATAGGGCTATGAAGTACCGTGGACGGATAAATATTTTAGAGGAGAGAACATTGATAGGGGGTCAGTCTCGGTCATACCCACACATTTAGAGGGACTGATCTTTCTTGTTGCAGAAGGCTTATGCAGAACTTTCCCCAGACACTGGAAGGCAGGTGGAGAGTAGATTCCGATGCTAAGCATGTGAACTGACGGAGTTCTGAATGCAGAACTGTCGGCAGGTCCTCTGGACTCCAGTGGGAGGCTCTTCCCTGCCCAGAACATCTGACAGGCAGAGGAGCTGGAAGGAAATGAAGTTCTCTTGAGTAGCAGATGGTCAGCAGGAGATATCTGAGAGTAGTTCTCATTTCTTCCTTCCTTCCTTAACCCAGAAGCCATATTTTATGGGAGGGTAATAATTTTTTCCATGCCTGTTACAAAAAAAAAAAAAAAGGAAACATACCTCAGTAAAACTTCCTCAGTGAGCTGTGTGAGCACACTTAAGATGTACACGGTCACAAAGATTTTTCTTTTATGATGGAAATAACTTTCCTGTTAGTGTTACGTTCCAAATGGCAAAAATAAATCCAGGTCACAGTCCAGCTGCCACTGCCTCCGCTGCTCTGCTGACTGGCCTCCCACATTCTGTCTCTGCCCTCCCTCAAGTTCACCTCTGCACTGTAGCCAACAGGGCACTTCTCAAGCACTGCTGTTGTACTGTTTCTGCTCGGGACCCTGCACTGTTTCCTGGACCAGCACCAGAGTTGTCTTCCTAGCTGTTCCCACCATGCATTGGGCTCTGTCCTCCCACAGAGACACTCTGCGTGTGCTGTGGTCGCCTCAGTCTGGAGCCCACCCCTGCCCTTTAGTTCACCCCCTTATTCTGTTCCCAGCTCAGAGGCCACTTTCTCAGGAAGGTCTCCCTTGCTCACTCCTCTCAACAGATCACCTGGTCATCCTCTCTGAGAACCAAGCTGTTTCCCTTCACAGCCCACGCTGCAGTTTGCAACAACCATTCCTTCGCATGGTTGTCAAATTGCTGTGGTTCTTCCCCACCAGAAGGCAAACTCCCAGCCAGCAGGCATTAGGTCTGCTTTCCTCGTTCTTGTTCGTGGTGTCCTAGAACGGGCCCAGCACCTACTGGATCGGTGCCTGTGTCTGAGTGAATGCAGCATGAGGGCCATCACTGTGACTCCAGTCACAGTATGTGTTAGCGTCATTCATCCTGCGACTGTCTGGAGCTGTCGTCATCAGAGTTCAGCCAGGAAGTCTGTCCATCCCAGTGCAGGTGCTGTCATATGGAACAAGGAAGTTTGTGGGAAGAACAGGAAGTGCCCCTCTTGGAGTAGTCATGTACTACCATTGATCGAGTTCTCTTCATCCATCTGTTGCTGCCTTGTCACTCTTGACTCGTTCCCAGCCCTATTCTATTCCTGCCATCGTTGCCAGGGGTTCAGTTTTCTATGGCTTCCACTTCTATCTTTGCCCCTGAAGTTAATGACTTGGATCCACCAGGAACAGTTTATCACTTGAGGTTGGTTACTGGTTGGGAGTCCGTTCCCTTTGTTTTAGTCTACTCTTAGGGAGAATAAAGTTTTTCTAGATGGAGGGGCCAAGTGCTTTTAAAACCACGCTGATCCAGCTGTGCCCCTTTCACTTCTGAAACAGATTTGACTTAAAATCTTAAGTTTGGCAGATCAATATGTTTCAGTTGCTTCTCTGAATTTTCAGAGTAAAAGGTTAAAAAAAAAAAAAAAAAAAAAGGCCCCAGTGACCTTAAACTCCAGCGAGCACTAACTGTTTGTGGAGGCAATCCACGTGCCTCTCCCAACAGGGTAGGCTGTGCAGCAGAACAGGTCCTGCTCTAGAGTCCTCCCGCAGATGGCCGCAGGGGTCCAGCCCAGCACTGTCCAGGGAAGTACTCAGGCCACACCTTAATTAAACCCTCCCCTGAGATGAGCATTTCAAGGCACATGTGGGACCCACTGCTCTAATCCTAACATGGATAACTGAGCTCTGGACGCCACAGTCCCGGTCATCATAGTTGGCTACTGTAAAGCATGGATGGTCAGCATGGTGTATGCAGAAAAGGCAAGTGGAGCCTGTTGGTTGGTGGGTGAACAAAGGAGCCTCCAGGCCCTAATAAGAAGGCTGTCTTGGTTACCATGCCATCCTCAGTGCTGGCTCAGCTCTGCCTCATGGTGCTAAGAAAAAGTGCTCCTGCAACTGCCAGGGCCCAGCACGCACACAGGATCAATTTTGAGAACCGAAGGGGCACTCTGCCTTAACTGTCTTGCTTGTTTTCTTGGCCTCGGCGATCTCTCCTATCCATGTTTTCCATCAACCCCTTCTGCGATGACTTTTCAAACTCAGCTTATCTCAACTCAGACTCATCATCGTTTTTCCCCCATAAAGCAGCTCCCTTCCTGCGGGTGGCAGCACCTTTCTCCCGGGTACTCTTAACTCTTCGATGCGTTCTTTGCCCCACAGCCAGTCAGGTACTGCGTGCTTTCTTTGCACTCTTTCTCCCTTCATTTCTGTTCACCTTGCCTCTTATCTTTTTTTTTTTTTTTAAGATGTATTTATTTATTTATTTCAAAGAGTTACACAGAGAGCATGAAGGAAAAGCAGAGGAGTGGGGGGTCTTCCACCTGCTGGTTCACTACCAGTGAACTGCACCTATCCAAAGCCAGGAGCCTCTTCCAGGTCTCCCACGCGGGTGCAGGGCCCAAGGAAGTTGGGCCATCTTCTACTGCTTTCCCAGGCCACAGCAGAAAGCTGGATTGGAAGTGGAACAGCCGAGACTTGAACCAGCGCCAATATGGGATGCCAGTACTGCAAGTGGTGGCTTAACCCACTACGCCACAGTGCCAGCCCCTTGCCTCTTATCTTAATTGAGACCTTCATGCTTCTTTCCCAGGATATTTAGAGGTCTGTTCTGGATCTCCCCCAGTCCACACGCATCTGTTGCTATTCCAGTGTCTAGAACATTGGAACATTGTTGCTGAGTTGTTCTTGCTGTGATCCCTTAATCCCCAGTAAAGGGACCTTCTGGGAGTCTATTGAAAGAAGCGTCAGATCCTTGTCTGGATCATTGTCTAAATGACTGGCAACTTTCCCCAAATATCTGATTGTCAAATATTCTGCCCCATTAGACCATATGTCAAGATTTCAAATGTACAATTACCACATCTCTCTGTCTATAACCCAGGGTAGGGAACCTTTTTTCTGTCAAGAAACATTTGGATATTTATAACACCGTTTGCAGATCATGCAGAATTATCAACTTAAAAATTAGCCTAGGCCGGCGCCATGGCTCACTAGGCTAATCCTCCGCCTGTGGTGCCAGTACCCAGGGTTCTAGTCCTGGTCGGGGCGCTGGATTCTGTCCCTGTTGCTCCTCTTCCAGTCCAGCTCTCTGCTGTGGCCCGGGAAGGCAGTGGAGGATGGTCCAAGTCCTTGAGCCCTGCACCCACATGGGAGACCAGGAGGAAGCACCTGGCTCCTGGCTTTGGATCGACGCAGCATGCCAGCCGTAGTGGCCATTTTAGGGGGTGAACCAATGGAAGGAAGACCTTTCTCTTTGTCTCTCTCTCACTGTCTAACTCTGCCTGTCAAAAAAAAAAAAAAAAAAAAAAAATTAGCCTAATGGGGCTGGCGCTGTGGTGCAGTGGGTTAACGCCCTGGCCTGAAGCGCCTGCATCCTATATGGGCGCTGATTCGAGACCCAGCTGCTCCACTTCCGATCTAGCTCTCTGCTGTGGTCTGGGAAAGCAGTAGAAGATGGCCCAAGTCCTTGAGCCCCTGCACCCATGTGGGAGACCCAGAAGAAGCTCCTGGCTTCGGATCAGCGCAGCTCCAGCCATTGCGGCCAATTGGGGAGTGAACCATCGATGGAAGACTCTCTCTCTCTCTCTCTCTCTCTGTGTGTGTGTGTGTGTGTGTGTGTATGTCTCTGTCTCTGCCTCTCCTCTCTCTCTGTAACTCTGACTTTCAAATAAATAAATAAATTTTTTTAAAAAGTAGCCTGCTAGGGATCTAATGAATTTAGAGTCCTGGGTGCGTTTGCCTTGGCTGGGCCAGACCCAGTGATTTCACAGACCTTCTGTGACCATGGGGGTGTTCCTGACCTTCTGTGACCCATGGGGGTGTTCCCCGACCCTGCTGTAACCAGACTTTCTCACCTTTATCTCTCTGATTGTCTTCTTGCAGGTATCTTCCTATTTCTTTTCAGCCTGGCCCAGCTGCTGTTGTCAAATGAGTCTGTGCTTCAGATTGTATTTATTTCCTCTGGCTGATAGTCAGTCTCCACCTCCTCTGTTTCCTTCAGGATCAGCCCAATTCTGTGTAATTTCTTCCTTGGTCTGTCTCCTCCCTGAGCACATGACTGCTCTGTTATCTAAATGTCCAGTGTAATTTGTTTACATATAACTTGATAATAGCCACTCTCTTGGATCTGATTCAGAGAGGAGAGGAAATGAAAATTAGGCTGTGAGGAAGGTTCCTTTATAAAAATCTGACCAGTTTTTAAGGTACACTGGGATTGATCCCACTGGAAACAGCCAGCTTTTCCCAGGGTAGGGTCTGTAGTTTCGTAACTAAGTAGTATAGCCCAACCAATCATGACATCTATTTGTCGCCTGGAGGCGGAGGCTCATATCACAGTGTGAAGGAGAATACTGAGGAGCCAGGAAAACATTTCTCCTCTGTAGAAACTTACAGGTTATACAGACTGTACTGTTTGAGAACTAACTCTCCTCCCTCCCTCTCCCTCTCCCTCTCTCATACACACACAGTAAAACACAAAACAGAATCCTAGAATCATAGTTATTATAACTGGAAGTACCTTGGAAATCATAATCTTAGCCTCTCATTTTCTTTTTCTGTTATTTTAAAGAGTTTTTTTTTATTTGAAAGAGCCACAGAGAGAGGCAGAGACAGAGAGAGAGGTCTTCCATCCACTGGTTCACTCCCCAGATGGCCGCAACGACTGGAGCTGCGCTGATCCAAAGCCAGGAGCCTCTTCCAGGTCTCCCACGTGGATGCAGGGTCCCAAGAACTTTGGCCATCTTCTGCTGCTATCCCAGGCCACAGCAGAGAGCTGGATCGGAAGAGGAGCAGCCGGGACTAGAACTGGTGCCCATATGGAATGCCGGTGCTTTAGGTCAGGGCTTTAACCCACTGCGCTATAGCACTGGCCCCAGCCTCTCATTTTAGAGATGAGAATTTGAGACAGAAGACACAAGTGCCTTTCCCAAGTTCTTATCTATTGGTAGGGTCTAAATTAGAACCCAGGTCTCCTGATGCTAATCTTTTTTCTCCCAGAATTTTAAATAGCTATAAAATATAAAACCATAGTAAAAACTAAACTAAACTAAAAAACAAAAACAAAAAACCAGACCTGTAAGTGCTATAAGAATACAGGCATGATCTAAGTATAGAATGGAATTAGGAAGGCTTTCTGAAAACATGGATTTTGAGCCTGTTACTGGCCCACATTTGAGCTGGGACAATTGGTGATTTCTCAACCAAAGAGACGTATGAACTTCAGATTCTAAAATCATATAAAGGGGGCGGAGCTGTGTTGTAGCAGGTAAAGCTACTACCTGCAGTGCCAGCATCCCATATGGGCACTGATTCAAGTCCCGGCTGCTCCACTTCCCATCCAGCTCTCTACTGATGCAGCTGGGAAAACAGCAGAGGATGGCCCAAGTCCCCTGGGCCCCTGCCCCCTTGAAGGAGACTCAGAGGAAGCTCCTGGCTTCAGACTGACCCAGCTCTGGCCATTGCAGCCATCTCGGGAGTGAACCAGCAGATGGAAGATTTCTCTATCTCTCCTTCTCTCTCTAACTCTGACTTTCAAATAAATAAATCTTTTAAAAAATCACTTAAAGATACAAGTGAAAAATGGATTTACCTTCCAGAAGGTATGATAAAGACTATAAATTGCAAAGAAATTCACCTATTTTTTCATATAACTTCCTACCTTGCTATTGCTACTATATTTTCCACAGAATATTAATCTGTCCAGCCTATTGGCTGTATCATAATTCATATTTTTAAAAATTGGAGTTAAAAATACAGCCTCTACACCAGTGGTCAAGTCCAGATCACCTAGGGGTTCATTATCCAGGCGTAGAGTGGATTAGCCTGTTTCTCTTGCCTCTTCCTTCCTATTGCCTACTTTAAAAAAATCATTACACTGTTCATTAGACCATTTATTAGGCCATTTCCTTCCACCAAGAGAGACTTGCATGTGTGTTTTTCCTCTGTTTCAAGCCAAGATCCATAAAGCATATTTTCCCCACAGTTGACGTTTTCTTTTCACGATCCCTTGAAATGGAATGTAAGTGAATTTCACCACGGTGCTGCAAATTATGTACTGAGTATCAGTAATAAGCATTTCTTACCAAGTTCTCAAGTGTCGTTTCAAAGTAGTGATCATCTGGAATTGCACACATTCACCAGCTGCTTTGCAGGGACTTGGTGACTGCTTCCTGTTCGCATCCCCATTCACGCCCACAGAATAAGCCTAAACATGGCAAAAGGCAGTCTGCACTCCTAGGGAGGTGGCTTAGCAGCCTGACTGCTGGGTGGTCATCTTGTTGGTGCTGCCTTCAGGCAGCACTGCACAGTGAGGTCCCAGTGAGCTCCTGGCTTGCCCCTGGCGAGGAAGACTGGATGATATTCCTCACTCCCTCTGAGACCCACAAAGTGTCTTGTGTAAATTTCAGATGTGGGAGAGATTCCCAGGCAAAGGAGGATACCAAATGTTGGTCCTGCTCTATTAGATGACAGTAACTTGTTTCTATTGTTGCCCCGCCCCCCTGCCTAATTCTCTAGGGAGTTACTTAGTGCTTGGTAGGATTCGGCCCTGAATAGATAGGCTTAATAGAAATTCTGACTGCTGGAACTTTGAAATATATAGTGTTCTCTCTAGGGTATTTGGGGAGAGGGGCAGGAAGGAGGGGCTTCTGGAAGCTTATTTGTTTTGTTTGTTTCAGTTTTTAGTCTTCTGAATTAATTTTTCCTAATTAAAATAAAAACCCAGACCTATGCTAATGCGGCATTGCGGTCGCAGTACTAGAGTGCCAGGACCGCAGGGCTCCTGTGCTCCCAGCACCACCAGGCCCCTCCTGTGATGGTCTCTGTCCATCGCAGGTGCTTCTCATGGGCTCCCTGAGAGCCACCCTGTGAAGCCTGAGGGCTGCGGTAGCATTAAGGAGTTGTTGAGGTTTTGGTAATTCATGGCGTGTACTTGAGTCTGCAATTACACATGCATTCATTTTTTAATTTCTAGTCAGATTTTCAAATTCATCCCTTCACATTGCATTAATCTGGTCTTCTTCTATTAATATTAATTAACTTTATAAATTTCTGAGGAGGTGCAAAGGAGCACAAGGCACAGTTGTCTGAGCCTTTCATACTGGGGGATGGAACAACTGATATTTTTCAGGCACTATTTTCTTCTTTTGTCACTTCCTTAATTAAGATTATCATTCAACTAATATTGAATCAGTGCCCTGCCAGGAACCCCTATCTGTGGGGCATGGGCCTGTGTTAACTCAATAAGCTGATATTTGTCTATTCATTAATTTAGCAGACATATGAGGGGGTCTTCAAAAAGTTTGTAGGAAATATGTAATTTTGAAAAAACTGCATGGATTTCAAATATTTTTGCAGCAAAATAAACTTACCCTAATTCCTTTTTCCACAACCTTTTGGAGGTCACCTCGTGTTCTGGGCCACTGCTCTGGGTCAGGCCCTATACTGGCACTTTCTCCTCTCGCAGATTCACTGGTTAAGCTTTCCCAGTAGGCTCCGGACCAGTGGAGATGGTGGCTAGGGGGTGGGAGGGTGAGTCTTGATCTAAGTGCAAATGGAGGCATTGTTGGGTTCTGACACACAGCTGGACCACATCTTCTTGTGGAATCAGTAGGATTAACATTCGCAGGAGCAAGCAGCATGCTAAGTCAGGAAGCACGTATTACACAGACAAGTGTGCTTGTCCTTGGTGCATAAATAAAGCTCTTGTCCTCTCCCTTTAGCCTTCTGGAGGGAAGTTCAAGTATGCCTTTAAGATCAGATCTTCCTGGAGATGGCAGGATTGCAGTCTGCACGCTCCAGTCAATCTACTCTTTTGTCAGCTTTTGTATTGCAGACAATCACCTGGGCCATGGGGAAGCGTAGTAAATTGACACTGTTTTGTTGCACTCCAATGTGGGTGCTTTGGCTGCCCTTGCCGGCGGTAAGTGTGATGTTCAGTTTGTAATACACAGTTTGTACTTTCTGTGAACCATGTAATACTGTATAATAAGCAGTAATTTTCCACTTATCTTGATAACAGGAGGCTTCTGCTTTGCTTTTAGCAATAGCCAAAATGTGGGTGTTTCCCCCCCCTCATCAATATGGTAGATTTTCAGAGCCATCTTTTTCTCACCAGATATATTGACAGGTTGTTGCCAAAGTTTGTCCAAAATGTGTAATGGTCAATCTTTCCTTAAAAAGGCAAAGTCAAATAAAGCGGTTCCAAAGTAGCCATGATAGTAAAACGGCTGCATGCTTCGGAAGCTTGTTTCAGCTGTCTCCTGGCCGTGCTTCTCCTCAAGGGATTGGCATCTTGATGCTTAGCCCAATAGTGAGGACAATAAAACTGCCAAGTCTCAAGTTACTGTTTGAAATTTCCTACGAGAGAGGATATCTTCAGTATAAAGCGAACTTGCCCTGAGTGACTTGGTGCCCTTCCCCGAGAGCGAGAGGCTCTTTTATGCTCTGTGCTCTTCTCCCCTGAGACACACACTATCAAGACTGGATGAGGCACTTGCTCTGATTTCTTTTTATTAATCATTGGAAAAATGCATTTGGAAAAGAAACAGACAAAAGCGTTATATTGTAATCCTTCCCACCTCTGTTTGAAGTCATCTGTTTTCCCTTGATGCTCAAAGCATCACAGAGTTCCCTGTTTTTCTATAACACATTAAGATTGCTTTTCCTGACTGTCTTTCTGCCTTTCAAAGTATGGCTTGCACTATTCACTCACTCATTCATTCATTTCTGTGAGCCTTTGGGTGACCAGTTACACCTATCTGATGACCTGAGCAGGACCGGCAAGTGGTCATGGAATTCTAGGAAGTCTTATAAATCACAGTAATGGGATCCCTGTTCCGTGATCCCTGGACATTGTCATTTATCTGTCACAGGGCTGATCTTCCTGTAGATTTCTTGCCTGGCCCCTCATTGTGTATGACTTGATAAAACCAGAACAGAATATCGGTGAATGGTGGAGGCTAAAATGTGCAAGTTATTTGAGCTGACCTCACATTTCAAAGACAATTCTGCCTTTTTGGAACAAAAGGTTGGATTTGTTCATAAGAGTGATAGATTGGTCCCCTCTCTGTGTGGAGCTTTGTGTGGAATTATGAAGACAAGGAAAGATAGACCACTTGCCTGTAGTCTGGTTCAAAAACAACAAACACATCAGAAAAGACTCTCCTATCATCTGATTCTTCCCAAGTGTCACCTAAAAAACAAACTGGAGCTGAATGATTGTTTGCTTCCTGTGGCTGCTTAAAAATTCATCCAGCCCACAGAAGGACGAGTGTGTGGTTTATGAAGACAGTTGATTGGAACTAAAAAAAGGAATGAGTTGCACCTTTACAAAATTCAGCTGCTGAGCAGTAAGGTGGGGGGGGAGGGGGAAGCATGCTTGGATGGAGACCGGTTGTCCCATGGGCCCCACGTCGGCATTGTTGTTCAGAGAACACTCTTCCCATCCATTTGGCATAGCCATCCTTCCATAGCCCTTTATTCCCCAGATCTGAATCTGGAAACGCCAGCTCAGTGACTGAGGTTTGGGGAGCTATTGTGTTTCACCTGCTGTGCTTCCATTAAGGCTGCCATTCTGCACTGGAGACGCACTGACCCAGGTAGAAGCACATTTTTAATCAAATGCCACTAGAACAGCCCATTTTCTGTGGAAATCTCTGGAGTCCTCATATGTACCGGGGCCCACACTTTGCGGTTGTTCCCTGGGATCTGATGTCCAGCCCACCATGTTGTTTGTGGGGTTTATGTAGAGTGATTGAATTAAAGTAAGGTTTACAGTTCTTAAGATCCTTTTATTTAAGAGTTTTACATGCAGATTCCTCATTACAGATAAAACATTTTGTGTGTAAACTTCAAAGCAGGAGTGATTTGCCCTTCATTTTACTGGGATGTTATTGTTCAGCCTCTCTTAGGATGGTGAGTAATTGGATTCCAGGTTTGAAGGTAGCATTCTAGGTTATTCCAAATGGTATCACAGACCAGTGTTCTCCTTCAAAAAGGTCTAGGTCATATGAAATGTTAATTTCTCTACAAATGGAAAATAAAATTGGAGGGAGGGAGCTATGAAACTCAGAATTGTGTCGGGAAGACCTAAAATTCATACTAAAGTTGCTAATTCCTGGTCTCTTCTCTGCAAAAAGAGCTGAGGAGGAAGAGCACCTAAGAATCAGTGTGGGGACTGTGAGAAAGCTGTGGTGGTTGTTATTTCCTAAGGGAGGCAGAGGCACTCTTCCTATAGAAGAACATCAGCTTTCTGTGTTCTGAAGCAATAACAATTCTAACTCTTGTTAATAAGAGAGACCCCAAGTTTCAGGTTCCTGGCTCTGATTTCCTGTTCCATGTAGCACTGATCCCCAGGTGGGCCTGTCCTTTCTTCTTCAGGCCTGAGGGTCTTTCATTGTCACACACAAGGGGTTGTGAACACAACTGTATTTCACTATTGGTAGTTTCCTGTGTATTTTATTTTTATACTTCTGAGAAGGGATTCCTTGACTTCACCAGACTGCCCGAGAGATCCAATGCACGAAAAGGGAAAATTCAGGAAGCACCTGATCACTCACGTTATGAAAACTGAATCATGCAAACTTTGATAAAAATTGGAAGTGCTGGGTGTGGATGTCTTTGTTCTCGTGTCTTTCCTTTGTCTGACTTCCACTAGTCTTCTATGACTTTTTCTATTCGGTGTGCACCCTAGGGGCCATTTGTCATGAACAGGAGCATGTCAGGCTCATCTTGTACTGACGTCCCCATGTGAAACCTTGAAATGTGGTGATCTCCGGAGGTCAACTTTGGCTAGTGGTGTCGGAGGCCAGATGGAGTCTACAGATGAAACCAAGCCCCTTCTGCTGGCTCCCATTGCAGAGCTGTTGCTCTTTGTAGCTGCATTTGTGCATCACTCCTGAAGGTTCAGCTTGAGAAATGCAGCTGGGCCCACAGTGCTGCTTCCTGTTAACCCTTGCTTGGGCCCACGGTGCTGCTCTGAGCCCACAGTGCTGCCTGTCTTCCTTCAGGACTCCTTGACCAGCAGGAGAATGCAGCATCGACCTGCAGGAAGCCAGTGCTGACCTTTAGCCATGCATTCACTGCCACCCCCACCTGCCTTTTTGCCTTCAGTACCTGCTATGAGGTCAGTGTTGTGCCAGGCAAAACTCCACGCGACCACTGAATTAAAGAGCGCTTGGCTGAGGCTGTTGCTAACGTTGTGACAGCCGTGAGTGTGAATGCAAGCTTGCTCTGGAAGCAGACCTGCAAGCCCCTGTGGGTTAGTAGTGCACTGTGCACAGAGCTCAGCCCAAGGAAGGCACAGGCTAGCTGCTGAACTCCAGTGTGCACTGATGGAAGTAAGAATCCAGGTCAGAATTTTTTTGTATTTCTTGTCAAATTATTTCAATCTCAGGCTCTATTTTAGTGATTCTGTTATTGGAATACTTTTTCTTGCTTCTGGAAAGAAAAACATGAAATATGTAACATTACCTGTATACAAATAGAGTAAATCGGGCAAAACGGGAAATCAGGAGGCTTGGTTCTCTCTGTGCCTCTTGGGCAAGCCTTGGATCTCCCTGTGCCTCTGCCTCCACATCTAGGAAAGGCCATTCCTAAACCAGGCTTAGTACTAGATTCCAAGGGCTGCTTTTATTAAAATAGTACAGTTTACTGTTATGTTACCTATAAAAATGTGTAGTAGTTATGAGAACCATACTCTAAAGTTCCTTCTGATGGTCACATACTGTGGCTGTAAAGTGGTAGGATAGAGTGTTGGCGGGATGGGCGTACAGACACCCACATGCAGACATGCGTCTGGATAGAATTTGTGTATGAGCTTTGCAGCCAATCTCACATGGCCGCTTTCTTCATAACTCTTAGCCCCTGGAAACTAACCGTAACCATTACATGCCTGCACCCAAGCAGCTGCAAGGTGATACAGCTCTGTCTCTGGAATAAAGCCTGCAACTTCAGATATTCTACTAGGGAGGTTAAAAATAATAATAATAACAGCCTGCTGGTGAAAATACCCACATCTCACATCAAATTGCCTATGTTTGGTTCCTAGCTCTGGCTTCTAACTCCAGCTCCCTGCCAATGCAGAACTGGGAGCAATGGTGATAGCTCAAGTAATTGGGTCCCTGCTATCCACATGGGAACCCTGGATTGCGTTAGCCAGCTCAGCCCAGCTGTGTGGACATCTGAGGAGTGAATCAGCAGATGGGTACAATCTGTCTCTCTGCATACCAAATAAAAAAATGAAAATATACTAAACAACTGAACTTCCTGGCGTTGAAGGCTGCTACAAACAGTTACATATTTGACAGAAGTGGAGTCATCTAGAACAGCAGATAGAAGTGCTGAAGCACAAGGTCAGGGGAGTTTTGTTTCAAGAAGGGAGAAGTTTGTTTCTCCTCCTAAAACCACAGTATGTGAAACCTTGCCCTAATGAAATATTAGCACCTAGTAGATATTGGGTGTGCATTAAAAATGTCTTAACATTTGTATTTTTAGCATGGACACAGTGGTGTCTGTTAAAAATAATTAGTCTCTGCCTGTAATCTAAAAGCCTTATCTCTTTACTCTTACTTTTTTAGAAGGCAGATGTTTTAAAACTGATTTGAAAATCAAATTTGCCCTTCAGTGATTTCATTTGGAAGAAACAGAGAAGTAAACATTATAAAGCAGGCTTTTCAGTGCATTATACATGCAAATGTGTCAGCCAAATTCAGGTTCACAAGTGGAGGTGGCTGACTGTTCGGGTTGAGAAAGGTTGAGTTGTTTAAATGAATACAAAGGTCATCGCCCCGCAGATTGTGTTCTTCTGTGATTTGGTAGCAGAGCTTCCTGCTACACCCAAGACTTGAAGGGCTTTGGCTGAGAAAAGGAGGCCGCAGCAGCAGTGCCGCGGCTGTGTCTAAGCACTCTGGGGCCCGCTCTTCTGGAGCCCATGATCTCAGCCCAGGCGTGTGCAGGGTGCAGTAAGATGGGGCCACGGGAGTTCTGTTCTTTCCGGAATACCATACTCCTGGTGTTGAAAATCTGAAGGTACTACCTATAAAAATTAAATATGTGCTGCAAATAATCTCTCAATTGTATTTTGTGGATTTGTTTGCTGTCCCTTAAAGGGTCAGGGATGTGTGGTAGGAGCTTAAAAGTGATTTTGTGGAAAAATGAATGAATGAACTTAGGAATTAATAAGTAGTTATATTTTGGGGACAATTGGTTCTTTTTGTTTTTAGTGGAATTTCACCACAAATTTTGTTAAGATTTATAGTGGATTAGATAAAGGTTATCACTGTGGAAGAGCAGAAAATAAGATTTAAATTAATCCAAACCAAATTCTTGCCCATCATCTTGAAGATTAAAAGTGTGAGCCATCCTTCAGACCTGGAGAGAAGGGTCTCCCACCAAGGAAGCATGGGTTGCTTGAAATTGAGTTACAAACCCAGTTGGCCCAGCTCCTCTGTGGGCGAATTTCCTGAGTGACTCCCAGGACAAGCACAGCATCGCCCTAGAAGGGCTCGCTGAGGAGGGCCAGGCGCAGCCTGAGCATTGGGAGGAAGCCTGGCCTCTTTATGTGATGTTAATCCATGATCCAGAGAGCTCATTGTACAAAGCCTCGTTAAATGAACTACAATTCAGAAAGTCCAATGACAGGAACCCTTTGGGAAGAGCTTTATGTTATGCTACATCTCTTTCATATCTTTTATCTCCTTCCTCTTTGAGAATCTTTATTTATCTCGGGCTTCTTGGGGAATGTGGTGAAAACTTTCCTAGATTGTTCCAGTTTCCACCCTCCTAGCTAGGAGATTCTGATTGGGCGAGAGATCTGTTCACTTTGGAGCTCTTGTTCGCTTGCTGCCTTGCTCCTGCTCGCACGGACAAGGCAGCAGGCACCTCTGGTTTTGAGCACCTGCTGCTGGCTCCTAGAGTTCCCCTGAATACATCCAGCTAAAGCTATTTATGTGTCTCCAGTCATTGAAGGTTTCAAGGGCCATCTTTCAGCAGTGTTTGAGAGCCCCATTGCATGCAAGGCATGGAGGCAGGCACTGCATCCATACTGGTTATCCTGTGTCTAAAATCAGATTGAGAATTCACTGAACTTACTCCTGCATCCTCGAATGTGGATTTTTGTACCCTGAACCTCCCTAGGAAGCCTTTGATGGGAAGACTCTCAGCAGCCTATGAACAAACAAAAAAGAGATTCTACAAAAAAGTAAGACATCTCTGGCTTCCTTAAGGAACTTGGCCTGGGGCCAGTGCTGTGGCATAATAGGTTAAGCATCACCTGCAGCGCTGGCATCCCACATGGGCACCAGGTTCAAGAACCGGCTGCTCTACTTCTGATCCAGCTCCCTGCTGATGGCCTAGGAAGGCAGTAGAAGGTGGCCCAAGTGCTTGGGCCCCTGCACCCATGTGGGAGACCCGGAAAAAGCTCTTGGCTTCAGATTGGTTCAGCTCCGGCCATTGCGGCCATTTGGGGAATGAGCCAGAAGATGGAAGAGCCTCTGAGGGGGCCTTCAGCACCAAGGGACCATAGCAGCCTGTTGGCCTCTACACTTCCAGTGAGAGGAGTTGGGGATAGCTCTGTGACCAGCTATGCAAGGTGTCCCAGTGTCATAACCAGAAACCCTGAGTGAAGCACCTCACGAACCCCTCAAACTCAGTGCCTCCCTTTTCCCTCCCTCCCTCATGAGCTAATAATGCCTTTTTGTCTGTTCACATCCAATTATTCCCCCAACCCAGGAACATCTGGTCATTCTCAGCATTCCTTTCCAGCGCCTGTGTCGGGTCTGCTTGCCCATCTTTCACTGACCCTCAGTTGGTCTCCCCGTAGCCTCCAGTTTCCTCTCCCCCGTGTTAGCTCTTCAGCTATGGCTAGAAACAGAGCTGTCACACCGCCAGTTGCCACAATCCAGTGTCTCAGCCTGACATGCGAGATCTTGCACAATCTGACTCCAGACATCCTTTTTCCTTTTTCTCTCTTTGCTTCCAAGGACACCCTCTGCTTTCACTGCTGTGGGCTACTGGTTATTCTCAGGACACAGCGTGTACTTTCTCATCTTTGGGAAATTTCCTTATGCTACCACCTGATCTTTTTTTAAAATGTTCATTTATTTTAAAAAATTTTCATCTACTTAAAGGCAAAGGGACAGAGAAAGAGAGAGAGACAGACAAACAGGACATCCTCCATCCGCTGGCCTGCTCCTCAGATGCCCACAACAGCCAGGATTGGGCCAGGGAAAAGCCAGGAACCAGGGATTCTATCTGGGTCTCCCACACTGGTGGCAGGGCCTCAAGTGCTTGAGCTATCATCTGCTGCCTTCCAGGACACATTAGCAGGAAGCTGAATCAGAAATGAAGCACTGTTCTTTGCCGTCGTGGTGAGTGTACCTGGCTCTTCCCCTCCATGTCTTCTCACATGACCTTCAAACTCAAGAGATTCCTGGTCAAAAAGACAAAAATAAAATTGCCCCATTCTCCAACGGATTTGGATGAAAACTGGCAATAAAATTGGGTGTAACTTCAAGAGGAGACATTGGAGAAGAACCAAGCTGGGTCTGTAAGGAGTTGCACTTGAATGGATGGCATGCATATTTATACTGTATGAATGACACTGTCTTCTTAAGCATAGTAAGCTGAAGTTGTCACCAACAGGAGAGCTGGACATGTTTGGGGCTGTGACTACTGAGCTGGTTCAGTAATAAATATGTGAGGCCTGTGTGTGCGTGGGGTGGGGGTGGGTGGAATAGCCAGGACTTAAGTCAGCACTACAGTGTGGGACACGAGTGTCCCAGACAGAGGTTGGACCCACTGCACCACAACACCCCGCTCTGGAATGCTGAGCTTTGTTGCCCCTTCACACTTGCTGCCCCTTTTCTGATTGGTGAACTCTAGGTCATCCTTTAAGCCAATCCCAACCTCATATCCCTTAAGGAAACCTAGAACTACCAGAAGTGGCAGCTCAGGCCAGTGTGGGGAGACCTGTTCTTCCCTAACCAGTCCAGAAACTGGACTCATGGACTTCAGGAGGAAGAAGCAGGGTTTTGAGTATGATCAAGTAATGAAGCTTCTTGAAGAGTTCAGCAGAGGGGAGGTGTTCTGATTGTACATCCCTTCTCCGGTGGTGAATCTCATTTGTTCACTTACTACATTCCTGCCATTTGCTGCAAGCTGAGCACATGTATTCACTACATGAACGACCCAGGACAACAGGAAGGGCCTGTGCTGTGGCATAGCAGGTAAAGCCCCTGCCTGCAATGCCGGCATCGTATATGTGGAGGCTGGTTCAAGTCCCAGCTGCTCCACTTCTGATCCAGCTCTCTACTGTAGCCTGGGAAAGCAGTGGAAGGTGGCCCTTGGGCCCCTGCATCTGTGTGGGAGACCTGGAAGAACCCGGCTCCTGGCTCCTGGCTTTGGATCAGCTCAGCTCCGGCCGTTGCAGCTATTTGGGGAGTGAACCAGTGGAAGGAAGACCGACCGACCGACCGACCGACCGACCGAGTGACTCACTCTCTCTCTCTCTCTCTCTCTCTCTTTCTCCCTCCCCTCCCCCTCCCCCCTTCTCCCTCTCCCTGCCTCTCAGTAACTCTGCCTTTCAAATAAATAAATAAATAAATAAATAAATAAATAAATAAATAAATAAAAAGTCAACTGAAACTAGAGGGACTAAGAAAAGGGACTGTGGGACTGAGCAGTCCCACTCCAGGGTGGATGTATTCCTATTGGAGTTTGGAAAGTTGGGTGCCCTCCAAAGACCCATGTGGTAAAGGCTTGATTCCTAAAGTCTTATGTTGGTAGTTAAATAGATTGTGTTAATGGTTGAGGAAGTCAGGGTGGAGACTCACTGTAATTATGGCCTCCGGCGAGTCAGCCTAGTGAGAGGTCCTTAGACCAGTGGGATCTTGCCCTCAGAAAGTCAGTCTCAGGAGAGGGTTAGTCATATGAGTGGAGCGTGCTCCCTGCGTGTTTCTTTGCCAAATGATCAATCCCTTGCCATCCTTTTGCCTCACCAGATGCCTGAAATAGAGGGTCCACCCTATCTTGGACCATGACCCTTCAAACAATAAGCCAAAGAAATCTACTGCCCTCCTAAGTAGCCCCTTTCAGGTTTAGTCAAAATAACAAGCTGACTAATACAATACCCGAGAGAAATGTAAACATGTCCACACAAAAACTTGTACGCAAATGTTAACAGCAACATTAGTAAAGATTGCTCCAGTGTAGGAATAATTCAGATGCCCATCACTGATGAATGGATAAAGAAAATGAAGTATATCCAGGGGGTATGACTTGGTAATAAAAAGAAATAAAGTACTGAAACATATTACAGCATGGATGAACCCTGAAAACATTTTGCCAAGTGAAAAAAGCCAGTCACAAAAGGCCATACATTACATGATTCCTTGTGTAATAAAATGTTTGGAGTAAGCAGATGCATAGAGACAGAGTAGACTGTTGGTTTCCAGGGGCCAGTGGATTTGGGAGGATTGAGGAGCAACTGCCAAGGGGTACAAGATTGATAGAACATACTGGGGGGTGAATATGTTCCAAAATTGATTGTAGAGATGGTTGCATAACTCTGTGAATATACTAAAAACCATTGAATTGTATGCTTTAAAGGGGTGAATTTTATGGTATGTGAATTATACTTCTATAAAGTTGTTATTTTAGAAGACAAAGGGAAAAAGCAAATGGGGGCATGTTGAGACCTAGGCTGAAGGAAAGACCCCATATCAGGAGCAGGAAGGCTCTGCGTGGCTGGGAGGGTCCTGGTCTGGTATCACTTTGTTGACCTGAACACTTCAGCTCACAGAAAGGCCACCTGCTATCAATGGGGTCCCTAGCTAGTGAAGGGGGAAGCTAGACTAAAATGACAGTAGAGGAGCATTACTTTTCTATCTTTTCTTTACAATTTATTTTTTTTCTTTTTAATTTATTTGACAGGTAGAGTTATAGACAGTGAGAGAGAGAGAAACAAAGACAAAGGTCTTCTTCTATTGGTTCACTCCCCAAATGGCCGCTAAGGCCAGCGCTCTGCACCGATCCGAAGCCAGGAGCCAGGTGCTTCCTCCCAGTCTCTCATGTGGGTGCAGGGGCCCAAGCACTTGGGCCATCCTCCACTGCCCTCCCTGGCCACAGCAGAGAGCTGGTTTGGAAGAGGAGCAATTAGGACTAGAACCCAGAGCCCATATGGGATGCCGGTAGATTAACCAAATGAGCCATGGCGCCAGCCCCTTTACAGTTTCTTTTTTTGACAGGCAGAGTTAGAGAGAGAGAAAGGTCTTCCTTCCATTGGTTCACCCCCCAAAATGGCCACCACAGCTGGCCGGCGCGCTGCGCTGATCTGAAGGCAGGAGCCAGATACTTCCTCCTGGTCTCCCATGTGGGTGCAGGGTCCAAGCACTTGGGCCATCCTCCACTGCCTTCCCAGGCCACAGCAGAGAGCTGGACTGGAAGAGGAGCAACCAGGACAGAACCCGGTGCCCCAACCAGGACTAGAACATGGGGTGTCGGCGCTGCAGGCGGAGGATTAGCCAAGTGAGCCGTGGCGCTGGCCTACAATTTCTTTAAAAGGAAGAGAGGTATGGTTAACAGATTCCTTTCTCTTGGGTTTCCTGCCCCTGCCCCCAATTCTTCCTTTTTTCCATCTTTCGGCTCTCTGTCCATAATTATGCATCTAAACCAGATTGCTGCTGCTGCTTCTTAAAGATTTATTTATTCATTTGAAAGAGTTACACAGAGAGAGGAGAGGCAGAGAGAGAGAGAAAGGTCTTCCATCTGCTGGTTCACTCCCCAATTGGCCACAACAGCCAGAGCTGCGCTGATCTGAAGTCAGGAGCCAGGAGCCTCTTATGGGTCTCCCATGTGGGTGCAGGGGCCCAAGCACTTGGGCCATCTTCCACTGCTTTCCCAGGCCACAGCAGAGAGCTGGATCAGAAGTGGAGAAGCCAGGACTCCAATTGGCGCCCATATGGGATGCCAACACTGCAGGCAGTGGCTTTACCTGCTATGCCACTGTGCTGGCCTCCCCAGACTGCTTCTTAAATGCATGTTAATTTACATGTTTAAGTCTGAGGATGGCATTATGTGGCTTTTGGATGAGAGGGGCCAAAGCAAAGCCCCAGGTCCCCTACTGTCATAGTAACAGCAGTTTTGTCTTTCTCACATGGCACTGGGTTACAGCAGACCACCAGGAGCCAGTGCAGGCCTCAGGAAGGTCAGCTCAGTGGCACTGGGGTTGATGAGCTGATAGGTTCTTGCTGGGCTTTTTCAGCTCCTTTTATGGTCCACGTTATGTGTTGGGCACTGGATCAACAGTGTGAGCTCTTACTGTAAACAGTCTTCCACTGGCATTATATAATAGTCAGTGAAATTCAGCTTTTGAGTTCTTCGGCCCTAAATGTTATCGTAGGCATAAGTGTATATAAATTTAGGAGTTAGACATTCATATGAACTTGACCTGATTGAGCAGCAGTTCTCATAAATGGCTTTTTTTTTTTTTTTTTTTTTTTTTTTGACAGGCAGAGTGGACAGTGAGAGAGAGAGACAGAGAGAGAAAGGTCTTCCTTTGCCGTTGGTTCACCCTCCAATGGCCGCCGCTGCAGCCGGCGCACCGCGCTGATCCTGGCAGGAGCCAGGAGCCAGGTGCTTTTTCCTGGTCTCCCATGGGGTGCAGGGCCCAAGCACCAGGGCCATCCTCCACTGCACTCCCTGGCCATAGCAGAGAGCTGGCCTGGAAGAGGGGCAACCGGGACAGAATCCGGCGCCCCAACCGGGACTAGAACCCGGTGTGCCGGCGCCGCAAGGTGGAGGATTAGCCTATTGAGCCACGGCGCCGGCCCATAAATGGCTTTTATGATATAAAAACACTCTAGTCCTATAGCCACAAAACTACATATGAGATGTTAATTTTGCACCAACAGCGTAGAGGTCTCTTGTAGTGCATGGTTTTTTAAGTAGCATGTCTGTGTTATCCCACATAATGCATTTTTACTACCAATTATTGTCTGACCTAACTCAGTGCTGGTAATTCAATTTGATTCTTTGATGGCATCATAAAATATTGATAACAAAGTAGATAATAATAATGGTGTAAGAATGGAATCAAGAGCCATTTTTATTGATGCAAGTGAAGCCATAGCAAATATATTTGATTTCTGCTGGTTCTTTAATTCTCACCATTATGCATTCTTCAACGAATATTACTTGAGCACCTACTAAGTGTTGGACACTAGACAAGGCAGGCAAGAGCTCTACTTTCCTTTTCAATTACTGAAAAATGCTATGAAGAAAATGAAACAAAAGGCTGCATTGTGGTACAATGAGTTAAGCTGTTGCCTGTGACGCCTGCATCCTGTATGAGCGCTGGTTCGATTCCCAGCTGCTCTGCTCCCAGTTCAGCTCCCTTCTGTGCCTGGGAAGGCAGCAGAAGATGGCTCAAGTACTTGGGCCCTGCACCCATGTAGGAGACTCAGATGGAGTTCTAGGTTCCTGACTTCACCCTGACCCAGCCCCAGCTGTCGCAGCCATTTGGAGAGTGAACCACAGGGAGAACATAGCATTCCTCCCCCCACTTTAAAATAAACGAAAAAGAAAATGCAATAAGGTGGTAGGTAGAGGATGACTGGGCTGTGACAGGAAAGAAGTAGCCCACTTTGGGCTAGAAAGCCCTCTCTGAGAAAGTGACATTTGAGCTAAGTGATAGAAATCAGAGGGAATGGACCTGGGTGTGCATGCAGAACAGAAAGATGTGGCGCTGCTGGAGGAGGCAGAGTGGTATGAGATGGCGACCAAGAGACCAGTAGAGCTCAGATCACATATGAGTGATAGGTGTCGATAAGGCGTATAAATTTCACTCTAAGGGCGATGGGGAGTTAATAGAGGTTTTAAGCAAGAGATTAGTAAGAACTTACTTCCGCTTTTTAAAAGTTCACCCTGGCAGCTGTGTGAATGAATTGGAGGGGTTAAATATGGAATTGGGAGACCAGTAAGGAGGTGGCTGTGGTAACTTGTGCTAGGATAGTGATGGTGGAGCTGAGAGGTGGTTGACTGAGGAAGATATGTTGCTGAGGGAGTAGACTGGGACCCCAGTGGGAAAAGGAGGGGAGAGGAGAGAAAGGTCTTGACAGTGCTGACTCTGTCCTTGATCTGAACATTTTGCCGTTTTTAATCCATAGCCTGAAAGGCAGGCTTCTAGAGTTTCTGGAAGAGACAAAGGTAGAGGGATGACTAATGTGATAGATGACAGGCATGAGGTTTAAAATGATCTCTCCAACCTCTAACGTGGGACCGCACCAACAGGATGGGATTTAATGGAGATAAATGTGATGCCCTCCATTTAGGTTCAGAAAATCAATTGTACAAGTACAGGGTGGGGGTAGTCAAGAGCAGTTTATGGGAAAGAGAGCTGTGGTTTTGTTTGGCCACAAACTCAGTATGAGCGGCTGGGCAGGGCAGGACTGCTACAAGCCTTGGCAGTCTTGGTCTGCACTAGCTCCATAGGTCCTATGCTGATGGGACTCTCCCGCTGTGCTCTGTGTTGGTCAGGATATGTCCAGGCACCTGTGTCCATGATTAAAAAGGTGTACTGAAGGTGGCCAGGTGGTGCGTGTTCAGGAAGCTGTTTCGTGGGAGGGGATCAGTTGGAGGAATGAGGAATGAGGAATAAAACGAGATCCAGGTAAACCAGCAAAGGGGTTTCATGGTACTTCTCCATAGTGTGTGCAGAGCTGACTTGTGGGGAAGAGACCCTAATTATGTTCGCTCAGAGACAGCACTAAATACATGTTTTACTCATGCCTTCAGCACCCATTTAGGGAGCGTCTACCTGTTCTGTGTCAGCTACTGTTTCTACATACATCAAATGAAGTGCTTAATGAACGTGTTTGGTTTTATAAGAAACTCAAGACTGTAGAGCAGTTTGAGGTTCACAATAGCACTGGGTGAAAGAACACATTTCCTAAACCCTGCAGACCTCTGCGCACACACAACCTCCCCAGTTATGGACACCCACACTGGAGTGGTAGTTTTGCTTGTGTGTTGAGCCAACATTGACATTTCACAGTCACAGTCACCCAAAGCCCACAGTCTCCATCAGGGCTCACTGTTGAGGGTTGGACATTCTGTGGGATGGAAACGTGTGATGACACGAACCCACCGTGACAGTATCACCCAGAACCCTCCCCCTCAGCCCCTGGAAGCTACCACTGACTTTACTGTCTCCATAGTCTTGTGTTTTCCAAAATGTCATATGGTTGAAATAATATCCAGTTACTCACTGTTTAAAGAAAAAAAAAAAGGTCCCTGAACTTTTGGCACTTGCTTATGGTCCAGAGAGACAGATATATAAATACAGAAGTGAAATAAGTATTCCAGCTGGCCATATGCATGCACTGAGTACAGACGGGGCACTGGAGGGAGTGGCCATTCCCCCTGAGAGGGGTTGAAAGGGGTCTTGTGGTGGAAGCGTCACGTACGCTGAGCAGCTGCTGGCCGGGGTGCAGCAGCACCGTCTGGGCTGCGGAAGACGCTCAGGAATGCTTTGGGCACAAGGAGCTCCGTGTGCCGAGACCAGGGCTGTGGAATATCCGGATATGGTTTGGATACCTGAAGGGCTGCTGGGAGGCCCACGGACTGTCTTTTCCTAGTTGGAGAGTGAGGAGGTTTTTGTCCAAAGTATGTCCTGGGCAGCCCCTAAAGCAGGGTATGCCAAAGGGGAGGGGGCTGGGGAGAAGGCTGGAGGGGCAAACCAGGACTGGACCGTGGAAATCCCTGGATCCCGCTTTATTGTTTAGTGATGGAGAGGCATGATAAAGCTGTGGTTTACTTAGATTACTCTGTGAATACTCAGTAGAGTGAAATGGGTAGTAAGACCAGAGACAGGAAACTAGGGGTCGGCTAGTGAGAGGGAATCAGAGTTTCAATTAGAGCTCTGGCAACTGGGATAGAAAATATTCCAAAAGAGACTCCAAAGTGGGGGGTTCCTTTAAGGAGAGTAGGAAAGTCCCTTTAGAACTCTGTGCCCGAGTGCCTGGAGACAGAGAATGGAGCAGGGTTGGGGTAACCAGCCAGCAGGCTGAACAACCAAGGTGGAAACAGTCAGAGGAAAGTACCATTCAGCATTCTAGCTGGGCCTGTTGCAGACAGAACCCACTGTTGTCAGAGCTGTCTGCTAATCAGACCACAAGGTGCCTGAGCCCTGGGCGTGGAAAGACTGCCAGCGCATGCCGGCGCCTTCTCCATTACACTCGCTCAGAGCCCTGTCAGCAGGAGGAGCTGCAAGCACACAGGAAAATGATCCCTTGTTTTTTTCTTTAGACTGGAACTGCAGGTGTCTTTATGGCCTCCCTGATACGCTCTTGAACCTGTCTCTCCACCAGCTACCCCACCCTGGCACTGTGGCCAGCTAGCCCTGACATTTCGGCAACCTTGTGCTGATGGATCACTTTCCTTCCTTGCCGCATCAACGGAGGGGACAAGGACAGTGACTGACGTTTGTCTGAGCTTCGTAGTATTCAGCAAACCTCACTGTGGCTCTTTGTCCTCCAGCTGTTTTGAGGGGTTCATTGTATAGGCCTTTAAGAATCTTTGCATTGGAAGTCTGAGAAATTCAAAGCCAGGATATTAGAAGAACATAAGCTGTGAACCACAGAGTAAGTGCCTCCAAAACAACACTACGTGGCAGAGCTTCAAAGTATGAACCATAGGGTGGTCTCTTTTGGAGAGAAATCAGAATTACAGAATTCTCAGAAATTTCTGACCGCCTCTCTAAATGGTGCTGTGCATCTCCTTGAGGGTAGCCTGGCAGGTGGCTTCCCTTAAGTGACTTCATGCCTGGGGGACTTGAGGCACAAGTGGGGTAAGAAAGCCACTCCGGGACACGCTTGTTAAGTGGTAACCCTCACACTGCCCCAACCCCTGCCTGTCTCAGCTGTAAAATCCTGGGTCAAATGATGGTTACAAAGTCGATTGCTTCCAAAGCAAACCTGCTGTCTTCAGGCCTCTGTTTTATTCTGAGCTGCTCTGGCAGCTGCAGGTTTGCCTTTGATAGGCCACAGCAGTGTTTTTCATGTCTAACTAGTGTTGTAATGTTTGCGAGAGACTGTGGCTAATTGGATCCCCGTGGTGCCACAAATGGCTGTAGAAGCCTCTTACGCTGGGGGAGAGGTGACTGTGCGTGCACGTGCAGGGCACATACACACCCGGGCCCTCACACCTCAGCAAGGACCAGGGGCTTTGAGAGCTCAGGTGTGAGGGTTTTGTTTTGTTTTTAACTGAGGCATATGAGGATACTTTGATATTCATGCATAGTCTTGTTTCAAAATACCCAGTTTCTATAAACTTCTTGAAGTCTCCTATATGTGTAGATTTTTAAAAATTTTTGCACCAAAATATACTTATTTTTAATTCCATTTTTCATGAGGTTTTTGAAGCTCCCTCATATGCCACTGACACATGTACTCCATTGTAAAAATTCTTGCCACCTCTGGATTCTTAACCTTCCTGCTTCCCCACTCTTTGATTCATGTGTGTTGTTCAGGGTCCACCCTAAGCTGCCCAGCCAGACACCTGTTGCTGTGGATCTCAGCAGTGTTCACAGCTCTCACGTGCACCTACACTGTCTTGCCGGATGCTGACTGAGCCCTGCTGGCTGACGGTGCTGTGACTGCAGTCCCAGCAGGAGCAAGGAGCCCCTCACTCTTACCCATGTGTTTCTCTATCCCCGAGTTACTGTGAAGGCCTGTTCCTGCCCAGTCCTCAAGGGCTGGCCATGGAGGCCCACACATAGGTTGCCATCTTTGAATTGTGCCGTCCGTCCAAGCACTAGGGCAGAGAACAGCCTCCTGCCACAGAGATGCTTGCACCCTCCTGCCCCTCCAGGAAACTGAACAAGCCAGACTAATATTGCTGTGGTTGGAGCAGAGAGTGTGCTTGGACAGGTGGAATTTTTTCTTAATGTCTGTTTATTTTCATCTACTTAAAAGGCAGAAAGAGAGAGAGAATGAATTTGAATGAATCATTTCTTCCGTCCCATCCACTAAATGCACACAGCAGTCAGGGCTGTTAAGTCGTCAGGAACCTGGAACCCTATCTGGATCTCCTGTATGGGTGGTAGGACCCCAAGCACCTGAACCATTTGTCACCTGATGCTTCCCAGGATACATTAGCAGGAAGGGAAATTGAAAGTGCAGAGTAACTGAGATTCAAACCAGGCACTCTGATAGGAGATACAGGTGCCCCAAGTCGTGACTTCACTCGCTAAATCCTCGCCCCAGCAAGTGTGGCAACTGTTTTGGTTTTGTTTTTTTAAAATATTTATTTATTTGAAAGGTAGAGTTACAGAGAGAAGGAGGGAGAGAGACAGACAGGAAGAGAGCTCTTCCATCCACTGGTTCATGCCCCAAATTCCAGGGCTGAGCCAGGCCGAAACCAGGAACCAGGTGTCGCTCCCCCTCTTCATGGAGGAACGACACTAAACCCTGCCTAGGCTTCATATCCGAGTCACGGCACCATTATGTCGCTCCCCCTCTTCATGGAGGAACGACACAGGACCCTGCGCTGTTCTTTTGTCTGCTCGGCCCTTCCCGGGTTTGCTGCTGGTTCTTCCCGGGTTGGCTACTGACCCTTCCACCTCCGTGGAAGGGCGGTTCCCCCTGCCACTTTCCCCACTTCTGCGGGGGAGCGGCACACCGCCGGCCGGCTCTCTCGGGGGCTGCTCAGGTGTTCCTTCAGATGTTCCTGGTGCATGTTGTCTCTCTCCTCCTTTATAGTCCTCTTCCACCAATCCCAACTCTGCTACCCACACGCCGAGTACGCTGCTCTCCTCCAATCAGGAGCCGGATCAGCTCCTGCAGGTCATCACTCAAGTTGGCGAGAGGCAGCTGCATAGAAGTTGTTACTCCCTTCTCAGCGCCATATTGTGGGAGAGCAGATGCATAGAATAAGTCTTTTTTTTTTTTTTTTTTTTTGACAGGCAGAGTGGACAGTGAGAGAGAGAGACAGAGAGAAAGGTCTTCCTTTGCCGTTGGTTCACCCTCCAATGGCCGCTGCGGCCGGCGCGCTGCGGCCGGCGCACCGCCTGATCCGATGGCAGGAGCCAGGAGCCAGGTGCTTTTCCTGGTCTCCCATAGGGTGCAGGGCCCAAGCACCTGGGCCATCCTCCACTGCACTCCCTGGCCACAGCAGAGAGCTGGCCTGGAAGAGGGGCAACCGGGACAGAATCCGGCACCCCGACCGGGACTAGAACCCGGTGTGCCGGCGCCGCTAGGCGGAGGATTAGCCTAGTGAGCTGCGGCGCCAGCCCTAGAATAAGTCTTAATTCCAGTAACAGTCTAGTCCGAGTTGCTCCCCACAACCAGGAACTTCCTCTGGGTCCCCCACGTGGGTGCAGGGGCCCAAGCACATGGGCCATCTTCCACTTCTTTCCTAGGAGCATCAGCAAGGAACTGGAGTGGTCATGGAGCAGCCGGGACCTGAACTGATACCCGTAGGGGATGCCGGTGCTGCAGTAGCATAACCGGTACAGCTTAACCCACTGTGCCACAGCACTGACACCTTGTTTTGTTTTTAAAGATGTATTCATTTATTTAAAAGGCAGAGCCATGGTGGTGGGGGTGGGGGAAAGGGGCCTAGGGAGGCAAAGAGAGATCTTCGTTCTGCTGGTTCACTCCTCAAATGGACACAACATGTAGGGCTGTGCCAGGCCAAAGTCAAGAACTTCATCCAACTCTCCTATGTGGGTGGCAGGGGCCCAAGTGCTTGGGGCATCTTCCACTGCTTTCCCATGTGCGTTACCAGGGAGCCGAGTGGGAAGCGGAGCAGCCAGGACTCAAACTGGCACTCATATGGGATGCCAGTTTCAGGCAGCAGCCTAACCAGCTGCACCACAACACCAGCCCCTGGCAAAGGGATGTTCCTTTTCATCAAGGAATATCCCTGGCACAGGAAGAGCTGAGTACCTGAAGAGAAGCAGCCTAGTATGCCTTAGGACTTGGGACCCTTGGGGAGCAGAGACGCTAATGTTCTGCTGACCTCATATTTGGTCCTAGCCGGTGGACTCTGCCCACTCATTAAGTACATATTTTTCATCTTGTCTCTTCAGATGTGTGTTGTATGTGCTGTACGTGATGTGGTGTACATGGAAAGAATGTCCAAGCGGTAACCCCTACACAAATGTGAGATACCATTCAGTCCCTTCACCTGGATTGTAAACTCCTTGGAGTACAACACTGGCACTTTGCAGTCCTCTTAGGAAGTCTCTGAACATTCCTGCTTTCTCCTTGCTGTCTGGTGACCTTTTCCTACCAACTAGAGTGGGCTTCCCCACTATGTTCTTTTCCTTCCTGACATCTGGTACAATTCATGATTTTATATTATTTATATCTAACTTACTTTCAGGTATGTCTTTTGCATTAGGCTTTCAGTCTGTGCAAGTGGAGACCACATCTGCTTTTTCTCCTGTCTACATTCTCAGCATCCCTATGATGCCAGGCAGGTAACAACCTCTGTTCCGATACTGAAGGAGTGGTTCCCCAGAGATCATTAGTTAGTTTAGGGCCAGAGAATGTCCATGTTCTCCTGGCTCTTACCACTGGGGGAAGCATTTGGTCCTTGCCCACAGTTCTACTAGACTGGCCCCCTTGTGCCCTGGGCATCTCACCCCAACCCAGGACCTCCGGATGTAGCTGCTGCCGACTGGGTTCAGGCTACCCTCAGAGCCCCTAGGACACATCACTGGGCAGGAACTGGCATCTGCCTTAACTGTTTTGTTCCTCTCCCACCTGTCCATGATGTTACGGGAGAAGAAGTGGATGGCTTTGGGGCCTGGATACAGAGAGGTGGGTCAGTGGACTTCTAGCCCAGCACTTCTGCCCTTGGAAATTTTGGAACAAATGCGGCGGCTTCTCCATGGGGGCCCGCAGAGCACGCTGCTCTTGTGTCCCTGTCCGTGTGACAGTACGTGCCTCTTTAGTGGGAGAGCCATCAAGGAGCCATCAAGTCATACATCCAGAGTTAGGTACCGTGGACTGCATGCCGCTTTCTGACCCACATGTATGGATCCACCCTAATTAGATTGTGGACTTGCTGCATCACACTTCATTATTACCGTGAAATTACAATTTCATTCAGAATGACCGGGCCTTCTAAACAATGGAAGCCCCACCCGGCACACATACTCTGGAATAAGCTCCCTGTTAAGCTGCAGCTTTGAAATGGATATTTGGGTAACTGATTAAATATATAAATCATGGAAATCAGAAATGGAAAAAGAAGTTCCCTCTATGCTTGAACCAGCTACGTACTGGTCTTTGGCTCAGTGATGGGTTGTTCCCTGTTTGCAGCTCTTGGCCTTATCCAGTTCTTCTCTTTCACATTTTTACCTTTCATTCCTGACACTCACTTACCTTTGTTCAGGCCTTCCAGTGGACAGAGCCGCTCTGTTTACATATCCTATATACTCTGGCTGGTAATCCCTAAAATGCCTGTGTGTTAGGCTTGAAGGTATTTTTGTTGTTGTTGTTCCAGCGTTGGTTTTGCCCCGAGGATCCTCCTCCCCCAGGCATTGGCGTGGGATTTGGACAATCTTTTTCTCACGATGAGATGGCTTCTACCCAGAAGTATGCTCATGGCAGTATCCAAGATTGGGAATATTGCTTGGAAGTCTGAGGCTTGCCAACTGAGCTAGGCTGGCAGATCCATCCAAGAAGAGAAGTGACAGCATGGAAAAGGAGGTTGTGCAGGCCTTGAGACTCAGATCTTGTTACTGAATTATCCATGCCTAATAATTCTATAGAATTTCCAGTCACTCCAAAAGACTCTAGGAGGAAGTAAGTCCAAAGCTAGATGAAAAATTGGGGGCATTACAGGAAGATGCTGGGACTGAATGGAAGCAGTTTTTTAAAAAAGGAAAATAAAAACAAAGTGAATAATAAAATATGTTTGGCAGCAGAGGTGTAATTGAGTAGGTGAGTTGGGATGGGGGGCAGGGCAGACCCGTGGGTGAGGGAAAGGCCGGGACCTGAGTTCAGAATTGCTGTGCAGGAATGCCTGCCCGTTAGAAGGATTGGCTGTTATGTGGCCGTTCACTTGTTTGCTGGGATTATTCACAAATCTCCCCCCAGCCTCAGGAGGAGAACTTCCATTTCTGTAGACTTGCCCAGGGCACATCTTTCCTTCCTTCCTTTCTTCTTCTTCTTCTTTTTTTTTTTTTAATGAAGAATGAGTAAAGAAAGCAGCAAGAGGAAAGCTGGTATGAGATGCAGGAGAGAACACATGTGGCCATATACCTGCTACATGTGTGTAACACATTTACACATTTAGCTCTAAATGTGTATTTTACATGGCTACTAACTACTTTTACGTTTGATTAATGTGGGTGTTCCTGTGAGACAGAAGCAAGCATTAAATATTCTTCAGCTGGAACTTTCGCACATTCATGATCTACCCCACAGTATTATATATTAGGGCTCATTTTGTCTGTTAATAAAACCAGGGCTCTTTTGTTAAGCAAATAAACTGAATGAATTATCGATGCTAATTTGGTCCCTTCTCTCTTTATCAATGTGGTTTTAAGCATTTTTATTAATACTTTGAAGTACTATGAGTGGCTATGTACCCTGTTATTTAAGGCAAATCTGATAAGTGTCCTATTTGTGTAAGTGCTTAGACCAATCACTTTCTTCTTCTGAACACTGAATAGGTTCCCCAGCTCCTCCCACTCTGTCGGGATATTTGGAAGGAAAATGACTGCATATATCTGACAGTGCTGCCTGCTCTTCCAAGGAAGTCAGTAATGGTATTGTGAGGTCATCATTATTCTCTTCCAAACCGCACCCCGCAGGCTGCTGCTGGCACCCACAGTCTAGCTGAGCTTTCCCTGGCAAGATAGTTTCAATGCAGTAGCAGCTCATCATGGGGTGGCGGGGGCAGGACGGGGCAGGGAGGGGGGGTCCATGACCTTCCGAGGGCAGGAACTTGGTGGTGCTCCAGCCTGGGTGTCAGTGAGTCCAGGGCGCTGGGACGTCTGAGACTGAAGGGAGGAAGTGGTGACGGCTGGCGGGGGTGGGCGGTGGCCGGTGGTGCTGATTTACCTGTTTGCCAGTTTGTTTTCTTTGGGGAGGCAGTGTTTCAATTTACTGCGTTCCTTGGAGGTTTGACATATCAATTAGATGTTATCGACAGTAATAGAGGGGCAGTTGCTGTAAATGTGAAGTTTTTACTGGTAGGCCATGAAATGACACCCCAAGGGACTGTAACAAAGTAGCGTGATAAATATCATGTTACCTCCACACCAGTGGCGGGACTGATTAATAGGGCAGGATGATTCTGTCTCTTGCACTAAAGTGTTATTTATTCATTTTTTGTCAATCAAACCTTCTGTTCTAATTGGCTGAAAGGTTAAATCATCAAGATCTGCTCATAAACCAGGTTAAGGTAGGAAAAAAAGTGATGCTAAATCATCATCATGGGCTTGTTTATTTGCTGCATTATTGCATCTGTATGACCTTGGAGAGCCTGTCTGTACCCTCTGGTTACAGTCGCAGTTCAGAGCCAGGATTCACATGCATGGCTGGAGCGAGCTGCGAAGGTAGAAGTGTTTGTCATCCTGGCAGGGTAGCTTGAATCTGCAAACAGCATGATGGTGTTTGGTGTGAATTGCCTTCGCATAATTAGACCACTGCACTCTCTCGACTGCATTTTTAATATATGGCTTTTGTGTTGCACGACACTTGTAAAAGGAAGAATTATTTGCGAAAAGACAAATATATTTCCACCCTAACAGTTTTATAAAGATGTCAGCGAATAAGTGCAGGCATCATTAAATCACATTTTAAAGGCAGGCTTCTCGTGATAAATCTGCATTATCAAGTCTCATTTCTGAAATGAATCATACATTGTAAAACTTTATGAGAGTTGAGTAAAAGATCCCTTGTTGGCCAGTACAAGTATATATTGTCAATCCATGCAGGAAGGATAGTTTCAGATCCCAGTGAAAACACTGATAGGTTACACCCCTTTCTCAGAAGCGGTATTTCAAGTGCAAGCTCCTTTTGTGGGGCAAGGAGCTTTTCTCACTGCCAAAGTAGCTTCTTCAAAGGAGGCCCGAAGTAAACCCCCATTCAAGGGGTCTTTCTACTTATGTTAGAGCTATGAGAACACAGCGTGCTCTTTTGTGCAGCTGATGTCAGTGTGGATTCCGGGTCGGTATCACAGAGCTTGCGCACTGAGGAAGGTGGGGGCCGTGTCCTGACAGGGGCACGCGCATCGTACGGAGACACACTGCTCCAGCCTAAGCAGTGGCCGGCTCTTTGCTTAGCTTGATAGTTAACACCGCGCTTCCATGGTGTTTGAGTATTTTAAGCACGGACAGCCACATCTACTCATGAATTGGATATGCCATATTACCATATTAAATAACATGAAATATATTGGTGTGCCATATTAAAAATACATTAGCCAAAGAGGATCTAATTGTCAGTTCTTTGAAGAGCATCCCAGGGTAGCCAAGTTCCTCCTCTGAAATCATTTGTGTTTGTGTGTGTGTGTGTGTGTGTTTTAGGTCATCTGTGTTGTGGAAAAGTCTAACAAATGTTTATTGATGGATCAAAAGGCAAAAGCAGCCCACGTTATCTGCTTTTGTGTCTTTTTAGTGACTGCTGAGGTCATTTTACTTTAAGATCACCCGGTTTTACTTATGCTTAGTGAGTAAGGACTGTGCTGTTGCATTGTTCTGTATAGCAAGATTGCAGGCGAGATGCACTATAACACAACTAGATAACGAGACAAAGTCGGGGCACTTTCAGGTCTAAGAATCAGAAAGATGAAAGCTGTTCGGTGGACTGGGGTCGCTGATTTGGTACAGAGAGGCTGTTGAGCCTAAAGACGAGAAGGTGGTGAAGGGGTGACTCCAGACGCCCCCTGCCCCTGCTCTCCAGAACAAACACGGGAGCAGCAGCTGACCCTCTGCAGGGCAGGTCCAGCGTCAGCAGCTGTCAGGAACCAAAGCCAGCGCACAGTCAGGGGAGGCACTCGCAAGACGCTTGCGCGAGAGTTTCTATCTAAAAACCCACTCTCAATAAGCGGTTTTTCCCAGGTGAGATAAAATGCCCTATATAACTAGAAATTGTCATTCCGCTTTTGTGCCAGGGAAATAGACCAAGTGGGATTCAAGAATAAAGAGAACGAAGTAAAGATGCCCAGCGTTTCTTTTTTCTTTTTCTTTCTTTCTTTTTTTTTTTTTTTTTTTGACAGGCAGAGTGGACAGTGAGAGAGAGAGACAGAAAGGTCTTCCTTTTGCTGTTGGCTCACCCTCCAATGGCCGCCGCGGCTGGCACACGGTGGCCTGCGCACCGCGCTGATCCGATGGCAGGAGCCAGGTACTTTTCCTGGTCTCCCATGGGGTGCAGGGCCCAAGCACTTGGGTCATCCTCCACTGCACTCCCTGGCCACAGCAGAGAGCTGGCCTGGAAGAGGGGCAACCGGGACAGAATCCGGCGCCCCGACTGGGACTAGAACCCGGTGTGCCGGCACTGCAAGGCAGAGGATTAGCCTATTGAGCCGCGGTGCTGGCCTCCAGCGTTTCTTTTATGCAGAGCTTCATGGGACTGCTGTTCTTGCGAGCTCTGTCCGTGCCACACACACTCAGCGTAGGGGCTGGAACACAGGCAGCTTGGGGCTTGGTGGGGGCCCACGCCTATGGGGTGGGACAGAACATTTGAGATCTCTTCTGTGGAAGGAGGGTGAAAGTCAAGTCAAGCCTGGGGAAGTCTGACAGGGCCGCGGTGGGCACACGGCACACTCTATAAGCTGGCACTTGGGAAGTCTGGGAAAGCCGCAGCAGGGATACAGCCTGGGAAACAGGTTCAGCAACTGCAGTGTGAGGAGGGCTTGAAAGGTCAAGGCAGGGCCTCTGGCCTAGGGAGTTGAAGGGATTGAGCAGAGCACAGATGGACGGGCGAGGATCACAGCTGCCCACAGGCTGCTTCGGGACAGCCCTAGAGCTAAGGATGGAATTTACATTCGTAAAGCATTGTATAAAGTGAAGAATAGGTGGCCGAGACAACGTGTCCTGCAGCGCCTAAGGTATTTACCATTTGGCCCTTAACTAAAAAAGTTCACTTACCTTGGCGGCAGGCATAGCATTGAGTATGGAATAATTACTGGAGCTAGGGTATGGCATATGGAGGTACCTTAGAAACTTTATGGGAAAAGGGAATTATGTTTATTTTATGGAAAAAATCTGAAATATGTTTTTAGTTTTTTCACAGTTTTCATGAACTCTTTGAAGACCCCTATATAAATGGTTTTCAATTCATTTGCACCAAAATAATTTATCTTTTAAATTCATTTCCACAAATACTTTTTTTTAAGATTTTATTTATTTATTTGAGAGAGTTACAGACAGTGAGAAAGGTCTTCAGTCTGCTGGTTCACTCCCCAGATGGCCTCAACAGCCAGATCTGTGCTGATCCGGAGCCAGGAGCCAAGAGCTTCTTCCGAGTCTCCCACACGGGTGCAGGGCCCCAAGTGCTTGGGTGATCTACTGCTTTCCCAGGCCACAGCAGAGAGCTGGATCAGAAGTGGAGCAACCAGCGCTACAATCAGCACCCATATGGGATGCCAGCACCACAGGCAGAAGATTAACCCACTGTGCCATGGCATCGGCCCATACAAATACTTCTTAAAAGATTATTTATTTATTTGAAAAGCAGAGTTACAGAGACAGAGAGAGAGAGAGAGAAGGAGAGAGAGAGAAGGAGAGATCTTCCATTCTGCTTGTTCATTTCCCAAATGAGTACAACAGCCAGGATTGGGCCAGACTGAAGCCAGGAGCCAGAAGCTCCATCCTGGCCTCCCCCATTGGTGGTAGGGGCACAAGCAGTTGGGCCATCCTGTGCTGTTTTCCCAGGCACATTAGCAGGAGGCTGGATTGGAAGCAAAGTACCCAGGACTCAAGTGGTACTCGAACATGGGATGCTGGCATCGTGGAGCATTGGCACATTGTACCGCAGTGCTGTCCCCATTTCCACAAACTTTTTGAAGTCCTATCATACTGTCAGATTACCAGGGTTGTATGAGAGCCAGTTCCTAAGCAGGCAGGCCCTGAGCAGGCCCCAGGACAAGGCTCACCTGGAGCTCAGTTACCTGCTTCGTAGAGAGAAGACTGAAAGCAGAGTCAGCCTGCGGGAGAGGCGCACGTGGGTCCTGCAGCAGGCGGGACATCCTTCAGGGACGTGGCAGGGCGGCAGCGGAGTGAGGCCTCACAGCCACAGCGACAGTGTGCAAGAGCCTCCCAGCCTCTGCCTCCCGTGACTTCCACAACCAGCTGCAGAGTCGGGCTTTCCAGGTGCAACAGCAGAGACTCGCGGTCCAGCGATTCATCAAAGGCTGCAGCTTGTAGGGGCAGAACTGGGCCAGAACAGATTGTGTTCAGTCTGGTGGACTTCTGCTCCGCCACAGCCCCTTTCCCATGTAGTCTTCCTGGGCTGACAGACCTTTCTGCCTGAGCAGGACACCTGTGAAGTGCTCTTGAGAGCTGCCGTTGGAACCTTCTGGCCCACAGCATCACTTCCCTATCAGTCCCTCTTCCCCCTGCCAGTAAAACCATCTTCCTAAAGCTTCCTGACTCTTATTCTAAAGTCTCCTGTCATTTCTCCAACTTGCTGTCTTTTCTCTGGTAGCTCTTCGGCTTGCCATCTTCGTTATAGAGTAGAAGAGGGTTCTCAAAGGGTGGCCTCCAAGTCATCAGCATCACCTCGGAGTATGTTAGAAATGAAAATTCCTGGGCCCCATTGCTTACCTGCTGCGTTTGGAACGCTGAGGGTAGTGCCCGCAGTCTGTTCAGCGCCCTCCCGGCTCAAGTTTAAGAACTTCTGACAGAGTGCATCAGGGCGTGCATTAGAACTGTTTGTGGAGCCACACCTCTCCCCAGCTTGCAGCTGCTCCGGCATCTCTGGAGTTCTGTCTAGAAGGGAGTTGCTGTGTTCTTCATTGACTGAGAAGGTGTTGGTGACCACGACAGAACAGTTCACTGTACAGTTGTTCACCTATGCGATTCAGTGCCACAGCAAATTTTTCCAATACTGACACCAGCTGCTAAGCACTCCTGTGCTGGGGAGAAATTAGTAAAAAACTTTAGGACTATGGGACAGATGCATAGAGAGTATACACTACTATACCTGAAGAAAACTCACTTCCCCAGGAGCCCAGACTAGGAGTTCCGAAACCTAAGTCTTCAGAGGGAGACTGTCCCCAGATGCTTTCATTTCTGTAGCACACATGGCAGTGCATCTAAGTAGACTCATTTAGCTGCTGTAGTCCTAGCCAGGAACTCTCAGGAGTATGCTACAAAGCCTACACCAGGCTGGTCCCCAGATTCATCTGCTAACTAAGACATTTTGATTCAGACTTGGAAGTGACAGTGTTTTCCACAAAGGCTGTGAAACTGAAGATAAAATAAAAACTCAGGGACCAGCATTTGTGGCATAGTATTGGTCAAGCCTCCACCTGCAATGCTGTAGGCGCTGCTCCACTTCCAACCCAGCTCCCTGCTAATGGCCTGGGAAAGGCAGCAGAAATGACTCAGGTGCTCAGACCCCTTGCACCCATGAATGGTGCATCCAGCACCTGGTGAAGCTCCTGGCTCCTGGCTTCAGCCTGGCCCAGCCCTGGTCATTGTGGTCATGTGGGGAGTGAACCAGCAGATGGAATATCTCTTCCCCTCACCCCCGTAACTCTCAATTTCAAGTAAATAAATAAATCTTTAAAAAAAGGGAAAATCCTGAAAACAAAGGCAGCTGTCCCAGAGGTGCAGCCGTTGCTCAGTTGGGGTAGGGAGCCAGTCCCATCCTGCGAGCCCACAAACCGTACATGGCAGAGTCACCCTCTCAATTTAGTGGGGGTCTCTGTCCTGGTGTTTTGTCACACCCAGCAGAAACGGTTCCCGGAAGACACTTGTCATCTTTAGTTACGGTGCAGAGCAGTGGTCCCCCACAAGGAGTGAAAGGTAGAAGTGTAGACAGCCTCCCCACTGCCTTAGCTGCTATTGAGGGCCTTCTCCCTGGGGCCGTGTGGGCAGGGAATGGGATGGGAGCATTAGAGGCAGTGATGTCAGGGTTTTGTTGTTGGGCTTTTTAGTTAATCTCTAGTTTGAAGGCTCATAAGTGCAGAGTTTCAGACCTAGAGTTCTGCTGACTTGATGGGAGAAATAGCTGAGCGGTAGAACAGCTAGAACTTCTCTGCCTGTAGGTCTCTCACCCCCCAGCCCTTCAGGAGTGCCCCGCGGGACACCAGAGTGATCCTGACGGCAGCAAAGCCATCACAGACGGGGAGACAAGTAAATCATCGGGTAACTCTAAGAAAATCTACTTGTGCTTTCACACACTTGGCTGAACTTTTCAAAAATATTGACTAAACAACTTGCCAGCTGTGATTACCAACAGCTCTATTTGACAGTGTTTGACAGAAAGCCAATGGGCACGTGCGACGTCACCCAGTGCTAACAGGGCCTCAGTAGCCACGCTGAGGGGATGAGTGCTCCCCGGACTGAAGAGTGATTCCTGTCTGCCAGCGCTCTTCACCAGAACCTTGGCCAACTGTTCTGCGAGCCCGGGGGCAGACATGAAGCCTGCCTGTAGGGCTCCATCACTCTGAGGGCTTTTTATGTTCTGATCTCCAGGAACACAAATAATATTCTTTCCAAGCCGCTCCAAAATACAAGTGATAGAAAATATCATGGAAAAGGTGAATTGCCAGCCAGTAAGCCCTCATGACCGAGAGCTTATTCATAAAATAATGACAAATTTATTGCTCACATTCAGAGCCAGCTTTCTGAGATTAATGGCTGATCTATCTGATTTTAAAACCTGACAATAGAATCAGAAAGAGTTACTGGTCAGTTTTCTCACCCGTCTCTTCCATCCAGCTTCCCTGTTCCCCAAGAAATAATACAGAAAAATAAGCTGACTTAGCTTCAGCAACAGCCTTACGGTGTTTTATTGCAAGAGATTTCCATGTGCCAAGGATAACTTTTACCCTTGTTGAATGCAATTTGACTTCTCGGCATCCTCCTTCCATCCTCCTGCCGAACACTCGGGGCAGGGGACCAGATCAGTGAGTAGCTAGGGGTGTGTGGAAGCACAGCCAGAAAGGAAGCTGTACTTCCTTGTTGTCTCGTGGCTGCTTGTTTACTGTGAGTGGTACGAAAGTCATTTCTGATGTCCTAGCCTTGGTGGCATCAACGAAATTCAAAGCAGGTGTTAAGAATAGCACACTACACACTGCATCAAGTCTAGGGTGTTCTCACAGATGCACACATGCAAACACACGCACACACACACACACAGAAAGCCCAGGTTTGCAAACATGGGGAAGGAATCTCTGAGGTGACCTGGAGGGAATCAGGATGGCCCCCGAAGAGCGAGAGTCCTCTTGGGCAGTCCCTTTCTCCCTGTTTTGGCTCTGATGTCGACTCCTCCACCTGTCTTATCAACTGATTGCTACGTCATAAATTATTTAATTTGCCCTTGTTGTCACCTGTCTATCTCATTGTCCACTGCTTTGTGAACTCACAGGAAACCAGCCAGCTCCCTCAGTCCTTCCTGGCCTCTGGTCCTGGAACATGCCACAGGCAGCCTGGCTGGAGGCACTGAGATGTGCCAGAGGAGGGTTGCAGGGGAAGCTCGCTCTGGCCTACCTCGAGGCAAATGCTCCGGCAAATCTGGGGAAAGGGCTGGTCCTTGAGCCAGTCCTTGGAGAGCAAGGATCCTTCATGCTAACATGTGCCTCTTACAAGTCTGAGAGAGTCTAGGCTAACAAAGATTCCTTCCAGAAAGTCACTGACATCAAATTGCCAGATGGTAGTGATGCTACGTTTTTTGTTTTGTTTTTTTTTTTTTTGTTTGTTTTTTTAACCAAGAAAGTATTTGGAAAAAAAGCAGAAGAGGTGATTTTTGAAAATTCAACTTTTTTATTGATGGAAACTCCCAGAAGATTGTTACATGTCACATACTGCCCCCCCCTCCCCTGCAGATCATTCACTGTCTTGAGTGTTCACGTGGAATATGGTACTTTAATTGTGTTGAAAGTGCAGATTCCAGAGTGGGCGTTTATGGGTTCTGCCTCGAAGACTTGTCACCTTTTTATTACAGAACTCATATTCAGAGATTCCAATGCATTAAATGGCTCCAGGCTAATCTTGGGTGGCTCTACGCGAAGAGCAATAGTTCTCATCACACAGAAACATTTTTTTGGACTCTGGAGTTTTTTTTTTTTAAGCTCTCCCCAGTGCCCCCAATTTCTTATCTGTTCAGCTGCAAATATCAGGCCTTTAATGGCTGAAGAAGGAAAGTCTATTTTTAAAGTTTTTGCTGAATATCTCCCCGGTGTTAATTCTGCACGAGTTCAGCATGTCATCATATCTGGAACACCCCCAGGGGCTCAGTGTAACTTCTAGGTATGAAATTGATCAGGCTTGATTCAGAGGCCTGGCGATCATTCGGGAAGGCTACTTTCCTGCTTGGCTGTGGGTACCGTTGCGGTACTCAGAGGTCAGGAGCTGGCTTAGCTTTGTGAGGGCTTTTGGCAGGGGTTTCCAAAGCAGCCCCCCGTCTTTTTAAGCCTGAGATTCAGGGGGCATTAGTCTTCATTGTATTCTAAATCCTTTTGGTGTTTATAACACTAGGAAATGAAATTGCCGAATTCTTAGCATTTGAAAATTGGCTCCTGCACATTGCCGAGCGGTCTCAGAGGGGACGTGCTTCTGGGGAGAGACAGGAGCTGGCACTCCCTGGAGGCAGCAGCCTCTTCAGAGTGCGCCTGCTGTCCACACAGCTGAAAGGAGCCCCTGACGTCATGAAATCAATAGCTTTGTGAGCATTGTGTTTGCTGGGGCTGGGAATCCTCTGGGGGACAGCAAACTGAATTTGCTCTGTCTCCTCACCAGGCCTCTGGAGATGCCTGCTGGCAGAAAACGTGGCCATTGCCAAGTCAGTGTAGACCTACACTCAGATTATTAATACATTTTGGGCAAATTTTAGAAAAGTTCCTTATCCTAAGCCAAGCACCATGAAGTCAAATGTGGGACATCTCCTAATGAACAAATCAGGGTGTTTGGAGCCTCTGCAGGGCCACGTCCTGTAGTCTTACCTCTCCTCTTCTCAAGTGCCCTGACTTCCACTGGAGGCCTGGCCTTTATAAAGTAGATGGGAAGTCACACACATAAAACCACAGCCCCAGGCAGACCTTTCAGCATGGACTTGCCCAGCTTTGGGTCCAGATCATTCTACCCAGCTGCCTTTGCCAAGACGGGTATGTGGTTAGCCCAGAAAGGTCTGTACTCTCTGAGTGTTTTATCCAGGCTGTGCTGCTCTCCTTGTCTCCAAGGGAGAGTCACCCTGTCTCTTCTTCAACATTGCCAAGGACAGGGCCCCACAGCCTCTCCTAGTCACTGTGCCCAGGGTAATTTTTGTGGTAGGCCAACATGCAGCTCCTCAGTTGCTAGAGCTATCATGTTGCTGGTCTGCCTTTGGCACATCAACCAGTAACGGGCCAGCAGGGTTGGCTGGTGGACTCAACACGGTGCTGGCAAAATGTTGGTCTGGACACTGCTCTGGCTCCTGCAGGCTGGTCCGAGTGCTTCCCTCCAGGGACAGGTGGAAGTTTGGCGGTAAGCGCCCCCTTATTCATTAACTAGACAAACTCCTCTTCAACCTGCCTTGTCTGCAGGATCTACTTGGTGGTATTTATTCTTCAAGTAGAAAAAAGAACGTCTCTGATAGAGACCTAGAACCATATGAGTAGCTCGCTGTGTCCAAGGAAGATATGGGTCTTCCACTGATGGATAACCCTTCACTGTCAGCAAGGCTGAGCATTTTTTGAACAAAATCTGTATTTATTGATGCTTCAGAAGCTCCAAGGACACGGACAAGGCACGCAGAACTTGGGGGTAAGGACCCCCAGCCTCCTATCTCTGCACTTTTTCTGATGAATTGTGTTACTGAGGTTCTTTCAGGCTCAGATCCCTGGACTGTGACCAAGATTAGCTAGGATGAGAGCTATTTCTGAACTCATTTCCCTTGTTTGTTCAGAATCTTCTTGGAGGTTTGAGCTTTGCAGCATAAAATCGTTGCCCCTCCAGGGCTCAGCTCGGGTGGCTGCCTTCCCAGAAGGCGAACAAAGACTCCTGAGGAGTCCTTTCTGCTGGGGGTGGGGACGGGGAAGGAAGCGCAGGTGCTGTGTGGCCCACTTGGTGTGTAGGAGGGCCTGGGGCTCCTGACAGTGTGTGGCGGTGTGTTCAAGACACGCTGTCCCTGGCGGGGGCCCGGGCCTCGCTGGTGCCTGATGGTCCCCTAGAGAAGGCAGACGGTAGACAGAAGTAAAGGTCATTCATCAGAAGACCCAAACGTGACAGAAGCCCTATTAGAAAGAACAAAGCTCTTCAAAAGACTTACCAGGCATTTACAACCATTTCCACAGAGTTTAAACTTGCAAGGGAAACCATTAAGCCTTGCAAGAAATGCCAGACCAAGAGGGTACTTTATAGACACTAATTTGATTGACTTAGCCTCCCTGGGTTGTACACCACACACAAGCTCATGCCCAGATACAGGGTGCGTGTGTGTGTCCCCTCCCTCCCTTTGCCCCCTCCCTCCAGTTGTGTACAAACATGAACACAGCGGCAAGAAGACACACAAGTCTGCTTTCTTCTGCATGATACCCCCAAACCATTGCCTCGCTAACACAGCTGCTGCTGAAGGAGAGAGAAGAGCACTTGGCCCCAGAATCTGTTTATGTGTTTGAGCCCAGAAAGTGATTTTTGTTGCAAGGAGCTCTAAGTGAGACAGACAGAGTCAGAGAATAAGAGAGAGAGAGATAATTATCTAAATTATGTTCGTGCTATTATCGAAGACGAATATAGTTAAAATGTAATTAAATATGACGGGCTAGCAGGATGTAAGCCAAGCTTTGGAATGCTAATCACCAATTACTGCATCCCCTTAGGGGAATCAAGGAGCACTGTGTGGCAGAGTGCGAGCGGGAGCTCGGGGCTCGGGGCTCGGGGCTGGGGGGCCGTGGAGTGGTAGAGCAGCCCCCTCTCCCCCACATACTCACTCAAGCACTCCGTGAGCGCGCCTGGGACACGCACCTCTGGGTGCTGACACAGGTCGGAGCTTCCGCGCTGTTCACACGAGGAGCTGGGTCCCGGCCTTCTCTCTGAGGGAGACTCAGTCTGAACGGGGAAATTCCTCGAGGGGCAGAGGAGGCGAAGCCCAGACTGGCTTGTGGCAGCAGGAAGTGCAAGTGCCTGTCCCAGGGAGGCCCAAAGCCCCTCTGCCAGACAGCGCGGAGCACTCAGCTGGAGCCAGACGGAAGGCGTGACCTATTCATGCCACCCACAGCTGGGCGGCTGCCACCCGAACCCTCACACCTTGGCTGCACACGGAGGTCACCCCGCGGGTTCAAAGAGGATGCGAGCAGGACCCACGCCTGAGAGCGGAGTTTGAGATGGGCTAGGGCTTGGAGTACTGAGAAGCTCCCCGTGCTTCCGAGGTCAGCCAGGCCTGAGAAGCAGCAATGGAGCCATAACCAGGCTCCTCCTCCCCAGGGCCACTGGAAGGCCATGGCAGGGACTAGGGACTGCTTGGGACAGCTTTCCACACCCCTCGCTCGTGCCTGCCTCCTGGCCAGGAAGAGAGCAGAAGCGCGGCTTGTCTGTTGGTTCTGGTGCTAGAGTGAGGACCTCTGGTGAGATTCTTATACGAGAGTGAGGACCTCTGGTGAGATTCTTATATGAGAGTGTAGTGCGGCTGTGCTATCTCTGAGGCTGAGCTAGAAACCCTCAGGCCACACGGGGGAGGCAGCCCGGGCAGATTACTGAGTGAAGAGACTGCACGGGCGGGACGGGACGTGTGGCTCTGTCATCCCACCCTCAGCTCCAGCCACGTCTGTCTGCAGGAAAGAGCACCCCTGCCTGCCAGGTCACCTGGTTTGCAAGAGAAGCCAGAAGTCTTTATTTTAATATGATGGATTCTGATTTCTTAAAATGGTAGCTAATTCAGCTTCTTTAAAGTACTCAGTAGACCAACAAAATATGTCTGTGAGCCCCCTCTGTGCAACTTTTAAAAATTAAGTTGTAAAGGCAGAGTGACAGGAAGACACGTGTGTGCACACACACCCACACACACACAGATGGAGAGTTCCTCCTGCTGGTTCACTCCCCAAATGGCCGCAATAGCCAAGACGGAGCCAAGCCAAAGCCTGCAGCCAGCAACTCCACCCTGGTCTCCCCTATGGGTGGCAGGGCCCAAGGACTTGGCCCATCATTGCTGCCTTCCCAGGTGCATTAGTAGGGAGCTGGATTGCAAGCAGAACGGCCAGGACTAGAACCGGCATTCCCAACCAGCCACTGCCCCATAGCGCCAGTGAGTGTCCCGCCCGTGACTCCTGGTGCACTGTTTGCCTGCTGTCTCAGCCCATCTAGCCCAATTTTCCTTTAGTCCATCACAGAGAAGGTTCTCAATAATAGTTGCCTAGTAGATGGACACGCAGGTGAATGGAGCAGATTTCCCTGAGAGTGTGGGCAGTGAGACAGCTAGCACATCATCGGACAGAACAAAAGAGCTTCCTTCCGGGGCCCCAGGCTAGACCGAGGCCTGCTCTCTACGCTGCTTCAGAGCCCCGGCGCTGAGGGAGCTCTTTGGAAGGGCTGTGGGCTGACTCTGTGTGCCCACTGCCTAGGACACCCTCTCCGCTCTGCCTCCGAGAGCCGCCGAGGGAGACGCACAGGCCCATTTTAAGGGCTGTTAAAACGCGGTAATCCCCCCCTCAGCCAGTGTTATGGAAAACGCTCTCTCCCTCGCATCCGCAGTCCATAGATCATCTTTAGTAGGATTAAAGAGACGAGCGTGGTCCTTGGCCTCTCACAGCAGCGAGCCGGACAGTCAGAACCGCGTGCGTGGAGCTCTGCGGCCGCTGTGGGGTCAGCGCAGGGGTGCTCTCCTGAACAACGGCCCGCGGCATCTTCCCAGGCGCCGCGCTGCTCACTCCTGGCCTCAGCCCCCCGCATGTCCCCGCGTCACTACAGGAAGCCCAGCTGGCGGGGAAGAGCCGTCACGACTCCCTCCCTTGTCGAGAAGCTTCTGCGAAGGTTTGTGTTTGCCTTCCAGCCCTGCTCCCAAGGTGCTGAATAAACCTCTTCCCCATGTACCCTTTCTCTCCGTTGCCACCACAGGCTGGGCTCCCACAGCTCTTGGCTCTGCTCGCTGTATTCTAAAGACTTTTGTCAAAAGTCATGTACATAATTTTAAAAGTCAAGTGGAACCCCACAACCACTAACAAAGGCAGCCGTCCCCTGCTTCACCCTTCCCTACCCCAGCCCCCCTTCCACCATCACCACCACGGCCAAAGGAAACCACTGTCCTTTTAAAAGCCATTTAATGTTCTGAAAAGATGATATATTCAAAGCAAGCACAATCAGCACAGTTTAAAATAAGAAGCTATAGACGGTGAGCTGTCTCCTCCCCGCCACCTTCCACCAGAGATGGTTTATGCATAAACACATGGGTATGTTGCCGCTGTTGCTTTCAGTATGACTCTTCCTGTCCCCTGGAGATCCGCTGCACTCCTCCCCCCACACCCCTGCCCCAGCCGTGAGGTCTTCCACCACAGGGACGGGGGTCCGCCCTCCGTGCACGTCACCATGCTCCACTCCTCCCCCTGCACCCCTGCCCCAGCCGTGAGGTCTTCCACCGCAGGGACAGGGGTCCGCCCTCGTGCACGTCACCAGCTGCCAGGCTTGAGGACCTGGCTTGATGCCCTTCTGCTGTTCTTGTTGCTTCCCCAAGCTGTGTCTCCTGAGCCCAAGCCGAGCCTTTACCCTTCTCTGGTTGTGGCCTTGTCAGTTCATGCTTCCTCCAGCGGGTGTCAAGGGGCCTTGTTCAACATAACATTTAGGTCCTAAGGCAAATATGTCTATCACCTCTTTTAGACTTTTCTTTCAGCCTGTGCCTTTGTGTTTCTAAACTGTATGGTGGTTCTGCTGTTGCATAATTTAATCACTGAAATTATCTGTCATCTTCCTACTTGGAAAGATGAGGATTTCGCTCTTGCAGCCACTGCCGCCCACCCTCGCTTCCAGGCGAGTTCCCATGCTCCCTCCTCCCCCATCCTCCTGCTTAGTGAGATGATAATTGCTCTTTGTATCCCAAATTTTTTAATTTCAATTTACTGTTGGCACTAGCGTGACTGTGCCAAGCCACTTCATATAGTATGACCACCTTTCTTCTTCTTAACTTTTTTATTTACTTGAGGGACAGAGACAGAGCAAGCTTCTCTATGCTGGCTCACTCCCCAAATGCCCAGGAGCCTGGTGCTCAGTCAGTCTCCAATGTCAGTGGCAGGGACCCAACTGCTTGGGCCATAACCTTCCGCCCCCCACAGTGTGATTAGCAGAAAGCGAATGAGAAGCACAGAGCCAGGCTCTGCCCCAGGCACACCGCTGTGGGATGTGGGCATCCCAGGCACCATCCCCAGGTGCCGCACCAAATGCCCGCCCCATCCTTTTCTCCTCCGTCACTTTCCCAGAGTGAAAAACTGCTTAGATTCCTATGTGCCTATCGTGAACGGCTCTGTGTGCCTGTCACTGATTCTTTCTGCTAACTTTTGTCAGCGCAGTACAGCTTCTCTCCACCTGGTCTCATCCATCTGGCGAACCAGTCTCTTTGTCCCCTTGAGGTGTCCCCTTGCAATCCCTGCCTTCCCTCCTGGGTCTGGACTGGGTCTGGATGGTGATCTCCCATCATCCTAAGAGTTTCCTTGCTCTGTTCCGTGTCACAGCCTCTGTTTTCTGAATCCCATCCCTTTGGTCATCTTAATTTAGTTTTTGTTTTGGTAAAGCACGTTTCCTGGAAGTTTCTTGTGAATGCATTGCGGATAAAGCTTTGGAGATTCATGCCTGAATGAAGCTTCTTATTCCATCCGCACCCTTCTCTGGTAGTTTGGCTGTGACTGGGTACTGATGTCCCCGCCATGATGGAAGGAAGCACTCTGTTGTTCGCCTGCTCTCTCTGTTGCTTTTGAAAACTCTCAGAGTCTCAAGTGAATCTGATCCCCAGGTCTTTGGTTGCTTTCCCTGTCCCGTACCCTCCCGAGACATTTGAGATCTTCTGAAGTTTTATAGCAATACTCTTTTCTTGTTGACCACAGTGGCTACTCAGTGGGCGCTTAAAAAAAAAAAAAACTTAGTTTATTTATTTGAGAGAGAAAGACAGACAGGCCTTCCATCTGCTGGTTTACTCCCCAGATGCCTGCAACAGGCAGAGCCAGACCCGGCCAAAGCTAGAAGCTCCTTCTGGGTCTTTCACATGGGTGGCAGGAACCCAAGTACTTGGGCCATCATCTGCCTTCCAGGCACATTAACAGGAAGCTGCATCTGAAGCACTCAGTAGCCTGGACTTGAACCAGGCACTCTGACATGGGGTGCCAGCATCCCAAGCCATGGTTTAACCTGCTGCACCACAACACCTGCCTCTCAGTGGGCTCCTTAACCTGGAGACTCATGTCATTTGTGTCCAGGAAGGTTTCACACGTGACCCTGACCGTTTCCTAGCTGAGCTTTCTCGGCTCTTCCCTCCTGGATGTCTGCTGCTTAGACACAGACCTCCTAGGGGGACCTTCTTACTCTCCTGTGCATTGGCTTCTATTTTCTTTGCCTTACAGCGTGACATCCTGGGATATTACTCACTTCAGCTCATGGGTGTAGTTTACAAGAAGGCTTTCTTATTCTCCTCATGTCCCTTTTTCATGTTGTCTAACTCTAATTTCAGGGGTGGGGATGATGGTACGTGCACGTTCTTCCTGTCTGTTCCTGAAGCTGTGTCTACCTACTGAACTGCACCTGCCTTCTGAGTTACGTCTTCTCTGTCTGCTGTGGGTCAGTCTCCGCCACATTAGAGCCTTTCTTTGGTTGTCCTCGACGGGCTGCTCACCTCTGAGGGTTACGTGGTGGGATTGTGACCCGCATTGAGGGCATCAGGGCTTGGGTGTTTTGTTGGGGGCCCCTGGCACACGACCTCCATCAGACCCTAGCTGGCTACCTTCTGTCTCTCTCACTGGGGTGCTCTTTGAGATCTGCCTGCCCATTCCTTCCCTTTGTCAGGTCGTGGCTCAGCTGTCAGTTTGCCAGAGAGCCCTTCCTTGAATGAGCAGGGCGCTCTCACTCTACTGCGCTCTTTAACTCCAATTATTTGCTTGTCTGTTCCTCACCAGAATGGAAGCTCCTTGAGGGCAGGGACTTTGTTCTCTGCTGTGTTCTCAGGTCTCCAGTGGCCCTCTTCCATAGTAAGTGCTTTCTAAATGTTGTGCAAGGAAGGAAGGAGGGACAGAGAAGGAAGGAGATATGTCAGTGACTCTAAACCTTTGCTCCTGGGTTGATCAGAGTCCTGTGCCGGGGCCAAGGCTGGATCACAGTGGCCTGAAAGCAGAGAGCGGGGAGGGGTCCGGGAGTCTCCCCCCTGGGATATCCACTTGCTCTCAGCTGTGCTTGCTGCCCCCAGAGTCCAGACTTTTGCTGCTTGAGGTCTCTGGAGAGAAATGTGCCTCTTACTGGGGAGCTATTGGGGAGGGCTTCTCCCTAGTGTGCAGGAAGGAGGGGAAGGGTTTGGGGAGTGGACCTGGTCCTGATACTTGCTTTCAGCCTCTCTTCTCGGTTCAGTCCCCTGCACACTCCTGCCCTTGGGCGTGGCTGGTGAGCCTCGCTAGGCCCTGCAGACCACTTGCTTCCTGTGTATCCTGTGTTCACGCAGAGGTTGGTCACATCTCCTATCCTTCCTGCCTGCTTTGTGAGAGGGAGACTATGTGTGTGTAGTGTATTGATGTGATGCATAGAGTAAAACGCTTTACTGCCCCCAGTGGAGGGAGCAGTTAAACCATGCATTCAGGGGGCTGTTCATTTTGTTTTTTGGAAAGAAAGAGACAGACAGGGGTCCTCCATCCTCTGGTTCACTCCTCAAATGCCTGCAACAGCTGGGGCTGGGCAGGCTAAGGCCAGGAGTTGGGAATCCAGTCTCGGTCTTCCACGTGGGCAGCAGGTACCCAAGTGCTTGAGCCAGCACTGCTGCCTCCTAGGGCGAACATTAGTGTGAAACCGGAATCAGAAGCAGAGCCAGGACTCAAACTCGGACACTCTGATCAAGGAAACACCAGACACCCGCCTCCAGTTTGCCATGTTTAACTTCCAGTCTGGCCCTGGTCAAATACTCTGTCGTTTCCATCCCCCCAGAGCTTCAGCAGGTCTGCTGCAGAAGGTTCTGGCGTTGGCATTCTCTTTATAGCATATGCAACAGAGACACATACTTCTCCAGATTCAAGAAGACAGCACACCCTAGGCATGGTCTAAGCAGGTCAGGGCTTAAGCTGGAAAGTGTTCTCAGCCGGGGCTTAAGCTGGAAAGTGTTCTCAGCCGGGCTCTGCCATCTTCCTTTCCCCCGTCACCTTGAACCTGTGCAGTGCCCTCATCATGTGGAGCCACTCACACACACCATGCCCATACAATGGCAGGTGCACACCCCTGCCCCGCCTGGGAGCGCTCTTCCTTCAGACAAAGGTACAGCTGTCCACAGCCAGCAGCACAACCTGGCATATCTGTAACCCGCTGTGGACCAGTTCCACCTTTCCCCCAGCTTAGTTAATGCCCCCTCTGGCAAATTCTTTCTCACGTAAACACAAAGTATTTTAATCCTCTTCTCTCTTATTTATCTCAAGGACTATTTAACATATATAAAAGACTAAAAAATAATATAACATTCACTCACATACTTATCCCCTGCAATTGACCGTAGTTAATATTTTCCACATGCATTTCAAGTCTTTTTTATTTTAATCAAAGAAATGAAACATCCCAGTTAACGTTGAAGTTTCTTTTGTTCTTGCCAGCAGTCCTGTTCCTTGCCTGCTCCTGAGAGACAACCACAGCCATGAATGTAGTGTATATCCTCCCAGAATATTTAAAACTGTTTTGCTAGCATATATGAACATGTTTTCCTGAGTAACTGACTAGTGTTCTATGGGCAATCTCGCTTTGTGTAGGTTGTCCTATACCTTGCCTTTCAGTGCAATCTTGTACATTTGTTTTTTAAGATTACTGGGGCTTTTTTTTTTCTCCCCTTAATGTATTCATTTGAGAGAATGAAAGAGACACACAGACAGAGAGCACTCCCATTAGCTGATGCCCGCAACGGCCAGGGCTGGGCCTGGGAGCCAGGAACACAGTTCAGGTCTCTGAGGAAAGGGTCAGTTGCTTGGGCCAGCACACAGCTGCCTCCCAGGGTGCGTCGGCAGGAAGCTGGAATCCAGAGCTGGGGTAGGAATTGAACCCAGATACTGTGGGAAGCCCTTGTCTTCACCGCCAGGCCGAGTGCCCGCTCCAGCCTCCTGGGATTTAGAATCCTCCCCCCATACTTAGGTCTTTCCAGGAAGAGCCCCTCTGAGCCTCTTCTCTCTCCCAGTTTGCCCTGTGTGTGAGAGTAAAGATGCAGCAGTAATAGCCAGCAGTCAGCGTGCCTTTCCCCAGCCACGCTCCTTGTGCGTCAGTTCCCACAGGAAACAGGCTTCTCTGGACTCACTCGCCTGAGGGCGGCTTAGGAGCCCCTGTGGGTAGGACCCGTGGCACTGGCCACTGTGGTCTGCAGCCCTGAGATGTCAGGAATACCCCTGGGCCCTGGGGTAGTCAGTGTTCCAGTCACCAGATTGTTGGAAAGTTCCCCGCTGTGCCCTTGAGTGGAAGGAGCCCACAAGAACAGGCGTTCAGCCTTGGGCCATCACACGGGTCACTTCTCTGCTCCTGCCTCAGTCTCCTCCCCACTGAGCCGCACGCTGGCTGCCTGCCCTCCCAGCCCACTGTCTAGAACCGAATGAGGGGCATGACTATTGCAGAGAGCTTTGTAAGCCACCCGAGCCTGCAGGTTGGGAGTGGCTTCAGGATGACAGCCTGTTCTGGACAGACCACCTGCCGGTCCCAGCTCTGCCCCGATTCTGTATGCAGGAGAGTTGTTAATCCTCACCTCCCAAGCAGCAGCTTCCCAGAGACTGTCTTACATCCCTTGTTTTTCTGGCTTGTTTAATTACTCCTATGGCAACAACACAATTTTTTTCTTCCTTTTTAAAAATTTCATATAAATGCTTGTTCAGTCTCATGATGAGTTAAATTGAATATGTGGGTGGACCTGGAAACCCCATCAAAATGTATAGCTTTATTTCTCTGGAAAAATTGCTTCCAAGCCTCACACAGGGGAGTTTTGGAACACCCCCAGAGTATCCTTGGGCCCGTGGTACTGTTTGCATTGTTCTCTAATGAGTTTGTGGAAGGACAGCTCATCTCCCTGTGAGATTTTCCCTTTCTTAGGGCCGGGCTGCCTCACGCGCGAATCTCCCACGGCACAGCAGCACCAGCTCAAGAGTGTATTCAACAGGTACTCGCTTAATTCCTCCGAAAAGCGAGTGCTGCTGGGAGCCGCCCAGGCACCCCGGGAAGCGTGTGGCAGCAGATGAGTCAAACCCGGTCAAACCCGGTGACTCAGCGAGGAGGCCCAGGGAGGCGGCGTCTCGTCCAGGTTGGGGGAGGTGACAGTAGTAGCAGTCACAAGAGCAGATCGGCTTCTGGATGCTTCCTATGTGCACAGGACTGTTCCAGACATCTTACATTTGTGAATACACTCATTCTTCACACACACACACACATACACACACACACACGATTTATTATTCTCATTCTACAGATAAGGAGACCGGAGCCCAGAGAGGTTAAGTGACTCCCTCCCTCCCTTCCCCCCTTCCTCCTTCCTCCTTCTCTCCCTCTCTCCTTCTCTTCCTCTCTTCCCCTCTCCCTCTCTCCCTCTCCCTCTCTCTCCCTCCCTTTCTCCCTCTCTCCCTCTCTTCCTCTCTCTCTCTCTGTTGCTCTGCCTCTCAAATCTTTAAAGAAATTTTTTTCAAAATGTGATTGGACCTAGGAGCCCATCAAATAGTACAAAATAGTATAAAAATAAAGTAAATGACTCTAGAGCTCTCACATCCAGAGCTAAAATCTTGAGCAACACGTTGGCCAGCATTCAAGGACGTCTTTCTTTGAGTATGTGTGTATGATTGACGATTGGACACCATGGGACCTCATTCTAGGTGCACATTCTAGGTGGGACCGGGCGAGCACTGTTTCTATGAGCACTTGTTTCTGTGAACACTGGACAGAGGAGGAAGCCCCAGCTCGGGGCAGGGCACCAGGCCAGGGAGTGCCAGGGCTGGGGCTTTAGTCCTCTGGAGTTTTTGGTAAGCTCTCAAAGCAAAGTCCACATTTGTGTTCTGACCCATTGTTCCCGGCAAACCCTTGCTCCCAGCAGCCAGGCCTGGCTCTTTCCTGGAGGTTTCACCCACTAGAAAAGAGATCCCGCAGCCTTGGCAGTGGGCACATGTACACAGCACCAGTAAAGCTCAGGACGCACGAGGCCGAGCTCAGCGACGCGGGCGCTTTTCCTGGCCCTGCAAATCCAGCTCCGTGCCGCTTCCTCATTCCCTCGCCCAAGAGCATTCCAAGTTGTTTCGAGGAGTTTCGGGGAAATGAAATCTAATAGCTGGCGCCCTTCCTCCTGATACTTTGGTCTTAGGACTGGTATCCAGTTCTGCTAAAAATGCAATCATATATTTGACTCTCAGGATGTGTTAGTGAAAATGAAGTCTAATGTGATTAGATATTAATGCAGTGTAATGGAGGATTGGTATTAAATTGAGACCTTCTGATCTTATTACTCCACAAAATGCTCCCTCCTGCTCGGGCTGTGGCCTTGCCCAGAGCCCTGAGCCTGCCTTGGAGAAGGAAGAGTACAAGGAAAGGAAGTGAGGGAAGCGGCCGCGAGACGGCAGACGCATCACTCCCCACACTGCCTTGAGCCTGTGGCCCATCATGGAGGGAGGAATGAGGGGTGGAGGGGCACAGGGGCCTCATTCTGGGCCTGTGCTCGCTTATGGTTGAGGCCCAAGAGCATCCAAGTGTCAGGTCTTCCCTTTGTGTCTGGGATCACTTGAAGACTGGATACGTGTGGGGCAAGAGGAGCAGAATCTGCTCTCTCCGTTCCCCGTGCAGTGCTTTGTGAGGCTGTCGGCGCTGTCCTAGTTCTGTCTCCCTTTCCTGGAGGGGCAGTGAACCAGCTGGAGTGTGTGCCGTAGCACCCTTCAGGGACAAGAATGGGACTGGGACAGCCCAGCAATGTGACCCCCAGCCAGGGGCAGCGCCCCTCACTGCCCTGCCCTGCTGCTGGAGGGACTGTCCATTCAGAAGTGACACTGGGGCCTTGCAGGCTGCATCCCAGCACACAGTCTCCCGGAGAGAGCTGTGGGGACTGGGAGGAGAACGACGCCCACGCTGAGAACATGGGCCAAGAATGCAAGCTCTGGGGGTGGTCAGATGGCATCACCTTCGCGTATGAGTAACAGTGTTTACAAAGGAGGTGATTTTTCTTACTCTGTTTCCAGAAAACTGCTTTCAGAGGCACAGACTTTGCACACAGGATGGTAACGACTTTTTAATGACCTTAAGGGGACTGGTGTCCAGGCAGCAGTGAATCAATCTCAGTGGGAGGCTCACGGGGAGGAGGAAGATGGAACACCTGAAACCAAAGGGGGAAAACAAGCTGCAAATACATACATTTTCTCTGCTCGCATTACTTGGTAATTAGACAATTACAGGAAACAGCTTCCCAGCAGCTGGCATTTCCACTGGGTGAGCCGAGGAGGGATGGCAGCCACTGTGAGCCCCTCACACTTATTACAGAAAATATTATTGGAGTTTACAGTCGTGGGGGCCATGTGCCCCTCCAGCGCATTCCGACGAGCGGCTGAGCATCAGGCCGAGAGCAGAACCACCCCTCCCAGGCCAGGTCCAGGGCCTGCTCTGCTGGGCTTTAAGTGAGCTGGCCTGGCCCGTGCTGGCCAGTGAGGGATTGCCTTGTAGAAATGAGCCAGTCGGCAGAGGAGAGCCTCTGGGTGGGCCCTGCGTGTGGAAGCAGGAAGCGGGCATGGATGGACCTTGGAGAACTCGTCTCTTCCCCAGTGCCGGCACTGGCATGGGGTGAGGGGAGACTCAGTGAGTGACTCCTGCACCCAGCCCACGTCTCGGCCCTGCTTCCCACCCCTCCTCCCAGATCCCCCACCCCCACCGCTGGGCATCACTGCCAACAGCCTTGTGAGCTAGCCCCGGGTCACAGAAGAGGGCGTAATGGTATGAACTCCACCAGCCGTGACTGCCTTCGCCTTCGCCTCACTCTTGCACCGTGGACTGGGTCTGCAGTTTGTGCGCGTCCCTGAAGGGCCCTGCAAGCATCCGAAAGTGGTGTTCACGGGCAGGGAGGAACGCCTTCTCGGACCAGGTCCCCTGCACAAGGACGGCCACTCGTGGGGAGGCCCTGCAGCCCCGTCTGACCCTCGTCTAACCCCTGTCTAACCCCCGGCTGTGTTTCCTCTCCCAGGTCCTGGCAGTCGGTAACTTTCGACAGGCAGCCTGCCTCCTTCATCCGCATCGTCGGAACACACAACACAGCAAATGAGGTAAGGGGCTCGCTCCGTGAGAGCTGCTGTGACATTTCCCGATGCACGGGTAACTGCTCCTTCCCGAGTTAAGTGGACCTGTTTGTTCTGCCCGCTAATGGCCTGTTGTTGAGACAGCTTGGTACAGAAGCAAGTCCTGCCCCTGCACAGTGGGGACATCATTATCATGTCTGGATGTCTCCTCACGGGCACATGAAAGCCCATTCCCAGGGCTGTGCATGTTCCCGCAGCCCCCTGCAGAACCTCGGGAGGTCAGACACCTGTCCCTGTCCCTGGGTCATCAAGCCCTCCTCCCTCCTGGGTGGCAGTGCTTTCACAAGGTTCCTGGGCCGTGCGGCTGTCATCCAGGTCTGCATGGGGCTCTCTGGCCTGCACGGTCCTGCGTGTTGAATGTTTGCCTCTGGTGGACGCTCTGGAAGCAGAGGAGAAGCGTGAAAGCATTAAGAGTTCTGCAGCTTCCCCTGCATGATCCTTCTCAGGTCTATAGAGCGCCGACTCCGTGTGTGCCACCGGCCACTGCCCTGGGGCCCTGTGCTGGGGACCTGGGCATTCTGAGCCATGTGACCTCGGGATTGTGTTTTATAAGGAAAGCCCCTATGGCATGGTGCGTGTCCTGGAGCCCACACTGACCCAAGCTCAGCCAGCCACTCCCTAACCCCTGGTGTCCGGGCCCTGCTCGGCCCCCATCTCCTCATCCCTGTCTCAGCCACTGCCACCGTCTCCCCCAGCAGGTGCCCGGGCAGGAGTGTGGGGAGGGCCTGTGTGTGCTGTGAATCCCGAGTGTCGGTCCCAGGATGGGCCTGGACTTCTGTAAGGGCCTGTGCTGGCCCGAGGGTATCCCCATGCCCAAGCAGGCAATCGAAGACAGACAGCCAGGTCAGGAGACTGGAAGCAAAGAGCAAGCCTTTATGCTACTTTCAGAACATAGGGCGCTAAGTGTTCGCTTTGCTGTTGGGCCCCACATTTTGAAGCTGGCTCTGGATTAATGCACTGTATTCCTGGAACCCAGAACACATCAGGGGACTCCAAAAAGCATTTTTAAACGTGAAAATGTTGTGATAATTTATGTTCGTTTTCTGTTTATATTTGTTTAGAATAAAAATGATCCACACCCACAGTGTGTTTCTTGCAGAGAGGAGCTGATAAACAGAAATATGAACTTCACCTCTGCATTTCAGAACAAACCTGAAAATTACCAAAATGAACCAACTGAGACTTTGTTTTAAAGCAGAATTCAAGAATTCCAAACATTAGGTCATAAAAGTACTTTTTCTTATTTTTATGACATAACAAAAGTAAATTTGAATTTGCATTTTAATATGTATCTGATCCCCAAACCATCGTATTTTTAAAATTTTTCTAGTAAACCTCAATTTTTCTTACCAGCTACACTACATTGTGTATGTATTACTTACTGTCTTTGAAAATCATTGACATTTACCCTTACGTAGTAAAATGTCAAGTTAAAGTTAGATGTCTTTTATTTGCAGTCTTTGTTTCCTATTTAGTACTTTCCCCCTCAAAAGACCATTGCTTCTCTTTAATTCCTAAATGGGTCTCTGAAATACTGTGTGGTGACAGAAGGAATTCTCCTGTCAGGAGAGGCTGAGGAGTGCTTCTGAACAGGGTCTCCCCAGGCCCGTGCTCAGCGCCAGCCCTGTCCCCTCAGCACCGAGGAACCGTGAGGTACATAGCTCAGAGCTCTCAGTGAGGAGTGACTCCCTGTCGCAGAGCTCAGGAGTTGGAGCGTGAACCTCTCCTCTGTGCCCAGTTTCCCCAACGGACCTTGTCGGGGCCCAGCCTCGTTGGTGGGGATGGGACCGGCCAGTTGGGGTTGGCTGGCGGGCACCAGGTAGCTAGTGACCGGCCTCAGCTGGCTGGAGAGTAACTTGCTCAGCTGAGTTAAGGAATCTGTTATTGACCAGGAAGAAAACGCTCCACTTGGTGTTGCCAACTGGGGAACATCTCACTCATCAGATAAGCAGTGAACGAGAGCGTAAGGCAAACCCATCCCGTTAGCTACATCATTCTCGGAACGCCCAAAACGAACAGTAACATTGACTTTTTCCAGGCACCAGGAGTATAGAAACTCCAAAAGAGAGGGTTCTTTACGCAGGGTTCTGGTTCTGGGACAGCCTTGGCAGAAGGAATGTCGCTGATGTCAGAGAACAGCGGGAACGCAGGTCAGCCAGTGTGGCCGTGCGGGGGGCGGGGGGGGGGGGCTTGGGTGGAGGGAGGAAGACACCCTGGGCTGGCTGGGCAGGACTCCTGGGGGAGGCAGCGGTGGAGAACGCGAGGGTTCCGACAGAAGGTGCTGGCCGCCTCACGGGGCGGGGTAGCTGGGGACGGTGGCCCGGGATGTAAGTCAGGACAGCCCTATAGGAAGTCCCATGGGGGCCACAGAAACGGGCTGAGAGCACGAGTGCTAGGTGTCCTTAGCCGTGTGCTTGCCAACAACACGCGTGGCTGTCTTAGTCAGCTGGGGCTGCTGTCGCAGAATCTCCTCGATGGCTGTGTGCGTCTCACAGTTCTGGAGGCTGGGAGCCGACACGAGGTTCTGGTGAGGCCCTCTGTCTGGTCATATCTGCCCACAGCCTTCCTTGGTGCGCTCTGAGCCAGCCAACTCTAGCCACTCTCTCTTTTTAGGACACTAATCCCATCCTGGGGCTCTACCCTGGCAACTTCATCTAGACCTGTGTATTTCCCAAAAGCCGCACCTCTGATACCATTCTAAGGGGCTAGAATTTCAAGTGTGAACTCGAGGGGGGCACACACCTGCAGCCCGTAGTAGTAGCCTTTAGTATGGTGAGAGCCAGGACTGGTGTCCTTTAGCTGTGGTATGTTTGTGAACCCAGAGACGGTGCTGATTTCCAGAAGAGTAACTGGGATTGGCTTTTAGCACAGAGCGGTAGAGTGTCTGTTGCAAAACAGAGAAGCGTGGTGAATAAACCCTTCACCTCATCACCGAGGTGGACCTGTTTTCTGCAGATGCTGCCCCCTTCAGAGAGGGGTGGGCAGGGCAGGCCGTGCTGGGAAGCACAGTCCGGAGGGGCTCATGCGAGAGGAAGGGCATTCAGAAGAGAAAGTGGTTGGGCTGTTTTGGCAAAGGGTGGGCAGAGTCCAGGCCAGTGTGAAAGTGCTCAGAGCCGCCGGCTGATGTATAGAGACCCTAAGTTGGTTTTGCGGGGCTGGGAGCCCAGTGAGTTGATAGCTGTGCCGCTGTGACTGTGGAAACTGCCCTGACCTCCATGCCTCAGGCTGCTGCTGGAGTAGCCCAGGGCTGATAACCGCGTGGTGAGTGAAAGCAGGCTCCGAGCCAGGACTGCCGGGGATGTGTCTGTCTTGCTCCTGTCGGCCAGGCCTGTCTGCATCCAGAGGCCCCGCATGTCTGCCGCACGCTAATTTTCCCCACTTTCCCACGCGCTGGGCTGGCTGGCAGGTGGCAGCAGCTGGCTGTCTGTGGAGGCTCCTATTTCTCCATCACCTGTCTGGGCACGCTTCTGCGTTGCCACGGCTCCGTCCCTCTCCTCTGGGCAGCGTGCATCTGCCACTGGCACCCGTCTCTCATCTTCCTTTGTGAGCCTGCCACAATGAGTGCACTGCACCTTTCAGCTGTGTGCAGGGCTGCTGTCAGTGACTCCCCCTAACCCTCACCTGCTGAAGGCGCCACCCCTCCCTTCAGGGACCTCCTGCTCCTGTGCACTCAGCATCATCCCTAGCGTTTCTCTCACCTCTGGAACATTCTCCTTGCATTTCTGCCCTGTGTCTCCTCCTTGAGCTCCCTGCTCTCTGCTCTGTCCTCCGCACGTGGCCCTGCTCTCAGGCGGCTCCTGTTTCTCTGTTATCCTTGGCTGCTTCCCCGCACGCGCTGCTCGCGAGCAGGATTTCCTTTGTCTTCCTCCCCGCTTGGCACTAGATGGCAGACACACGTCAGCTTGTCTTTGGCACGGCCGCCTTCCCCTCACCTGGCTCCACTCATCTGGCTCCCCACTGCCTGTGGCCAGAGAGGTCCTTCTTGGCCGTATTCTCTCTCGGGCGCCAACGTCACCAGCGTGTGTCCAGCCCCTGTGGCTGTCCAGCTGTCTCCACTGCTGATCGGCCTTGAGCCTCTTGGGAGGCAGACTCTTCTCCCCTGGTGTGCTCTCCCGAGGGAGGAAGCCGCGGGCCTGGGCCATCAGCAGTTCTGCAGGAGTCAACAGTGGGCTTGTCGCTGAACCCCTGTGACTGTGGCACCGCTCACGACCCCTTCATTTTCATTTCATTAATTATCTTTGCAAAATAACAAAGGCCCCCGCCTACATCCTTAAATCCAGCTGGGTCTAAAGGGATCAAGTCTGTGGACCTATGAAAATCAGCCAGTGTTATTAAAAGGAATAGAAATCACGCCTGTTTCTTCTTAAGGTTTTTATAACAATCTGGGCACAAAGGAGGTTCAGGAGTGATTTTCCAGCCGGCTGGGAGCTCAGGGCACTGACAGAGAGGCGGCAGGAAAAGCAAGCTCTGCAATGCAGAAAGGCAAGGCTCCTGCCCCCGGAGCCCGCGTGCAGGCTGTCGCCACGGCAGCAACAGGAACTGAGGATGGTATTGACAAGCTGTAGGTGGCCCTCAGGGTTCATTCTCTCTTTTTAAGATTTATTTATATATTTGAAAGAGTTACACACAGAGAGAGAGAGAGAGAGATCTTCCATCTGCTGGTTCACTCCCCAAATGGCCACAGTGACTGGAGCTGTAGCAATCCAAAGTCAAGAGCAGGTGCTTCTTCCAGGTCTCCCATGCAGGTGCAGGGTCCCAAGGACTTGGCCATCTTCTACTGCTTTCCCAGGCCATAGCAAAGAGCTGGATCAGAAGTGGAGCAGCCAGGACTCGAACCAGCACCCATATGGGATGCTGGCACTGCAGGCGGCAGCTTTACCCGCTATGCCACAGTGCCAGCCCCCCAGGTAGAGTTTCTATAATCATACAGAAGATGTTCTTAAATCAGAAGCCAGAAATATCTGTGGGAAAGTATATGTACCAGATATCTCAGCATCTTCTAGCTTAGGACCCGTACAGGAAACATGATTGCCATACGTCACAAGAGCGGCAGCTAGTACTCACTGAGCACCTGCTGTATGCCAGCCCCTGTACCAAGCCCTCTGTTTATCACATCGCTGATCCTCTTCCATGAAGTAGGTGCGTCTTCAGGACGATGAGCCTCAGCGCTAAGTGGTGCAGAGCCACCGAGTGCTGGGCAGTCTTCATCATCCAGTGCTCAAGGGCAGAGCTGGGCTGGCTCTCGTTGCGGTTTAGCACCATCTGCTCCAAGTGCACACGGCCGCCGCCTGCCTGTGGCAGAGCGTCTCCAGGAGCAGTTTCTCCAGGGGCTCCTGTGTGAGTTTAGGCTGCAGGAATGGGGGTGCTCTCATCATAGACCTAAAGAGACACCGCTGCCTGTCCCCCACATAGCAGTCATCACACAGTAGACCACGATCCATGGGGATGAGCAGGACAGCGAGCTTGTGGCCAGAACCCAAAGAATACATGCGGCACCTACAGTAGGGTCCCTTTCCTATGACAAAGCGAAGTGTTCACGTCTGTGCACGTGTGAGTGGTGGAAGCACCAGGGAAGGGCGGCAAGGAAGTGGTCGTTCCCTAAGCCCCATGGTGGCTTTCTTAGGGGAGAGGCTCATGCCAGGCGGGGACAAGGAGGCGCGAGCAGGTTCTTGACCCAGGCACTGGCTCTTGACCCAGGTGGTGCTTATACGGGTGTTCACGGTGTACCTATTCAACACTTGGTGCTTTTCTATCTGGTGCGCCTTTTGATGTGTAGTTGTCACGGTAAAATGTTTAGTTTTGAGCAAAATGGAAATGTCAGTAGGAAAATGGAAGCTGAGAGGTGCTGGCCAGTGTGTAGAGGGTCAGTCCACCGCACAGTAGCAGAGGCAGGCTTTGAGTTCAGGCCGTCTGGCCCTTAGCATGTAGGCTGCTCCCTGACCCAGAAAGACATAAAAAATAATAACATGTAGGAGTGAGCCCCGCTCCACCCCGGCCCCTGACTCGATGGCTCTGAGGGAGACACTGATGATCAGGTGGGCTCCCTGCACCAGCCGTGCTAGATGGAGGGGGTGCACGAGGCGGCCTCTTCCTGAAGGCGGTTGCAGCTTCCCTGGCTGACAGACGCCATCCCCCCATGAAGAGCACTTAGCTCTGGGTGACATGCCCACAGCTGCACCTGTCAACGTGGACAGATGCAGGGCTGGCCCTGAGCAGGGAGAGAACCTTCCTCATCTGTGAAATGGATCCAGTGTCGCCAGTCTTGGGCTGGCTTCATTGTAGACGAGATTCTGTTGTGGAGGGTTTGGCAGGTGCGGCTGCAGATGGCTCAGCTGGCCATCTGTCAGGGAGGGCCGTCAGCCTGTGAGCTTGTCACGGGCGGGTCTGCCCGAGCCAGCGCCGGCAGGACAGGAAGTCTGCAAGTGGCTACTTGAGCTGCCCTCCAGGGCCACTCGGCTCAGAGCGTGGAGTGAGGCAGAATTTATTTACGGGCTCTGTCAGGCCTCTGAGTGGTTCTGGGCTCCCAATGCCATTCCTGTTCCCATAGCAACATGTGGCTCTATGAGGGGGGGGGTTTAAACAGGGCAACAGACTGCTTTACAAAATGACAGCAGCAGCTAGGTAAACACTCCTGTGGGCTGGTGATAGTTACCCAGAGCGTCAGCGCTCAGACTGGATGGGCCAGGCCCCCGGGGCCGCGACCCCCAGCCAGTCGGCCGCAGCAAGGAAGCCCACTGCCCTGTGGCAGGGGTGTGGGAACTCCTGTCTGCAGGGCTGCCAGCCGTCAGACTCCACTTGTGCCAGAGAAAGAATCTGGCCCCCAGGGGTGTCACGTCCCTATGGCCGAGGGGGTCATGCACAAAGAACCCGCGTGGGGACAGAAGTCACCCTGAGTGGTGTACACCAGGACTAGAGAGAAGGGGGTGAGGGAGAGCAGGGCTGGGCACAGGCACGGTCAGGTCCAGGGCAGCTGGCACCTGGGTGCTTGCAGGATGGTCCCAGCGGGAGGCTGACTGTGGCTCCTGAGGGCAGGGACTGTGCTGTGGCATGTTTGTGTCCCCAGTCCCCAGGGTGGCACACAGCTGCCCCTCCACAGATCAGACCAGGGGCCAGAGTCTGGGCATGGGATTCCCAGGGAAACAGCTCCCAGGAGTCAGTTTGACAGTCTAGAGTATGGCACCAAGGCCAGGACCCGCTGTGCGCGGGAAGGGAGAGACCTGTGTTGGTTTTGATCTGGAAGCCTTTAGCGGCGGGAGAATACTGGGCGCGGGAGAGGACGTGGAAGAGGAGCAGTCCAGACAAGAACACGGATTTAAGGATTACACATGCATGTGGTGATCAGGGCCAGGAGCCTCGGCGGAGTCAGGCTGAGGAGAAGGGCCTGGCAGCACGCCCTGAGGACCAGCCACAAACGTGCACGAGGACCAAGAAGACGGGCCTGGCCGGCCGCACCTCCAGCCAGCTGTGGGACCCCAAGTCACCTCACCTCTCTGCTCTCAGGATTCTTGTAATAGACTGAACTGAATCTGAAAAGTCCCTTCCCAGCGAGATGGGAAGAAGGCATAAAAGTGTTTATTTTATGCATAATTATAAAAGGAGACCTTTTATGGGCATCTTTGCGTAAGCGTCTGTTATGAACGATTTTGTTAGGAAAAGTGAGAAGCAGTGCGGCCATTGTTTCGCATGCTGCGCAGTCCCTCCACCTGTTGTTGGAGCAGCAGTTCTGCGTCCTCATCTGGCCCCAGGAAGAGATGAGTGGAAACGTGGGCGTCCACTGCGGAGCCAGCAGCTGGGAGGGAGGCCGGAAGTCTCCGCACAGCTGGAGCTGTTGGAGAAACTGGCCACGAAGCGGAGAACTGCCCGCAGCTGGGCCGCAGGGACGGTGTTGTGCAGAGAGCAGGGCCGCAGCCGGGCTCTTGAGCACCTGTCCAGCGAGAAGCGGACTTGGTAAGGCCACATCCGCCAGGCATCCCAGAAAGCTGGGAACCAGGACACTTCCTTTTTGTTTGTTTCTTATAGAAAAACTGAAAGATATCTCTGTCATTCTGCAGCCATGTTAAGACCAGGAATGTGAGTCTGTCCCCAGAATGCTGGAGTGTGCGTACTAAACACTCACTCTAAGAACTCTGCAGTGTATGTACTGAAAACCGGAAACCAGGAATTCCAGTGCTGCCTGGGATGATATATATCAGAAGGCTTCACTCCCAGAACCTTGTAAGCAGTGGAGTTCCTTCCGGTCATCCGCGGGACCCATGGCCTGGGTAGAAAGTGGGAAAAGTCACATTGGAAAGTTAAAGCACTGTTGCCATATGTGCACATTTCATCCAGAAACTCCCATGCTTCGGCAGGATAAAGTACCTGTGCAGAAGTGTTGCTCACAATTCCAGAACTGTTCCTTGACTGAAAAGCATGTGCTGGCTGTTCACATACATACGTGAAACCAGGGTTTATGAAAAGGGTGTTTTGTAGGAAGCAGTAGTCTTCCTTTTTATCACTGTGGTCTATAGATGGACGGTTGACTCCTGCTCTGAGCAAGCCCTAGAGAGACAGAACTGGTGAGTGTGGCTGGGCAGGTGGTGTGCTGAGCACTGGGTAGATGAGTGGGGCTCCCATGCCAGCCACTGAGAAAGGGACATTGGGTCTTCAGGGGCATGCCAGTCAGGAGCCGTGGCTTTGCGTGTAACTGGCTCAGACATCACAGGGAGGTGGGCACCTACTTTGTAAAGATGTGTCGCCTTACAGACGAAAGCTGAAAGCTCAGATCAGAAATCCTATTTGTATCGGTTGGCGTGGAAGCGCTCTGTAGGAATTACTCAGGAGAAACCAGGAAAGGAAGATAAAGTCATTGATCAACACTTAATAAGTTTTCCCAATTTCTGCTGGTTCACGAAGAATTCCTTGGCCACTTTGGGAAAATTACCAGAGGCTTCTGCTTTTAAAAACCTTGAAAAGGGGCTGGTGCTGTGGCGCAGCAGGTGGGTTAAGCCACCAGCGTCCCATGTGGGCGCTCCAGTCTCAGCCATTCCACTTCAGATCCAGCTCCCTGCTAATGGCCTGGGGAAACAACAGAAGATGGCCCAAGCGCTTGGCCCCCTGCACCCAAGTGGGAGACCTGGAAGAAGCTCCTGGCTCCTGGCTTCAGATCGGCTCAGCCCTGGCCATGGCAGCTATTTGGGGAGTGAACCAGCAGATGGAAGATTCTTTCTCTCTGCTTCTGCCTCTCTCCCTCTCTGCAACTCCACCTTTCAAATAAATCTTTTTTTTTTTTTTTTTTTTAAAGAAACACCTTGAAGAAAATGTTGAGCAAATAGTGTTTGGGGAATCCCTGCAGCGAGGGGCGGCAGACAGCAGCCAGGCACGACTTGAGTGTGACTACTGGGAAGGGGCTAGCACCTTTGCGTCCACCCCGTCCAGAGTTCAGGGAGAAAAGAACACCCCAGGCCGTCTCAGACGTGTCGAGAATTACGGCTCCCAGAGAAGCAAGGCAGTGTGATAATAAACAGCAGCTTCAGAAAAGGACACCCGGACTGTGACTGGGGCTGTGTCGGATCCGTACACACGACTACATTCCAAATTAGCCAGCTCCTCTCAGGGGACAGATCCGGAGGCCATTGAAGATGGTTCAGCGAAGGTGCCCCTTTGTGAGCAGCGGCAATCAAACAGGCTAATGGGATACATGATTGCCGAGAAGGGAGGGAAAATGACGCGGAGACCGTAGTAATGGTTTTGCATAAATCAGCAGTGCGACTCTGCCCTGTATGCCTCATTCACTTTTGGTCACATCCTTTCCGGGGGATACTGCAGTCTTGGGAAGCTTTGGAGGAAAGAAATTGAATCGTGTAAGCTTCTGAGCAAAGAGAAACTTGGGACTTTGCTGGTGCACCTGCAGGAAGGCCCAGAGGTGCCCGATGGGGACGGGAAGTGGGCTGGGGAGCTCGGGGCTGTGGTGGGACAGGCCGGGGCTCCTTTCCAGAGGCCCATCTCCCCTTGGGAGTGACAGCTCCCCTGGGCCAGTGGGCTCTCCTGCAGTTTCCTCGTGAAAGGAACAGAGGCGTGGCAGCCCGCAGTGCGTGCTCTGCCGGGCTGACCACAGTGGACGAGCTGGCTTCCCCTGGCAGGCTCGCGCTCAGTCCTGCTCCTGAGAGCAGTCAGCACTGCCCACATGCCCCATGGGCAGATCTGACGGCTCCCTGGGTCCCTTGCACATGATGATGATAAAATGCAAACACATGGTGCTCATTAAGTGTCTCCAGGAGCTGGGCAGGTGTCAGTGTGTGTGGTTGCTGTGTTTGGTTCAGGGCTGGTGGCTGAGCCCAGCGTCCTGTTCCACGGGGCAGAGCAGGTGGGCCGGTGCTGGGGAGGTGGCTTTGATCTGGAAAGACCTCCTTTACCCTCTTCCCTGTCTGCCTGCCCACCCTCCAGGGCCTCCTACACGCATTCCCTCCTCTCGCTGACTTCCCTAAGCTCCCTTCTGTGCTGAATCCGTTCTCACTGGCTCCAGGGTACCACGGGATCACAGATCACACACTCAGGACCGTGTGTGAGAGGCAGGCGTCAGAGCCGCCCCGTCCTGGCTGAGTCCCAGCATCCCACTCTGCACTTGCAAGAAAGCCCCTGCACGCCCTGGCGTGGGAGTGCCTGTGCCCGCACCCGCCTGTGAGACCCTGCAGCAGTCACTGCAGTAAACACACCAGGCAGAGGCCGTGCTCAGTGAGGGCATGCGGATAACAACACAAGAGAGCAAGAGTCTAGGAGAACCTTGGTGCCCACCTGAAGGCCACCGCTGCCGCCTCCGCAGCACCACAGGGTCCCCAAGGCCACGGTGGCCCCTTTGCTTTCCTGTGTCAGTCTTATTGGGTCAGTTATCTAATAATTCTGGCTTTGTTCTTTCTTTCTGTATAAATTACTCCCTCCTATGGGTTCCAGAGTGCCAGGTGCTACCTTGGGGATTCCAAGATGTAGGGCTCTTTGCTGTCTACTTTGTTTAAACACTTGCATTATTTCAATTTGTCACCACAAACATGTACTCCTTCCCCAGTATTTCTTAATTTAAGGAGTACTAGCATTTTTTGTGTTTTTACTTACTTGAGAGACGGAGCTCCCATCTGCTGGTTACTCCCCAACGCCCACAATGGATGGGCTGGGCTAGTTCAGGCCAAAGCTGGGAGCCAGGGACTCATTCCAGGTCTCTATATGGATGGCAGAGGTCCAATCCCCGAGCCATTATCACTGCCTCCCAGGAGGGGCACTAGTAGGAAGCTGGAGTCAGGAGGCAGAGCCCGGCATCAAACCCAGGGACTGCAGGATGGGAGACAGCACCTCAGCTGGCCTCTTAACTACTGCACCCTGCACACGGCCCCAGGAGATGCCAGGTCTCTGTGACCCTCCTGTGGCCAGCAATTGCTGGCATCTGCCCTTTTCCACTGGGCCAGGTCGGTCCTGCCTCTGCTGCCCCCACCACCAGCGTCATGGCTTAAAAACCAGCAATGGCTCCCCTCTTCCCTCCGCACGCAGGTCCTCACTCCTCGGACTCTTCCTTGCTTGGCTGCCTGTCCCTCACGATGTCTTCTCCCCCAGGAAGCATCCCCTGGCCCCCGGACACCCTCCTGTGAGCCCACATGGCCCCGAGCAGAGCCAGAGCTCCTGGCTTGGCTGCTGCGTGTCCGCTGGTCTCACTATGCCTTCGCCAGGGTCCGAAGCCCCACAGTGGGGCTGCAGGGGCTGGTGGGGGAATGCGTACGTGTGCATTCCGTACCCCAAGCTTGCGGCAGAGAGCCGTCCTCCCAGCCCTGAGTGCTGCTGCCCTCACCTTGTTCACTGTGCACCCACTGTGTGCTTGGCTCCTCGCTGACTCCAGGGCTCCCCCGACTCCGTTAGTAAAACTCTCCTCCACCTAGAGCATTTACAGTGTATAACAATAAAATTAACTGTGCTGGCAGTGGGAGCAGTAGGAGTCAGGCCATGGGCCGGGCTTGGGTGCTCCCTAGAGACCCGCCCTGCCCCTCAGGATCCCTCACGTGTGGGCCCCTTCCACAGGAAGGAGCTGCATCCTGGGGAAGGAGCCGTCCGCAAGAGCCCGCTCAGATGTGGCTCATTTCTCGCTGCAGGGTTTCTGTTTCTTTGTTTTGTTTTTATTGATTTGTTTATTGTTGGCGAGGCCCGAGTGGGGGAAAGGGTGAGCAAGCCTTGGTTCCTGAGTCGGGTGGGAACTGACCGAGGCAGGGAGGGGCGGGCCCTGGGGCAGCAGGTGCCCGCAGGCTCTCGGGCCGGCTGGGGAGGAGCTCACCTGAGACGAGCGGCACTGAGGGAGACCAGTCGATACGAGAAGGGCAGAAGAGACCACAGGAGAGGGGCAGCCAGGGCTCTGAGCAGCAGCCTCCGAGACACCGACAGGCCAGAGAGCGGGCTTACACCGTAACCGGGGGACCAGTATGGCACGCAGCCAGGCAGCAAGACCCCGTGTGTTCCCTCTCAGAAGTCACCCTTTCTGGGCGGCGGGGCCAGAGGACAGCGGGTTGTATTGGAGAAGAGAGGGCGGGAAGGGGACGATATTGTGGCATGTCGGGTTAAGCCACCACCTGAGACACTGGCATCCTTCATGGGCGCCGGCTCAAGTCCCGGCTGCTCCACTTCAAATCCAGCTCCCTGCTGATATGCCTGGGAAAGCAGTAGAAGATGGCCCAAGTCCTTGTGCCCCTGTACCCACGTGGGAGACCTGGATGATGCTCTGGGATCCTGGCTTCAGCCTTGGCCCAGCCCTACCTATTTAGAGAGTGAACCACCAGATGGAAGACTTCTCCCTCTCTCTGTAGCTCCAAACAATAATAATAAAAAGAATGGAGTGCTTGTTGGGTTACAAGAAGCTCGAGAGGGTGGGAGGCAGGGCTCTACACCAGGCTGCACACCAGAGCCTACCCAGATGTCCAGAAAGAGGGGTGCACATGAGGCAAGAGCGACCCAGGCACTAACTCCCACCCCCCAAGAAGGTCTTTCTACTTCAGAATTCTTAGAAATGTAGAGCTAAGGAGAAGGGCAGGTCCAGAGTTGCCACTTAGGGGAAGACTTTCAAGTTTACCCTCCTAGCCCTGGGTCAGAGTGTGCCCTGGGCCCTGCTGGCATTGACAGATGCCCAGAGGAGATTTGACATAAAGGGGAGGGAGGAGACACGGGGCTCACTGGAGCTAGCTCCCATGAGGCACAGCTGCAGAGGGGCCCCAGGAGACCCCATGTCAGGGCAGTGGCCAAGCACCTGGCCTTCAGGGAGAGGAATCGGCTCTAGGAGAACAGGGCTGCGGCCAGAACGCAGAGACCAGGCAGCCGAGTGTGCGGCTGCCTGCCCCGCCTTGCCTTAGACTTGGAAATGTGAAGTGTGAAACGGTGCTCGGGAACTGGAGAAAGCAGCGATGCAGGAGGGGCAGCACAGAATCGTGTCGTCACTATAACCCCACAGTCGATAACGACATTTGTCTCTGTGAACCTGATGCCGAAGTACCGGGGCTTGTGTGGTACACGTGTGTTCACATTGGATGTGGACAGTATGCGTGTGAGTGCGCGAGGCAGCACAGAGCACTCCCCTACGGGAGCAGCCCCTCTGTCCAGCTGGGTGCCTCCTGAGCCCCCTACCGTCTCACAACCTCTGCCCTGCCTCCCCAACCTGGCCCTCCCTCTGTAGAGTGGCAGGTGTCCAGCCAGCCCTGCCCTGTCCTCACTGGGCACCAGTGCCTAATCCTCTAACTAAATGGTCTTTCCCCAGGAGTGAACTCACCAAGCATGGGCAAGTGCGAAGCTCAGTGGCTCCTCATAAGCCAGCAGTCCCCACGTCAGGAGAGGCAGTGAGGTGACAGTGGGCTGGCCAGGGAAGCCAGCCCCGTGTCCTGCCCCGTGGGCTCTCCATGGCCTGCTGCCCCTAGCTGTCCACACCAGACACCCTGCAGGCCTTTGCAGGCTGCAACCCTATAATCTAGGGCCTCGGCTATTTTAGGAGAAGCGGAGCGCAGAGAGAAGGCCTTGGCCGTGTGGCGCTGCTCAGCGAGCTCGCGCTCTACAAGGGGTTTCTCCAGAATGTGTGCTTGCAGCTGCCCTCCTGCCTTCGTCTGCAGCCGTGAGACCCCGGCCACAGCCCCGTCTCTCTGGTGGTGTGCACACCCCCCTCAGTGCCTGTCCCGTCACAAGCCCAGCCTACCAGTTTCCTCAGGCCCCTCCCCTCACGCCTCCCAGCGACCTCGCTCCTATTTCTGCCGCCAGGGGCTGCCTGGTGACTGTGGGAGGAACTCTGCCGAGGGCTCAGCCCCTCCACAGTGTGCAGAGCCCCCAGAAGAGCTTTGAGGGCAAGTGTAGTCCTTTGAACATTTTAGGTTGAGATGTGGATAAAGCATTTCCCCGAAGTTTAAATGCCATTCTCATTAATGTGAGCTAGAAGGAAGGAAAGCTTCATGAAGGGGGTGACGACGACTCCTAGGAGTGGGTGGCTGGCAGCAGGTCGATAAGACGGGTTCTAGCTCACTGACCACGGCCACAGCCCCTCGGTGCAGGCCGTGGGCTCTCGCCGCTGCGTCCTGGAAATGGTTTTCACAAGTCTGCAAAGAATTCCTGCTACATCCAAGACAAACCCCGGACTGTGCGTGCGCTGCAGCCAGTGCCGCCCTCAGTCCGGCAGTCGGTGTGAGCGAGGTGTGGGTGCTCTGGCAGCCCAGAGGCCTCTGCGAGGCGGGCAAGGTCACTGCGGAGCAAGGCTGGCTTCCAGGCAGTCTCAGAACGAAGGAGATTTGAGCATCTGAAAAATCAGTTCCCTTCAAAGTGCCAGTCTGCGTCTTGGGAAGTGGATCTGTGTAGCTCGGACCTCGGACTGCAGCGCCCACTGCAGAGGCTGGGGTGCCTGCCCTTCAGAGAGCCGGCACAGGCACCTGGCAGTGGACCTCTCCAGGGGCCTGCTGGGCCGATGGCTGAGGGAAGGTTCTGTGTGGGCTGAAGGCGGCGGCCAGCGTCCCTCACTGCCCACCTCCTACCCCGCCCTGCACTTCTGCAGCTTCCGTCTGCACTGCGTGTGCCACACTCACCAGCCCTGTTAGCAGAGAGCGTGGTTTGGGGTTCCTGTCCTCCTGCAAGAAAGAATTCAGGCGTGAGACAGAGAGCAGGGGTAAGCAAGACAGCAAGGTTTATTGGAGTAGGGCATCCGTAAGAACGGATGGGCACCTCTCCAGACAGAACCTGGGAGAGAGTGCCCAGTCGCTCAGACGGGGGTGGGGGGGAAGCGAGGTGGCGTGGTTAGATGGAGAGCGTACACCCGGCAGGCCAGGCGGGCAGCTCACCAGAGAGCCGAGTGCTGAGCACGTGCAGTCTGTCTTCAGACTGCAGCTTTTAAGGGGGTGCGTCCGGTTCTTTTCCCTCCAGGACAAAGAACATTCCTTCCCAGGTTTCACTGCTCAGTGCTGTCAGACTGGGGCCTACCTGGCACCGGCACAGGAGGGTCCCCTGGGGTGTCTGCCTGGAGGAAGGCTGGGGAGGTTTCAGGGCTCTGTGGTACCAGGCCACGTGGCCCATTTGGTGCTGAGGAGAGAGGAGTCTCCTGGGAGCTTCCCTTGGGGGAGGCTGAGATCACTGGGAAAGTTATCGGGGTCTGGGCAGGACTTTGAAGTGTGACATCCGGGGCTGCTTCCCAGGTGGGCTTCTGCGGGTGCTGTGTTTTCCGCAGGCCCCTCTCACACACACGTGGGCTGATTTGCAGCTTCCTACCTACCATCACCACCCCAACCACGCACTGTACTCTCAAGGTCAAGGCCACAACTCACCCCTGTCTACCTGTGCCTGTCGGTGCTGTGTTAGGGCTGACAGCAGGCTGGCTTCTCCTGGCCCCTGCAGGGGTGCAGCCCACTCCCCAGTCCCCCAGGTTAAGGGTGTCTGTTCCAGGCTGGACTGAGCCATGTGTGGTTGAGGACTGCCCCTGGGCAGGGTGTGCTCACAGCATCAGGGCCTTGCTGGGGACAAGCACGGGTCCTCTGGAGCAGTGCCCTCTGGGTCTTTCTCATAGCAGCTCACTGAGAGGTAGTCTGCGTTCACTCCATTAAAGTGCCCTTTCAGTGGCTTTTAGTGTGTTCATGGTGTTGGGCGGCCCCAACTAGCCCACTGCCAAATGCCGGAATCAAGTCAGTCACAAGGGACAAAGGACCCACAGGTGCGCGAACAAACCTGGAGCAGTCCTGTGGGAGGATTCGGGAGAGTCCAAGGGCAGGGCCCGTGTTTGCACTTATGCTGACCGGCGGAACCTGCTGCCCTGGGAGGGACTTCCTGGAGCTCCCACGTGGCCACCCCGAAGCCGGGCTCTGGGGTCACAGGCCGGCCCACCCCTCACAGGTCTTCTCCTTCTCTCCGCCAGGTGTTCCATTGTGTCCACTTTGAGTGTCCGGAGCAGCAGAGCAGCCAGAAGGAAGAAAGCAGTGAGGAACCAGTGACAGGAGACGCCAACCCCGCGGGTCAGCAGCTCGACCCCCACGCCCTGCGGGCCCCCAGTGGCAGCTCGCTGCCCCCCAGCCCGGGCAACTCGCGCTCCCCCAGCCGGCAGCACCAATAGAGGTGGCGGCGGAGCAGGTGGGACTCGGGGGCCCAGGAACCGGGTCCTCCCTGAGCAGGGCTCTTTGTGGACTTCCCCTCCCCTCCCCCATCCCCTGGGAGGAGCAGACCTGACTGCAAACGGGACACAGAACAGGTTTTCTCCAAGGACCCAAAGGGCCTGCCTTGTTCTCCTCAATTTGTTCAAATCGGGCTGGTGTCCGGGGGGGCCACATGGGTCTTCAGTCTCCATCAGGTCTGCCGTGAAGCCCCTCCCCCTCTGCAGAGGGAGTCAGAGACCACCGTGGCCCTGGCCGTGCTGGGACGGAGGCGGCCCTCAGGGAGGGGCTTCAGTAGAGTCTGTCCAGCAGCCGCGTGCGTCCTCCCCCCTCGCAGTTCCTGGCCGTCTGCTGAATCACAGGTGTTCCAGATCTTTTGGAAGTGCTCAAACAGGAAGTTACTCGTTCGGTCCCCTTTGGCACTGTCATTTCCCTTCCGTAGCACTGAGCGGTCACGCGTGGGGTGGAGCAGAGAGCCGGGGCGCTCCGCGGGGAGATCCTTCGAGGAAGTTCAACAACATTCACTCGAGCGAAGCAGTCCATGGACACCCGAACTGCTGAGTTACTGACCTGCTGCTCCTGGGGAGTCCCCAGCCTGCGACCCCAGGAGGGGTCAGGCCCGTGATGTTAACATTGAGAACTGGGCTGAGTGGTCGGCTGGGGAGGGACTCCGTGGCTCACTGTGAAGCACCCTTGCTGAGGGCCCTTGCTCCAACTGCTCTGTAGCCACGCGGCACAGAGTCCAGTGACCCTGCCTGGAGGCCAGGGGAGGGCTCTCGCATCCTAAAGCCGTGGGCGGGCAGACAGAAAGGGCCCGGGGCTCAACTTGATGTTGGCCAGTTTCTCCGCACCACAGTAGGCGCTGGCAGCAGGCTGTGTGAGGAACTGGGATGCTGGTTCTGTGTGCAGGCTAGACACTGCGCTCAGCGCTTCCTCTCCGGTCCTGGTCTCTGTCCAAGTCCCTGCTGTGCGCGGTGCGTGGACACCTCGGGGTGCCCAGCATTTCATGGTGTCAGGCGCTCCTGTGATGAATGGTGGGGGGCTTGCTCGCGGTGGGGAGCCGCCCGTGTCAGCCTGTTAGCGTCCAGCCCCTGCCGCCAATTAGTGGAGAGTTCTCGCCCACTCAGCACGTGCTCCCGCGTGCGGCCCCGCCCAGACGGACCAGAGCCGCAGGTCAGTGAATGCAATGTCTTGCGCAGAGCTTCTTGTTAAAATTGCAGTCACCTGTCCAGGAGCCCCAGCCTGGAGCTGGGCCACTGACCTGGGGAAGCACTGGAGAGCCAGCCAGCCGCCGGCCAGCCCCCAAGCGCTCAGCCCAGCCGGCCGCGGCTCTCTCCCAGGCTCTCTCCCAGGCGCTCTCCCAGGCTCTCTCCCAGGCGCTCTCCCAGGCGCTCTCCCAGGCGCTCTCCCAGGCGCTCTCCCAGGCGCTCTCCCAGGCGCTCTCCCAGGCTCTCTCCCAGGCTCCGGAAGCCGCTGCAGGTCTGGCAGCTCAGCACCACATCTGAAAGACACTGCACTTCCTTGGCCTCCACCCGTGCGGGGGGGTGGGGTGGGGTGGGGGTGGGGGATGGGGGGGATGGGGGGGGCCTGCCCCCTGCTGGGAAGCGCCTCGCTGATCACTACCGACACCTCCTCTCCCCAGTGCTTGAAGGACGCTGCCTTCTTCCATCTCTGCAGAAGGAAAGGGAAGATGGGGACAGGACCGGGGACAGGTCTCGGGGCCCCCACCGCCAGGGCTGCCACTTGCCCCGCAGGTCCCCTTCCTGGGTGGAGAGTTGCCCAGGACTCCAGGGGAACACTGCTCTGGTTGCCTCCTTCCTGGATGGCTTCTGATTCAGGGCCAGGAGGTCCCTTCCCAGTGTCCTGCTGGGTCTAGAGACCAAGGTCAAGGTAGCACATACCCAAGGCAAGGGATGGGGATGGGAGAGGGGGTCCCGGCTCCTCAAAGCCCGTCTGGTCCGGTAGAGGACTCCTCCCCTGCGGCCAGTTGGGCTGGAAAGGTCCCTAACCCTTGAGGCTAAAGGCAGGTGCGTGGGTGAGAGCTGGGAGCGCTGGCCTGGGTGGGGAGATCCCTGGAGGCTGCGGTGGCGGCGTCTTGGAGGAAGGAGACCACTGAGCATGGGGAGGGGAACAGAGGCTCCCCCACCTCGGGCCTGCTGCAGGGGCCGCGATGGCGTCGGGTTGTGGGGATGGTGAGCGGAGGTCAGCCCCGCGGACAGACTGACGGGCCTTCTGTGGTGCCCCAGCTACACACTGATGGGCGTGGCCAGCAATCCCGCCCTTTGCCCTTGGTGCTTTCTGGAAGACTAGAGAGAAAACATGGCAGGGCTCTCGGGGAGGGTCTCCGAAGTGCCCTTGTGCAGGCAGCTCCGGGGACCGCTGGCGAGGCACCCCGCGTGACCAGGACAGCCAGGAAAACCCGCCCCGCGCCCGCCCCGCCTCCCCACGGCCGGTTTGGGTTAGATCCCTGGGCCTGGGATGGTGCGGCACTGCTCTCGTCACTTTTTTAATCTTATTAAGTGAAGTGCTGGCTCCTGACAAATACATTAAAAGTGTTTTATTCCTAGAAGAGTTGGGAGAAGAAATTATTTTCAGCAGGAGTGGGATGTGTTTGTTAGACTGATTCCTTGGCAAAAAAAAAAAAAATGAGTTTTTGAATTGTGGAAAAAATTGCTCAGTAGTTACGCCGTCGGCCGCTTGTCAGGCTGCTGTGAGACGGCGCCAGCCCCGTGAGCCGGACCTCGTTTTGAATTTAGCAGTCACCTGGGGAGGAGGGAGGTGCAGTGTGCGGGAGCACCTCCCTCGCCAGGGAGGAAGGTGGCAGAGGAAGGGACAGAGGGCCAGCACCTGCCCCTCGGTGCCATCGCCGGCACGGCGCCTGGCATGGTTTTGTGCTGCAGCCGTGGACGGTGCGTGTTTGTCCTGACAACAGGGCAACGGGAGCTCAGTGCCCATTAGCGGCCCTGGGAATGGAAAATGCAGTTCCCAGGCCCGCGCCACCGAGGCTTTTATTGTCAGCATATGAAATTAGCGCCGCAGGCTCAGAAAGCGGGAGCGCGCAGGGCGCCGAGCATGGACGGCCTTGCCATGGACAGCGTGGAGGCCCTGGCTGCAGGCCGAGAGTGAGGGAGCGGGAGCGGGGTGTGGGAGGCAGGGGAGGCTTGGTGGGGCCGCACCCCCCGGACTGTGAGGGGCCGTGCTGCGCACAGTGCCAGCCCCTCTGCACGCACACAAGGGTGATGGCGGACACGCTCGCTGCAAAAGAGCCGCTCTCTTTTTAAGTGACTCAGTGTGAAAATGATGAGAGGAGAGCCTCGCTCATGGACGGACGTGCCCACTCCGCCCGGGGCCCTGGCTGCAGTGCCCTGTCCTGCCCCCAGCCCTCCACCTCACCCCACGCCCCACAAGCTCCCAGCCAGAAGCGAGACTCTAGCCTCCCCTCCCCCAAGCAGGGTCGCTTCTTCTTCCTGTTTTGTAAGAACTGCAGTGCCCCCCCCGCCCCGCCCTGGGCCTTGCAGTCCTCCACCCGCAGATGTCTGCACGCGGACCCCTCGCAGCGGGTGTGTATGGTCCTGAGCAGGGAAGGTGGGGACGGCGGCACCACCCGGAGCCTGCGCCCCTGCACTGCCCTCGCCTGTCGGCCCAGGCCCCTGCCAGCAGCCGTCAAGGACCATGCCTGCAGCCCCGACAGCCACCCTGTGCCGCTGTTGAAAACCCGTAGACTGGCCCGCCCTCACCTCCAGGCGGGACAGAGGCCCTGGCCCTGCTCTTCTGAGCGGGCAGGGGTGGCAGAGATGTGCAGGGCAGGGTCTGCTACAGCCCGCCCACCTGCAGGTGGCGGTGGCCTGCCCCAGCTGACGAGCCCAGGGTTTGTGGCCCGAGATGGTGAGAGCACCGGCCTGAGTAGCACTGGGGGGCCACCCCAGCCTGTCCCCCTGGGGACCGGCCTCCGCACGCTGCCCTGGCAGCTGCTCCTGGTCCTGCGCTCCTGGGTTCACTCCCAGGCACATCTCCATCCGGGGCCCGGCGGCAGGAGCTGATCCCTGAGACCCTCCCCAAACAGCGAGGTCTCTCCAGGCCCCTCCACCAGCTGTCTGCGCCGTCGTAGGGCAGGGCGCCGCGGGCCAGGACGGCAGGGAGGCAGGGCCCTGGACACCACAGATGGAGGGACTCAGCCCCTCTCCAAGGCGGCTGCAGTGCCCACAGTAGCTTTCTAGAAGGGACCCGAGAGCTGCGCCTGCTCAGAGGACAGCCAGGAATCCCCCCATCGCTCTCCCCGGCACTGGTGTCCCTGCGGCTGCCCCACGGGGCCTGGAAAAGCAAGAGGAGAGTGGCCTTGGACTTCACCTCTGGAACGGGCTCCGGGGCCCAGGAGCTCCTGCTAAACCTGCCCCACCCCGCGGTCTCTGGGGCTGTGAAGGTTGCGGGCGCCACCCCCAGGCCCCTTCCCTGGCTCTCGGAGGGGGCAGGACTCTCGTGCTCCAGCATCTCCAGGCAGCACTGCTGTCAGAGCCGAGCGCTCGCTCGGCGCGGACGCACAGCTGTGTTCAGAACCACCCCGAAGCGCATGTTTGTGACGACTATGCTGTGGGTTTTGTTTTAGAAATAAAGTGTTGCTCCCTCGTGCCTGTCTGTGTCGTCCCTGGGCAGCACGGCCCCAGAGCCCCGGTCCCCTCAGGGACACCCAGGGGGTGTCTGCCGGGCGCCCCCCCCCCCCCCCCCCCGCTTCCAGTGCACCTTGGAAGGCGGCAGACAGCACTGGAGCAGGTGGTGTCGCTCCGATGGGGGCTGGCGTGTGTGGCCGCCTGGCGTGGAGCGGAGGGACACGGTGACCTGGCTGCCGCCCTCCTGTCTCCTTCCCAGCCCGTGTCCTGCCCACGCCCACGCCCACGGTCTAGTCAGTGCCATTTCCGCCACGTTGGACCTGAGTCCCCTTCCCTTATCCGTCTCCTGCCCAGAGTGCACCGCAGCGCCACCCTCCCCGCCTTCTCCCGTGCGGGGGTCAGAGCGTGGAGCCCGCAGCCTGCAGCTGGGCTTGGGTCGCCAGCAACTCGGTGTGCGGCATGGGCTCGGGACCGACGGTGCTGCACTTGACGCGGGCGGCCTCCTCGGGTCTTGGTCTCACACCCACCGAGCCGTGGTCACGTGAGAACCAGGTAGGCGTCCGTCCCCATTCAGCGTTGTCGCTGGGTGGATCGTCCCCTCGAAGTTCACTCTCCTGTGCTGCGGCCGGGCCCTGGGTCAGGCATCGCCACGTGAACAAACCCTCCTAGCTTTGGGTCTTCTAGAATGGACAGTGTGTTTTCAACAAAGTGTTGTACAAGACAAACCACATCCAGGGTGTGCTGGGCTCTACCGCACCGCCCGGCCCCTCCCACTCGCCCAGCGGCTGCCGGCCTGGGCCAGCCATTTCCAAAGTGCCGGCAATGCAGCAAGGACCAGAAAGACAAGACACAGGTTGTGCCCACGTGCGGTGATGGACAACAGAGTGGTTGTGAGGACACAGGTGGGTGTGGGCACTGGGGGTCCAAGGACACTTCCAAAGGGACAGCTGAGCAAAGCCCCGGGCACTGGGACCTGGGACCCAGGGCCACCTGGCGGCACCTGTGCAGGAGAGCAGAGGGGCTGGGCCTGAAATGCTCCTGGCTGGTGCTAGGCAGCAGCGGTAGGGGGTGGGGGTCGGGGCGGGTCCGAGGAAGGGGTGGGCACGTGGAGCTCCTGAGCGAGCCAGGAGCCAGCGGAGGTTCCGACCCCAGGAGGGGCCAGGCCTGACCTGACCCCTCTGCACCAGGCCCGCACCGGGAGGGCAGGAGCAGGACGGGGTTGGGGTGGGGAGGTGGGCAGGTAGGGGCCCCGTTGTGGGGGAGGCCCACTGCAGGGAGGCTGTGGGGGCAGTGACTTCCAGCACCTCAGAAGCACTGGCTGGCCCAACAGCCCCCAACAGGTATTTGAAGGGAAGTGACACGGACTCCAAGGTGGCCAAGTTCGCCACCTGTGCAGCAAGTTCAGCAACTTGCTCCCATCGCCCCAGGCCAGAAGGTCGCATCTGGCATCAGCAGAGCGAATCTGTTATGTCGGGAGCCAGGTCCGTGGGAGTTGCTTCTCCCCTGGGGGAACCAGCACAGGGCAGGGGGCCTGCTGCATGCGGCCTGGCTCAGGGTGCAACTGCTGCGTTTCGCGTTGCTTGATTCTGCAAGTGCCGTGGGAAACGCATGGTGTTGCCGGGGCCCAGCATCAGCTGTGTGTCAGGTGTGATGTGACGGAGAGCACCGAGGGCCACCTGGGGCAGACTGGCCCACGCACACTCACTCCTAGGGTGGCGAGGCATCCTTGGTGCCGCGAGTGGTCCCACTGACTCCACCCCGTGCAGCCAGCAAGTGGGGACACAGCCCCGGGGCCTACATGTACTGGATTTCCTTTATCCATCAGCTGATGGGTCTTGATTGTGGTAGCCAGTGCTGTAATAAATCAGGAGTAGAGACGGCTCTTGCAGACTGATTATACCCCAGACCACTGGGTCACATGGCAGTTCTACTAGGAGTCTCCGTACTGTTCTCTGTAATGGTTCCACTAATTTAATTTCCACCGACAACATGCAAAAGGATTCCTTTTTGCCTACATCTTCGCCAACACTTATTTTCCTTTTCGATAATGGCCATTCAGCCAGGGTGAGGTGGTGTCGTGTGATTGCGTTTGCATTTTCCTGATGGCTGGTGATGCAGGGGATTTTTCTCATAAACCTGTTGACCATTTGTATAACTTTTGAGAAATGTCTATTGCCTATTTTTAAAGTTGGATTTTTTTTTTTTTTTTTTTTTTGGACAGGCAGAGTGGACAGTGAGAGAGAGAGAAAGGTCTTCCTTTTGCGGTTGGTTCATCCTCCAGTGGCCGCTGCCACTGGTGCGCTGCGGCCGGTGTACCACGCTGATCCGAAGCCAGGAGCCAGGTGCTTCTCCTGGTCTCCCATGCGGGTGCAGGTGCCCAAGCACTCGGGCCATCCTCCACTGCACTCCCGGGCCACAGCAGAGAGCCGGCCTGGAAGAGGGGCAACCGGGACAGAATCCGGCGCCCCAACTGGGACAAGAACCCGGTGTGCCGGCGCCACAAGGCAGAGAATTAGCCTAGTGAGCCACGGCGCCGTCCTGGATTGAGTTTTTAAAACATTATTTGAGGGGCCAGCACCGTGGTAGAATGGGTAAAGTCACAGGTCCCAGCTGCTCCTCTTCCAATCCAGCTCTCTGCTGTGGCCTGGGAAAGCAGTAGAAGAAGGCCCAAGTCCTTGGGCCCCTGCACCCACGTGGGAGACCTGAAGAAGCTCCTGGCTTCAGATGGGCCCAGCTCTGGCCTTTGCGGCCATCTGGGGAGTGAACCAGCAGATGGAAGACTCTTTCTCTGCCCTTCAAATACATAAATTTAAAAAATACTTGAAAAGCAGAGACAGAGATCTCACTCCCCCCCCCCCCCCCCCCCAGGAAACTCCTTAAACTCCTGCAGCAGCTGGAGCTGGCCGGTCAGCAGGGTCATCACCTGCCGCCTGCCGGGAGCGCAGCCGCGGGAAGCCAGGATCGGGGTGGAGCTGCGGCTCAAACCCAGGCACTCTGAAACGCGGTGCGGGTGTCCCAGCTACGCCATGGCCTACCCCTGCTATTGAGTGTTTTCAGTTTCTTGGATTTTTAGACATTGACCTCTTTCAGTTGTATAGTTTGTAAGTATCTATTCCATTCTGTAGGCTGTCTCTGCACAGACGTTTCCTTCGTGCAGCTTCTTAGTCTGCTGTAATCCCGCTGGTCACTTTTGTTGCATTGCTTTTGAATGCATTAAGCAAAAACTGTCCAGACCAAGGTCATGAAGCTTTTATCTTAGGGTTTTTTTCCCCCTAGTAGTTTCATAGTTTTGCGGTCTCACAGTTAAGCCTTTGATCCATTTCGGCTGATTTGTGTAGTGACAGAGGCTCTGACTGCATTTTCACGTGGGTTTCCACTTTCCCACACCTCTCCCCAGTGTGTGCACTTGGCCCCTCTGTTGCAGATCCACAGCAGAGGTGCTGGGTTTGTGTCTGCACCTCCGCTCTGTCCCATGCTGTATGCCCGTCTCATGCCATCGCCACGCTGTGGCTGGAGCCAGTGTCCTGGTGTATTTTGGGGTCAGGTAGCGTGATGCCTCCACTTTTGTTCAATTGACTTGGGGTCTTTTGTGGTTCCTTGTGAATTTCAGGATAGTGTTTCTGGTTCTGTAGACTCACTGTGTTTGGATGGGGACTGTGTGACACTCAGGACTCTGCCACCAGCCACTCTGGGTATGCCCTGAGTTCACTGTGCCTCCACCTGCTGCATGCTGAAACTGCCTGGGAGCTGTGGGAAAACCACCTGTGTCCGACCGAGCCCACCCGAGATGCTGACCCGGCCCTGCTTGGGCCTGGGTGTGGGCATCGCTGTGAACGTCGTGCAGGCGCAGCGAAGGCTCCATGTCTGCATTGGTGGAACCCTCAACCCTCAGCTGGGGGAGGAGCACTTCAGGTCTCCGTCCCGGGAGAGGCCGAGCTGGCCATGACGAGCCCTAGCAGGAGCCGCGAGGACTGGGAGGGGCAGGTCTTCCTTTGCGCCCCCCTGAAGGCACCGGAACCCTCGCCTCCGCCTGCCTTGCACTGCTGCAGCTGGGGTCCACGGGACTTCTGCACTTTGTCCCTGTCCACCTCAGGCCTTCCGGGCCGGCCCTGCCCTGGTCCTGTCACCACCCAACCACCATTCCAGGCCTGAGTGGCATTAAATCCGTTATTCTGCTCAGGCACCTGCAGCGTGGTCGGGCCTGGCAGGAAGCTTGTCACCACTCCGCTCGGCGCTGCTGGGCCTGTGTCACTTCTGGACTCACTTGTCACATGCCTGCCCTGGGCCCCTGCCTGTCTGGTCTCTGTGCTCTCCAGTGGTGGTCTTGGACTAGCAATGTGTTTCTCAATTGAGGAGAGACCTACAATTTGCCACTTGAAATGACTACTTGGTGGCATGTGACACACCTCGTGTTATGTGTCCACATCTTGTTCCAGAACATCTTCATCACCCCAAAATGAACGCACTTTCTCTGGCGCCCAGTCCCTGGTGGCCACTGGTCTGCGTCCTGTCCCTGTGACGTTCCCTCTTTTGGCTGTCACATGTCAACAGAATCATACATGTGAGCTGTCTGGCTTCTCTCGCTTAGCACGTTGCACATGACAGGACTTTGGTGGCTGACTTACATGACTGTCCCGTTGTCATCCCTGCATCCCGGCGGATGGTGGTTTCTACCTGCTGGTTGGGAAGAGCGCTGCCGGTGTGCCCACGTGTGCACAGGCCCTGCCGTTCAGTCCCACTGGTGTGCTCCTAGGAGCCCAGCTGCTGCGTCTGTTGAACTTTGTGGAAAACCAGCAGTTTGCCACCGTGGCGGCACCACTTCCCCTTCCCACCAGCAACACACAAGGTGGCACTCTGCCCACCCACCCCGTCACTGTCCACTGGGTGACGGCGGTGCCCGTGAACAGCCGGCCTCCACACCTGTCAGCACCGGGCCGGTGAAGCCTCAGATCTAGCCTGGGAGCCAGCAAGCGCCCATCTGCCACGCAGTGTCCGTCAGAAGCAGTCACCAAGGCCGGCCCCCATTCCAGGGGAGGGGCTCCACATTTTGATGGGAGTTGTCAGGGACGACAGGGAGGGGACGGTTGTATTTTAAAAACTGCTGTGACAGGTGGCTTGAGCTCTGACTCTGGGCCACGTCGGCCTCGCTCATCCCGAAGACTGCAGAGCGCGGTGCAGTCACACCAACAGGCTGCGACGGCGCGGGGCTCCCCGGCGAGGGCCAGCCTCCGCGTGGCGCACACGCTGACGGTCGAGTTCTCCTCTCTCAAGCTCACGCCTCTGCTGAATGCAAGAACTTCGCAGACCAGCACCCTGCGCCACACGTGGCAGGCCTCGAGGCCAAGAGGCTTCCTGGGAGTCCAGAGCGCAAGAAGCAACGCTTGGCCTGAGATGCGCTGAGGACGCAGGCGGCGGCTGCGTCACCCCGCACAGCGCAAGTCAGAGGCCCAGCAAGGGCCGCCCTGCTTCCTCGAGTGCCTGCTGGCAACTGCGCCAGGCGTGGACGCGTTCCGAGTCTGGGAGCCCCTTCCCGGTCACGACCGCGTTGGCAAGGGGCTGGCAGATCCCTGCGATCCTCTGTCCCTTGGCTGATGGCAGCCGTGCCCAAACCCGGAAGGGTCTTTCCCAGTGGTCCTTGGCGGGAGCCTGAGATGCAATACGCGCCAGGAGCAAGGCCGCAGGACTGAGTGCTGGGAGGGGGCCGGGCGGGCTCCACCAGGGGCTCCCTCCTGCCACACTGGGACCCCGGCCAGTGCGGGGCTGGGGCTGGGACAGGGGCGCTTTGGCCAAGTCTTGGAGAGGAAACCAACAGCCTTCCCGAGCGCTGACCGAGGCCGAGGGCAGGTGCCAACACTACCCCTTGGTAGGCCTGGCGCTGCCTGGACGGCGCTGGGCCGTGGTCCCCACCAGGCCCTCCCTCGGTCCTTGATCTGTTTGCTCCTGCAGAGGAGGGCACTTTGTGAGACCCCTGGGCCCTTCTGCCACGACTGTGCCTGTGGGGTCCCCACCGTTCCCCGGCTGTCCGTGGTCACTCCCTGGACGCCACGTCCCCCCTCCCACCTGTGGCTTCCTGTGGGCTTCGGAAAGGCTGCTCTGACGCCACGAGGTGCTGCCCAGCCTCCTGACTGCCTCTGCCCCGTGCCCCCCCCCCCCCAGGCACCGTGGGGTCAGCATCTTGGCCCTGGGAAGCACCACCCCCGCTTCACCCCTGCCGAGCCCCGCAGCCGCACTGCAGCCTGGGTGCTGCCGGGAGAGCCATGGCAGGACCCCACCTCTTCGGCCCTGCAGGAACACATTTCACTGTTTGCCCAGCTGTGCAGAGGGCCAGCAGGAGCACCGGACAAACGGAAAAGGCCAAACTTTCATATGATTGGTTTAATTTTTTTTTCAGCAGGAGAAAAAAGAATAAAGTTACAAGATTCTTTTAATATTCTCACAATGTTAAAACTAAAACTGAGCTCTAGGCTATGTGTGTAAGTAAATCTAGAACACAAAAGGGTTAAATAAGATTTTCTCTTTTAAAGATACAAGAATTTAAGCTTTCCTTACATGGAACAAACTTCACAGAACAGACACTGCAGGGAACAAGCCCCTCCCTCCCTCCCGACCCCAGCTCCTCCAGCGGGCGGTGACCGCAGGCCTCTGCCCGGTGCGGCCGGCCGGCTCCCCGCACTCCTTCGGCCCCTGCTGCCTCCAAGCAGCAGCCTGGGTGGGGCCTGAGGCGGCTGGGAAGGGCTCGGGTCGGAGCTTGGCGGGGGGCCTAGGCTGGGCGCCTCACTGAGGGTGGCCAGGGAGTGGCCGAGGGCCGTGGCTTGGCGACAGTGGTGAACGCTGGGCAGACCCGGCCCCCGCCCTGGGCCGCCCTAGAGCACGACACCGGTCTGGTCCTGAAGCGAGAATTAAGGCTGGAGATTCCGCAGCGGGTGCCACTCTGGTGGGGTGGGGGGTGGGAAGAGCATGATTTCCGGGTTCAGTATCTCGGATGCAGCAGCGGCTGCAGTGGCAGACGCCCAGCTGTCACTCTGCACTCAGCTGGACTGCCTGCTGTTCTACCAGAAGGAGAGCTGCCGGGCTGAGCTCGGCCGTCAGTAGCCTGTGTGAGGGCGGGCCGCACCGCCTCTGCTGGAGCCTCCTGATCAGAGGGGGGCGCTGGCCCTGCTCCCCCCGGCCCAGGCTCTCGAGGGAATCCCAATTCTGTCTGCCCAGCTCCAGCCCACCTGACTGGTAATCGTTTCTGAACACAGCGCAGCCAGGCCTGCCTGGCCCGAGCTGCGGCAGCACGGGCTGAGAGGCAGCCCCCACAGCCACCCAGCACAGCAGACACCACTGCCGCCGCGGGGCCGGGCCACGGCCATGGCCACCATGCCAGGGACAACCCAGACACGACCCCGCTGCCTGGGAAGCAGGCTGCCTCCCCTACTAAACCTGCCAGGAGAGGTGCGGACTGGCTGTCCCGGGCTGTGGGGCTGCATAGAAAGGAACGTGGAGGCCTGCAGCGTCCTCCGCCGGGCGGGAAGCGCAGGGTCGATGGGCAGCTGCCCCCGCACGTCTGCTTCCTGGTGGCTCTGAGACGTCTCTGCGAAAGAGCTCCCCACCTGGAAATCCGGCCGCAGACCCGGCCGAGCTGTGCCGCCATGAGCCTTACTGATCACGGCCAGATCCCTGCACTTGGCAACTGGCGCACGCTGGCGGCTGCTCGTGACCACGGATCCTGTGTAGAAAAGGTGGGTCTCGGGCGTGGACTAGTCTTGAGTGGAGCTAATTTTCAAAGTGAGGTTACGGTTTCTCTTCTTGTGTGATGAGTTTTTTCTTAGCAAGTCAGGTAAAAAAAATTCTCTAAGAATCTGTCCCCACCCCCATTTCCAGCTCTGTGGGAGAGCAAGGCCACCACCCAGCCCGGCCAATCTCAGTAGCCCCCTGTGGCCAAGGCACACATGGCCATCAGGTCTCCTGGCTACTGGGACTAAGGACAAGTGAAGAGGTGAAAGGCCGAACACTAAACAGAGTTCCTGGCAAAGCCGTGTGCGTCGTGGGCGCTCCCCCGCGCCGCTCCTCGGTGGCCTCCGCGGCTCCGGCCGGAGCGCTCTCCGCTTAAGGCGTATTCAGTTGGACTCCAGCAGTGACAGGTATGTGGTGTTGCTTTAAGTCCACTAGCCATGCTCAAAAAAAAATATTCTTCATGTTTTAATTTTATACAATGGCTAGCAGGCACCTTAGTAACCAGCCAGAAATCAATTTCAACCACCATCAACCCCTAAACTACAGTACCAGGATGGCTGGCTAAGGACAGGAAATGGACTGGCTGCAGTCTGCCGCGTGCCCAGTACAAGGTGTCTGGCTGACGTTGTCCTACGTAAGGCTAACATTAGTGAACTAAGAACAGCGTCGCGTGGCGGCCGCGCGGGCCCTCAGGAGCACCCCTCCCCGATGCGCTGGCAGGAGCGCCCCACTTTCCGGTCCAGTTTCACCATTTTCATGATGGCTTCCTCTCGGCCGCGGCCCATGTGGTCAAAGGTACAGCCGTGCTGCTCGGGGAGGCGATGCAACATACAGAACACGTAACCTGCAGGGCGGGAGAGAGCAGACAGAGTCAGGGTGCCCAATGCCCCACGCCTCGCCCCGGCCCTGAGCACAGGACCCCGAGTCCCTCCCCACGACAAGAGGGCCAGCAGCTCACAGGCAGGGGCTGCCCAGAACCTGCCCTGCCGGCTCTGAGGGTGGACCCCAGCATGACCGCTGCAGCAACACAGCCCCCCTCCTGGGAACAAATGGGCCGTGACCCGTCCCTGGACACCACCGCTCCCAGGAGGCGAGGTGGGAGAGAAACGGTTAGGACCTAAATTACATTCTTGCTCCTGGCAGGGGTGGTGGGAGTGATCAAACCTCAGCCCACCAGAGCGGGGGTCTGAAAGCAAAATGCATGCTCTCAAGCGCCGGGAGAGGGAACACACGCAGCACAGGAGCGAGCCTGATGCTTCTCTCTCCACCTTGAGGGCGGCCGCTGCAGAGGCCGATGGCTTGGCAAACATCAAGACTGCCCGTTGGCTAGGGCGCAGGGCTGAGGGGAGGCCTGCAGTCCAGGTGAAGCTCCTCTGGGCCTCAGGGAGGCAGCACGAAGCTGCATCAAGCGGTGGCCCGTTCCCTTCCTGCCTCCCCGTCCATTTCCAAGGCAGGCTGAGAGGTGCAGGCAGCACAGACCCCTGAGCCCGCGGCGGCCGCCTGGCCCTCCCAGGGCGGGCGGGCGAGCAGCACAATACGGGCGCTCCTCACCACCTCTGCATCTGGCAACACCTCCAGGTGACTCCAAACCTGCTCCTATCCCTTCTCCCCCCTGGACTTTGGGAACAGCCTGCCCCAGCCATCCGGCTCCCCACTCACTTCCTAAGCCCAGACCTAGCCCTAGAGAATGGTGGGCGCCCCGCACCAACCGTGACTCATCCATCCCCACGTTCTCGTCTTGTCTTTCTGGAGATACAGAGGCTGTGATTTGAGAACGGAAGTCGACTGAAGACTAAGTGGCCAGGGCCATGAGTCTCCGGAGCCTTAGGGTTTGCCTGCAACCGTGCACAGCCTGCGTGCAAGCCAGCGGGGCCCGAGCAGCCAGGCCGGGGCGCACGCTGTGCGAGCACACACGATGAACGGCTGCCCGGGGAGACTAGGGCAGCAGGTTTGACTCTAAATTGGGAATGAGTTTAAGGAGAACAGAGATGAAATCTGTGTCTCCCGAGAAGCTGAGCTCCCACTTGGTCCAAAAGCAAAGTTAAGATTAATGAGCTCATGTGTTACAGTTACTGATAAGTTCATTACTTGAGATACTGGATACCAGTTGTCTTTCTCCTAAAGGATTCCACAGAAGCAGCGTGGACAGCCTCAATATGTGCCTCCATCTAACGAGCAAAATCATCTGCTCAGAGCCGAGCCCACCTGGTGCGGGAGAAGCTGCTGCCGGGGCGGGCCTGGGGCAGGGGCACAAGCAGGCTGGCTCGGTTCTGTCTGCGGACATTGTTGTGACCAGTGCTGTACTTCCGGACGCACGCGCACACACACACACACACACACACGACCCCGGGATGCTTCAGAAGGCCCTGGGGGCGCTTGTCTCCCCCTGAACAGTGCAGGCTGAGTAAAAGCAACAGGAAGTGCGTGGCCCCTGGAATGAACAGCTCCTGGCTCAGCTTCCCACCACCTCAGTGGTTCAGGCAGCCTGGGGCGGAGGGGAGAGGCTCCACTGTCTGCTTAGACCGCCTTCTACCAGCGAGAGGCAGCCCGCTGTGTCTGCCAAGGAAGGAAACGGGTGACAACCACAGCAACGCCCCCTGAAATCGTCTCTCGCCACCCAGATTCTTCATCCAGCCAAAAACATAATATTCCTCTGCTCGGGTTCTATGCACCTGTCAGACACACCCTGACACTTAGCTGTGACTTCTGAAAGCTGAGAACTATCCAACAGCAGCTGGATGTGGGGGGCAGCACTGGTGGCAGTTGTACTATGCGGCGCCGTGATTCACTGGGGAAACGTCCGTGGGGCCTTGAGAAGGCTAACTTTCCAAGCTGCTGCACCGAGGTTATCAGATGGCAAAAATTAGGCTCACTTCTCTTCCAGACAGGATCCTTCCCTAAAGGAAGTTACGAGGTGGAACTTGTCCCAGAGACGGTGGCCAATGGCTACATGCGTTTTGCTGTCGGCATCTGGAGTGGGTTACAGGGGCTGGCAGACGGGGGAAGGAGGGAACGCCAGGTGGGTGGGATGAATCACATCCTCTCTTCCTGGTACCCACAGAGCTGTTTCCAGAAGTCACTGCGGGTGTCACCAACTTTCAATTACGCTCTGATCCCACTTGGGAGCCAAGCTGGGCACGGAGAGTTGAGTCCAGGCTGCTGTGGAGGATGGCCGTGCTCAACGTCGGTGGTGAGCACAGTCCCGCAGCACAAGCAGAGTTACGACTGGGCTCAGTTAGGCCGGCCTCAACACTTCCACACCATTCACTGGGAATCACCCGTCCTCCCCACACAGGGCCACAGGAGACGGTGCCCGGAGGAGCCGAGAACGTAAAGGGCACAGAGCTGGTCTGCTGAACTGGGGCTCTGGCCCCGCCACTATCATCCAGAGCCCCACCATGCTTTCACCCTTTTACACGGAGCCAAATCCACTCGCCCCCTGGCGCATCAACCCTACATCTACACTCTGACCATTCAAGAGCATGTTACCGGCAGAAAACAAACATGCTCTTGTTTAATGCAGCTACAGAGCCGAGAGACAGAGAGGGATGGGGACAGGGTATTAGGACCAGAAGAGCTCACCTCCAAGGACAGGGAAACAGCGAAGGCCAGCGTGACCTGTCACTAATCGGAGCCCCGTCCCTGCCAGGCCACATGACCTGCCACGCTGCTCCGGGAGCCCAGGTCACTGGATTTCCATGAAATACTGGCCCAGGAGCGAGCTGCAGGGCTCCCTGAAGGCCGCCTGAGCTATACTCAGCAAATCCACACAAAACACGCGAACTTGTGTGGGCACCTCTTTGCTGGCTGGCGCTGGAGAGCAACTTGGGAGGGGCCTTGATTAAAAGGGAGGGTGAAGCAGCAGCTCTCCAGGCGTTCTGCCCCACAGCCCAGCCTTCCGTGCCTCACTCCCTGCCACTGGCCTGGCTGGCCTCTGCCAGGCCAGGCTGGGCCTTGTGAGGAGGCCCTGCCCCAGCGGGTCGTCCCAGGCCCCTGCCACTGTCCTGACCCTCCCCAGCACTCCAGCAGCACTGTCATCCTGCCGAGTGTGGTGGTGGGTGGTGGGGTACGTGGGATAGAAGGGAGGAGACAGACACATGCCCAGACAGCCACGGTGCTGACCACTGCCTGGAGGCTGTCACCCCAGGGCCTGCTCAGGCTGGGGCTGTGACAGCGAGAGAGGACAAGCAGAAGCTCCCTGTACGGCATAAGGCACACAAAACAAACAAAAATACCCCAAACACAGCAAAAATCCATTCCAGGCCTGCCTAACCCTCTGCCCTGAGCGTGCCGGCTGAAGGAGGTGCTGGCACCCGCACTCTGAGCAGAGGAGCCTCGGCGTTCTCAGTGGAGGAGCCTGCTACACACCGAGCTGGCCCTCCTGCCACACAGACCCGAGGATGAGCAGTGCCCCGCGGGCCTTGGAAACACAACTGCAGCAGAAAACTGCAACTGAGGCTCATGCTAAGACTCATAAAGGCTGGACATGCAGGGCTTTAAAAAGAATGCTCATTTGGCTGGCGCCGCGGCTCACTAGGTTAATCCTCCGCCTGTGGCGCCAGCACACCGGGTTCTAGTCCTGGTCGGGGTGCCGGATTCTGTCCCGGTTGCCCCTCTTCCAGGCCAGCTCTCTGCTGTGGCCAGGGAGTGCAGTGGAGGATGGCCCAAGTCCTTGGGCCCTGCACCCCATGGGAGACCAGGGTAAGTACCTGGCTCCTGCCTTCGGATCAGCACAGTGCGCCAGCCGCAGTGCGCCAGCCGTGGCGGCCATTGGAGGGTGAACCAACGGCAAAGGAAGACCTTTCTCTATGTCTCTCTCTCTCACTGTCCACTCTGTCAAAAAAATAAAAATAAAAATAAAATGCTCATTTGGCAGGAAGCAAATTTCTGACCTGACCCTACTACAGCTTTTAAACATAACATCTAAATCTCACCTACAGCTAAACTTCACCTCTGTTTATCCAGGGAGGAGTACATGAGAGCAATATACACAAATGCCATCAGCAGGCAAAATGTACCCCATCACCCAACACCCTTGCTCTACATACTACGTAGTTAAAACAACACATCCTATTTCATAAACTTGTGTTCAAAAATCAAGAACAGGCGCTGATGCTGTGGCGTATAGGGTTAAGCCTCCACCTGTGACACTGGTATCCCATATGGGCACCAGCTTGAGTCCTGGCCACTGTACTTCCAATCCAGCTCTCTGCTATGGCCTGAGAAAGCAGTGGAAGATGGCCCAAGTGCTTAGGCCCCTGCACCCACATGGGAACTCCTGGCTCCTGGCTTTGGATCAGCCCAGCTTTGGCAGTTGAGACCATTTGGGGAGTGAACCAGCAGACAGAAGACCTCGCTCTCTGTCTCTCACCCTCTCTCTGTAACCCTGCCTCTCAAATAAACAAATCTTTAAAGAAAAAAGGCAAGAACAATTGCTGCCCATGAATATTCTGGAAGCTTTGTGGCACAGCGAGTTAAGCTGTTGCCTGCAACGCTGACACCCCTATGAGTACTGGTTACAGTCCTGGCTGCTCTGCTTCTGATCCAGTTCCCTGCTAATGCACCTGGGACAGCAGCAGAAGATGCCCACGTGCTTGGGTCCCTGCCACCTACATGGGAGACCCAGATGGAGTTCCTGGCTGCTGGCTCTGGCCTGGCCCAGCCCCAACCATGATGGCCACTTGGGCAGTAAACGAGCAGATGGAAGAGCCCTGTCACTCACTCTCTAACTCTTTCAAACAAATCAGTCTTTTAAAAAAGAACAACATTCTGAGGTCACCACCCAACCACTGCAGTGTCCCAGGAGCAAGTCTGTGTCTTCTCTGTGTTGTAGGCGCGGGTGCTGGGGACAGGTAATCTGGTATCTGCCAGTTTCCTCCCGCTACTCACCCCCCAGAGGAAGGCTACGGAGTAGGGGCTGAGCTGGGGAAGCAGGTGACCAGGAGCTGCAGCATTAGAGAGGAGCTCCCTACATGGTGCCCAAGGCGGGCCCCGCTCCCAGCCCCGCATTTCCCTCCACACCCTAAGAATGGAGCAGTGGTGAGAACTGTCCTTGTCCATGGACTGTCCTTGGAGACACAAAGAATGTGACACCGAAGTTCACATCCAAAGCCTGAGCCAGCACAGACAGGCAGGCTGCTCACCAGCTTATCCCGGAGCAGAAAGCACCGTCTGGAGAGAGTCGGGGGCTCTGGGCCCGGCCCCGGCTGCACTTGGAACACCTGCTTTCTGGCGGATCCCTCACGCGAGGCTCCCCCAGGTGGCGGTCCTATGAAAGCTACACCAGGGCAGCTCAGCTCCAGCTGCCCTGGCGTTTCTCACTCACTTCCAAGCTATGTTTTACACTTTCCTGCTCATCTGAATCTCAAACTGTCAGAGGTTCAAACAGAACCTAAACATCCTGACAGCCGTGGGGACCGAGCTCTGTCCCCTCATCTGGTGCTGGGCAGTGTGTCCAGCTCCAACACAGGTGACCCAGACCCCTCCTACGATGTGCAGGTGGGCGCCAGGACAGAGGACTCACTGAACACTTCCCTGAGCTTCCTGCGGTAACCCTCTACGTCTCAACTCATTCACAGGGGACACCTGCTATCTACAGTGTCTATTTCAAATATAAATGACAAATATGTCCAGCCCACGTGTCTAAAATGACCAGGCAAGCTCATTTAAAAAAAATCACTTTTTTTTCCCCAAACAAGCTAAAAGTTTCCCAAACCTGGGGACAGCTCACTGACCTCCTGGCTCATTTGTGAGTACATGTGGGGAACAGCAGGCGGGTCCCAAGAAGCATGCTGGAAGTTATTAGCCATTTATACTGCCACAGGCAGCAATCCCTGGGTTATACCACATCCAGTGACCCTGTGCCCAAGGCTGAGCTTGGAGCACAAAACCGTTCAAGGAGCTAACAACGCATTGTATTTTGTCAGGCCCAGCGCACAGGCCCAGCAGCTCAGGTGTTTCGGGCGTGGGCTGCATCTGCTCCACGTTCTCCCCCAGCCTGGCCTCGCAGATGGGGAACGACATTCTGAGAAAGGGAGCTGGGTTTGCTGACACAGTCTGCTGATGCGCTGTAAAGCAAGCCAGTCATTCAGACCCAGGTCAGCCGCCCACAGCGCTGGCACCAAAGCCACAAGGAACCATCAAGCGAGGCACACATCTCTTTCTCAAAGAAAAGCCCACTCTACTCAACAACTTAAGAAAAACCAATAACTCATACTGAGAGCATTCGAAAACAGAAGACTCATCTGTTTTTCCCCAAATTGATTAGAGCCCATTACAGACAAGCTAAATGTCAGAACACAAGAGCAGAAGGCAAAGATACGCAAGCCTTGAGCAAAGACCCCCTAAGTTAACCGCGCAGTCGGCAGTGCTGCGCGGCCTCCCCCGGCACACGCGTCACAGCCTCCGAGGGCGCACGGTCAGCAGTGCTGACAGAAGAAAACTGCCTCGGGCCAGCTTAGAGTGGCTTCCACTGAGCGCGTGCACACGTCGTTTCAAAGGTACAAAACCATGCGGCGCTGCGGATCATCCTACGCTGGCGCTCAGGCGCCCCCAAACTTGCACGATCTTGAATGACCTCCTTCCTCTGCGTGTGGGGAACGTGTGCCATGTTCCAGGAACGCCCCTCCCATCTCCAACTCAAGAAGCCTTCTCTTTACCCGACAGTCTCAGAGTAAATCACACCTACTCACACGTGTCCCCACCTAGGCAAAGCCCGTTTCCAGCGGACAGGTGGACAGGGTGCCCCTCACCACGGAAGACACTGTGACTTGTACAAACTCTCCTGCCAGCGAGTCTGTTAACCCCCAGTGCGTAAGGAGAAGGGCAGGCTGCAGGCTCCTCTTCGCTGGCCTGTTTCATCTTGAGATGAACGTATATTTAAAACCCAAGAGAAAATGCCCATGGCAGTTTCTGCCGCAGGAACAATGACTTGCTCTTTCAAACACCACTTCATCTCAGTAGCTGTAAGCAGGTGGCATGAACCTTTTGGTACCCAGGGCACTTTTAGGGGCCCACCACCCCAGCAGGCACCTGCACTCCTGTTGTCCTTGCTGCTCCATCTCCCACACACGGCCTCTAAATAGACCCCCAGGAGACCCGTGCAATGCTGTCAAGAAACTCCTGGTTTGGGGGCAACCTTATTCTCGGCAGGCTGTGGGTTTGTTTGGCCTTCTCTTTCGGCATTTCCTTGTCCTTTAAGATAATTATTTCTCTGAACAGGCATTTAGCCTCGTGGAGAAGAGTGCTGGGGTTCATCACAGGCTCCTTCAATGCAGAGCCGGGCGGCAGTGGTGCGGGCTCAGGGAATTGGGCCCCTGCCACCCAGGCGGAGACCTGCTTACACTGCTGGCCCCCAGCTTCAGTGCTGGTCTAGCCTTGGCTACTACAGGCATTCCAGGAGTGAACAGGAGCTCTTTCTCTGTCTCTCAAAAACAAAAAGAACATCTTCCTATCTTTATAAAGGCACCAAAGGGATATATTAAAGAAAGGATGGCTCTTCAATAGATGGTGCTGGGGAAACTGGACAACCACACACAGAACAATGAAAATACCCTCTCACCATATAAAAACAGGAACCAAAAAGGGATTGAAGACCTAAATGTAAGATTTGAAACTATGAAACTACTAGAAAACATATAGAGGAAATATTTCAAGACATAAGTATACACAACAATATTTTGGGTAACACCCGGAAAGCGCAGGCAACAAAAGCAGAAACAAACAGGATTATATCAAACTAAGACGCTTCTGCACAATGAACAACAGAGTCAAGAGACAACCCGCAGACTGGGAGAGAACACCTGCAAGCCACACACCTGACGGGACTCACAGCTAGGCTATACAAGGAACTAAAACAAAACACAAAAAACTCAAATAATCTGACTGCAAAATGGGCAAAGGATCTGAACAGACATATCTCAAAAGACAACATACAAACGGCCAATGTGAGGGAAATGAAAATTAAAACCACAATGAGACACAATGTCACTCCAGTAAGAATGGCTATAACCAAGAAAATAAAAAATAAATGCTGGGGCCAGTGCTGTGATATAGTAGGCTAAAACTCCACCTGTGGCATCCCACATGGGCGCCTGTTCTAGTCCTGCCTGCTCCTCTTCCGATCCAGCTCTCTGCTATGGCCTGGGAAAGCAGTGGAGGATGGCCCAAGTGCCTTCGCCCCTGCACTCACGTGGGAGACCCGGAGAGGGCTCCTGGCTCCTGGCTCCAGATGGGCTCAGCTCCAGCTATTGAGGTCACTTGGGGAGGGGGATGAAGAGTGAACCAGCAGATGAATGACCTCTCTCTCTCTGTCTCTCCCTCTCTGTGACTCGGCCTCTCAAATAAATATATCTTAAAAACAAATGGTTGGGCTGTGCATATGGAAAAAAAAAAAACAACAAACGCTGGTGAGGACGCAGAAAAGGGGGGGCCTCTTACACACTGTTGGTAGGATGTAAATTAGAATAATCATGGAAATCAGTAGTGAAGATTCTTCGAAAACCAGAAATACAACTGCTACATGATCCAGCAGTCCCACTTCTGGGCACAAGCCTGAGGGAAACGGTGCCAGCATGACACTCGCCTGTTCCCCGCAACACTATTCACAACCGCTGAGATGCGGAATCCGCCGAGTGCCGTGTCAGTGAATGAACGCATAAAGAAAGTGTGGTGTAGGAACACAATGGGGTATCATTCAGAGTTTAAAAAGAAGAAAATTCTGTCATTAAGGTAACACAGAACTAGAGGACAAAACAGTAAATGAAGTCAGGCAGAGACAAATACCATGTCTTCTTATTCTCATATGTAGAGGTTAAAAAGGTTGATCTAGAAACTGTGAGAGCAGTGGTCATGAGAGGCTACTGCGGGTGAGGCGGTGGGGAGCAGAGGGCGACTGAACCGTTCAAGGAGCAGTCAGTGCTAGTGTTCTCCAGCACGGTGAGCTCCTTCCCCACAATCCACCACCCAGCTACACAAAAGTCCATGAGGAGCCCGAGAGTCCCAAGACGAAAGAACGGTCACTGTGAAGGAGATGGAAACCCTAATGCTGACCTGATGAGATCATCAATTCTACACTCATCACATCACCACATGACACTCCGAAAAAATCACAGTAAGTTTTTAATTATTTTAAAAGATTATTTTCTCAAACAGAACAGTTTCCTGTAAAACCAGTTCCAAGCCATAGTGGAGGTGAGAAAAAGGGCTGCACTCATCCCACCTAAGAGCCGCTGAGGGCACAGCCTGGGCCGCAGGTGACTCGGGCTCCTGGCACAGGGCTCGCCAGGGAACCGTGCCTGAGGCAGCTGACCGTGTCCAGAACAAGCGGGGAAGGCACAAACGTCTCCCCCAGCTCTGGCTGCGGGCTTTCCCGCCACACCCGCACTCAGGGGAACAGAAAGAGGACAGACAGGAGTTGGCGGAGACTCGAGCTTTCGTCCCCGCCTTGCTGCACAGGTGAACCTCAAGTTCTTTTTCAGGGTAATCTAGTAAGCAGTGGGTGGCTCTGGGTCCCAAATACCCAATTCAGGTTCCGGCTGTGCCACCCTGACAGTTGTATGACTAAGGGAAAGCCATTTAACTTTTCAGAGCCTTGCTGTCTGCCATAAAGTGAGGCTGTTATGGGCATGAACGATAGAATGCCCGGGGCTGACACTGTGACGTAGTGGTAGTGGATAAAGCCACTATCCGCAATGCCAGCATCCCGCACAGGCACCAGTTTGAGAGAGACCCGGCTGCTCCACTGCTGCTCCAGCTCTCTGCTGTGGCCTGGGAAGGCAGCAGAAGATGGCCCAAGTGCTTGGTTGGGCACCTGCATCCACATGGGAGACCTGGAAGAAGCTCCTGGCTCTGGCCTGGCCCAGTGCTGGCCATTGTAGTCATTTGGGGAGTGAACAAGTGGGTGGAAGATGCCCCCACTTCCTCTCTCTCTGTAACTTTGACTTTCAAATAATAAAATAAATAAATAAATCTTTTTCTTAAAAAAAAAAAAAAAGACAAAAGAACGCCCAAGCAGCACACGGCCCACACTCAGGGAATGTCGGCACTCCCTGGGCTGACAGCACGGCTCCCAGGTCTCCTCCCACTCACGCCTATTCCTTCCTCTCGTACCCACTCCTGCCTTCCACTCTGAATCTGGCTCCCTTTTCCTTTGAGAAGCCACAGCTGACAAAGGAGAAGGAACACGGTCTTCCTCTGTGCACGTGATACGCGAGTTTCCCATCTCCCTCCTCAAACCTGTTTTAGACTGTAAATGCGTGCTAGGTGACAAGCTCCGTAAAGATTTCTGTTGAAGATATGCAAATGTTAGGGAGACCTGATTTCAATATATGAAGACTACACAGGGCAGCCTGGAAAGCACTCAGTGGTTAGGGACATCATGAAAGGGACACGGGAACTTCCCAAGGACGGCCGACAGCAGCTTTTCTGCGCCCGTGGGGCACCTCCACAGGCACAGCCGAGGATTCTGCACGCCTCTCACAGCAGCGGCAGAGCACGCGTATTTCAAGTGCAGTCACGTTCGGACTGTGCGTCTGAAGAGCCTGCGTCTGTTTCCCTGTCAGGCTGAGAGCTGTGGTGACGGGATGGGCTAGAGGCACTCCGCAAACAACCTGGGCCATCTACGCGGTCCCCCAGACTGTAGCAGCACCAGTGCGCTCGCTTTACGTGCTGCTCGGCACCGCGGTCACTGCAAAGGGTCAGCCAGAGCAGCCTCCGGGCACAAGCCTGCTCCCCCTTTCAGGAAATCTGAGCTTTGTGTGGTCCACTGCTACAGGAGGTGGGGGTGGGAGGGGCTGGCAACTGGATTCTCCCTGTTCATTTGCTTAAACGTCCTTTCCCTGGAGGGAAGAGGCTTTCTCAGGGGAGAAGAATGGCTAGCTGGCCGTGGGGGTTCCAATTTAAAGTCAGACCACAGACCACAGTTAAAGCTCCCACTATCTGGACAGACAGTCCACCGAAGGATCCTCCATTTCCTGTGTGGAGGAAATTTGATAGCTCAGTCCCATTACACGATAGGGGGTGGAGGGGGCGCGGTGTGCACATTTCACCAAATGCGTAAGATCAACACCCCGAACCAGGACTGAGACCCGCCAAATCCAGTAACTCCCCCCGCCCCTTCCTAACTCTCAGCAGCCCTCTCGCTCTGTATTCAGTCATCTGCTTGGTATCCTGGCTGTGTAAGACTTGAAACATCTGAACTAGACACTTGCTGCTTCCCCCAAACCTGCTTCTCCCTCAGCGCCTCCCACTCCGAGAGCTCCCTGCAGTCAGCGGCTCACAGCACAAACCCTGGAGCCCCACTGCCGGCCTCCCTCCTCTTCACCTCAATTACAAGCCCTGTGGACCCCGTTTCCAAAAATCCAACCCATTCACTTCTTTCCTTCTCTACTGCCACCACCTTGCCAAAGTGACTGCAACTAGGTGGCCGTCCCACATCAAATCCGTCTTCATCACAGCAGCCAAAGGGGTCAGGGGTCGGACACTCACTCCTCCAGGGTACCTTAGTGCCGTCTCCCCTGATTACAACACAAGCAGCACATTTTGCCCCGGCTTCCTCTTTCACTCCCCTTATGCTGTGCAGCCCCATGCACTCCCCATTCCAGGATCACGGACTCCTAGCTAAGTTCTTGCTTACTCAGCATTAGCCCCAGGAAGCCTCTCCTTGACCCTCAGACCAGGTCAGGGCTCCTGTGCCATGCTGGGCTTCTTCCAGCACTCGTCTCAGTTCCAGTTTTAGGGTCACTTGTGTGAAGTCTCTTTCGTTTAACACATCTCCCCTTCGTTTAACACGTCTCCCCGAACAGATTTCATGAAATTGAGGCCCACATTTCTGTCATTTATCTCATAGCCCCCATGCATAGAACAGTGCTTGGCTCATTCAAAATACTCTGGTTGGGTGAACAAATGAGAGGTTACAAAGAGATTGTGGTCCACCAGACAGGCAAAGGCCAACCAGGAGTCAGTGACCCAATGCAATATCCTCACCCTAACTTCTCAACAGCACTGGCCCACCTTCCCCTGCTTCTTCAAATATTCTTCTTTCTCTGAGATGTAACACCCCTGAATTTTCTCCCCCCTCGCTGGCTGGGGCTCCATGGGACCCTTTACTGGCTTTTCCTCTGAGAACCACCCCAGAATGAAGTCCTCCTGCGTTCCCTACTTTCATATTCCCTCCCTTATGTGATCTCATCCAGATTTAAGGCAGTAATTGTGTGATGCCTCTTGAGTTCACACCATGAATTCTTCCCCTGAAAATCCAAACTCTGATATGTTGATACATTGATATGGCCAGTTTGGCTCACAGGGACCTCAACTGTAACACATTCAAACAGAGCTCTTCATTCCTCAATCCCTACCATTCGTCTGCTTCAATGAATGGCAATAAAACCACCTGGCTGCTACTCAGATCACTCAGGATCCTTTTTTACTTTAAATTATGTACTCAGGCATCCATTCACGAGAGTGAAAGCAAGTGAGAGCTCCTGACTGCTGTTTTACTCCCCAGATGTCCTAGGTGGCCCCAGGCCAGGGGCTGAAGTCTGCAAACTCCATCCCGTCTCCTACATGCAACTTGGGCCACCACCTGCTGCCTCTCCCAGGTCTGTGCTAGCAGATCCAGGGTTCTAGCCCAGCTACCGTGATCCGGGACACAGGCACCCGACAGGCACCGTTAACCACAGGTCCATGCCCGCCCAGGACTCCTCTATTCCTTATTCCTCACACTGTTAAACTGACATCTAAGTGATCTCCTGAATCTACCCTGCTTCTACGTCATGCAAAGTCACTGTGGCAGGAATGTGCTCAGTATGCTGACGAACAGAAGGAAGGCCAGCAGAGCCAGGGTGCAGCGAGCACTAGGGCTCCACCATGGCTTGCTCAACCCTCACCGAGTTGCCCCACCCCTGCCTTCGCTGCCCTGTAAGCCTTCCCTCTCAGGGCAGTTAGATCTTTTTAAAAAATACTAAGTGACTGAGATTACTTGGTTCATATTTGCTATAGTTCCTCTCTGAATAAATAATAGGAGTGAAAAATTCAAACTTTCTAAAGTGACATTCAGGTCTCCTACCCCATCCTGTTACCCTCCTCAGAGTCCAAGCGACCATCTCCACCAGTTTTTATGTATTCTTTAGTCTGCATGCATACACAAACATTTATGTTTCTCTCCCAAAGGGATAGTCCTAAAATGTACATCGGATCAAATCACTGTTTTGTTTAAAACCCCGCAGCATCTTCTAGAATAATAAACTGCTTGCAAAGCCCTACAAGCTGGCACTCTGTGCTCCGCCACACGGGCCAGCGTTCTGTTCTTACACAGAGTTGTGGGGAGCAATCCGGACTAGACTAATTAGGACTTATTCTATGCATCTGCTCTCCCACAATGTGGCGCTGGGAGAGAAGTAAACAGCTTCCGCACAGCTGCCTCCAGTTCAACCAATTAACTGTAGGACTTGCTCCTGATTGGAGAGCAGCGTACTCAGCCGAGTTGGGATTGGCGGAGGAGGACTATAAAGGAGGAGAGAGACGGCATGCACCGGGAACATCTATGGGGAACATCTAGCTGAAGGAACACCCGTGCAGCCCCCGAGAGAACCGGCCGGCGGTGTGCCGCTCCCCTGCGGAAGTGGGGAATGCGGCCAGGGGGAACTGCCCTTCCACGGAGGTGGAAGGGATAGTAGCCAACCCGGGAAGAACCAGCAGCAAACCCGGGGAGGGCCGAGCAGACGAAAGAACAGCGCAGGGTCCTGTGTTGCTCCTCCACGAAGAGGGGGAGCGACATAATGGTGCCGTGACTCGGATAGGAAACCTGACTCGGATAGAAAACCTAGGACGGATAGGAAACTTAGGAGGAAAGACCGGGAAGAATTGGGAAAATATCGGAGAGAGAGACTAGCAAACAGCCTAGGGAAAAGCCGGACGAAAGAGGTGCCGGAGGAAGCTGTTGAAAGCCTAGGCATAGACTCGGATACGGACTACGGGGGGAAGCTGGGAGAAATCTCTAAGGTCAAAAGCGAAAGTGAAAGCTAGAACAAACAGACTCGGATGCGGACTGTGGGGAGAGGCCAGGAGAAATGAGGGAGGAATATCGTTGGAAGAAAACTTAGGGAAACATACCGGGTAGAGAAAAATGTTAGGGAAATTGAAGCCGCGGGGGGCAGGCCGAGGCGGAGACGAAAGCCACTTTGGGGTTCTCAGGTTAGCCCGGGAATAGGGGGCGAAAAGTTGAAACCAGAAGCTGAGACGTAAGCCAGATTGGGATCCGTCTGATTAGCCCGGGGAGCAAAGGACGGGAAGCCAGATCGTGGGGCGGAGACGTACGCTGGGTTGAATTCGCCAGGCTAGCCCGGGGAACTTAGATTGAATCCTAGTGGCGGAGACGCAAGCTACGCTGTGTTACTCGCGGAAGCCGCCGCGTGCAGAGAGAGCACGGGGCGTGAATAGATAGGGAACGCTGGCGTAGGCCGTGGTTCAGACGCAAAAGGGTTAAGCGTGGAGACCGCGGACCGCGCAAAGCCGGGAAGCCGCGCAGAGAGGCGCGCGGGCTGAAGCGGCGCAGAGCCGGGAACCCGCCGGCGGGGTGAGGTGCCGGAAAGCCGCAGGGATAAGAGAAACAGAAGTTTGGAAGTGAAGTAAAAGAGAAATGGGAATGCTGGAAGATAGAAGTGAAATGGGAGAGGTAGGAATGCCCGGAGATAGAGAAATAGAGAAAAATAAGGCCTCCCCTCAACATGCCAATTAGAAGGCTTGGATTCGGTCTGCCCGATTAGTGAGGCGATGAGCACCTGGGTGGCTAGCCGCAGGTCACCGAAGACAGGCACGAATTAACATCAGTAAGGCTTCCCCACAATACAACAATATTAAGCTTGGATTCGGTCTGCCTGATTTAAGGCGGTAAGCGCCAGCAAAGCTCGACCAGAGTATGAGCTGCAGGTCACCGAAGATAGGCACAAACCAACACTAATAAGTCTCCCCCACAATACGGCAATGAGAAGGCTTGGATTCGGTTTGCCTGATAGGTTTTGTAAACACCTGCAGGCAGTTCTAGCAGAGCAGAGTATGCGCTGCAGGGCACCGAACACAGGCACGCATCAGCGCCTAAAAACCTCCTCACAACATGGCGAAGAGAGGACCCGGATTCGGTTTGCCTGATGGATAGGACTTGTAAGAGCCTGTGGCAACTCTAGCAAGTACAGCAGAGTGTGTGCTGCGGGACACCGAGGACAGGCGCGTATCAACGCTAAAAAATAAAAAGAAAGGGGGATCTGTGGGGAGCAATCCGGACTAGACTAATTAGGACTTATTCTATGCATCTGCTCTCCCACAATGTGGCGCTGGGAGAGAAGTAAACAGCTTCCGCACAGCTGCCTCCAGTTCAACCAATTAACTGTAGGACTTGCTCCTGATTGGAGAGCAGCGTACTCAGCCGAGTTGGGATTGGCGGAGGAGGACTATAAAGGAGGAGAGAGACGGCATGCACCGGGAACATCTATGGGGAACATCTAGCTGAAGGAACACCCGTGCAGCCCCCGAGAGAACCGGCCGGCGGTGTGCCGCTCCCCTGCGGAAGTGGGGAATGCGGCCAGGGGGAACTGCCCTTCCACGGAGGTGGAAGGGATAGTAGCCAACCCGGGAAGAACCAGCAGCAAACCCGGGGAGGGCCGAGCAGACGAAAGAACAGCGCAGGGTCCTGTGTTGCTCCTCCACGAAGAGGGGGAGCGACACAGAGTGTGCTCCCACCTTTAAGGCCATCTCTGTCCTGGATACTTCTCTCGTAGCCTCATGTCTCAGCTTGCCTCCTTGCCTCAATACTCCCTGCTGTTTTATTACATCACAGCACTCACGCCTATCAGAAATTATCTTGTTTATCCGTTCCCATGTTTACTGCATTTCTCTCCCAAAAAATAAAAGCATCAAGAGGCCAGGGACTTTGTTTTATTCCTTAGTCTTCTTCTAGAACTCAGCAAAGATCAGTAGAATGAAAAAATAATTAATTTGAGTCGATGTTTGACTTATTAAAAATAGAAGAAAATTACTCCTAGCAATCAAAGAATGCTCAATGCTCATAATTGTGCCCCTCTTCCAACTCCAGGAGACCACCACACAGTCTACTTCTGATTACCTGGAAACAGGTGCAATGGCTTGGAATGTATCCCATTTCTCACAGTAGCAGGTTTACTTTCCTAATTATGTTCTCCTACTGCCATTATTAATAGGAGTATCTGTTTACTGAGCTCACTCGAGAGGCAACCCAGAAATGCTCAGGACAGCTCTGCATGTTCTCCTGGAACTGCAACTCCGCGTAACTCGGGAGCTGCGTACAGAGAATGAAGATGTGCACAAAGGCACAGGTTCCCCATTCATTCACTTCCTGCTCCGCCGGGATACTCCATGCAGGTCCTCCACCCCATGGACAATTAATGCTGGAGTAACAGGTCAGCCCAAAGGGAGAGCAATTTAATTGACACAGGAGTATCAACACAAATCTGGCCCTTTAATCTGTAAATCTAGAGACAGACACACACCCCCTGTAAACCTGTAACATGGTAGTGCACGGTTCAGGAGCACACAAGTCATCCTGTGTACTACTCACCAGGATATATGAGCCACATCGTGTGCTGACTCACAGGGACAAACGGACGATGGGGCTCAAGAGGGAAAAGCATTTCAGTGTGTGGAGAGCAGTGGCCTGCTGTGCTCAGGTGTGACCCTATGATTCAGTGAGGAAGAGGCCTACCAGGCTCCACAAGGCACAGACACAGCTGCCTATCTCCAGAACCCACAGTACCTATCTTTTAACCACAGTAGCTACTGCCTGCCACCTCCCACCAATACAGCCTACAAACACCTGCTTCTTAGGTAGCAAAAGAGAGCATCTAACAGTGCAGGGGTCACATTTCCCTGTAGTCCAGACTTCTTTTCTGGAGGATCTGTCAGAGGAGACGGCACAGGCTTGCCGTCACCCTGCTTGTGCAGGGTGGGGCCGCTGCACAAGACAGCCAGTGGGTGGCGTCCCCACAGGCCAGCTCCATCCACCTGTGGTCATGCACAAAGGGGTACCCAAAGCAAAGAGGGGTACTTCTGTCATCCCCTCCTTTCAACCATATCCAAACACTGTGTTGGTGTATAGCAACAGACTACAGAGTACCGGTGGCTCTATCCATCAATTCCACAGGCAACAGCACATAAAGAGAACACCCTTCAAATCTCTGGAGGAAATAAGCAGTGGGCCCTCCCAGGCTGGGGCTGGCAGCCATGGCAAACACCACCTGTGGCACTAGCACCAGAGGGCTTCCCACTCTCCGCCAGCACACCTCTGTGTCTGCTCCCTTCCCTCTCCTTGCAATTCTAGTCGTCATCTGCTGTGACCCCTTCTCCTTTCTCTCCAACACCCCGATTCCTCGTTTATCAAGACACCTCGGTAGCTAAGGCGGTCTTCAGTCCTGCCTGGCGATGGAAGGGGTGTCTTCTGGGCTGTCGGCTCAAGAGCAGGCCAAGTTTGACGATGCCAATGTGTCCACACTGTGCAGCTGTTTTGTGTGCACCTTTCATCTGTCTCCAGAGCCCACAAGTGACGCGTTCGTCTCCTATTGAGCTGACCTGAATAGGAATGGCAACCACAGCTGCACACAAACAAGATATGGAAAGGCAGCAATTTCCTAGAAATTTAGTTGCTCCGATTATTTTTTGCACTTCTCCAGTGAGCTACAGGGCTGACACATGAACTTTTTAAAGTTTTTTGCCTCTGAATTTTGCTTCAATATTTCACTGTCAGTTTCAACCACCTAGGTCTAAAATGCGACAACTCCTTTTCCCACTGGCTAGGACGCTGCCCCCCTCGCCCCAGCACTTACTCCCAGCTATGGAATGCACCACCTTCGTCCTGTCCCAGTGGGCCCTGTCCCAGGGAACCAGCTGCCCCGCAGCTGATTTGGAGTCTCTGAGAGTAAGCGATTCTAGTATCCCCTGACATTTATAACTGCGTGAGAGCCAACACCCCACAAACACTCCATGCGTGGTAGTCCGACCACTGGGCAGATACACTGACCTCTAGGGTGGCCTTCTCTGCACCTGCCTTCCAAAAGATGGCAGTGGTGATAAAAACAAGCTCTCTCTTTGTAATACGGGACACAACAAAGACCAACACCACAGAGTCTTACACAGACCCATTGCTGGTGACAAGATAGCAAAAACTTGATTTATGGCCGGCACCGCGGCTCGCTAGGCTAATCCTCCACCTGCGGTGCCAGCACACCGGGTTCCAGTCCCGGTCACTCCTCTTCCAGTCCAGCTCTCTGCTGTGGCCCAGGAGTGCAGTGGAGGATGGCTCAAGTAATTGGGCCCTGCACCCGCATGGGAGACCAGGAGGAAACACCTGGCTCCTGGCTTCGGATCAGCACAGCACACTGGCCGTAGCAGCCACTGGGGGGGTGAACCAACGGAAGGAAGACCTTTCTCTCTGTCTCTCTCTCTCTCACTGCCTAACTCTGCCTGTCAAAAATAAATAAATAGATAAAAACAAACAAACAAACAAACAAACCTTGATTTGCAAGGCTTTCCTTGTGGCCTGCATCTCCAGGCCTCAGTAGTTGAGTATAATGGCTGTCATGTGATTTTTATCAGGGCTTTGGTCTGTTTAGGTAAAAGCACTTTCAAGAATCAGAAACAAACTTCACGGACATTGATCTTCTCGGAGGAAAGGTACTACAGAAATCTCACCTAATAAATAAAGGATTCGGGCCCCAGTGCTGGGCTGTCAGTCCAGAGGGGAGAGAAGCTACCAGATAGGCTCAAGGAGTCTAACGTATTTATTGGTCATCTGTGCACTGTTTACAGAGCTCTGTTTTGGGGACTGGGTGAAGGAGAAGGGGAAAAAAGAAGTCACTAGTTCCTGCCTTTAGAGACGGCAGGAGACGCGGGAGAGGAAAACAGCTGAAGGTCACAAGAAGAGAGCAAGAAACCAGCTGCAAATAAAATCAATACAACTCAGCGATGTGTAATAAATCGGGAGCACCACGCAGAGGTGAGCTGCATTAGGCATCCTGGAGGAGGTTAAGTTTTCAAAGACAACGAGGACATGAGTTAGTACTCGGGGAAAGGGAACAAGCGCGCCAGGAGCACCGAGCGCCCTGCGTCCCCTATTACTCAAGCACCGCGAGTGACAAAAAGGCTGCAAGGCAGAGGGCCCTGTGCTGCCGAAGCCTCTCATCCAGATGTGGTCACAGTGGCCAGGAAGCGCAACTGAAAAACGGTGCCCTGGATGGCTCACGAACACCATCTCATGTGCGTCGCACACAGTGGGCTGCATGCATGTGTACCAGTCAATGCTCAGTAACAGCCGTCCTCCAAAGGGTAAAGTAGTTAAGAAATCAATACTGCCAAAAATAAGGACAGCAAATGCCACAGTCTCCGGGTGGAGGGCACCCAATGGATCAGTCTGGAGACATGACAAAGTGGTGGGATTCTGAAAGCTCAACAGATCTGGGCTCCCAGGTGTCTTCCTAGTGTTTCTGTTACTTAACACCAAAGCTTGAGTCTTCACCTGCATAAAAATAAGAGTTTGGGCCAGTGCTGTGGCGTAGTGGCTAAAGCTGCTGCCTGCACTGCTGGTGTCCCATATGGGTGCAGATTTGAGTCCTGGCTACTACACTTCCGATCCAGCCCTCTGCTATGGCCTGGGAAAGCAGTGGAAGATGGCCCAAGCCCTTGGGCCCTGCACCTGCGTGGGAGACCCAGAAGGATCGGCCCAGTTCCGGCCATTTGGAGTGAACCAGCGGATCGAAGACCTCTTTCTCTCTCTGCCTCTGCCTCTCTGTAACTCTGCCTTTCAAATAAATAAATAAATCTTAAAAAAAAATAGAGTTACCATGTGGCCAACAATGCTTTTTGAAGAGTCAGATAACATAATTCAAGTGCAGTCAGTATTTAGGGGGTGTCAACAAAGCGATTCCCTCTCATCCAGAGGCTCCCAACTGCAACAGTGCAGTGTCCTCACAATCTAGTCTACTGCTTACTGAACTTCACTGCACACAGGCACGGCAGCAGGAGCTGAGAATCACAGAACACAAGATGGCGCCTCCCCGGCAGCCCACGGTCTGGAGGGAAGGATGACACAACTTAAATATGCTGAGAAATCTGCGAGGCCGACCACGGACCCCACAGAAGAAACCACTGCCGAGCGGTCCCAGAAGGAAACCACCAGAGGAAAAGTTGTTAAAAACCACACCCGATTTCCTGAGGCGCGCTGATGAGGGAAACTGCAGACGGAAACACTGAGCCCATCTGGACTCCTGTACCCAACCTTGTCCTCGATGCCCTACACAAGTTCTGTGGTTCCTGTGGCTGTACTTGCTGCTGGAGGAACTGGGATGCTGGGACACCTAAGCCACGCAGCTCCTTGTAGAAGGGAATTTGTGACAGGTGGCTCTGAGGGGAGACTGAGGAAGAACAAGTATGTGTTATATATAGAGGCCGGTTTTAGTTCAGACAAGGGAGCACCTGATCAGTCTGAGTTGCCTAGCAACAGGGGATGCCACACTCCTTCCGTGCTGGAGACGTAAGCAGGGCTGGATGGCAGCAGATGGATGAAGGTCCCTAAGTGCCTGCATACCACGCCAGAGAGCAGCAGATCTGTCAGGCAGGAACGAGAAGCCAGCATGGTCACACGGCAGCCTATGACCTGCTAGTCTCTGTGGCCTCCAAGAGGCCATCTTATTCATGACCAAGAAGAAACACAGGTTTTATTTATGCAAATACACCATTTCCTGAAGGTCCACATTCAATCACATACATAACTACATCAAACCACTTTAATTAAATCAAGCAAGCAGTGCTACTGTATCTCGTAGTATATAGGTCTTGGCTGATTTTTTTCTTCATCAATAAAAATAAAGGCAGAGAAATGTATGTAAGAATAAATAATGTTCAGATCTTATTCCTTCAGTCACATATTCTACCGGGAGGGCTCAAGGTTGCACATGCACCCTGGGCCTGCGGATTCACACAGGGACTGGCCCATTATCCTCCTCACTTGTGATTGGACCTGCCCTCCGAAGAGCAATCCAAGAGGACTTCCTGGACATGACCACCAGGCTCACTGGAACAGCAGGCTTCTTTGACTTTTACGTGTTGGTATGTTATCAGTCAGCACTGACTGTGCACTCATTAGAGGGCATTTCCTTCAACAGGGACAGTGGGAAGCTACAAAAGAACATGTGGTTTTGGCACCTGGCAGGGGACAGGAGACGGGTGGGAGGAAGGCATGTGTTAGGCAGGCAGAAGGTATAAATCTCTAAGTCAAAGAGTAGAGCTGACTAAAACTGATATTAACCTCAGTGGTGTGAGGCCTACTCATTTGAAATGTCCAGTAATTCTCTCTGGTCTTGAATTGCTTCTGTATCAAATACAAAAATAGTAACAAGTCTCTTCAGACACTTTTCAAAATACTTTCTAATCCCATCTACCCAGGGACTCTGAAGTGCAGGGCTAAGGCCCATCCTTGAGAAGAACGGCTTCCATGGTTATCACAGTAAGACGCTGTTAGGGAGGCTAAGAGTGTCTAGTAGCAGTTATTTACATAATGTGCTAAACACAAATTGGTTTTAACTACACATTAAAGGCCTCTTTTCGGGTAAAATTTCCTGAGCAATCTATTGTTAACTTGAAATAACCAAAAACATTTTTGAAATTCCATTATTTTCTTATACATCCTTATACATGTATGTATATGTATGTGTGAGTGTGTGTATAAATAAGTACACACTCATACACACAGAGTTAAATCATAACTGGTCTTGTCTGGGGACTCTTGCTTAGACTCACACTAGAGTCTGAAATCCTGGTCAAGGGCATTAACTGGGAGAAGAGACCAAGAAACCACAGTACTTCAGAAGGCAGAGGCTGGGTTCAGGGCAGATGAGGGGCAGGAAGATGTGACAGGGAGACACAGCTCATGGGGCTGACAAAGGAGGAAGGAGGGAGCAGACCCCGTTCTGAGCCGTCTCCCTGGTCAGAAACTTCTCAGCAGGCCTGAATTTTGGAGCGAAGGCTGCACACAATGCCAGTAATTACACAGGGGTGTGACCTGAGACAAGCAGCTACCTTTCTGGTCTCTGTTTCCTTCTTTTTTAAAAAAGGGAGTTGAACTGAATGACTGCTAAGGCTCCATATGACACTGGTAGCAGGCAGTTCTCCTTCCTCTCTACAGATTCTTAGGATTTTTGCATTCAATTAAGTACCTTTAAGTACGGTGTGTTTTCATCATCCAAGTGACAATAACCTGGGACAGCACCTCCCCTGTTTGCTGTAACACTGAGTGGGAAAGAAGAGGCCCACCGTGGGGTCGCAGGCTTTCCTCTCTCCAGCCAGCTAAACATGCAACATGCAAACATTAACAAAAGGAAACTGCTTCAATATAAACAGCGATCACTATGAGATGGCAAAATCCTCCAAAACACAGCTCTGTTGACCTTTTATAGACCACAAAGTGGTTTATCATGGGCTAAATTATCCATTTTGGAGAACGTATTTGAACATTTCCATGTTTTCCTAAAATGCACTAATTAAACAACTACTAAAAGCTGCCAGGCTAAGGGGTGGATGACAGCCACGCAAGGCCTACAGCGGGATCACGCTTACTGGTCAAAGACTGAAAGCTTCCTGCCCTAAGACGAAGGAGAAGGCAAGGCTGTCCCAATATTTCCCTTCAATATGACACTCGAAACACAGTGAGGGAAGAAAAATAAATAAAGGCATACAGAATGGACAGGAGTAAAATTGCCTATGTGTGCAGATGGCATACTCACAGATGTTCTTTACATATGAGGAATCTAAAACTAATACATGAATTTAGCAAAGTTGCAAGATAAAAGATAATACACAAAAACTGACTGCAGTTCTGAGTGGCAGCAAATTAACAATCTGAAAATAAAAATCTAATTCATAGGATCATCAAAAAACTAAAATTCCTAGGGATAAATGACAAAAGAAATACACTAAAAAATATAAAACATGGATAAGACATAGCATTTAGGAACTGAAATACTGTTTTGATGGAAATTTTGTAATATTTTTGTACAAATGGGCAAAATATTTGAAGTATGAACAGAGAATACACATGAATGGCCAAACAGCACGAGAAGAAGATGTTCCACATCACTGATATGAATGTGTCACAATGAGATTCAGCCAGCCCTCCACACCTAGAGGTTCCAGGTACCGGGATGGATGTCGGCTGGATTCAACTAACCACAGACTGAAAATATTTTAAAAATGGTGTCTGCATTGAACACACACAGATCTTCTTTTCTTGTCATTATGCCCTGAACAACATAATATTGCATCACTTTCTTTTAGAGACACGTAACAGAATGCCCAGTGTTCCTGACAGGTTCACATTTAGATGAGAATGAAAATGAAGGCATAGACACTTGGGCCGATTTTTCGATACTAGCAACACGGATCACCCAGGTAACTTCGGCCCCCAGTATGTTTCATAATCCCTGCAGCTCCTTGCCCAACTCTGGACTCAGGCTGTCTGCTCACCGTGCAGCCCCCCGCAGAGGCAGCAACAGCTGTGCCAGGCGCACTCCTCTTCACTTGGTGACTCAGTATCCGTTCTTCCTAGATCCCCTCCCCGCCAAAAAGACGCGATAGCTTCCGTGGTCTTCCTGCATGCTTAATTTTTTAAAAGGTCAAAAAATTAGATCATACTACACTTGATCTTAGCCAAAAGGCCGAGAAGCAATAAAAAATTAGATCATGTTGGCCATATTCCACACCACTGGTGGCTTCTCACCACAAACCAACACCGAACTCCTCTTCCTGGAACCTGGGACCCCTCCTTCCCTTTCTAGCGGTCTCTGACTCTCAAGCCCCTCCCTGGCCACACAGAAGTCACCTCCAGAACACTAGCTCTGCCCAAGCAGTCCCTGTTTTCCCACAATTAAGTCCTACTCTTCCTTTAAAGCCCCAATTGCAGAAAGCTGTTCAGAGTCTTCCTGGAGGAATTACTCTCTCCCTCCCAATATCCCCACAACATGTGGCGTGTTACCCTGATAAAACTTAGGCTGCCTTGCACGCCGATTAACTTTATGGAGGTCTCTCCCTCAGGCCCAGCAAATTCCTACTTGAGTGTATATTAAAATCATCCTGCAGATCTTTGGACAAGTGGTTGACTCCAGGATTGGGGAAAGGTAAATACAAAATGTTCCTGGAATACAACGTGCTACACCAAAGAATAAGGAAATGTCTCCTGATCCCCAAGACAAGACGGAGAGCTCGTCACAAGCACACAGGAACAGGCTTGGAGAAACGTCCACTGACCAAATCAGGACAACTTGAGCACCAAAGCAATTATGTACAGCAATGAACCACAAGCCCATGAGTCCACACCAATAACAGATAGACACCGAAGAAAGGGATAAGGCTTCGTTTACAGGAGAACGTGTGGCATTAACTAGCGCATGTGAAAGGGGAGCTGCAGTCTGCATTTCACGATTTTGCACCATCGTAGTACAAAGTGCTCCAGGCAAGAACTATCAGTGGGAACTAGCTCCAGAGAAAGCTCCTGATGAGAACAGGACGACACTTACATGAGTAAAGTACTGTCCCACAGGCTGCCTATTAGGTACAAGGAGAAAAGAGTAAGCGGTGGGTGAATAAAAATTGGCATCAAAATTGTGGGGCTAAAAGAAGAATGAGGGTCTGATGGACACTTGTGCCTCCCAGTGTGAAAGCCCAGGGACGACACATCAACACCTATGCAGTCTTCTGGCTGGGGCTACAAGGTCTGAATCCAATAATGAATAAATATCAAACAAACCCGGAACAGAGAGGGCTGTATTTAAAAAACAAAAACAAAACAAAAGGCACGCAGGGGGAAGAGAGGTCTATATTCTCAAACAGAAAGGTTGTGAACATGTTCCAGATTAAGAGCCTAAAACATCAGATGACATGATCTTATAAATAAGAAATTTCTAAAGATTCTACCAAAAATCTGTTAGAACTAATAAATCCAGCAAAATTGCAGGACACACAGTCAATGTATAAAAATCAGTAGTGTTTTTATATACCAATAGTGAACCATCTGAAAAAAAAAAAGGCAAGATTTTCAATAGCTACAAACAAACAAAAAAAACTCATCAACAATCATCCACTTAAGAATAAATTTAACCAAAGAGGGGGAAGATTTCATCAATGAAAATCATCAATGAAAGAAACTGAAGGCACAAAGAAATGGAAAAGACACCCCATGTTCATGGATTAGAAGAATCAGGATCATTAAAATGTGTACACTATTCAAAGTGATTTATAGACCAAATGTAATACCTATCAAAATCTTAATGGCATTCTCCTAGAACTAGGCTGGCACAGTGGCTCAATAGGCTAATCCTCAGCCTGCAGCACCGGCACACCGGGTTCTAGTCCCGGTCGGGGCACCGGTTCTGTCCCAGTTGCTCCCCTTCCTGTCCAGCTCTCTGCTATAGCCCAGGAGTGCAGTGGAGGATGGCCCAAGTCCTTGGGCCCTGCACCCGCATGGGAGACCAGGAGAAGCACTTGGCTCCTGGCTTTGGATCAGCACGATGCGCCGGGGGTGAACCAACGGAAAAGGAAGACCTTTCTCTCTCTCTGTCCACTCTGCCTTGTCCAAAAACAAAAACAAAACAAAACAAAACAAAACAAAAAAAAAAAAAAAAAAAAAAAAACCTAGAAAACACACTACTAAAAATCATATGGAACTACAAAAGACCCCAGAGAGCAAAAACGAACTTAAGCAAAAAGAACAAACCAGGAGGTATTATACTACCTGACTTTAAAATGTATTACAAAGCTATAGCAATTAAAACATGGCACTGACATAAAAACAGATCCATGAAAAATAACAGAAACCTTAGAAGTAAACTCATGGATATACAGTCAACTGATCTTTGACAAAGGTGCTAAGAAAGTACATTGGAAAAAAGACACTGGAAAGTGCACTGGAAAAAATTGGGGCCGGCACAATTGTATAGCCACATGCAGAAGAATGAAACTAGCCCCCTATCTCTCACCATGTAAAAAAAAAAAATTTAACTCAAAAATGGATTAAAGACCTAAATGTGAGACCTGAAACTTGGAAATTATTATAGGAAAACAGGAAAAACACTTTAGGACATTAGAATGGGCATAGGTTTTCTGGATCAGACCCCAAAAACACAAGAAACAAAAGCAAAAGTATACAAATGAGATTTCATCAAAGAGCTTCAGCACAGAATAGAATCAGAGAGAAGAGACAACCTACAAAATGAGAGAAAATATTTAGAAGCCATACATCTGACACGAGGTTAATAGCCAGAGTATGGGGCCGGCGCCGCGGCTCACTAGGCTAATCCTCCGCCTTGCGGCGCCGGCACACCGGGTTCTAGTCCCGATCGGGGCGCCGGATTCTGTCCCGGTTGCCCCTCTTCCAGGCCAGCTCTCTGCTGTGGCCAGGGAGTGCAGTGGAGGATGGCCCAGGTGCTTGGGCCCTGCACCCCATGGGAGACCAGGAAAAGCACCTGGCTCCTGGCTCCTGCCATCGGATCAGCGCGGTGCGCCGGCCGCAGCGCGCCGGCAGCGGCGGCCATTGGAGGGTGAACCAACGGCAAAGGAAGACCTTTCTCTCTGTCTCTCTCTCTCACTGTTCACTCTGCCTGTCAAAAAAAAAAAAAAAAAAAAAAAGCCAGAGTATGTAAGAAACTCACTGGCTAAACAAAACAAAACAAAAATCAACCTAAAAATGGGTAGTTGATTTAAATAGACATTTCTCAAAGGAAGACATAAAAAAGCCAACAGACACGTGCAAAAATGCTCAACATCACTCATCATCAGGGAAATGCTAACCAAAACCACAAAGAGCTTTCATTTCACTCTAGGAAGACTGGTTATTACCAAAAAGACAAAAGATCCCAAGTGTTGGCCAGGACATGGAGGAAAGGGAGCCCTCGCACACTGCTGGTGGGAATGTTAATCAGTCCAGGACTGTGGAAAACAGTAGAGTGACTCCTTAAAAACCAAAAGTAGAACTGCCATATGATCAGCAAGCCCATTTAGGAGCTATCTGCACTCCTGTGTTTACTACAGGCACTATTCATACTAACCAAAAATGGAAACAATGTAAGTGTCCCTCCACTAATGCATGGATAAAGAAAATGTGGTACACATGTACAATGAAATACTACTTAGTCATAAGAAGAAGGAATTTTATTATTTCCAACAACAGATAAAACTGGGAATCATTATGTTAAATAAATTAAGTCAAGCACAAATGACTCACACATACGTGGAATTTGAAAAACAGGTGACCTTATAAAGTTAAAAATATAATGTTATTTATACCAGAGGCTGGGGAGGGAAGTGGAGAGGAAGGGATGGGGAAGGGCTGATTGATGGCTACGAGGGGACAGATAGCTGGAGAGCGGTAAGAAGTTCTGGGGTTCTACTGCATAGTAGGGTTACTGTAACTAATATAACATATAATTCTCTATTAAAAAACAAACCAGAAGGGGTGGGCATTCTGACACAGGTTAAGCTACTGCTGGGGATGCCTGCATCTCACGCTGGAGTGCTGGCTCAAGTCCCATCTCCTCTGCTTCCAAACCATCTTCCCACCAATACATCTGGGAGGCAGCCAGTGGCTGAGGGCTCAGGGCTTTGGGTCCCTCCCAACTACATGAGACATCCAGATGGAATTCCTGTCTCCTGGCTTCAGCCTGGCCCAGCCCTGCCCCAGCTGCTGCAGGCATTTGGGGAGTGAGTCAGTGAACCAGTGGATCTAAGATTTATCTGTCTTTCAAATGAAGCACCACCACCACCAACTAAAAAACCTTGAGCAGAACAGATCTGGGGTATTTTCACAAAAAAGTAATGTTAAATGATTAAAGGGATAAATATATTTACCCTATTATATAATGCATACATGTAACAAAACATCATAGAATACCCCAAAAATACATAAAATTTTTATGTCAAAATATTTGAAAAAATTTAAAATAATCTAAATAAACATGACAACTAAACTCACACTTGATCATGAACTAGATCCCACACTACAGGAGGATGGGGGAGCTGAGAAAATGAAAGATCCTTTAGAGAGAACTAATAAAACTAGATTATAGAAAACTTTTTTTTAAGAAAGCTACTCTTTTATACTTTTTTTTTTAAAAGATCTTTAAATTTATTTCAAAGTTAGCGTTACAGAGAGAGGGAGAGATAGGGAAAGAGAGAACTTCCATCTGCTGGTATACTCCCCAGATGGCAACCAACAGCCAGGGCTGGGCCAGGTTGAAGCCAGGGGCCAGGAGCTTCACTAAGGTCTCCCACGTGGGTACAAGGGCTCAAACACTTGGTCATCTGCTGCTGCTTTCCCAGGCACATTAGCAGGGAACCGGATCGGAAGTAGAGCAGCTAGGACTTGAATTGGCACTCATGTGGGATGGTGGCATTGCAGGTGGTGGCTTTTACGTGCTATGCCACAATGCTGGCCCGGGACAACAGTCTTGATATAAAGTATTTTGTCAGAATCAATATGTTGTGGCTTTATAAAATGATACTCATATTCTTGGAAAATACTCTCTGAAGTTCACAAAGCTGAAGAACTAAAAATATTTCAAAATAAAAAATAAAAAGTTGAAAGCAGTACCTAGGGGAACTCTTCTGACTTAAGTGTTTTGTTAGACTCAGTTTTTTTTTTTTTTTTTTTAATAGCGCCCAAAGACTGAGAATTGCCTACAGCATTGGTTCTCAAGTATAGTCCTCTGACAAGCAGTATCAGCATCGTCTGAAAACTTCTTCTCTGAGCAAGTACTGCTGGGGGTGGAGCCCAGCAACCTGTTTTCATACACCCTCCAGGTGCTGGTGGGTTTGAGATCACCAACCGAGATGCTCTATCTCTAGTTCCTACATTCTCCATAAAACCCAGCAAAATGCTTTGTATGCAGTCCTAGCTCAACAGAGGTTTACTGGATCTGGTTTGACAGTGAATGATAAGGTAGAAATGGCCACTGAGGTACCTGGAGATGATAAGAAGCCCTAGCTAAAACATCACTCTGGACTTCATAAGTGAATAGAAAACTTACTAGTAAAAGCACTACTGTCTCAAAAGGGAGCTTATAGTCTGTTATGTCACCATCAATCAAAAATATGCAAAAACTTATTCAAGCTCTTAGAATGGAATTTAAAAATTAATTCTGTGGCTCTGGAAAGCAACGCACAGTGATCAGAAAACCATGCTGTGTACCAGGCAAGATCTGCTTAGAGCAGATAGTATTCCTGTGTCCAGATTGGATGAGGATGGCTAGACTCCAGAACACCCTTTAGGGGGCAACCTCTAGGAGACAAGACTCAAGGCATTGCAAATGAGCTGATCAGTCTGCCCACTGAGGACAAAATGAAACAAATAAATCCATTTTGATGTAACTGTTTTCTATCTTGAGAAGTTAATCTGTTGGAGATGCTCTAGGATGCAGCCTCGCCACATGCCTCTTCTAATTGGCACCCTAACAGATTTCCCAGGAACAGGGTGCTCCTTTGGTTTCGTTGACTTAAAGGTTACCTAGTCATAGTAAGGCAGAGGAGAACTCGTCTTCAAAATTCACCTCCTCACTGAAAGCCCACGACTGTCTTGCCAATTAACAATTCCTATCACCTATTGCTGTTCCCTATGTGAGAAGGCTCAGAACTCGCCTTACAAATTGCTCTTTTGAAGATCAAAGGGAAGCTGAATGTGTCTGTGTGTGCTCGCGATGAGTCTGTAATTTAATGGAATTTTTAGAGAAGGCTTTGCTGGCAGTGTTCGGATGACAGCCCCAGGGTGGAGGATTCAGGGGAGCTTGGCCACTCTTCCCTTTGGAGCATCTTCCCTGCCTTTAATTGGCACCTCATTAGAAATTAATGAAAATGACATCCTCTGTTCTTCCTGCTCTAGGCATCGAATGCTACAAAAAGGCCCATCACAATTCATAACACATTCAATTTATATAGCAATGGCTCTTAAGCATTATTTATGAGATGTGAATTTCTTGTCAGCAGTTAATAACCTGTACTGCGTGGAAGGGGAATGGAAGAAAATATTGTGAGGAAAAAAAATATATATATGATTTTCTCTTGTGAGAAAGTGTTCTTGTTTGAGTTCAGACTACCTTTCTGGGTCCTCACTTTCAGTAGTAAATGATTGAGTTCCCCCCTCTAAAATCTTTCAAGGCAGTTAAATATCTCTCCAACACTGGGTGCATCTTCAAGGAAATACCCATATAACCCACCCTCTTCTACAGAGATCCAAGCAGACAGGCAGGAAGCACACAGAGCTATTTGTCAGATAGTCCCAGAGATAAGGCATGTGCCCACTGCCGTCTTTTTTTTTTTTTTTTTAAGATTTGTTTTATTTATTTGAAAGAGTTACAGAGAGAAATAGAGACACAGAGGATCTTCCATCCACTGGTTCACTCCCCAAATGGCTGAAGCGGCCAGAGCTGGGCTGATCCAAAGCCAGGAGCTTCATCTGAGTCTCCCACCTCCCACATGGGAGCAGGGGCCCAAGCATTGAGCCATCTTCCACTGCTTCCCCAGGCCATAGCAAAGAGCTGGATGGGAAATAGAGCAGCTAGGACTCAAACCAGTGCCCATATGGGATGCTGGCACCACAGGCCAGGGTTTTAACCCACTGCACCACAGTGCCAGATCCTACCAGCAGGCTTTCTACTCCAACAGAAAAGTCAACTTTTCATCAAGGAGACGCTCAGAATAGGGCTCAGGGTCCAGGATTGTGATGTTAACACATTAAGCTGCACCTGCAATGCTGGCATTCCATATGTGCATCTGTTCAAAGTCCTGGCTGCTCCACTTTTGATACAACTCTTTGATAGATGAGCCTGAGAAAGCAGTGGAAGATGGTCCAAGTACTTAGAGGCTCCTGTACCCATATGTAAGACCCAGAGGAAATCCTAGCTTTGGCCCTGCCCAGCTCTGGCCAATGCGGCCACTTGGGGAGTGAACCCACAGATGGACGATCTCTCCCTCTTCTCTCTGTAACTCCACCTTTCAAATAAAAATAAATCTTAAGACTAAAAAAAGGAATACAGCACAAGCCAAAGGAAGACACATTAGATCATTTAAAACCCATGCAGACCCAACTGGCACATAAGAGATGAGCCTGCTGCCCGGAAGGATGAGGAGCACAGCAGAGGAGCCCACACTTTCAGTGCAGCTGGCTTCACTGGGATGCACAGAAGTCATCTAACACATATTTCTGGATTTCTTCAGCTGGCCAGTGCTACAAATTTTAGGAAATTAGTTGGTTTGCATCAAAGCTGAAGGGTAAACTGCGAGACCGGGCTACATCATCTGTGGATCTCAGCACTAAACTGTGAATTCTCACTGCTTGCCTGACGAAGAGAGGAGGTACAGTCACAGCCAGAAGCAAGACAGCACACCCAATGGACCAAATGCTTGCCCTGCGGTGGTAACTCCTGTGTAACACCCAGGGTTTGGTGTTAGAAAACAAGAAACGAGATACAGGAAAATCCCACAGGACACCCAAAGGTCAATGCTGAAAAAGCAGGAGGCACACAGTCAGGGAGGCTTCCCAGTGCTCCTAACAGACCAGACTGCTGAAGCTCCCAGTGGACCATGTGCGCACCAAGGCAAGGATCTGCAGCTCACATGAGGGGAGCTGGTTAGTCACTGCACCGCAGTTTCCTTGGCAAACCCTAGTACTCCTGTCCTTAAAATTTCCTGGCAGGGTTGAGCAAAACACAGTGAAAGAGTAAGGTCTGGGTTCACCCAAGCCATACGATTTGCACTCCCAATTCCTCAAGCATTAATCCCACAGCTAGCAGGGTGGTACTCAGAATAACAAAGGACTTCGCCTCTTAAGAATCATTTCCCAAGCTGTGCCAGGGTGGTCAAGGATACTGGATACTGTCTCCATCAGGCCACGGGGGGAGATGCTTACCACAGCGACAGGATCCCAACTCCTGCTGCACCAGCTCCAGTTTGGTTTGGCACTGGAAGCACCGACGTCGACTCTTCTGTTTAGATCGGCTGGTTTCCTCAGACCGTTCGGTGTTCTCCAGTAGCCGTGGCCGTTTCACTGGCGAAGCCTCGTTCTCAGATTGTGAATCTGACCAAAACAACACATTTGGTGATCAGGATAGTGCCTGGCCTGAGGAGTACCGCTGACTTCATGTACTGCCAGGCACTCTTCCGACCAAGCTATTGTCCTTGTCCAGCAAGGAACTGGACCCGTGCACACAGGTGACCAATGCTGACTTGCTTGGCTTATTACACTGTACAAACTATGACAGGCATGCACATTTACGGCCCGCTTCTGACAAGGAAGGCCTGAGCCAGGCTGGACAGTTCAACAAAACCAGTCTCTTGGCTGTACCTCTTCACTGGACCCTAAATGAATACTGATTGTATTGATTATTTAACCTCCTCTTAGTTATCTTGCTTATTGTCAAGTAGACTGTCATTCTTTAGATAAGAGACTATATCTCATGAACATTTAAATCATTACGCTTAGCACAATTCCAAAACCAAAGCCAGTATTTGATTCTCTATAACCTCTTCAAAAAGACTTATTTTTTTGAAAAGCAAGATGACATAAGAAGGGGGGAAAGACAGGGCAAAAATAGTTCACTCGCCCAAGTGCCTGCCAATGGCCAGGGTTGGGTCAGGCCAAAGTCAGAAGCCAAGAACTCTATGTGGGCAGCAAGGATCCAAGAAATGAGCCACCGTCTACTGCCTTCCCAAATGCGTTGGCAGGAAGCTGGATAAGTAGAGTAGCTAGGATTCAACTCAGATACTCTGATACAGGATGTGGACCTAACATACTGCAGCACAACAATCACTCTATAATCTTTTCCACTTCTTCTAAATGCAAAATCAGGCTCTAATGCTGAAGATTAATTCAACTTTACCAAACATGAAGCATCTCTGCTTGTTCACAAGCAAACTGTCCTACGGCACTACAACCCCAGGAGGGTGCCACAACGGCAGGCACAGGCAGAAGCAGAGTAGTCCTAAATGGTCTACCAGATCCTACCACTCTTACCCCTCCACTACCCTCAGCTTGTTCTAAGCCACCACCATCTCCTCCAGCCTAGTATCAGGCTGACCTCTTCCTACTGACCCCTTTACTCCTACAGCTTATTTTCCACATAGGAACCAAGTGATTCTGTCAAAAATCAAGTTAGAATCATATCACTTCCCTGCTCAAACCCTACTAACAGTGCAGTGCCCCTTCTCAGAGTACAATCCAAATGCACACTGGGATCCTCAAAGGCTCTGTACCATCTACCTCCCTCTACCTCACCTCATAGCTCCTGCTGCTTTCCCCCTTTGCTGCATTCACACAAGCCTCATTACTGTCTACTGCCCTGAGCCTTGGCAGCTTCTGTCCCCTCGTCTGGAGCACTTGTCACAGCTCTCTGTGAGACCTCACCTCCTTTAGTACGTCTTTGCTCTCAAGTCACATCTTCAGTGGAGCTTTCTTGCATCATCACATCAGGACCACACTTCCCTGCCCCGCCACCCCCCCTCCTCCCTGTTCCTGATGTACATCCCCCCAGAGAAGGTAAGCTTCAGGAGGGCTTTCCTCACGGAATGGATCTTCTCGTGGGCAGTCCTGGCTTGCTATTTACGTTGGTTCCAGTGAGAAGCTGCAGCCTGCTGGATGTGGTCTAGTGCAGGCTGCGCCCCTGCCCAGCCTGCCTTTGTGTGAGGAGATGCTGTACCTCACTGAGGTTCTCCATTGGCCGGAACAGTGACAGCCCCACCAGACTGCACTGGCATAAGCAGGTCCTGCGCCACTCTTAGCAACTGCAAACTTCATTTTTCATCTCATTTAACTCTTCTAGTCGGACACGACATTTTCCCCAATACAAACCAACTAAATAAGGCCTTTGATGGAAGCAAGTTCAGCCTATTTCCCAGCGCTGCTGGGCACAGCTGTCCAGACCCAGCCAGTGTGGTGACTAAGGCAGCCACAGACACGCCAGCCCCCTCTCCCTGCTGCCATCACAAGAACGACAAGCAACAATCTAAATGTAAATCATTACAAAGCAGCCAGCCAAAAGGAATTCACTTTGTATGAAGCACATTGCTCTCGGGGGCGGGGGGGGGGGGGGGTACTTTTTCACAAGCCAGCAATCACACTATTTGTATTAATAACCCTACTTAGATTTTATTTTTATAAAAGGAAAATTCTGGAGTAAAAAATTATGTTTGTTCTAGACAAGCTCCTAAATTTGAAGCTTCTATACAAGAAATCACTCCCCTTATCTGATGGGGGTGGCGGGAAGGGGAGGCAGTGGAAGCCTGTTCATCAATATTGTTAAAATCTGGAGGGTCTTGGCATGTTGCCCGCACACCTCCCACATGAGAGGGGACCGCTCAGAGCCTGCAGCCTCTTTTGTTCACACCTCTGTAAGAACTAGGTGTGTGTCTGGAAATGCAAGTTCCTTCCACATGAATGTGTTCCGAACTGTCAAATGTATACGGTCTGCCTACAGAGCACTCACCTCCATTGCTAAAGCAAACCTTTGCTACAAAGAAAAGACAACTTAATTTCAATGTGATAATAAAGCTAAAAAATAAAGAGAACAGAAAAGAAAAAAAGAAAAGAAATCCCAGGTGTCGTAGTGCTATCCAGACCTAACTATTTTGAAACAAGCAAAGGGTGATATGTGCAGAAAATACTTTTAAATGTATGATTCCTCTGACTGAGAAACAGAATTTACATTTATCTAATCATAATCATTGCTCATGACCATCAAGTCATTTGATGGGATCCCCCAAAGTTGGATCCGCCCACTCTTATTCCCCACCTTATCTGGTCAATGAACATTCAACACCACCACCAAAGACGACCTTCACAAGGTCCTGTGCTGATCATTTTCCTCTAACCATTCCACGTGGATACAGAAACTACAGAGTTCTCTACACTGGCAGGCAGCAGGCATGGGGCATCCTGTGGCAGTGGGTCCTGAGGGAGGTTTCTGACACTGTCAACAGTTTCTAGCTGTCCTCAAAGTACACCAGGCCTGGGTCCTCTGAAAGTCAACCTCCCGCATCTACACAGTTCCACCACCAACAGCACCCACGTACTGGAAGTCTCAGTTGCGGGAAGCAAGCAGTCTTAGATTCTACAGCAAGGCAGACAAAATGTCTAACGAAAAACACAATTTTTTAGAATCAAGGAACTACTCTCAGATATTCAAAGATAACATGAACATACTCACTCACTTTTCTCTCTGTTGATTCTATTTAGATGGAAAGGATCCTTGAACCTTGAGCCTTCTCTTCACCACAGAGAAGAAAACAGTTCCCCAAATGTTTGCCACCTTCCTCATGGTGCCAACCAGGAAAGCAGCAATGCTAACTTCTTAGCTAAGCAAATCATTCTTTGGCACCTTCTCACAAGTCAACTTAGAGCTTTCATTAGAAGCTAACAAAATGATAGCAGTCCATAGTATCCTCATCATGTCTGTGTAAAATTTACATCTCCTCTGCTAATTACTTAATGAAACCTTGTGCCACTGGGTGAGTTGCCTAAGTAAGAAAAACAGATGTCCGGGGCAGGAATTCTAATTACACAATGAACTATTCAATAAATGTTATATCAATTAGAAAAAGACTATCAGAAAAAAGGCAACCAAAGATGGGTAATATTAAAGGAACCATCTACTGTTCATACTTGACTGAATTAAATCCTGATTATTTACTTTTTGCTCACAAATAACATTCCTATTTTTTGAAGCACTTTTAATTTCCTGAACAACGATGGAAAACACCTAATAATCAACTTGCCGCCTCTGAACTCAGGTAGTAAGGGTTAAATGTGGAGAGGATGGTGAGCAGAAATAGCTCTTGGAGCAGCTTCAGCTGTCAGAAGGAAGGAGTCCTTGCAAGGAGCAGCTCATTAGCAGCAGGAGGAGCCACAGTGGCAAGCTGGAAACTGCTCGCACCCCAGGAGTTAAGAGGGACTTCTAATTAAAGTCCTTCATAAATGGCCAACAATGCAGATTTTTTTCCTCCAGTATGCTTTTTCTTGAGAAAATAATCTAGTCAGGATATACCCATGCAGGGCTGGATAACTCTCATGCAAGTGCTTAACAAATCCTTCGTTTCTCTGCCAGTGTTTAACAGAACGAGAAATACACCACATCAATCAAAGCCAAGTCTGGTCAAGAATAATACTGTGATGAAGTAAGGAAGGAGAATCTCAACAGAAAGTATTTTGACCCATCAGCTTTCTTGCTTTAGAGGTAACTACTGCTTAATTTGTGACAGAGAAGTAAGTACAATAATTCTAAAAATACACCTTTCAAAGAGAGCCATTCTTCCAGTGGTACCTTCCTACCCAATTGCAGAAACTCGTGTTCTGACTGTGGTGTTCAATTTAGGACACGGCTGAAGTGGAAAGCTTGACTGGAGACAACAAACAGAGCTGCTACTTTTAAATTCTGTTTTGTTTCTGACAGAAATTCACATTTGTTCCTTAACTGTCACTGTTCTTGTCTTTATTACTCATGTTCTCTCCCGAAAATTTCCAAATAAACTGTGTCAGGCCTGTCAGAGCTGAATCCCAGCCTCTCTCAATCCGCTGTCGCTGAGCAGCTGGCAGGCTGCACACACCCTGGGCCACTACCCACGGCTGTGGCCTTCCAGCAGCACAGGCAGGCTCGTGGCCCTCTGCACAAGCAACACTCACAACGCAGAACAGAACCGGCCAGGCCAAGCGGCAACAAAGAGAAGAAAGCAGCTTCCATTCCCCTCACCATCACCCTCCCCCTCCCTCGGTTCCACGGAAGAAAGACGAATCTGTTCTAACTCAGCTCAGTGACAGCCTTTGAGGGACTCAATCAGTTTTTTTAGAACCTATCACAGTCTCTTGACAGAATGACATTTATGATCCCAACAGCCTGAGCAAACATCAGTAAGAGCAATAATTAATGAACCCTCACACATCACTGCTGTCTCTCCCTCGACCATTTAAAAGTAGCTTAAGCTGCTACAACCTCTGTCCACAAAAAATGCCACACTCACTGAAAAAACTGCTAAAGAAATCTGCTTTACGGTGCTTCCTCGTACTTCTCCACAAGCTCTGCCTTCAGAGTGTACGCAGGGATTAGACCCACGTTCTCCTAGCACTTCACCATGTGCCATAAGACTCCAAGACAGAAGACACCCTCATTACTCGCTAAACAGTGATTTTAGGCACTTTGTGCAAGTGGGCTTTTCCTTTCCTTTCTAACTTAATGGCCTTAGAATAATGTGTCTGCTGAAAGCCATGAGTTGGGCAGAGATGAGGCTCTTCAAGAGGCTGATTATTAAGACTTTATGGCGATGCAGTCATCTTCATTGAGAAGGAGATGATCTAGCTTGAACAGTGCCTGGGGGACCACAGTTTAGGATCAGTTCACAAACGGCCAGGCAGCAGTATACTTTCCAAGTTTAGTTGCCTCTTCTTTACAACCAACTCACTTTCTCTGGCTCTCTTCTTTACTACTGAAGATACCTGAGGCAGTCTCATTCTCCATCACAAATGCAAGACTGAAAGCCCAAGTCCGACTCTTCCTTGCTGCTGGGAACACAAGACTGGGAAATCTGGGGTGGCCAGTCAAAATGGAGGACTATCTGGGGAGTGGCACCTGAGCTCTTAGGATCTTTGTCCTCCTCGGTATGGTCAAAAATCATTAAGGCATCAGAAATCCCCTTGGGAGTGTTATCATCTAACCAACCGCTTTTGATCCTCTTGACAACAATGCAAAACTGGTTCTGCAGAGACCCTTCTGATTGAAACACAGAGCAACAGAACATACCCGAGTCATGATGAGTCATGATGAGTCATGCCCTTCAGGAGCTAAGTACCCACACATACCCCAAAGGCACATTCTTGAGCCTGGGATGAGATTTCTCTCTTCCTTATGGCCCATCTTACCCTCAAATTCCTGGTACACAGGAACCTGGAAGCTGATTCTGGTGGTACACCTTGACACAGAATTAAGTGATCACAAAATCATCAAAAGATCAAGTGGGATAAATATGATCCCAAATAGAAGTAATGAGAGAGAGCACCTTTGCCTTGTTTCCAGCCTTAGGAGAAAGCATTCTGTCTTTACCTAACATTTTGAGAAATTTCAAACATACAGAAAAGTTTAAAGAATAATACAATAAAACCCATGTATATTTTCAAATTCAGTAACTGTTGATAGTTTTCCACATTCCTTTACTTGCCTCAATATTTATAACCCCCTCATCTGAAAATAAGCTTCAAACACCAAAACACTTCACCTTAAAATATATACAGGTCTAATAATAAAGGCATTTCCTTATCTAACCAAAATATCACACTTAAGAAAATTAATAATTTCCCAATGTCACCTAATACTGTCTATACTCCAATTATTTCCACTGTTTGCAAAGGCATGTCCAAATCAGTTTAATTTGGCTCTTATGTCTAAGTTTCTTTTCATCTAGAACAGTATGTTTCCCAAACTATTCATTTATTCACTCGAATAGCAAACTTTTTTAAAGATTTATTTATTTATTTGAAAGTCAGAGTTACACACATAGAGAAGGAGAGGCAGAAAGAGAGAGAGGTCTTTCACCTGCTGGTTCACTCCCCAACTGACCGTAATGGCCACAGCTCTGAAGCCAGGAGCCAGGAACTTGTCTCCAAGTCTCCCATGGGGGTGCAGGGGCCCAAGGACTTGGGCCATCTTCCACTGCTTTCCCATGCCATACCAGAGAGTTGGATTGGAAGTGGAGCAGCCGGGACTCGAACTGGTGCCCATATGGCATGCAAGCACTGCAGGCGATGGCTTTACCCACTATGCCACAGTACCAGGCCCTCAAACAGTAAACTTTTCCACAGTCTTGGTTAAGTTTCCTGTGGTATGCACCACATCCTAGATTCTTTTCTTTCTCCCCCTCCCTCCTCTCAAAGACCTGAAGAAAGGAAGAAAAAGATTATCTATCAGTCAAACATATTATTTAATTTTAAGGAAAGGAACTTTTAACTGTTTAACTTCTCTTTTATATATGCAGAACCAGAAATGTAAAGGTTCAGAGAGCATATGGCAATCCCACACAGTTGCAGGGTTAACACAATAACGGCAGGTGAGGATGGGCAGTTATTGTGTGACCAGTGTTTGCCAAGTAGGCAGTGATGGGGATGGCATCTCTCACACACTGCAGAGGATATGTACAACCTGTGCCTGGGAAAGGAATGGACACTTAGGCAAATGAGACGAACTTGCTAAGTACTTTTTCAAAAAAAAAAAAAAAGAAAGAAAAGACCAAAACCCCTCTTTTTTATTTATTTATTTTCACTTATTTGAAAGGCAGAGATAGAGACAAGGAAATATTCCATCCACTGGTTTACCCCTCAAATACCAGCAACAGCCAGGGCTAGGTCAGGCCTAAGCCAGGAGCTCTGGACTCAATCTGGGTTGAGTAACTGGACCCTAACTACTTGACTCATCTCCTGCTGCCTCAGGTAACTCCAACAAAGGATGTGGGCATCTTAACTGCTAAGCTAAATGCCTATCCCCAAACTCATTTCTAGGGCCACTCATCACAGCAGGTGGCTATGACAAAAGAGACTCCTTAAAGTAAGCTTCAGTAATGATACAACAATGAATGCTAACCCAAAGTATTTTATCCTGCACCAGCTACTTTCTAAATGCTTTCACACGTAACAGCTCACACAGATTTTACAGCAAGGCTTTGAGGTAGGACAGTTAAATAAACTGCCCAAGGTCACAAGGCTCCCAAGCAGAAGAGCTTGGCATGAGCCCTTGCGGTTACTCGATATGCCATCCTGCCTCTGATGATTTTATTTCTGCTCTCCCATGAGAATACTCTACCGCAAAGACAAGTTTCTGCTTGCTTTCTATGTATACAAAGAGCCAGCTATCTCTGGGATAAGAGTGAGGGGTAAATCTAGGGTAAAGTTTGGGAATGAAAAGTTCCTCTCTCTCTTCTACATAAAATCCACTTGCCCAAGCATGATCACAAATTTCCTTACTGCTCTTAAATTATGATTTAACAGGCTTAAATTATGATTTCTCAGACCATTTTCTTCTCACTCATGCTAACTCCATGGATTTCTGAGGACTGTAGTTATATCATTTAATTTATATAAAATCAGCCTTACTCTTTATTATTATTTTATGTGCTACCTTTGTTCTGTGTGTCATACACTGGGCTTAATCTTGTATTCACTGTTATTGTTTTAAAAACCTAAAAAAAAAAATCTACCCACAAAAGTTTCTATATTGATGATCTGTACAATAATACAAAAAAAGCTTTTTTTCCCCCAATAGCACCAGAAAAGTCAGATATTCTCATTTAAAATTGTCTCTTAATTATCAGAGACAACAAACATATCTTCTCAGCTTTATATGGGCTCCATAAGCAGAGATCAAAGCTCTCTCTTAACCACCATGACAGCCACCTACAGCTCATATACCAAATTTCACAGAAAGGCAAAGATGAGGGTGGGTTGCCCAAGAACTCAAACTACTGCCGGGGGCCAGTGCTGTGGCGTGTGGTTTGGGCCACTGCCTGCAATGCCAGCATCCCACTTGGGCACCAGCTCGAGTTGTGACTGCTCCACTTCTGATCCAGCTCTCTGTTAGTTCTCCTGGGAAAGAAGCAGAAGATGGCCCAAGTGCTTGGACCTCCACATCCATGTGGAAGACCCAGGTAAAGCTCCTGGCTTCGGTCTGGTCCAGCCCTGGCTGTTGCAGTCTCTTGGGAAGTGAACCAGCAGATGGAGGACTTTTCTCTCATTGCCTATACTTCCCCTCTCTGTAACACCACCTTTCAAATAAATGAATAAATAAACCTTTAAAAAACAAAACAAAACACCGAACTATTGCTGAGTTTATCTGAAAATCAGCAGTCAACAGCTCAGTTTGTTAAGTGTCATTCTTACAGTACTGTTTTCTGAAAGGGCATCACCAGGAGCTACGTTCCCTGCAGAGGTGGCTGGTCAGCAGAATGTCAGACCACCAATGTAGCCATCATCCTGTAAGGCTGGGACTCGGCTTAGCACCACCTCCTTGTTTTAGCTTCTCTGTTAGCAAGATCTGTCTTGCCTGCCCAACAAAAGCATATTACCTCTCCCCTTAGATTTTTCAATTCTCATTGAAACTGACGAACAACCCTCAATAAATAACCTTTCCTTCTGAAAGTAACCTGCTTGGGTATTTTAGAGCTCAACAACATCACAATGCATTGATTTGTTTTTAAATATCACATTAATAGTATCAATAGAGTACTTAGAATAAAGCAGCACTATGAGGGTATGATAAAACAGAGAAGTAAGATTACAAAACCCAAGAGAAAGATCCGCTTCTCAAAGTCACATGCCCCAATTTCCTAGCTTCTGCTAATCTGTCTATGACCATGAGTGCTCAACGACTCTTAAGAGTGATTAGACAAGTCTTGAACTTCTACTATCTTACCAGCAAAGGAAGATCACAGTTTATTTTCATCTATCTCAGGAATGAGAAATTTGAGAGGTCTATAAAGTATCTGCCCAAGGGATATTTTAAAAGTTCATGGAAAGTCTGTCTAATGAGTCTAGCATTGTGGTGTAGTGGATAAAGCTGCAATGCTGGCATCCCATATGGGCACTGCTTTGAGTCCTGGCTACTCCACTCTGATCCAGCTTCCTGCTTATGTGCCTCACAAAGTTGTGGAAGATGGCCCAAGTACTTGGGCTGCTGCACCCAGCTGAGAGACCCAGAAGAAGCTCCTGGTTCCTGGCTTCAAATTGGCCCATCTCTGGCCATTGTGGCCATTTGGGTAGTGAACCAGCAGATGAAGGTGTGTGTGTGTGTATGTGTGTGTGTGTTTCCCTCTCTTTGAAATTAATAAATCTTAAAGAACAAAGGAACTCTGAATGGATTTCAAAATTTTTTTGAATAAACATCTATTTTTTCTTTTTTCTTTCTTTTTTCTTTTTTCTTTTTTTTTGACAGGCAGAGTGGACAGTGAGAGAGAGAGACAGAGAGAAAGGTCTTCCTTTGCCGTTGGTTCACCCTTCAATGGGTGAAGATTTATTTATTTATTTATTTATTTGAGAGGTAAAGTTACAGACAGTGAGAAACAGAGAGAAAGGTCTTCTTCCATTGGTTCACTCCCCAAATGGCTGCAATGGCTGGGGCTGTGCCAATCTGAAGCCAGGAGCTTCTTCCTGGTCTCCCATGCAGGTGCAGGGGCCCAAGCACCTGGGCCATCCTCCACTGCTTTCCCAGGCCACAGCAGAGAGCTGGATTGGAAGAGGAGCTGCCAGGACTAGAACTGATGCCTACATGGGACGCCAGCACTGCAAGCAGAGGATTAACCTATTGCGCCACAGCGCCGGTCCCAAATAAACATCTTAATTCCACTTCCATGAACTTTCTGAAGTTTTCCCATATATTCAGATTTTCATATAATTGTATATAAGATGAGCAGCTTGTTTTCACCTACTTTCTTAGAATATTCATTTAGAAGTTAAACTCCCTAAATATATGGAGTATGTCTGACTTACAGAGAATTGTCTATTCTATAATTGTATGAAGCCTAGAGGTTTTCACATTATGCAGCTGGGGAGTACCTGTGACTGTAGCCCCTTCCTCCTACTGCTGATTTAAATTGGAAGAGGCCTGAGGGAAGGGAAAGGCCAGAAGTCATCACATAATGCTGTGCCCAATATCTTGGTCTCCAAAGCACAGCTGACTTGTGCAGGGTTAACCTAATCTGGCTTGAGTCCTTTGCCAGGCAAATTAAAATCAGGGAATACTGAGTACATGAATGAGGTGGGAAAATGGGTAAAAATGAATGGGACACTAATAATTTTTTCTGGATTTTGTTAGAAACATACAGACAAATGCCAACTACTACCATGTAAATCATCCAAACCCAATGAAGCTTAAGTACCCTCCCTGTGGGTACTGTTACTCTTATAATTGTTTTTGCTATAATGTGAGCTTCTGGAATAGAGGCAGAATCCGCTATGTTTAATACTCTATTGAGACTCAACAGCAAAATAATTTTTAAAAAGCAGGAAGTAGAAAATGAGGAGAAAAAGAAGAGAAAGGGAGAAGGAAGAAGGAAGAAGATCTATGTAACAGGACAAGTTTCTAATCAGGGTAATCTTGCAGTGAGATATTGTCAACCTGTGGGATGTGCTTCAAGCTTAATGTAAGGAAAAAATGTTTGTACATTTATATTTTGCTGTTTAAAAAAATCAGCTTGAATGCATAACTGAGTAGATGCCAAAATTAAATCGCTGATTTGTTTTTAAACTATTTTTGTTTCTAATTTAGCACCCACTTAATTCAGCTCCTCTTCCTATCTATCACTTTACCTCTCAAGTTTCTTCCCCTGAAAATCTAGTCTTCAGACTCATCACTCTGGGGGAAAATCCTTATGGTTATAAAAAAATACAGCTTCTGTGCCTTATTTTAACTCCTTCTGGTGTGAGGCTAAATGAACCTAGATTTCTCCCATCACATGATGTCAAAGAGTGCCTAGAGAAAACCTTATACAATTTTTTCCTCCTGAATGAGTACAATGAGTATTGCTTAGAGTTACATCAGCGTTGGTGCAAGCACTAAAAGATTTGTACAGAGTTTGGAGGGGAGTGGCTAAAGAAAATTCTCTTTAACAAATGGTTTATAGGGGCCTGGAATTGTGGCACAGTAGGTTAAGCTAGCTGTGACACCAGCATTCCATATGAGGGCTGGCTCAAGTCCCAGATGCTCTACTTCCAATCCAGCTCCCTGCTAATGCACTTGGGAGACCAGCAGAAGATCTCCAAGTTAAGTGGGCCCCTGCCACCCACGTGGGAAACCAGGATGGATTTCCAGGCTCCTGGCTCAGGCCTGGTGCATCCTCGGCCACTGTGGCTATCTGGGGAGTGAACTAGTGGGCTGAAGATCTCTGGCACTTTCTCTCTCTGTTAGTCTGCCTTTCAAATAAATCTTTAAAAACAATTAAAACATTTGAAAAGTAAACAAAGCCCCATTTGTAAAATGAGCTGGTGGAAAATCAAAGGCAGGGAATTCTACATTAAAAAGTATTTGAAACATGTACCTAACATTTAAAGTTCAATTTTGCTCAGTTCTCTGCAATTACTTATCAAGATATCTACACTATGAACAATCATACTAAAAATCAATATATAGCATTGTTAAGTTCCCAATTTTAGGGACCAGCATTGTGGCAAAGCAGGCTAAATCACTGCCTGCAAGGCTGGCATTCCATATGGGGGCTGGTTCAGGTCCTGGCTGCTCCACTTCCAATCCAGCACTCTGCTGATATGCAAGGGAAAGCAGCTGAAGATGGCCCATGTGCTCAGGCCCTGCCACCTACATGGGAGATCTAGATGAAGCTCTTGGCTTCAGCTTGGCCCAGCCCTGGCTGTTGTGGCCATTTGGGGAGTCAACCAGCAGATGGACGATCTCTCTCTCCTTCTCTCTAACTCTGCCTTTCAAGAGAATAAATAAATCTTTTTTTTTTTTTTTAAAAAAGAGAGAGAGAGAAAGAAAGTTTCCGAATTTTGAAAACTGTACAGTACCTAGTAGGGTAATTCCTTGAAATTTTCATTGTAAAAAAGTATCAACTCTGTAACTTGCTCAGAAGTTCAGGAATGTGGATACAATAAGCACAGACATATGTACTCAGACAAGGCCAATGTGGTAAAAAGTTAAAACTGGAGATTCTTGTGAATGGCATGAAACATTCTTAGACCTTTTTTGGAAGTCAGAAATCACATTTAAATAAATAAATAAGTAAAACAATATTCCAGAGTAGCTATACTTGGAGAATATTGGATAGAGTGCCTGCTGAGTTCTTTCCCAGAAATGTTGGCAATGCTTGAATCTGATGGGAACGGCATAAGATGGCTGTAGCAGGTAATCAACAGTAGAGCCAAAACTCATGCTTTTCCAGGCTTGCAGTGAACTCAGCCCTTATCTGTATATACTTTAATGAGTAGCCACAGAGGTTTTTAAATGTTACTCTTCCTCCAACCCCAACAAGGACCTATTCTTAATTGTATCAATTACTGCAACTGCTGTTCCAGGAAGGGTGATGACCAAGGCCTCACCATGTGATTTTAATCTTCTAGGAATGGATTTATCAGCAGAACATCAAAGACAAAGTAGAACTGAATCTTATCAGTTACGGAAACTGCCAGTTAATGCCAAGCAGACAAATTCTGCCTTAGCTAACACCTCCCATTCAAAATCGTACTTACCCAAGTTCCCTCCTTACCACCCAACTTTTTTACAAGGTATCTTATGCATATTTAGACATATCATTCAAGCTATAATGCAGTAACATATCTTTGGAGAAGAGCCATTCAGTTTTATCTGGGGTGGGGGGGAAGCAGCATCCAGTATATTTTTCAAGTAAATACGTACATTGGCCTACATTCAAGATAAAAATCTTAAATATTGTGTTATGTTCTATTTATACCTTGCTAAAGTAACAGAAAAATGAACACAATCTGAGTTAAATGCTCTATTTTCTTGCTTATATTTGTTTACATTTTTAATAAGTTTTGAAAGGGTAGATGGATGTGAGAAATGCATAGCATGTAACCAATTCCCTTGCCATTGAGCTAATAGAGATGTGGTTTATTTAAAATTCTGAGTTGTGGTTCTGCTTTGGGAATAGCTTTCCAAAACTCTGTGGGTGGATACTGGTAATGAAACAGAGAACTCAAAACAGCAGGGAACATAAGGCCAAATAAGCTTATATAGTGGTGTATGTGTATGCACCAAAAATAATTATACATACATAGTGGGAGGCTGGTTAACTGAGCCCACGGAGGCACTTGGCTGTTCAGATAACTAATCACAATATAAAGTCCCTCTTGACAAAAATGCCTCCAAGGTTAAACTGTCTGATTTTTAATCATAAACAAGTGAATTTATCGGCTAAAGTATCCTTTCAAGTTGTTGGTTTGGATACAACAGCCAGTCTTTTTAACCAAGATTTTAATCATAAGAAAACTATTAACCCCTCTGTGGCCCCTAAACTGTGATTTGCTTGAGAAAAAAGGGCTGTACTCAATTATAAGGATAACTTTATACTTTCATAATTATTATAACAGTGGAGAAGAACTCAGGAAACAGGCATTTTTTCGTAAGAAGGCAAGGTTGCAAAGTCTCTGTAAGGATTAATTTCTACATATATATAGTAAAACTTAACTTTTTTCAAGAAAGGCCTGGGGCTGGCTCTGTGGCAAGATAGGATGGGCCTTCACATTCCATACGGACACCAGTCCATGTCCTGGCTGCTCCTCTTCCAATCCAGCTATCTACTTATGGTCTGAGAAAGCAGTGGAAGATGGCCCAAATGGGAGGCCCAGAAGAAGCTCCTGGTTCCTGGCTTCAGATCAGCTCAGCTCTGGCTCTTGAAGCCATTTGGAGAGTGAACAAGTGGATGGAAGACCTTTCTTTCTGTCTCTCCCTCTTTCTGTCTGTAACTCTACCTCTCCAATAAATAAATGAATAATTTTTTTTTAAAAAAAGGCCTAAGAACAGAAGTTAAAAAACACAACAACAAAAAAAAAACACAACAACAACAAAACCTGCTTTTCCTAGTTCTAACACCCAATTTTCTTAAGAAAGGGTTTTCCGGGCTTCCTGTCATTCACAGCTCTTACCTACTCAAACACTGGCTTCCACCTGCCCTCCTTCCTTCCCTGCCCATGCTGACCTCTCCTCCTCTCCACGTCTGTCTTCTCCAGTCTCTCATTACCAGCTTCTGATTCCTCCTATTTTTCCAACCACACTATCTGGGAGAGTTCTTTCTCACTTTTCACTCTGCTTTCATACGCTCCATCAGGTTCCTTCTGTCCACATCTCTATTACGTACTGGGGCATCACCAGCCATCATGCTAGGTGTTTCAAGTTTACTGTCTCATTTAACTTTATGGTTAGGTCTATCATTATTCATTCTATTTACCAGAAAAGAATACCAAGGCTTACAGAGAGGTTCAACAACTCTTCTACTTGTGTGACAGAGGACTTGAACGTGAACCCTCTGGTGCCCACATTCTCAACCTCCACGCCCTACTTCCTTCCCTTTACTGCTGGTAGCTGTATCTTGTGTTCATCCCCCCCACCCTGCCTTGATTTTTCTAAAAAGAGAATCATTCTATTGAGGTAATTCCCTCCTTCTGTCTTTCACCAAAGATTAAAGAAGAAAATCACAGCCCTAACTTTGTCCCAGATAACCTTTAGTTCAAGAGACCAGATGTAATACACTTTCCTCTGATTCCTTCCTGACCCAACTAAAATTAAAGGACAAAAAACGACATGAGGGGCTGGCATTGTTGCATAAAGGGTTAAAACCCTCCCTGTGAAACAGGCACCCCATATTAGTGACTGTTTGAGTCCCAGATCCTCCATTTCCAATCCAGTTCCCTGCTAATGTGCCTGGAAAAGCAGTGGAAAATGTCCCAAGTACTTGGGCCCCTGCCACCCATGTGGGATACTCAGATGAAGCTCCTGTCCCCAGCCTGGCCCAACCCCAGCCCTTGCTCCAGCCCCTGCTCCAGCCCCTGCCCCTGCCCCAGCCCCTGCCCCAGCCCCAGCCCCAGCCCCAGCCCCAGCCCCAGCCGTTGCGGCCACTTCGGAAGTAAACCAGCAGATAGAAGATCTCTCTGTCTCTCCTTTTCTGTAACTCTTTCAAATAAATAAATAAACCTTCAAAATAATAAAAGATATCAAAGATGAACCTACTTTAATAAAAAATAATTGTGTTTTAATATAATCAATAAACAAGAAATTCTAAACAAATGTTTTAAGCTGGTATCAGTAGACTGGAATTAAGACTGAAACCTGGTGGCTGCAAGCCACAGTGTGCAAGGAAAAGTTGAAGAGGCTCTGCTTTAGAAGCAGCAGGAATGAGAGCAGAGCGAGAAGCAGGGCAGAGAGCAGCGGGTCCACAAAAAGTCCGTTTCTGTTCATGACTGTACTAGACTGCACCTCCAACCTTGGCAGCCAGCCCACTTTTACCTGGCATAAATCTAGACAGCCCTTCTCTAAAGAAACTGAATGGTTCATCTAAGCAAAGCAGTATAGGGGCCGGCGCTGTGGCGTGATGGGTACAGCCTCCGCATGAAGCGCCAGCATCCCATACAGGTGCCAGTTCGAGTCCCGGCTGCTCCACTTCTGGTCCAGCTCTCTGCTGTGGCCTGGGAAAGCAGTAGAAGATGGCCCAAGTCCTTGGACCCCTGCACCCACGTGGGAGACACAGAAGCTCTTGGCTCCTGGCTTTGGATCAGCCCAGCTCCGGCCGTGGCAGCCAAATAGAGAGTGAACCAGCAGATGAAAGACCTCTCTCTCTCTGCCTCTCTTCTCTGTGTGTAACTCTGACCTTCAAATAAACAAATAAATCTTTAAAAAAATAAGTAAAGCAGTATATACAGTCCCTCATAGACAAACTCCTCTTCAGGATTTAATGACTAACATCTGGCTCAACTTCTTCAGGATTAATTTTACCAGTTAATACCTCTACTATCCCACTCCATACCATATAGACACTCAGTAAAAACTCCCACTCAAGAAAGAGATACGGGGGTGGGCATTTAGCACAGAGGTTAAGACATTGCTTGGGATGCCCATACCCCATATTGGAGCCCCTGGGGTTCAAGTTCTGGTTCTACTTCCAACCAAATTTCTTGCTCATGCACACTGAGAGGTAGCAGGTGATGGTTCAAGTAGCTGGGTCACAGCCACCCATGGGAGAGACCCAGATGGAGCTCCTGGCTCCAGGCTTTAAACTGGTCCAGAACTGGTCATTGTGGCCAGCTGTGCAGCAAACCAGCAGACAGAAAATCAATTTTCTCTCTTCCTTTTCCTCTCCCTCTGATGGTCTGCTTTTCAAATAAATAAATACTTTTTTTTAAACAAAAGAAAATCCATTTCTTGGTATCTGTATCTCCTTCCTTATACTCTCTGAGGGAAGTAACACTTCTAAGGTTTCTGCCACTAACAAAATCTTGCTTGTATTCCTCTCCCATTTCTCAAAAAACATGTTTTCTCTCCCTCCCTCCCTTTTCTTTGTATTTATACAAGAGTAAAATATTTCCCTATGTCAACCACCTTCACTTCAAGAAATGCCTGGTCCTGTCTCTTCCTCCATCCATCACTGTTTATTGTTTTGTTTTGTTTTGTTTTGAACGGCACAACCAACTCCCTCAGCTGAGTTTCTTTACTTCCCTATTATCAAGAGCCTCTTTAGTGACTTCAGGCTTTGGTTTCTCACCGCACTCTACCAAGGTGTTTCCGGTTTTCCAGAGGCCTTTCGCTAGCTAATAAGCAAGAACATTCCCCACACCTCGTATTTCCGATCCCTCTTTTCCCTCACCTTTCACGAGCCTACAGGCATCTTCCTCCTTTTCTTGGCTTAACTCACTGGATTATCTTTCTCTTTCCGGGCCCTCTAAGTATAGTCCTCAGTCCCCTTTTTTCTCCTGTACCCTCACCACTGTGCACAGCTTTACTCACTGCTTCTAGATTGATAATTTCCCAAACAGACCTGTATTTATAATTCTCTACAGAACTACCTATAATAACCTAAAATTTAGTCCTCCAGAAACTGAAAAGACTTCCAATTCATCTTCCTTCTCACTCCTTCTCTGACATCAATCCTGGGTCCTCTGACATTCATCCCTGGGTCCCTCAGATTTATATTCTGTCTTCTTTCTTTGGCCAACTCTAATCAGCTGTCAAATCTTGTCCATTATTCTTTTAAAACATCTTTCTCAGATTCATCTCTTCCTCCACCCCACTGGCTACCACCCACTGAATGCCATTCTCTGAATAAATAAGCAGGAATTGATTTTTTATTAGTCAAATATTACTTTGTAGGCAAAGGAAAAAATCTACTTACTTTAACCCAATGGTAAGGCATTTTACAGAATGAAATACCCTTCTGTACCATTAATTCTCACTTTATCTGGCTTCTAACATTGGGATTATCATATGTAAGGCTTCTTTAAAATGAAGTACTCCTACCATTAACTTAAGGCATCACAAAAAAAAATTATGCCTCTACAGTGGGCAGTCTACTGATAGATTAGTTTTGAAGGTAATGCACACAAAGTAATAAATTCATTTAAAGGCACAAGTGACAACTAACAGAATGTTCATAAACTCCTGGGCACAAACTGGTCAGCCCTTCTCCAAAGTGTCTCTCTGTGGCTTTGCTATAGACTTTTCTTACCTCAAAGGTCTCATTACCATGATACAGTGAGGCTAGGTGGTCAAAGCTGAATAGAGCTGTGTCTTACCTTTTCCAGTATCAGGTGCGTATGTGTACTCAAAAGCATCACCAAGCCATATTTTGAGGTTCTCTATTCAGGAGAGCACAAGGTCCTTTTGCTAGATTTCCCCTCCATATTCCAGTATCCCTTTATCACGCCTAGTGACGCTAAATAATTAAATCCTGTACATTTCACTAGGGAGATAATTATTTAAAAGAAAATGACCACATTAGTATATTTGCTCCTAATGATTGGCATAATCATCCTTCCTATCTTCACTTTCTAAAATGAACGTGAATTGTGTTTCTTGCTCTCTAAGAAAGCTGAAAGTAGCTGTGTTTGTTTTTGTACTTTATTTCTTTTAGGCATAAGCTCCCACGGGCGAGATGCATGGATTCACGCTTCTCATTCTTGCATGCTCCTACAGAATCTTCTACAGGACTGTATCACAAAGGTCTTTTAATAAAGTGAACTAGCTGACTAACCCCAGTCTCTCAGCTGGTCCTATATTCTACATAAGCAACCACTTCTTAAGGTGTGATCTATAACCATGACAGCAGGCAATACAATAAGATTATGTCTTTAATCGGCCATGATTATGAAATATTTCTGAAGACCCTTCATGAGGGGGGTGGCCTGGAAGCAAGACATAGGTAGGAGGAATAAATGCCAATTCTCCTGCTGGCAGGAGAAGCAATGAGACCGTCTCTCTTCAGATAGATGAGCAAGCAGGAAAACGGATAACACAACTTGTCTTAGAAGCAAGCAGCAAGATGAGGCAGTAAAAACCCATCAGCATACATCATCCTATCACGGCCCAGTGTCATCCCAGCCTCTATTAGCCCTCGCTGCATCAGCGCAAGTCCCAGACACTTTATCCTGTTTATAATTGCTGATGAGCAGTAATAAGGCCTCCATGCCTCAGCTCCGTCCGTTCCACTTCGGCACCCACCTATTAGGTAATAACTTTTATTTACAGCCTTGCTGGATGCGCTGTTCTATTAGTACAGCCACGGACTGAGTATGGGAAAAAAAAATCACCACTCCTTAATGGGGGGTATCATTGCAAGGCTCAGATGATTTATAATGCAGCTCTGTGGCTGTTCTATCATGCTCCTTCTGGTAAGACTGCTTTGGAAAGGCTACAATTTCTAACACATTGCCCTCTAACAGACACACACACTATGGAGCAGCATCTGAAAAGCACACTCCTCCCATCTGTCCCCACCCCCATCCCAAAGTTTCAAAGGAGGAGAGGGGTATTAAATTCTATTGTTTTTAACAGTGTTGGCTCAGGCATTTTGCCCCAGTGGAGTCATAGAACAGCTAATTAATAGAAGTTCAGGACTCTTTCTCCTTGGTAAGAGTGCAATCTGTGATAAAATAAATGGTTGTAAATACTAACAACAACAACAAAAAAAAACCACAGGCATTGTGGTGTAGCAGGTTAAGCCGCTGCCTACAATGCCCGCATTCCATATGGGCAACAGTTTGAGACCCTGATGCTCCACTTCCAATCCTGTTGTGTGCTGATGTGCCTGGGAAAGCAGCGGAAGATGGCCTAAGTGCTTGGTCCCCTGCACCCACTTGGGAGACCCAGAAGAAACTCTAGACTCCTGGCTTCAGCCTGGCTAAGCCCTAGCTGTTGCAGCCATCTGGGGAGTGAACCAGTGGATGGAAGACCTCTCTGTCTCTCCCTCTTCTTCACCCTCTGTGACTCTGCCTTTCAAATAGATAAATAAATCTTAAAACAAAACAAAACAAAACAAGTGTAACTGCCTCCATGGATCCAATCAAACTGAATTTGTACAAAGCATACGCACCAAAAGAAGCTAAACACCAAAACCTAGGTACACATCTCCAAAACGGCAACAAATCACATCACTGTTCATTTTTATACCACGGGACATTTTTAGTTTCAAAGTATAAAAACCCACCTTGATGAGAGTGGCACCCTGGCTTCATAGTCATATCAGCTGTATCTCAGGAGGCAAGCCCCTGCTTCTCCTGAGTAAGACCCAAACAAGGCCTCTGAAACAAGTCCCTGAGATCAAGCCCAACTAACTTATGTATTACATGCAAGCTAGCCTGTAGCACAAACACAGCAACTGGTGACAATGGGACAAACTCTCATATAGGGGCACAAGTAAACATAGTAAGCTCTCTCTGAGCCTTTCTGAACTCTATATATACAGTGTGCTGCTGTAATTTACATGCTAAGAATCAAATCACTTGGTTAGAGAGTGCCTTATACTCTCATCAGATTCTCTAACATAAACAACTGAGGCAGACTGATTAAAGTTTTCACGGAAAAATAACAGAACCCCAAGAGAAAGCATTTAGTAGAACATTTTCCTTCCCCAATCACCTACCCAGTGGCCAAAAACACATCTTGTCAGTAAACAGCCACTTTGACATAATCACAGTAAACTCTGGTAAGAATTGCTTCTTTCCTGTGGCAAAAGATGGCACCTTTTCAACTGGAGAAATTTCTTGCAGTCTTCTCTAATATCTGGACTTCATTTTGCCCCCAACTTTAGGCACCAAATGAACTCCTTCAGGACCCAAGATGATGAGTGAACAAAGTAAAATATTTTTTCAACAGTTTTTTCTTTGCCATGACAGATTTACTGTTTTGATCTTTCTTCAATTGCTACATTAAATGCTAATAAAAAATGAAAGGTTTATGTCTTCCCTAATATTCTCCTGATGGGAACTTGCAAGTTACATAAGTAGGTCAAATTTCTAATTTTCTGTCTCAAATGCTGATACCGCATACCTGAGGGAAGAGCTATACCTAAAGGACCAACAAGAAACAAAAAAAAGAAGTGTGTTAAGCAGTTGAATTTGTACCCAGAGCCACCTTCCTTCAAAACTCCACAGAGCAGAGGAAGATGTGAAGTCCTCCTCAGGAGAGCCCCTACAGTGTGCAATGCTGACTAACACAGTTTGCAGTCACTGACTCAACTCCTGGGTTAGATGTACTGGTGGAAATGTTTCCACGAATATTGACTCTATCAGGGATAAAACACAAGTATACATTTCTAAGACTTACAGGGCCTGATTTAACTAAGTATGCATTTCTAAGACATACAGGCTCTGATTTAACATCACCATCCTTTAGCTTCTGAATCAATTTTAAAGATCTTATATAAACCCCTTGGTAACATAACAACGAAACATGCCCCTTTAACTGGCTTCTAAACACTGATGTGCAAAGTGTTTAGCACATCAATCTTCATTTAACTCTCAGGTGAAAGGGGCTTCTTTTCTTATCTTTCTAAGAACAAACAGTAACATCACCAGCAGGTTGCCCAAGAGAAGTGAGTGAAGAAAAGGTTTTTTTGGGGGAAAAAAGAAATGTCACTGTTCATCGCACTGAAAAAGAACAATAGGCGACAAAAGGATAAACATGTGCTTTCAGGAAGGACGGATGCAAGGAAGGAAAGAAAGACGGGTCCAGGGCAGGCAAAGAATATACAGTTAAACCCAATTAACATGCTTTTTATAGAGTAGAAAGATGACAGTTTATGGAAAACTGTCTTGATGTTTAACGGGACAGTTTCTAGTCCCATCTGCTTTAATCTCAGGCAACACTACAGTTACCTTATGGCCCCACAAATGGTTATTTTACTTGCTACTCTACTAATTATAATGGCATTTTTAACATACACATAATTTTTTTTTAGTCACTGCTTTTCAAGTCTATCATAGGAAACATCATCTACACAGCACATTTGCTGGAAGAGGAAAAGCGAATATAGATACAGCAGAGAAAAGTCTGTTGACAGTACCGTCAAGCCTGTAAATTTGTCTATGGATTTCTTCTTATTCTAACTTCAGAATTAAAGAGACTAGAAAATACAATGAAAAGGCAAAATAAAGTCATAAAAGTGGTCAACTACACAGGGACCAATTTCAGTTTTTTTACCCATATACTAAACTGTGCTCCCCTTGAATAATTCAACCCAGGGCTAAGAGCTACACTTGCCAACCCTGCCACCCACCAGAGGAATCAGCCCAGATTAAGTCTGTGGGATCCTCACTATTCATATATCCTACTGGTTCTATCTGTACTGTGTCATTTACATTTTAAGGTTCATCAACAGCAAACTCCAACAAATGGAATACAAAGTAACATTTCTTTTGCTGTATCTCTGCAAATAAGTTAAAAAAAAAGACACGTAATTTGTCTTTAAATAAGAAAATCTATTAAAAGGCAACAAACTTCCTTCCTTTCCCACAAGGCACTTTAAACACTACCTTCCTAAACTGAATTGTCTAAGAGAGGCAACCACAGCTCGGTTACAGTGTTTTAAAGTAGAACTTGATGGGTAGAAAAGAAGAAGTACAAAAGGGAAACTTTTGGTGGTTTTTTTTTTTGCCAAGGAAAAGTGACTCATTCTTGGCAGGAATGGTCTGAGAATTAACAAGGGAAAATGTGGGAAACATTCTGAGCTCTTTGAAAAAATGCAAACACTCTCTAGCAATCTGAAGGTGTGATATGCTTTAGCTCTCACATTCTAACCAAAAGCAACCTGGGACTTGGCAGCACTTCTCAACTCTTCTCTGACCACACATCTCAGAGCTCTCAAAGGCACCATGGTGGGGTGGAGCAGGGACAACCACACCCCCTTCACTTCATTTTTCCCTGCTTAAACACCAAATGATCATAGTATGCTTTTTTTCTTTCTATCTAAAGATCACACTGAGTTCAATTCAACTGTTAATAGTTCCATATGGCTAAAAGCCATCAGCTAAATAAAAATCTTTCCCACCTGACTCCCAGAAACAAACTGATCTTTCGTTGACCACAGCTACTTTCTGCAACCTGCTTCTTGGACTCAGTTATCACAAAGCAATTTCTTAAAAAGAGTTTTCTCTTTCTGATGGCTGTAGAGCAAGCTACTTTACACTGCTATCCATCGCTCTAAATTCCAATATCCTCTACCTGGTCAAAAGAGTAGTCATCTGAAATATAAATGGAGACTGATTAATTAACCACTCAGGTCTTTACTTACTAATCCATCCAATAATGGATCTATTATCTCATCTGTAGATAAAATTTTCAAATTTCTACAAGAGATAATCAACCTTTATTTACTGCTCAAAAATATTTGGTCGTGTACCTTTAACATATGTGTGTATATATTTGAATTTGCTATTTATTAAGTATACATGACTTAAAGATCATGAAATTAATTTGCAAAATAGAAATTTTAAAAGGCTGAGGTAAAGTTTTTCTATTTTCTTTCCATAGCTCACAGACCATCCATCTGGCACCCTTCTTCAGAGGCCACTGACTTTAAGAACCATTTCATTCTGGCCTAGGTATCCTTTTTCTAACACATATCATTATGCTCAAGGCTGCTTTCAGTTCAACTTTTAATGGACAGATCAGCTGGGTGGCAGCGGGTAGGATCTCACTTCAGGATCTCACTGTGTGACTCCCCAACCCCACCTGTACAGTAATTATTTACTGGCCATCTACGCCAATGGACCTAAGCAGCATGCATACGGGAGATCCTGAGGAGTTCCTTCATGGTCAGAGGTGCCACAAAACATGTGTTAGAGCCATGAATCCTACTCTTGAAGAACCCAGACATACAGACTACAAGGACTATCACAGCAATATGAATAACAGATGGTGATCTCCAAAGGAGAATGATCAACATCCCCACCATGAGCAAACTGCTGACTGCAGGATGAAAGAAAGATGGAGACAAAGGTAGTCAGCCCACAATTCTCAAAGAACATCATTTCATTCTCCTCAAAATCAGGAAGCTCTGTGCTCTAGAGTCGTGGCCAGTATTAAGGGCTGAGGCAGTCTGGTTAGCCCAGCAACCTTAGTGGGCAGAGATGGGGTTCTTGAAAAGGATAGCATGCTGAACTTAATGAAAAATCTCCACTTCCCTTCAGGTTTTACACACAATGATTTGCATACATTGCATTAGCTTCCTTCCCATCTAGAAATTCTCAGTATTTTTCTATATCCATCTAAATGGAACATGAGACTGAAAACTCAATGCCTCTCTTATATTTCACTAACAGAGACCTATAACTACCATCCTCAGTTCCTACTGTAACACTGACATGTGGTAGTTCTATTTTATTCTTCTTTCCACCTAAAATGCCTACTGATGTGTTTATCAGCACCATCTAATGGGTGCCCACTGCATACACAGACTCCCTAATGCGAGGACTGCAATAGCAGCTATCAACTACTGAAGGTCTACTATGTGAGCTTTGTGCGGATGATTTCATTTCTTACATCAAAGTAATAGATTATTCATCTCATTTTACAGGACAAACTTTGAGGTATTATTTATAATTTTTTTTTTTTTTTGAATTTTAAAAAGTATAGAATAAAATTTTTAATTAAAAATCTTTGTTGCTGCTACTGAGATTTATCACTGAAGTAAAAGAGGGAAACATCCTCAGTGTGAAATTTGCTTCAAAACTACAAATTATTTCAGACAAAATAAACATATATGCTCACATTTATAAACATTTTCCACATTATTCATAGAAGCGAGATCAATAAAGTTTACATATTACATACAATAAAAATCAGTTGTAATGAAGATTTAGTTTTCTTACTAAATAAAAATTTCTGTGTTTGAGGTATCACATGCCAATATGGCACACTGGTAAAATAACCCAGGAGTCTACCTGAAAAATCCTGACTAACACACATCGGCTCTGTGAGACTTACTAGTGGGCTGGACTAGACTAATTTCTTTAAACAGGAAGGAAGATCTTAACTGTTACAAAACAAAGGAGGCACAAAATAGAAACTGCATTTCATAAAAGAACAAAATTTTGTTGTAAAAGTTTAAGTGGCTAAGCAAGGATCTGAAACACATATAATTCTGAAACTCAAATTTTAAATATACTTCACTATATGCTGTTTCCAAATCTGTATTTTGTTTTTCCCACATTTCAATGATATGCTTTTCCATTGTCTGGCTATAAGTAGTAATTACTACAAAATGTGAAAAACAGTAACATTACGTAGTGGAAAACAGCAGAGGCTTTGGCATCTGAAACATCTTTGGTCAAGTTCTGACTCCATTACTTACTAGCAATATTGCCTCTGAAAACACACTTAACTTACTGAGTGCCATTATTCCCTTCATCTGTAAAAAAGGAGCAATGCTGAACTATCTGAAGAGCAGGCAAGTGAGCGTGTATGTAAGTAACAATTCGTGGTGCTTGGCAATGCTGTACTATTTTTAGACACACACAATAGTGGGGGAACAGAGAAAAGGAAAGGGATCCACCTAGAAGATGGACACAGTACATGCGACTTAGGAGAGGCTCCTGTTGGTTTCAGCGTTACGCTGAACAGGAGTCTCTTTCCCAAACCTCACAGGATGACCCAGTGGGCTCAAGGTTCACTCCTTAACTGCTACCTGAACATGCTGAAAATGCTAACAGTGAGTATTTCCCTGAGAGCCAACAATGGAAGGAAAGAAGAAAGGCTGCAAGTATACTGTACATGTCAAGTGTTTGACCTGATCAAAGAACTCGGAATGTTTTCAAGCTTCTGGCTTAAGAGGGTAGGCAGTTGGCTCTCCAATTTCCCACTGGCAAATCAGGACAGCTGCCTTACTCCAAGGCACAGTTCTCTTCTATCTCAGTCAGATGAATCCAAACTACGTGGTGGAGTCCGGGGAATAGGCATAGGTTTATTTTAGACTCTCCTACCTCAAAGCCAATCAAGTAGAAAAGAAGAGTTAAGTTCCCTAGAATTTAACACCTGTTTGTCACCCCCAAACCATACAAAGGCAGACCTGTTTGAGTTTTAAAACCTGTACATGGGAATATTTTACGCTATTTCTGTTGGGCAGTTACAAGACGTTTTAAATTATGAAAAATACTTTGTGACCTTTAGAAAAGCAATATAATTACTCTGACTCTTCCAAATATAATCCTTGAGATATTTTAAATAGCAGGCAGCATTACTGAAAAGGCAAATATTATTTAAAATAAATTAAGCTATAGGCTGAGGGAGCAATAGGCATTATGACTGTTCTTTAGAGAGCTACAAGATTCATGACTCCATGTTTAATAAAAATGTCACAGATGCACAAAGATGTTTTTAGGAGTCTATGCATAGGCAAAGAGTAATTTCAGCATATCTCATGGCTTTAAGACAAATCAGAAAAAATTTTCCCAAACTAGTAGGATGCTATAATAGAAAAATTATAACAGATTTTCTACATCAAAACTTCTTTCACTCTCTGTCCAACAACTATTTTTCAGTAGGTCCAAGACTTAGACAAATTGGTAGCAAGCTACAAACTACATGTTTTATGCTCATGTCTTAACAGCACTCTTCAGATATCAGGAAGTAGTAATCTGATGGCTACCTTCTTGAGACCCAAGAAAATCACTCCGACTCTGTTCACACTCCACTCCCACTACCGTGTACCAAATACAGCACTTTACAATGGATGCGAGAAATTAAGAACCTACTCTGGCAAACAGACCAGGTTTGAAACAGGGGCTAATTTCTGGGAAGAATTCATCTAAGGATGAATTCATGTAAGAATGACATACATACCTGTACCACAGGATCTTTTGGTTGGTGTGATTAACGAGACATGAGCTGTGTCTGTGCAAGGCCCACCTAGAAACAGAAAGGCAGGCACATCAGTCAGGACATAACTGCTCCATGTCCATAAATGCTTTCTTGAATACAGAGAGACCTAAAAAGGAAAGGATCAACTTGCAAACATTCACGAGGAGAAGCAGCAGGAAAGAGGTGGCGGTGGGGGTGGGGGTTAATTCTAAGGACCACGTCTGAGTTCAGCAATTAAGTCTATAGAGAACCATAATCCATGTACATTATAATACAATTTTCAGGGGAAAAAGTCAAGTCTCACATAATGGCAAGAAGGTAAAGGATAACATTTTAATTAGAATTCAGATCCAGGTAAGAGAAAATTACCCATATGTTTGGGGAGATGGCTTCTTCCACAAAGCAATAAGCAGGATACTCCCACTTGATCTCAGTGGTCACTGTACCTTTTAATTTACTGCAAAACTGGCCTTATTTACGGGGGAAGGGGACTCCCTAAAGAACAATAAGCTAACTGACAGAAGAAATAAGGATCATTGTGATATAAAAGAGGAAAGCACTGGTGCCAGAGGAAGAATATCTAGTTTCATTCTAAAAGGAATATGAAATGAAGAGGGTCTTCATGGAATCATGGTGGATCCTGGGAGCTGATGCATAGGTGTAAGCAGGCAAGAGGTAGAATTACTGAGTGAAAGCCTGAAAAGCAAGAATTACATTCTACATAAAAAAAAAAAAAAAAAAAAACAGCTACACATTGTTACTGATGCCTATTTATTGATCATGTCCTACCTTTGGAAATAGGAAGTTACCATTCAAATATGAAGGCCAGTGGTTCTTCATATGCCCTTATAGGGGCAGTGATGATGATCATAAAGGAACAGAACACACAAGCAAAAGTCACACATTTACTTCAAAGACTCACTCAATGACTATGACAAGCACAGGAGAAACACGGCCACAAAGCACAGATGTGTATCACTCACCCACAAGCCTTAATGACACTGAAAGGGAAAGAAAAATTAAAGAGCTCTGTTCACAGAGCTTCCATGAGTTTGGGGGTTTGGAGACCCCACCTATGAAGTGTACCATTAGTCTACTCTTTCCTCTATCAAGATCATAGTAGTATCAACTTTAGTGGGTATAAGATGACACACAGGGGAAATTTTAAAAGTGAGGAAAAGTCAAGCAAAGGTACTGTTTACTCCAAAGAACACTCAGCCTCAGCAATTACCTAGTATGTGCCACCATGGGTAAAGCTCATGGTCAGGGAGAGCTTATCGTATTGCTAGGAAGACAAAACTTAAGAGCATAAATAAAGGACAATACAATATAGCCATAAGTAAGCTGCATGAAAAATATCAACTGCCAAAGTATGGAACAAGTAATGAACGCTATATGTAATTAGGAAGAGGGATGTTCATCACTGGCCAGGATTCCTGAAAATACAAGAATTTGACAATGAGGCAAGAAAAAAATTGCAGAGCTGAGAAAGAGCAGACAGAAGAGTATCTCAACTGACTATCACATTCACCACAGAATGCTTAATATGTTAAAATTCTGGAAGTTCAAATGGGCAACTGTGACATAAAAATAGGCTCACAAACTCCTACATTCTCAAGAACCTGTTGGGCACTGGCTTTTGTAATGCTACAAGATGCTTTAACTTCTGCTTCCATGTAAGAGCTTATTATTACTGTTAACTAAAACATTTTCATTTCTGGGAAAAAAAAAAAAACAGGCCGTTACAACTACAGTTGAAGTCCTGCAACTCCCCCCTACTTCCTGAGTAATCATGGATAAATGATCTGATCTTTGGTTTCTTTTAACTTAAAGGGGGGAGGGATACTAAAATTGCCAATAAACCCGAAGGATTACCTGCTCATAAAAGCATTAAACATTGAAGCTTTATAATATGTCTCATCATTTCCTCTCCCACCAGATCTGATGCTCCCAAGAATCAAGGCTCACATTACAGTCTACTGTTGGGTTACAACTATGTGGAAAGTAGATGCTTAACCATGCTCACTAAATAAATACTATAAGCTACTGGATTTAATTAGGAGAGTAATGAACATTTCAAAAGAACTTTTTTCTTGAGGCACAACATTAAGAGAATGAAATATACATTGAGTATCCCTTATCTAAGATACTTGAGGACCTGAAGCATTTTGAATTCTTGAGTATCTCGCATATATGTAATGAGATATCATGGGAATGGAACTCAAGTCTAAACATGACATTCATTTGTGTTTCATATAAATTTATATGCATAGTCTGAAGGTAATTTTTTCCACAATATTTTTAGTGTGTTTGCATTCTGACCAAGACCCATCGCATGAGTTCATAAGTGGAATTTTCCACTTGTAGCATCATGTCAATGCTCCGAAAGTTACATATTTTGTAGCATTTCAGATTTTGAATCTTAGGATGCCAGATATTCAACCTGTGCTACATAGAACAAAACACACAAATTTTGTGCACATTCTGAGGAACTGAACATGTATACACTGGGTAACAATCATTAGATTAAAATACTAGTACATTTCCAATATTAGAAAATTATAAGGATAAGTCTTTTTTTTTTTTTTAAAGAAACCTATTTTTTTTTATTTGACAGAGTTATAGATAGTGAGAGAGACAGAGAGAAAGGTCCTCCTTCCGTTGGTTCACTCCCCAAATGGCCACTACAGCCGGCACTGAGCTGATCCGAAGCCAGGAGCCAGGAGCTTCCCCCTGGTCTCTCATGTGGGTGCAGGAGCCCAAGCACTTGGGCCATCCTCCACTGCCCTCCCGGGCCACAGCAGAGAGCTGGAGTTGAAGAGGAGAAACCGGGACTAGAACCTGGCGCCCATATGGGATGCCGGCACCGCAAGTGGAGGATTAGCCAAGTGAGCCATGGCGCCGGCCCTGGGATAAGTCTTAAAATACAGACACCCAGGCCCTGCTTTGGGAAATTTTCATGCACTTAGTTGGGGGTGGGCATAGGAGGAGATTAGGGTATATTTCTAAACCAGCTGAATACAATGTAAACATAACAGAACAGTTAGTTCCAGACTCTGATAACATTTTCTTTGGCTAGGATCACGGAGTTCTCACAACACAGTGAGCTGCACAAAGGACGAAAGTCAATAACTATTTAACTATTAGAATACTTTTTTAAAAGGACATAAAATAATTTATATAGTAAAATTATAACAGAAGAGAGAAACAGTCCAATCAAAACTAAAGAGGGGCCGGCGCTGCGGCATAGAGGGTAAAGCCACTGCCTGCAGTGCCAGCATCCCATATGGATGCTGGTTCAAAGACCCAGCTGCTCCACTTCCAGTACAGCTCTCTGCTATGGCCTGGGAAAGCAGTAGAAGATGGCCCAAGCCCTTGGGCTCCTGCACCTGCATGGGAGACCAGAAGAAGCTCCTGGCTCCAGATCAGCGCAGTTCCCATTGTTGCAGCCAACTGAGGAGTGAACCAGTGGATGGAAGACCTCTCTCTGCCTTTCAAATAAATAAATAAATCTTTAAAAAAACTAAAGAAATATGGCTGGGACTCATGAATTAACACTATTTACAAATGTCTTATGAGTATTTTCAAATAAGAATCATTATCCCATCTACAGGTTAACAGTGTATTCTTTAAAGAATTTCTGGTGAATGAATTTCTGTGTATTTGGCAAATATGCAAATAACTTTTAAATCTACCTAGCACATCTCAACATGCATCATCATGAGAGTGTCCTCCAGAGAGCTTGTTAAACTAACAACCCAATCCAATGTATTCAGTACATTACAGTGAAGTACAAACAGAACCATAGTTGAGCAAGATAAATTGACGGCAAGAGTATCTGGCAGTGATAATATATCCCTGCTTTGCTAATTGGGCAATATTATAAACAGAGGGCTTGGAATTAAGGTTGGTCTGGCAAACTATAACCTATAAAACACTTTAAAATTCAGAATACAAGTATACGAGCACCACACATACATTCTACACTAATTGCTCTGTCATTTGAAACTCCTGTAACTCTCAAATAGAAGGAGCAGCCACAGGAGATTGCAGTATCTACCCTTACACAATTAATTTCAAATCAACTTCATTAAAATGAATGTAGGAAAGTAAGGGCCACTCAAGGGAAATCTCTATAGGTTTCTGTCCACAAGAAACACCTAACAGAGAACCTAGGTAGTTACAGCAAGTCACAGCATTGGTGGCTGATGCTGAGGGTCAACATCAGGGTACTTCCTCCATTAAAGGAACAGAGCTGGCTTTTCCTTTCTGAATTTTCTAATCGCTGCCTGAGAAAGGGTTTTTTTTTTTTTTTTTTTTTTTTGCTATACATCAACATAAACTCTGCACCGATTTTTGGCCATTTTTCTTTCCAAGCAGTGTGGAAGAGACCTAGTAACTGATGAGCAAGGTGAGGAAACCTCTATGTGACTGTGGGATCATTAGGTGAATGTGGAATGTCTGTAGGGTAGGACTAAGGCTGGGAAAATAAATGTTTATTTACTTACTTACTTACTTATTTGAAAGGCAGAGTTACACAGAGAGAGGAAGACACAGAAAGAGGTCTTCCATCCATTGGTTCACTCCCCAGATGGCTGCAACAGCCAAAGCTGGGCTGATCCAAAGCCAGGAGTTGGGAGCTCCTTCCTGGTCTCCCATATGGGTACAGGAGCACAAGAACTTGAGCCATCTTCTGCTGCTCTCCCAGGTTCATCAGTAGGGAGCTGGATTGGAGGTGAAGCAGCCAGGACTCAAAACGTCGCCCATATGTGATGCCGGCAATGCAGGCTGAAGCTTAACCCACTGCACCAGAGCCGGCCACAATAAATGTTATTTCTAAGCAAAGAACAATTCAAACCATTACCTTTTCCTTATATTAGTGGCAACTGAGTTTGGAAACATAAGGTTTTTTAAAAAGATTTATTTGAGAAGCAGAGTGTGGAAGGGAGAGACAGAAACAGACACAGAGATCTTCCATCCACTGGTTCATTCCCCAGATGGCTGCAAGAGCCAGGGCTGGACCAGGCCAAAGCCAGGAGCCTGTAACTCCATCAGGATATCCTTTGCAAGTGGCAGGACCCCATGCACTTGGGCCCAGCTCCTATTGCTTTCCCAGGCACATTAGCAGGCATCTGGATAGAAAAAAGAGCAGCCAGGATTTGAATTGGTTCTTGGATATGGGATGCCTGGGATGCTGGTAACACAGGTGGTGGCTTAACCCATTGCGCCCTATCACTGGCCTCAGAAAAACAAGTTTTGGGCATCTTAATGTTACTGAAATGTTATAAAGTTCTTTGCTTAACATGCCAGCCTTTCCAGGCATTTAGAACCAGACTGATACCAAGATTAAGCACTCAGAACTAACTTGTAGCCAGTCATCATCAATGTTCTTTACTAAAGCAAATTAACTGAATTCTTTCAAGTTTTTTAATTCTCTGCAAATATTTAACAAAAGCCTAGCATTTTGCGTTTGATATTATATTCAGGGGACCTTCTTCTAAAATAACATCAAGTTTCAACAAGCTAAGAGTTTGGAATTTGTAAGCAAATAATGTCTGTGGAGTCTTTTGCTTTGTGACGAGAAAAGTCTGAATATTCTACCTTTTTTTCTTAGAGCGTTTCTATTCCTGTATTAAATGTGTCATACATAACGCAGCACTGTGGGCCTCCTTTGCAATTCCACATGAAAATCATGAAATGATATTCTTCAGTTATATTCCCAACAAGGAAGTTTTTATAGCACCTGCAGTAAGGAAGAGGATTTTCTTGGGGAAACTGATTTCAGCCCGATAAAGCTGAAGACATGGGTCAAATCTGCTTGCTCACTTCTCTATGGCCTGCAAAACCAGGACTAAGTAGATAACTTTTTAACTGTCAACACAGCTAACATTTTAAACCAAAGTAACAGAATTCTTAAACCTATTCAGCTTCCTACTAAGTTACTGAGCATGTTAAAAATCCTCCGCCTGCGGCGCCAGCACACCAGGTTCTAGTCCCCGTCGGGGCGCCAGATTCTGTCCTGGTTGCCCCTCTTCCAGGCCAGCTCTCTGCTATGGACCAGGAGCACAGTGGAGGATGGCCCAAGTGCTTGGGCCCTGCACCCGCATGGGAGACCAGGAGAAGCACCTGGCTCCAGATCAGCGCAGTGTGCCAGCCAGCGGCCGCGGCAACCACTGGAGGGTGAACCAACGGCAAAGGAACACCTTTCTCTCTCTCTCTCTCACTGTCCACTCTGCCTGTCCAAAAAAAAAATCCCCGAGCTACTCAGCTACTCATTTGCAGTCAGTTCCATAGGTTACTGGAAGATTGACTCAAGGAGGAAGCGGAGAACACTGGTTTGGAGAGGATAGCTGTATTTAGACTAGGAATCCTCTTAAGCACTCAAAACCCAAGGCTGGATAAATAAAAATAGCATTTTCCCCTAACTTTGCTTAGAGATCAACCATCTACTCCGGAAGGTTCTGTGAAAACAGCTGTGAAAACTGGTTATTTTTGGCTCCTGCTTCTACTAGCCCTCATTGGCTGCAGTTAAATCATGTGCTGAAACACATCAATTAGGAAAAATGGACTGTCAAGGAGTCAGTCAGCTAAAAATTGCCAGCAGCTCAATAATCAAACAAATCTTCTATCAGCTTGTTCATGGTAACTGCAAAACATTAATACACAAAAATAGCCATTCCTTCTGCAGATTTATAACACTTCAATTCTCCTGCTTAATTAACATGACATTTACATAACAGTATCTAATTAATTTCCAAGGAAAGGCACTGTGGGCTAATTAGAAATGCATCATCCTTTTTAAACCAGCGTGTCAATTCAGCTCTATCATAATTGTACATTGTTTACCTTTGCAGCATCTCACTTTTCCAGGCTCACAGTTTTATGTGTCTGTGTGTGTTAAAATATATTTACATATTTATTTCAACAGCATAGTGACAGAAAATAAGGGAGAGACATAGAGATCTTCCATCTGCAGGTTCACGCCCCAAATAGCCATGACAGTGGGGAATAGGCTGGGCTGAAGCCAGGAGCCAGGAACTCCATCCGGGTCTACCACATGGGTGGTACAGACCCAAGCACCTGGACCATTATCTGCTGTTTTCCCAGGCACGTTAGCAGGGAGCTGTATCAGAAGCAGAGCAGCCTGGACTCAAACTGAGGCTCTGATACAGGATGCTGGTGTCACAGGTGGTGGTTTAACCCACTGTGCCACAATGTTAACACCCACCTCCCTACTCACAGTTTGAACAGTGATTTTGGACTAAAGATTCAAGAGCTGCAGTTTTTTCCTCTCTCTGAGATTCAGAATGTATTACCAGGGGTTTATTGGTAAGGCTTCTAAGAAAAATAATCTATGTAACAGAGATAAAAAATTATCCTCTCCTGATGTAGTCAAATTAAGAATGTAAAATTAATTTTTAAAAATATTCAAACAACCAGGGCCTGGCATTATGGCACAGTGTGTTAAACCTGTGATTCTGGCATCCTATGCAAGTGCAGGATGGCACTCTGGCTGCTCCACTTCTGATCCAGCTCCCTGAAAATGTACCTGGGAAAGCAGTGGAAGAAAGCTCAAATACTCGGGCCCCTGCCACCCTTGTGGAAGACTTGGATAGAGTTCCAGGCTCCTGGCTTCAGTCTGGCCCAACCCTGGATGACAAGGCCATTTAGGGAATGAACCAGTAGATGGAAGAGCTCTGTCTCTCCCTCTCGCTAACTCTGCCTTGCAAATAAATAAGGAAATAAATTTTTAAAAAAGTATTCAAATATTCTATATCTCTCCTGTAGTAAAATATTCCTTATTTAAAAGCCTTCAACATACACAAGGAGTATTTAAAATAGTAAACAGCTGACAGGAATCAATTAGCACCAAGGACAGATCAAAATGTACAAGAAAAAAAGTCATTTCTTCAGTAAAGAAAACCATTTGTAACTTCACCCTAAACTTGCAATTCATGACATGTCTTAATCAGAAAGGACACACTTAATCTGTCTACATAATTGAGCTTGAAAAGCACCATTGATTAAAAACAAGGATACATAAAGATATAATGAATGTGGATCTAAGTTTATAGGACATCTTCAGGACAGGTAACAGCCCTCCCACTTCTCCAAATGAAAACTTTCAAGTTAAACCATTTACAAAGCTTGTTACATAATCTAACTGTTCATTTCCCAGTTAGAAGTTCTAACTCGAACCCTTTGCATGATCTCTCATACCATTTAGATCTAAATTAGAGATTTAGGAGAAGGCGATTTTCAAAGTGGATCAGAACTTGCTATTGCTAAGAGTGGGTGCTGTAGTACAGTGAGTTAAGCTGCCACTCAGCATGCCTGCATCCCACTTTGGACTGCAGAGGATCAAGTCCCACTTCTGGTTCTGATTCAGCTTCCTGCTAATGCATCTAGGAGCAGAAGATGATGGCTCAAGTACTTGGGTCCCTGCCAACATGGGAGATCCTGATGGAGTTCTGGGCTCCCAGCTTTGGCCTGGTCCAGCCTCTGCTGTTGCAGCTATTTGCTGGAGTGAACCAGCAGAGGGAGATAGCTCAGTGTCTGTCTCTCTTGGTCTCTCGTGCTGCCTTTCAAATAAATAATGTCTTAAAAAAAAAAAAAAAAAAAAAAAAAAAAAACTTGCTCTTGGTAGCTTTTGTATTTTGTTCATAAATGGCTTCTCAACAAATTTCATTACCACTCTACCTTGACTCTCTTAAATAGTTACAGTGCTAAGTAGTCCTGCAAATATTATAGTGCATATATATATATATGTGTGAATGGATGTGCTTACTATTAACCTATTCAAAAGAAATAAAAAAGTAAAATTATCATATACCACCTTCTCCAGGAAGCAGCACTAAGAACTCAATGAATTAGAATGCCTTCCATCTGCCCAGGACTGACAGACTCCTTAACAGAGTGGAGATGGACATCCCTGCTGGGGCCAGGGAATATTTTGCAAAGAAAGCTCTCTCCTGACCCAGCAATAGCATTAATGGAATAATAACCTCAAGGTAGGGGTAGCTTTATGCATCTTGGTAATTAAAACATTAAGGTTTAAAATCTGCTTTGACTACTGAATAAAAACAATCTAGACCAAAAGCAATTACAGGATATATGTAGCTATCGAGAAGGGAAATTATTAATATGTTGATGCAGCATAATGGTCTACAGACTTTTTGGTTTTAGGATTACATTTTTACACTTTAAAAGCTATTGAGGCCACTAAAAAAACTTTTCTAGAGGTTATTTCTACGATGTTTATATGAAATTGAGAATTACAAAGTTTGTTAATAATTTCATTTAAAATGACATGAAAACATTCTTTTATGAAAAAACTAAATTTTTTTGGTTTTATTTTTTAGTTACAGAGAGGCAGAGGCAGAGAGAATGAGAGAGAGAGAGAGACAGAGAGAAAAATCTTACATCTGCTGGATCACTCCCCCAATGGCAGCAACAGCCTGGGCCAGGCAGAGGCTAGGAGCCAGGAGCTTCATCTGGGTCTCCTATATTGGTACAGGGGTCCAAAGACTTGGGTCATCTTCTGCTGCTTTCCCAGGCACATTAGCAGGGAGCTGGAGTAGAACTGGAGGAGCTGGGACTAGAACTGGCACCAGCAGCCGCTTACACAGAAAATGTAAAAACATCTTTCATGGAACACAAAGGACCCTGGGTAAAGCAGTTAAACCTGATTTTAGTTTTTCAGATGTCATCTTTCACCTGAATCCTTATTGCCCACCCACCAGGGAAAAAAAAAATCTTTCCTAAATATTGAGATATGACATTCACCTTCACCACCACCACCACCACCACCACCACTTCAATACGAAATAAAGTTCAACAGCAATTAATAGTGAAATTCCAAGATACTGCCTTCCTGGGGATCAAAATTAGACTCCCTTTTTTTGAGAGATCAAAATATCTACTAGCTAACAAAATCAGCTCTAAATTTAGACACAGTTTTGTTTTTCTCTTGTGACAAAGCATTTTGAATCTGGATATGAAATCACTGGCTGCCACCTCTCCAATTTAGGCTTCAGTTTTGACTATTTCCAGGCTTAACTAAGGCCTAACTCAGATGTCTACATTTGCATTTTAACATCAACACAAGCACGAGTCTCATAACAACATTAATGGAAACATCACTTGACACTGGAAGAGCTTTTCTCTTTTTTGATATAGTTTAGTGAGCAAAAGCTTTCTCAGCAAGGGAAGTGACTAGTGCATGTTCTTCATAAGAGGCCTCACAGGAAAAAACAAAGACAAACAAACAAAAACCCCACAACTATTAAGAATATTTGTCCTGGGGCAGCGCTGTGGCACACTGGGTTAAAGCCCTGGCCTGAGGCGCCGGCATCCCATATGGATGCCGGTTCTAGTCCCGCTGTTCCTCTTCCGATCCAGCTCTCTGCTGTGGTCCGGGAAAGCAGCAGAAAATGGCCCAAGTCCTTGGGCCGCTGCACCCACGTGGGAAACTCGGAAGAAGCTCCTGGCTCCTGGCTTTGGATTAGCCCAGCTCTGGCCGTTGTGGTCATCTGGGGAATGAACCAGTGGATGGAAGACCTCTCTGTCTCTACCTCTCTCTGTTAACTCTTTAAAAAAAAGGGGGGGGGGGTATTTGTCCAGACTGTCTCATAGACTTTTACAAAGAACTTGGAACACAGGTACCCTTACTCCCTGCCTTCTGGCTGAGCCTCTCTCAAAGGTATCTGTACCACAGCTGGCAGTGTGTTCAGGTGAATGAAGATACTCAGTCCAACCACAGAAACCAATCAGCTTGTATACTAACAGACCTCCCTTTGCAATTATTAGTCAGAAACATCACCATCTCCATTACTGCTTTTCTGGAAGTGCAAACTTTCCTTCCTAAAGACAGTATCCTACTGTTTGATTAAACCTAAAGAATCCTCTTTTTGATGGGTCAAACGGATGAGCCAGAAAGTGAAATGTTTATAAAATAACAGAGGACATGAACACACAACATAAAGCTACAAAGCCTTTTGTTACTGACAGCTCTGGATTTTCAGAGAAGTTCACAAACACAAAGCATATTCATGTAAGGTTAAAAATGACTACTTACACCTTCACACAGATGCCCTATTATAATGTAATCTTTTCAGCCAAATATTTTGGTCATAAATAAAGCTTAGATTTAGTTTAAAATGAGCACAGTGTCACCCATTACCTGTATCTATACAAAATAAAAACAATATGACAACCTGCAAAGGGCTAAAGCTGTGAGAAGTACAGTTGTTCACTATGACCTTTACTTTCACAGAATACAGAGCATTTAATAACAGCATTAAAAAAGTCTGTATTTGCAAAGGGGAGAGGGTTGCCTGCAGTGATAACGCTGCTTCAAAGCCTAGTCTGAATATCAGTAACAGTAAAAACTTCATAGGTGCCTGGAAGTCCTTATGGGAAACTAACTTATTTGGAATTTTTTTTAAAGATTTATTTTTTGAAAGGTGGATCTACAGAGAGGCAGAGAGAGAGAGAGAGAGAGAGAGAGAGAGTAGAGAGAGGAGAGAGAGTAGAGAGAGAGAGAGTCTTCCATCCATTCTTACATGGCCTCAACAGTGGGAGTTGGGCCGATCCAAAGCCAGCAGCCAGGAGCCTCCTCTGAATCTCCCACATGGGTGCAGGGGCCCAAGGACCTGGGCCATCCTCTACTACTTTCCCAGGCCATAGCAGAGAGTTAGATCAGAAGTGGAGCAGCCGGGACTCAAACCACCCCCATAAGGGATGCTGGTACTGCAGGTGGCAGCTTCACCCACTATGCCACAGCACCGGCCCCTATTTTATTTATTTATTTCAAAAGTCAGAATTACAGAGAGGCAGAGGCAGAGGCTGTGAGAGTGAGAGAGTGAGAGAGTGAGAGAGTGAGAGAGTGAGAGAGTGAGAGAGTGAGAGTGAGAGTGAGAGTGAGAGTGAGAGTGAGAGTGAGAGTGAGAGTGAGAGTGAGAGTGAGAGTGAGAGTGAGAGTGAGAAAGAGAAAGAGAAAGAGAAAGAGAAAGAGAAAGAGAAAGAAAATCTTCCATCCAGTGATTTACTCACAAGATGGCTGCACCGGTCGGAACTGTGCTGATCCGAAACCAGGAGCCAGGAGCTTCTTTCAGGTCCCCACATAGGTGCAGAGGCCCAAAGACGTGGGCCATCTTCTACTACTTTTGTAGGCCATACCTGAGAGCTGGATCAGAACTGGTGCCCATATGGGATGTCTACATTGCAGGCGGCGGCTTTACCTGCTTTGCCACAGCACCAGCCCTGGAAACTAACCTTTCACATGTGCAGACTTGTTAAAGGACTCTTAAAGATGAGTATTAAAATTTTTGCCAGCGTTGTCTTTTGCAACTGGAAATCTTGATGGGGGAAGTTCAGATAATAAAAGAAGTATCTAGGAACAAACCTGTTCCTTCACCATAGGTTGGTGCCTATTTGCAGAGGGAAACACACAGACACTCCCAGAAGCCCGAGATGAATTGTCACCACCACAGGAACCAAAACTTCAAAATGAAGTAGGGACACTGCCTTTTTCAAGTGGCTTTGTTTTGAGATTACTGTATGGGACAAAAAATAATCAAAATATTAAGTAGTACAGGCAATGAGAAGACCCTCTTTTGTGCAAAAAAAAAGTAGATTCCAAAAAGTAAGAAAAATTTAACACCAAACCTTTCAAAATATTTCTATCAGTAAGCATTTACAGAGTATTGTCTTGCCAAGTATTGTTCTAGGTGATCCAGGGCTGAGCAAAGCAGCATAAAATAAAGTCCTTGGCTAATCTGGGACTTAGATTTTAAACCTGTGCAGATATATGACATTCTCATGTCCAAAAGGTAACTGACATAAGACTGTGTTACAGGTAAGAGGTACAGGGATTCCTGAGAGGAAGTAATCCATGAGAATGAAATGATTTGCAGCTGGGCATTAAAGAGCATGAATACAAATAATGAGTATGGCGCCAGGTGTCTTCTGGGTCAGAGAGAGTCTAGATGGCTCAGAGCCGGCAGCAGTACTGTAAGGGGTAAATAGGTCAGATACTGAGGGGTTAGATTAGGGGGGAGGCTATGTGTTACAACAATCTGAGTGACCATCCAGGCAATGAGTCAATGAAAGGATTACTTTTTAACAAGATTACTGACAGGAAACTCATCCAATAGGTTTATAGACTATAAGGAGGCCAGAAGCAAGAACAGTCTGGAGGTTATGACTATAATCCTGTGAAAACAAAGGTATCAGTGACAACTTCCCAGACCTTTAATATTTTTCCACTGAGCGTTATAACCTGAAGGATTATCAACAACATCAGAGTAACTAAGAGTATATAATACATACTTTAAAGTTAAGACCACATTTAATGGAAGAATTTTTTTTTTTTTTTTAATTCCAGGGCTGGTGTTATAGCATACAGTGGTTAAGCTACCACTTGCGATTCTGGCATCCCATACTGGGAGTTCAAATCCCATCCAGCTTCCTACTAATGCACCTAGGAAGGCAGTAGATGATGGCCCAAGTACTTGGGACTTTGCCAAACATATGGGAAACCTGGACGAAGTTTATAGGCTTCCAGCAGATTGAAGTACTCATCCACTCATGCTCTCACACTCACTTGTACTATCAAATAAATAAATCTTTAATAAATATATATGAATACTATGTACTTTTATTCCAATAAATTTAGAAATCTAGATGAAATTTAAAAATTTATAAAATTGTATAAAATATCATAAAATTTTATAATAATACGGTAGCTTCTCCTTTACCTGTAGGAGAAAGCTCCAAGACCCCATATGGATACCTGAAACCACAAACAGTACCAAACCCTAAATATACTGTGTTTTCCTATTCACCTGTCAATGATAAAAGTTCAATTTATAAATTATGAACATTAAGACATTAACAATAAAAAAGAACAATTATAGAGACACACTGTAATAACACTGCCAGTATCACTACTCTTTCAGTTATTATTAAGTAAAATGAGGTTACTCGAACACAAGCACTGATACCACCAACAGCTGATGCGACAGCTGAGAGGTCTACTCATGACTACTGGTGCACATGCCGGACAAAGGGATGATTCCATACAGGGCAGGATAAGACTTCAGTTCAGTGTGAGATTTCATCACGGTACTCAGAACAACACACAACTTAAAACTTAAAAATTTTTTCTGGGATTTTCCACTTGATACTTTTGAAAATGAGGTAGAAAGTATGAATAGTCCAATAATCACAGAACACAAAGGGCTCACCACATCCTACTTGGAAGAAAAGTTATGAGGTTAGTCATTATGACATTCTTCAAGTTTCCAAAGAACAGCTGTCACATAGTGTCAGAGCCTAACAACACAGGAAAAGATGAAAAACTTTCTAGAAGACAACATAACTAATACCAAAACTAGAAAAGAATAGCATGCCTACCACATATACACACGTACACATACAAAATGGACTCTTACTAAAAAGATGTCAAAATTTCAAATAAAATTAGCTTTTTGAACCCAGCAGTACACTGGAAGATTTATTCAAAGATTGCAAAGATGGCATAATACTGGACATGTATTAAGAGATTACATATTAAAGGAGAAATACCATTATAATCATCTTAAGTGATGAAAGGCATTTTATAAATGTCAACACCATCTCTAATTTTTAAAAAAAGGAACAAGAAAGCTATAAAAAATAAGAATTTCCTTGATAATATGAGGGTACTTCAAAAAGCTTATGGAAATAAGAAATGAAAAGATAAGTTTACCTGGTACAAAAACAACTTTTTTGAAATCCATGCATATTTGTACCTACAAGGAACCTAAGCAACTATTGTATTTGTATTTTAAATACTCCTAGGGGGCCAGCGCTGTGACATAGCGGGTAACACCGCTGCCTGCAGTGCCAGCATCCCATATGGATACTGGTTCGAGTCCCAGCTGCTCCTCTTCTGATCCAGCTCTCTGCTATGGCCTGGGAAAGCAGTGGAAGATGGTCCAAGTCCTTGGGCCCCTGCACCCATGGGGACACCCAGAAGATGATCCTGGCTCCCAGCTTCGGATCAGCGCAGCTCTGGCCACTATGGCCAATTGGGGAGTGAACCAGTGGATGGAAGATTTCTCTCTCTGCCTCTCCTTCCTCTGTGTAACTCCTTCAAATGAATAAATAAATCTTTTTAAAAAGAAAAGAAATCCTTCTAATATAGTTTCATTAGAATTAGGAATAAGAAAAACACTAAGATGAAGCAGCAAAAAAGAAATTCCTACCTACCTAACATTATGAAATAGAAATGATTTCTTTAAGAAAACACTCCTGAACTGGCTCAAGTCCTTTTACATTTTATAGAGATTAACTTAATGATGTCACACATTGATTCCTGGTGAATTACATCCATTCAATTCAATACAGCAAATAAACTGTACATTATCATACTGTACTACAAAGTAGCAATCTCTTTAGAACACAGAACTAATAAAAACAGCATGCTTTACAGAACCAGATTCAGGACAAATAAATAAATGCACTGGCGCGGGGGGGGGGGGGGGGGGGGCTTTAAATTAAAATTAAAAGAGATATTTAAAGTTTGGGCATTCTTCATTATGGGAAAGAACTTTTCACTTTGAGACTAATATACATCAGAAAAGCTCCATCTGTTGTATAATTATCTCTGATAAACAGCCTGATGCTTCGAGCTTCATTAGAGAAAAGGGAAGGGACAGGCACACACAGAGAGAACTGTAAATAAATCTCCCCACCATATTTCATTTAAAACTAGCCCAGCAGGAAGTCATAAAATATTTTTTTAAGAGGTAGTATTTTCTAAATGCCTTTCTAGAAGTCAGCCAGATTTTCCCACTATCTAGCTTCCTATAGAAAAGTATAGTTTGAGAAAAAAATTGGTTTCACTTAGATATTATTAGAAATTTAACTGGCAAAAACAAAGTTTAGCCACTTTGTGGCAGTGATATTAATTTTTCAGGGGACAAGTAAGAGCTTCTCAGACAGTAATGAAGATGAGCAGCCTATGAGGCCCAATACATGTTCAAAGACTCAGGGCAGGTGTAGCAAGGACATCTGTTAAAACCCACTACCCTTTTTGTGCGTGTGTTTTAAATCCCTAGTGGAGCTAGAATATCACCAGAAACTTTAACCATTAAAAATCTCCACTGACATCATGGTTGGTTTGGTTCTCACTTTTTCTGTGGATTTTCTTTCAGCTAACAAAAGCATTTCCTGAATGGACACATTAGGGAACAGCAGGGGGAAAAAACCACAAGTATTACAGATGCAAAAGGCCCAGAACAGAGTTCTGGCCCCATCCTGTGACTGGAGGTAGGTCATCAATCTCCTTTCTTTCATTTGTAGAACAGGAAGGAAAATACCTGCTTTATCTGTGTTGCACACTGTCAGGATGACCCCAGGAACATGTTTGTCAAAGTAATTTATTTATTTATTTATTTTTTTGACAGGCAGAGTGGACAGTGAGAGACAGAGACAGAGAGAAAGGTCTTCCTTTGCCGCTGGTTCACCCTCCAATGGCCGCCGCGGCCGGCGTGCTGCGGCCAGCACACTGCGCTGATCCGATGGCAGGAGCCAGGTACTTATCCTGGTCTCCCATGGGGTGCAGGCCCCAAGCACTTGGGCCATCCTCCACTGCACTCCCGGGCCATAGCAGAGGGCTAGCCTGGAAGAGGGGCAACCGGGACAGAATCCGGCACCCCGACCGGGACTAGAACCCGGTGTGCCGGCGCCGCAAGGTGGAGGATTAGCCTAGTGAGCCGCGGCGCCGGCTTCTTGTCAAAGTAATTTGTGAAGCTGGGTTTGCAAACTTTTTCTGTGAAGAGCTACTGGGTCTGGATCTGCTTTTGTAGCACAGGGCAGCCATAACCAAAACATAAGTGAATGTCCATGTGCTCTGATAAAACTTCATTTACGAACACTGAAACTTGAATTTCATATAATTTTCACATTTCAGAAAATACTATTCCTTTGATAATTTTCAACCATTAAATAAAGTAAAAATCATGCTTAGCTTGTGAATGTTACAAAAATAGGAAGAAGGGAGAGATTTGGCCCAGGAGCCATAGTTTCCCAACCCCTGTTGTAAACTATTATTTTATAAAAATGCTGGTTGCTATCTAATTAATATGTTCCTCCCAAGAGTTTATGTATGACCACTCCCAAGACCACTATGTATGAGCTACATCCTGTTGGATTACAATGTCAGAATATCTGAAAACAAGCTAATTTCTTGCCATTAATCTTCCCACAGCAGGCAGAAAGAAACAAACCAGCCAAGGTCTCTCCAACACCTCCATTCCCATTCAGTAGGTTGGTGGGACCTGGGATGAGGGTTGGGGAAGCAAAAGTTGAGATGGGCATGTACAATAAAGGCTCCCAACAGGTCCTTAAGTAGGGATGTCCAAGCCTTTAAGAGCATGCCAACAAAAGCTGACTTACAGAAGAGACGAACTCAGCACTTTCCTCATCTTCCAATAAGTCTGTAAGAAAAGTCTTGGAGCAAGCACAACACAACAACTGACTGCAGTGTTCCAACCACAACCCAACATTATCCTTTCTTTTCATTGGGTCAAGAAACATAACTATAGGCATCCCAAACAGTGGCTTAATGTGCTGCACCAAAGAATCAGCCTTTCAAACAAATAGATACATAGATAAAACATGTAGAATAATGCTAAGATGCTCAATAAATGGTAGCTATTATTATCTCAGTCTGACACACATTTTGGTGCCTGAATTGTTTATTGTGTCCTGATCCTAGTAGGCGTAGCTCCAATCTGGGTTCTATCAGGTTAAGATGCTGACCAGCTCCAAATTTTCTCTTAAATCAGTTCTTAACCTAAAGGTCATGATGAACGTTTCTGAAATTTTATGCAAAACTGGTTAGAAATAGGTGGTGTGTATTTTTTCTAAGACTATAAGGATCATAGCTTTCATCAGCTCTCTCCATTAAGTACATGACCTCAGATTTTTAAAAAAACAAAATCAGAATCTACTGCCTTTAATATTATCACTACCATTTTTTCCTCCTCTAAGATAACTTTCTATACCTATCCTGACCTTTACTGAGTAAGTTATAATATATATTTTTTTAAGATTTATTTATTTACTTGAAAGTCAGAGTTATACATAGAGAGAAGGAGAGGCAAAGAGAGAGAGAGAGAGAGAGAGAGAGAGAGGGAGAGGGGGAGAGAGAGAGAGGGAGAGGGAGAGGAAGAGGGAGAGGGAGAGGGAGAGGGAGAGGGAGAGGGAGAGGGAGAGGGAGAGGGAGAGGGAGAGGGAGAGGGAGAGAGGGAGAGAGGGAGAGAGGGAGGGAGGGAGGGAGGGAGGGAGGGAGGGAGGCAGGGAGGAGTCTTGCAACCACTGGTTCACTCCCCAGTTAGCTGCAATGGCTGGAGCTGCATCGATCCAAAGCCTGGAGACTCCTCCGGGTCTTCCACCCCGGTGCAGGGGCCCAAGGACTTGGGCCACCTTCTACTGCTTTCCCAGACCATAACAGAGAGCTGGATCACAAGAGGAGCAGCTAGGACTTGAACCGGCATCCATATGGGATGCCGACACTGAAGGCGGCTTTACCCACTATGCCACAGTGCCAGCCCCAAGTTATAACATTTTTAACATTCTCTCTGCCAGTATAATTCTTCCTGTTTTCAGTACTGCCAGGTTACTTCTTAAAAAAAAAAAAAAAAAAAAAAAACTGTAGTATTATCACTTTCTTGGCTCATAAACATGGCTACTATTCAAAGTCCAAACAGAAGGCATTGAAGTCTTATGGCTTGGCCATAATCTACCTTTTCAGCTTTGTCCTCCACTCTCCTCCCTAGGTGGCCCTAAAGGAGTCACTTGCCATTAAGGAACTCCATGCAGCTTTCTTCCACTGCTTATTCTACTCTGCTAAGAGAGTCTTTGCATCACTTTCTACTCATGACTTCCTATACCAAACCTATACCCTTTTTCAACAGTCTACCTTTATTTCATTTTTTAAAGATTTATTTTACGTACTTGAAAGGCAGAGACAGACAGATAGACAAGGAAGAAGAGATAGAGATGGATGGGTGGGAGAACTTCTTCCATCTGCTTGTTCACTCCCCAAACAGCCGTAACCGTCAGGGTTGGGCCAGGCTGAAGCCAGGAGCCAGGAGCTTCATCTGGGTCTCCCATGGAGGTGCAGGGGCCTAAAGATTTGGACTATCTTATGCTACTTTCCAAGGCATATTAGCAGGGAGCTGGATTGAAGTGGAGCAGTTGGGACTCAAACCAGCGCCAGTCACTGTCTTTAATACATAAGGCCTATTCCAGCTCTCTGCTGTGGCCAGGGAGTGCAGTGGAGGATGGCCCAAGTGTTTGGGGCCTGCACCCCATGGGAGACCAGGATAAGTACCTGGCTCCTGCCATCGGATCAGCGTGGTGCGCCAGCCGCAGCGCGCTAGCCACGGCGGCCATTGGAGGGTGAACCAACGGCAAAGGAAGACCTTTCTCTGTGTATCTCTCTCACTGTCCACTCTGCCTGTCAAAAAAATAAAAATAAAAAATAAAATAAAATAAAAATACATAAGGCCTATTAACGTGAGTGTACACGAACACGGACAATGGTTTCTCAACTTCAGCATTCCCCATATGTCAGGCCAAATATTTCTTAGCTGTGAAGGGCTGTCCTATGTAATGTAAGACATTTAGCTTCCCTGGCCTCCAGATACCATCGATGTTGTAGGGGTGGCAGAAGAGGGATCACTCCTGGTTAAAATTCACTGATACACTAGAACAAATATATTTATCCCTTGCTAAACAGTAAATTCTTAGAGGACCATGATTATGACCTTCTTTATATTCTCAATATTATGAAGTACAGTAGTACATGATAGATTTAGGTAAATATTTTTCTCTGCTAATCTTTCCAAAGTTAATTTTTTTTTTTTTTTTTTTTTGACAGGCAGAGTGGACAGTGAGAGAGAGACAGAGAGAAAGGTCTTCCTTTGCCGTTGGTTCACCCTCCAATGGCCGCCGCGGCCGGCGCACCGCGCTGATCCGATGGCAGGAGCCAGGAGCCAGGTGCTTTTCCTGGCCTCCCATGGGGTGCAGGGCCCAAGCACCTGGGCCATCCTCCACTGCACTCCCGGGCCACAGCAGAGGGCTGGCCCGGAAGAGGGGCAACCGGGACAGAATCCGGCGCCCCAACTGGAACTAGAACCCAGTGTGCCGGCGCCGCTAGGTGGAGGATTAGCCTAGTGAGCCGCGGCGCCGGCCAGTTAATAAAATATTCTAACATGCCACATTTTTAGATTTTCACCAAGCTTGAAACACTAAATTTAAGTTTTTTTAAAAAAGATTTATTTATTTATTTGAAAGAGTTACAGAGAAAAGGACAGCCAGAGAAATAGAGAGTCTATCTACTGGTTAACACCCCAGATGGCTGCAACAACTGGGACTGGGCCAGGCTGAAGTCAGGAGCCAGGAGCCTCTTCTGGGTCTCCCACGTGGGTATAGGGGCCCACGGACTTGGGTCATCTCCCACTCATTTCCTAGGCAGATTAGCAGGGAGCTGGATCAGAAGTGGAGCATCTGGGAATCAAATTTGCGCCCATATGGGATGCCGGGACCAATGCGCCACAGCGTCAGCCCCTTTTTAAGTAAAATTTTTGAGAAGCAGAAACTGTTAAGCCATAATATTCCTATATTTTCCAACAAACCCTATCAGTTATAGTTGTGCCCCAAAAGAGATGCTTCTAGTCTAAAGGTTAAGCAGACAAGGGACTTCCCTATCACACACATTACAGGATTCTATCACTAAAGACTATAACAGAAACCATCTCCACCCCCTTTCAAACAGCCTATGCCATGAACTACACAGTGTTATCATCTCAGCGAAATACTTAGAAGAAAGAGTCAATTTCCAGGTAGGTAGGGGTAAGGGTTTCAAGTCTAGGCTTCTACATCACAATGAAGCTCCTTAGAAAGGGACTGATACTCCACAGAGTTAAAAAGAACAGATTCCTGGGCCTCCCTCCAGACCAATTAAATTGGAATCAGAGAACAGTGCTGAAGTTCAAAATTATTCTACAATCCCAAGTGAATTCCAATGTGCAGCCAGGGTGAGAGCCACTGCCCTAGCTGATTCAAAAACCTCGTGAACCTTGACAGTTAATATAAAAAGCTATCCCTAAAGAAGACCTTAAACTCTACATAATGGCTAAAACTTCTTGAACTTGTTGTGTCTGGGGACACGTCTAAGAACTGTGGTTGTTTTCTAGGATTAGACAGTAACAAGAAACTCACGACACAGTTCCTAGGTTGCTCCTGCTACCACCTCTCAGAATCTGGGCACTTACATTCCTCTTTATTCGGTGAAGGTACATTCAGTTCTGTCGGAAGCGGCTGCTGGCTGGGACTAAGAGTTGGTGTGGTTATCGAGGTATTGTTGTTGTCACTGGTGGTCTCTTCAGGAAACAAATCTGATTGGCTGTTACTTGTACTTGGAGCGGAATCATCATCTGGTTGTTTCTTTTGAAAATCTAAAGAAGAATGAGAAAACCAGTTTAAATATAAGGAGTTCATAATCTCTTGTGAGTATCAGAAAACAATATAAATTAGTATAGAAATTAAATACAACAGCAATAATAAAGACTAACTTGGGTCATAAAACAAAATGGAAATGTATCCATATCAAGTGCCTGGTTCAAGTCCCAGTTGCTTTGTGCTTCCAATCCAGCTTCCTGAAGACGCACCTGGATGCAGCAGATGATGGCCCAAGTACTTGGGTACCTACTGCCCATGTAAGAGACCCCAGAGGACTTTTAAGTTCCTGGCTTCAGCCTGGCACAGCCTAAGCCATTGCAGTTATTTGGGGAACGAACCAGAGGATGGATGATCTCGTTCTGTCTCTCCCTCTGTCTCTGTCACTCTGCCTTATAAATAGAATAAATAAATCTTTAATAAAAATGGAAATAAAACGCTGGTCAAAAACACACACAGGGGCTGGTGCTGTGGTACAGCAGGTAAAGCTGCCTCCTGTGATGCTGGTATTCTATGTGGCCACTGGTTCAAGTCTCAGCTGCCCAACTTCCAATCTGGCTCTTTGCTAATGGCCTGGGAAAAGCACTGGAAGATGGCCCAAGTGTTTGGGAGACCTGGATGAAGCTCCTAGCTTCCAGCCCTGGCTGCTGTAGCCATCTGACAAGTGAACCAGCAGATGGAAGATCTCTTTGCCTCTTGCTCTGCATCACTGACTTTCAAAAAAACAAATAAATCTTTAAGACAGACAGACATTGGTAGGAGCAACTAGAGTTAGTTTTCTAAGGTCTTTAATTGTTCAGATGAATAGAATAAAATCACATTCTGATTTTAATGTTCAACTTTGCAAAATCAAAGAGGCATGTAAAAAATTTTAAGAGTAACCAGTAGAAGGAAAAAAGAAACAAAGCAAAGCTTTTCAAACCAACAGAGGACAGAAAAAAGGAGGATGAACAAAAAACACATAGTAAAATGTAGAAATAAGCATAAATATATCAAAAGTGGTAGTGAATGTAAACAGACTAAACCAAAAAAAGCAGAAAACTCAGACTAAAGCCCAGGCTACATTCAATTCACTAACATTATACTAAAAGTATAAACATGAGGACACAGAATATTTAAAATACACAAAAGTATATTTTAAAATGTAGCAGGCAAATATAAATGGAGAGCCAGCATAGCTGAAGCCAGTTAGCTGATATATGTTATCAGATATATAGACTTTAAGGTTAAAAAGTATTACCAAAGATACAGAGGATTATTACATAATGCAAACTGAATACTCTTTATCCAAAATATTTGGGACAAAAAGTACTTTAGATTTCAGGTGTTTTTGTACTTTGGCATATTTGCATATATACACACAATGAGAGATTTTGGGGACAGGACCAAGTATAAACACTAAATTCATGCTTCATGTGTTAAATATTATTTTTAGTGTGCCAGCATTTTTACTGTAACTTGTCAGTGAAGTCAGGTGTGCAATTCTCCACTAAAGTGCCATGTCCAGCACTTTAAATTTTTTTGCATTTGGGTTTTTTAGATTATGGATGTTCAGCTGGGGGAGTCTATGCAACAATTCCTTCTATTATTTTTTAATATTTAAAAATATTTATTTATTTGAGGGATAGTTACAGACAGGGAGAGGGAGACAGAAACAGAGAGAGAGGTCTTCCATCTGGTGGTTCACTCCCCAAATGGCCAAAGCCAGGAGCCAGGAGCTTCTTCCAGGTCTCCTACCAGGGGGCAGGGGCTCAAGCACTTGGGCCATCTTTCACTGCTTTCCCAGGCCATAAGCATGGAGCTGGATCAGAAGATGAACAGCCAGGACATGAACGGCCACCCATATGGGATGCCAATGCCGCAGATGGAGGCCTAGCTTACTATGCCACAGGGCTGGACCCCAAACATTCCAAGATTGGAAAAACACTGAAATCTGAACACTTCTGGTCAAAGCATTTTGGATAAAGGATACTTGTATAACTGTCTCAAACAAAACATTCAGCAAAATTAGAGATTTATAAGCACACATAGACCCCAATGTCCAATAGTTAGAAAATACATTTTCAAGCCCATGTGGAATACTTAGAAAACTAACACTTCGCTGAACTTTGGCCACTTATGTTAGGATATACAGCAACAGGCTCAACAAACACAAAAATCTTCATACGATACCAAGAATGTGACGTGACCAAAGAGCAATTAAGGTAGAAATCAGCAACCAAAAGTTCTATACTTTTGGGTCAAATTAAAAATAAAAAAATTATGTCTTTCAGCAAACTATAATTAAGTAACATATAAATATCCAGAAAAACTTGCACATGCATTACCTACACCCCTGTTATTTCATCCCTAGGTATGTTTGTGAGAAACTCAACTCACATGTTCAAGAAGACATAGAAGAGGATGTTAACTACACGCCTTTTTTTTTTTTTTTTTAAAGATTTATTTATTTATTTGAAAGACAGAGTTAAAGAGAGGGAGAAGGAAAGGGAGAGTCAGAGAGAGAGGTCTTCCATCTACTGGTAAACTCCCCAAACGGCTGCAACAGACGGAGCTGAGCCGATCCAAAGCCAGGAGCTTCTTCTGGGTCTCCCACTCAGGTGCAGGGGCCCAAGGACTTGGGCCATCTTCTGCTGCTTTCCCAGGCACATTAGCAGGGAGCTGGTTAGGAAGTAGAGCAGCTGGGACTCGAACCAGTGCACACATGGGATACTGGTGCTGCAGACAGTGGCCCCTCAAATATATTGTTTAAGGATAAGGATATTTAAACCATTTTAAATCCCCAAATATTAACAAAATGCAGGTTATTAATTACTTCTTAGGCTGAGGGAGGAGGTGTGGCAGTGAGAGGCACAAAGAAATGTTTAGAGATACGGGGCCAGCACTGTGGCATAGCAGGTAAAGCCACTGCCTATAGTGCCAGCATCCCATATGGGTGTTGGTTGAAGTCCTGACTGCTCTACTTCCTATCCAGCTCTCTTGCTAATGGCCTGAGAAAGCAGTGACAGATGGCCCAAATCCTTGGGCCCGTGCACCTGTGTGGGAGACCCGGAAGAAGCTCCTGGTTCCTGCCTTTGGATTGGCACAGCTCCAGTCATTGCAGCTAAATGGGGAGTGAACCAGTGGAAGGAAGACCTCTCTCTCTTCCCCTGTCTTTCTGTTAACTCTGCTTTTCAAATAAATAAATAATTTTAAAAAAATGGAGACAGGTAATCATTTGTTAGCAGAAAACAAAGTAAAATGGTATATTCATTCATAAAACATCACATTCTACATAGAAGTTAAAATACACGAATAAAGCTGTAAGTATAACAGAAAAATCTCAGCAACAATATAGAGAAAAGCAAATTACAGAAGAATATATAATAATATGTATATAAAAATTCAAAATATGTAAAAATAATTGATAGGTAAACAATAATTATAAGAGAAAGACATAAAAGGAAATGATACATCAAATCCAGGACAGTGCTTATCTCCTGGGGGCCAGGGATAAGGAGAAGAACATGGTTCTTTATTTCAATTCTGTGACTTTTTATTTCTTCAGCTGGTGGTCAATATACAAAGAATGATTATTATCTATAGTCGCTGTATTTTCATTTTAGAATTCTAATGCTACTCTGTGAAGTACAGATTATATTTTACTAAATCAAGTAACGAAAGTAAATGCAGATTCTTACCATTCCAGAAGCTTCATTTTTTGAACCACAGAGATACTGCTGCTAACACCTATAACTGCATCCCAATCACTGCAGTTTGACACATTCAGAGCATACGAATTGCTAGCGTTTATGATGCATTTACATGTGCCTGGCATTGAACTATTTATTTCTACAATTCACTTATGTTAATGCTCAGGAAAATCCTAACAGAGCAAGTATAAATAATACCATCTCAATGATTTAAAAACAAAAACTGAGGTCAAGAATATTTAGGTAATTTGTGTCAATCCAACAGCTAGGAGCATCAGGGACGGGTCCATTTGACAGCAAAGCCCATCATCTTTACTGTCACAGCCGCAGGATGCAGAATGGCGAGCACTAAACCCATTCCCAGCACCACTAGTGAGTACACTGAATTCAGTGGGAGTCACTACCTTGCTGCTCTGAGCAGTGATCACTAGGTCCCACTACTTCCTTTCTGTGGATTTTCTCCTAGCCATTTTTCTTACTCTCCAATTTTTGACATTTTAAAATGGCTTATTTTCTCAATGTTATTATTAATAAAGCACCTTCAAGACAAAGGTACTATATGAATGGAATGAAGACATTACAATGCTACTACCATGTTTTTAAGCCATGTCATCTCATCTCATCAGCTTGTCTATGTTGGTAATCACTGTGTCCTTCCAGTAACCTAAAAGAAGTGAAACCAAGTCATCATTCTATCATCAAGCACAATCCCCAATGTCTTGAGACAGACACACAGAAACTCACTCAGGCACAGTAACCTTTTGAAGTTAAATGATGTTGATGTCTGAAAGACAATTACCCAGTTCCACTCAGCGCATGTCTGTTATGCTCCTCAGCTGCCAGGGAATTTTTTTTTTCAGGTTTTCTTTTGTGAATCAGCAGTTGACATGATGTACCCTCTTTTAACCCAGGCTCCCATTTATGCCTCTTCTACATCTCCACAGAGTGATGGTGTCAAAACATCATCAGACTAACGGTATTCACTGTAAACCAAACTGGCAGCTCCCAAGCTCTAAATATTCTCTGCTTGAATGAAAATAAGAACCAAAGAATCACAGAGTTTGACTCCTAAGAGTGAATTTAAAGATTCTGCTCAGGGGCTGGCACTGTGGGGTAGTAGGTAGAGCTGCCGCCTGCAGTGCCGGCATCCCATATGAGTGCCAGTTCAAGTCCCAGCTGCTCCACTTCTGATCCAGCTCTCTGCTATGGCCTGGGAAAGCAGCAGAACATGGCCACGTCCTTGGGCCCCTGCACCCATGTGGGAGTCCTGGAAGAAGCTCCTGGCTCCTGGCTTCGGATCGGTGCAGCTCGGGCCGTTGTGGCCATCTGGGGAGTGAACCAGTGGATTTAAGACACACACACACAGCCTCCCTCTCCCTGCCTCTCTGTAACTGTGCCTTTCAAATAAATAAGAAAATTTTTAAAAAAGAAAAAGATTCAGCTTAATGCCCTCACTTTACAAAGAAAGCTGCAAAGAAGCTAGAAAGTTAAGAAACTCACAAATTTAGAATTAGTCCTAAGAATTTTCTAACTATGATGCAAAAGTGAGCAGTTTATACAATACAAAGAATTTTACAGATAGACCTAAAGTCAAATCCTAACTTTGCTATTAAGTGGCAAATGGCTAAAAATACTTATTTTTCAGAGCCCAGTTTTTAAAACAAAGGGAGATAATTATTCATTCCTCTCAGGATAACCTGGATTAAGTAAGAAAATATACATAAAGTATATGGCACATGGGTACTCAACAAATGATAGTACTTAAAAACAAAAGGTATTTTCTTGTTTGGAGAAAGGGCCACTAGATATTTTGCATCATATCCCTTACTCTCTTGTGCCTTTCTGAGTCATGCAACTTTAGGGAGGTGGGAGAGAGAAAGCAAACCCCAGAAGTCTACTGTAAAGATGAAGTTGAGCAGATTCACATGCAAAGAAGTAAAGCAAAATACAAGACAGAGCTACTACCTCCCATCATGCTACACTCAAAAGCAGTGCAGATGAATGCTCTAGAACCAGCTGCTTCATCTAACAGAGATACAGGGAAGGACTGCACACTTTTTAGTGTACAATGTTCATATAATTGAGAAAAGCAGTCATCTTCAAGCTTATCCATCCCTATAATGAGAAACAAGCAGGATTACCTATTTGTACAAATTGGTGGTGATGGAGCAAGGACAAAAGCCTCAGTCCATTTTGGCCTCTTACCTTCATGACTGGGGGGGGGGGGGGGACACCACTCCAGAGCTGCATTCCTGCCCTGCCTTGACCACTGGCCACAACACTATCTTGATGGACTTGATGGATCAGTGGCTAGCCTTAGCTCTCTCTCCCCATTACCTCAACAGCTCAGCCTTGGCCCAGAGCCTTCCAAGCCCTCTCAACTTACTTCAAGCTACATAAGCCACTAGTTGGTGTGAAAAGGCATGCTCTCTGCTGAGTTTGCAGGTGGCTCGCTCTTTTCAGGTTTATTCTCTAAATAAACCTGCTCTGGCTGGAGTCTGTGTTCTGTCTTCTCTTCATCTTACTCTCCTATCTTTACAGGTGGAGTTAATGGTACAATCAGAGACGCACACTTGCCCTTGAATAATGCTGTAAGAGTCTGTCAGAGGTTTATATGAACTGCTACTTATAAAACCTGAGTAAAAATGTTTGAATTGTAATGGGATTACTACTCAAGAGCGGACAGTAGTCAAGATATTTGTAGTTTACCTAATTATCAACTAGAGGTGTACATTAGCAGGAAGTTTGAACCAGAAGTGGGGCCTGGACACATGGTCCAATTCTCTTGGCACACCTTGTGATTTACCACAGCATGATACTATCTATGGTATATAAGAATTAATTATCTGTTCACCTGTCAGTTTCCCACATTATCTAGGACCTAGGACTAAAATGGGGCTTAGTAAATGTTAAATGGATGAATAAATGGCCACATGTTTTCCTGTAGAAATCCATCACTGGATTACATATGAAAGTATTTATTAACTATTATTTTAAATCTGTCACAAACTACTTTGTATGTCTATAAGGGCAGTCATGTGGGTTAGTATTTCTAAAAGATGAAGTGCTCAGTACTCAAGAATCTCTATTTTCATAATCAATACATGAAGATGAGAAATTCAACCACACTTGTTCCAACTCACCTATTAAGACTAACTGGCTCACTAATAAGGTTTCTACCTCATTACTATTACAGACACTAAAGCTGGGTATAAAGAAAATTAAATAGGAAATGAAAAAGGAACTAAGCGTTAAGTACCTACTATGAGCCAGGCATTCTACCAAGGGCTTTACACTTCTTTTCTCATTTCATCCTCAAAATAAACTGGGTGGCTGACGTGTCTTCTCCACATTTCAGCAGAGGGCAGTGGGACACAGCAAGGTTGGGTAACCTGCCCCTCCTAACAAGTGCTAGACGGGTGGGTTTGATTGAAAACCAGGTCAGTCTGACTCTAATGTCTTGTTCTCTTCCCTACAGTATGCACCTCTGAGGCAGCTGCCTCCCAGTTTGCTAAAATACATGAGCTTGCAGCCCACAGGGAACACTCTGCCAGTACCCACATTCCTGATCTCTAAACCCTACCTGACCTTATATCACAGATTTCAATTCTACGTTCCCACAAGTCACATTACAAGTGACTGGTAATGTAATTTCCCTGCCTTAGTCCTTCAATGGCCTCACTGCCCTAACACCATGATGATCATAAATCCTAAACATGGCTTAGTAGTGAGAAGTTCCTTCAGGAACTGGCATCTGGCTACCTCTTCAGTAACATCCTAAACCACTGCTCTTCCTCTCTACTCTCTCTCTCTTTCTCAGGTCTTTCTCATTTCTCAAACCGCCAAGCTCTTTCTCTACCTGGAGTACTTAGATGATGGCACATAGGAGACTTTATCCTAGTATTCCCTTTGATAACTCCTACTCATCTCTAAAGTATAAACCCTGCTTCCTTGTGGAAGTCCTTAAGACTATCCATAGGAAGTACTATTTGTTGAATGAGTCTTATTCACTGCTTACCCTGCCACACAGCATACAATATAGACTTGCTGAATTTAACTTATTGGATACTAGTGAACAAATAAGCCTTAAGAATATTGTTCTCTTAGGCAATAAATTTTAAATTTCTTTATAGGAAGTAAGGGTGCATTTACATACTATAGAAAACAGTAGGCAACCTTGTCAACGAGGTATCTGGATTTACAAATTGTCCCTGCACAAATAAAAAAACTTCCATACTACTCATCATGGGTAGTATCTGGTCTTGATGGGACTCAAAAGGTCTCTGAACACTAGCATCGTGGCTCACTTGGCTAATCCTCAACCTGCAGTGCTGGCACCCCGGGTTGTAGTCCTGGTTGGGGCGCTGGATACTAGTCCCGGTTGCTCTTCTTCCAGTCCAGCTCTCTGCTGTGGCCCGGGAGGGCAGTGGAGGATGGCCCAAGTGCTTGGGTCCCTGCACCCACATGGGAGACCGGGAGGAAGTACCTGGCTCCTGGCTTTGGATCGACGAGTGCCGGCCATAGCGACCATTTGGGGAGTGAACCAACGGAAGGAAGACCTTTCTCTCTGTCTCTCTCTGTCTCTAACTCTCTGTCTCTCTCTAACTCTGCCTGGCAGAAAAAAAAAAAAAAAAAAAAGGTCTCCGAAGTCATCTTCTGTTTGTTTAGACTCAGTCCACAAAACTGCAAACTTGTATCTGAGAATACAGATAATATTAGATTGATACTCAAAAGCACATCCTCAAATGCTTTTTTCAAAAGTAGTAAAAAAGAGAACATATGAAACTGACAAAGCTTACTCCTATCTGTAATCATGTTTGTTTTATAATCTGGTTTATCACTAAAATTCTACAGTCCCTAGATTCTCTGCAGCTACGGAGCAGACTGCTCAGAAGTATGAACTAGCAAAAAAAGTTATTTGGAGTAAGGCTTGTTTCTTATGCAGCAATTATTATGCGCACTATACAGTTTTCCCAGCAATAGTGTCTCATATTCATTTACAGGGCATAAATTAACATGTTAACTTTACTGCAAATACCTAACAATTTATTAGTACTGCAATAACATGCTCAAGAGACCCATTTACCTCAGTTCAGTCTAACCAAAAGTGTCAATTTTTTAGAAACTGAAAACACAGAAACTTTCTGAATATTGTGACATTAACCTATTTCCAACAAAACGTGCATTTGATGACAAGCATACATATACACAGGTCAATCACCAAAATTACCAACATAGCGAGGCATACTTTGGAGAAAATTAGGCAAAGCTGACTAAACTAGGCAAGTTAAAACTCAAAAACAAACCAAAAAGCTGTCGCTATCTGTTCACAGCTGACCCTTGGTACCATCTAGACACCTCCCCTAAACCAATCCTTAATGGCATTCACAAATCACAAAAATGGCATGAATGCGGCATGCACCTAACTGCTTGAGATGCTGGAGCTTGTGAGATTATTTCACTCCACACCTACAGCTTCAAATGACCCATCAAGACTTCAGTGACAATAAAGAATTAGAAGAACATTTGTGAAAAAACTACAAAAATATCAAGTTACCTCCTTTATAGTATCCTTGTTTTTAAAACTATATCCACAATCTTTGTGATATCAGTGCTTCATTATGTACTAGTAGTAAAAGACACAAAAAGTCATTCCCACCTGCACTTCCCTTTCAGGGGCAGGAGGACTGAGGTGGATAGCTGTGTCCCTGCTGCAGCCCACAGCCACTCCTGCAATTTGGCTCTCTTTGCCCTTGCTTTCCACTATCCACAGGGTAGTTCTTGACTAAGATAAGCCTGCTGTTGAAACTCCCACTTCCACTCAGTTCTCAGCCTCACCACCCATATCAGGACCACACACCACCCATCTTCAGACCATCTTCACAACAACATAATCTGAGGTAAGTAACATGTGTGCATAGAAAATTCTGTACATAATCCCGAGTAATCTTATTTAATCACATACAATTATATGCAAACAAATTTTCCCCATCATTTACAGAACATAAGTATTATATCCTAAAACGTATCACAGACCACAAGGATCTCAAAGAAATCAGACTGGATTTGAAAGAAGTCAGGTCTCAAGCAGATGGCCACTATAATAATTTCCTAACACTAGACCAGTGCATTAGCCCAAGTCTGATTTTCTCAGCCGTGATTACTGAACAACACAGAATCAGAAATAATCTTGGCCAGCGCCATGGCTCAATAGGCTAATCCTCCGCCTTGCAGCGCCGGCACACTGGGTTCTAGTCCCGGTCGGGGCGCCGGATTCTTTCCCAGTTGCCCCTCTTCCAGGCCAGCTCTCTGCTGTGGCCCAGGAAGGCAGTGGAGGATGGCCCAAGTGCTTGGGCCCTGCACCCGCATGGGAGACCAGGAGAAACACCTGGCTCCTGCCTTCGGATAAGCGCGATGTGCCGGCCACAGTGGCCATTGGAGGGTGAACCAATGGCGCCATGCTCTTTTTCCCTGGCCTCTTGCTAGGAAGGGAGTGGCTGTAGCCCTGCACCTCCAGGGCACATGGCCTTCGGGCCATGTGCTCTAGGCTTCCTGGCCAAGATGCTCATCCACGTGGCTGGTTCCTGGTGCTCGGTATGAATCCCCATTCACTTCTCTCTCTTAAAAAAAGCTCTCACTCTCTTATGCATCTTTCTTACTAAATAAAAGCTTAGAACGTACCATGCTGCCTCGTTTATCTGTGCTGGTATTTAATATTCTCTTAATATTAGGCAAGAACCCTCTTGGGCTTATTAATATCGGGGATTTATTAATAAGCCCATGGTGGAATCGTAAGGCACCCCAAATTCTGGTAGCACATGTGGCACCCCGGATAGCATTTCTAGGGAACTTTAAGGGGCCACATTTCAGGGTAAATTTTAGGGGGTCTTGTCCAATTTCAATTTTACTTCTACTTCAAATGCAAAAAGCAAATAAACTAAATATCAGTCACACTCCAGCTAGTTTGAGCTTCAAGCCAACTAAGTATGAAGCAGGACATGACCCACCAGCTGGAAGCAGTTCATACAGTAATGCTCTTTTTGATGTGCCTTGCTTTTAGGACATTTACATCTAAAATGATATTGAAACATCTGAGACTAATGTTATTTGCTAAAGACAAATTACTATAAAGGTCTATTGACTCTGAAAAGGACTAGGTGACAATTCAAAATCTTCTAACTCATGCCAGAAGCACTTTTTGTTCCTCTCTTAAAAAAAAAAATTTAAAACACCAGATGGAGAGACTTTTGGGAGACTTCTATTCTATATGAATATCTTTACAGACCCTGCCCCAGGCTATCTTTTTCCTGGAGGCCTAGGGTGAATCTCACCATTTAAGAGCATACCATTTTATAAACAATTTCTCTTGTACAGTCTTCCCAAACCCAATTAAAACGGTACATTTGCTTCAGCTTTCACTAGTAAGATTCATTTGAAGTTCACACGTTTTAAAGTATCTGTATGTCTGTATCAAATAAAAAGTCATGGGCCCGTTCATAAAAAATTAATAAACCAACAGGCTAGGCGGTATTTTCTCTTTGATTGCAATCAAAAGGCTGCATTGCATGTTATCACCTCTGCCTTTAGCATACAGAAGGAAGCAAAATGTGTCATTAACAGGCTACAGGGTGACAGAACTCTCTAGTGGAGCTACTTCTATTCATAGGGTATTCAATACAGCAATGGACAGAATGAGCTACAAAAGAACAGAGGAATCAGACCAGCTGGGTAATCCTTGAAGAACTGCTTGTCCTGGAACTCCTCCTCCCCATGCATGGATTCCCAAGAAGGAATGGAGTGCAGCCCACTCTAACTTCCATTTTTGGCTCATGTATAACCAGTTCATACCCTTCCACATAACTCCTCACAGATAATACTATTAAGGTCATACAAAGGGAAAGTCACTCCCAGAAAAGAAAGAATTAAGGATCTGCAGTCAGAGAAATCAGTCTGATTAATTCAGCTTTGCAATAAACATTCAGGAATAAGCTGAGGTTGTTAGCTACTCAGCACTTGGTGAACAGGCAGCACAACCACTTGGTTGGTCTCCAGAACAGCTGGGAGAGGACACACAACCTATACAGCCCCACCCTCCGCAGAATGACAAAGGTGAGTTGCTTTTTTCCTTTTGTAAAGCAGAATGACAGAGAGGAAAAAAAAAAAAAAAAAGATCTTCCCATCACTGATTCACATCCCAAATACCCACAATAAGCAGGGCTGGGGCCAGGCCAAAGCCAGCAGTCAGGAACTCCATGCAAGTCTCCCACGTAGTTGGCAGGAACATAAGTACTTGGGTCATCATCTGCTGTTTCTCAGGCACATTAGTAGGAAGCTGGATGGTACGTGGAGGGAGGACCCGAATCTCAGGCACCCCAATACGGGACGTGGGTGTCCCAAGCAGTGGCTTAGCCCACAGCACTAATGCCTGTCCCACATGGGAGCCTTTTTTTTTTTTTTTTTTTTTTTGACAGGCAGAATTAGACACTAAGAGAGAGAGAGACAGAGAGAAAGGTCTTCCTTTTTCCATTGGTTCACCCCCTAAATGGCTGCTACGGCCGGTGCACTGTGCCGATCCGAAATCAGGAGCCAGGTGCTTCCTCCTGGTCTCCCACGCGGGTGCAGGGCCCAAGCACTTGGGCTCCACTGCCCTCCCAGGCCACAGCAGAGAGCCGGACTGGCAGAGGAGCAACTGGGACAGATTCCCGTGCCCCAATAGGGACTAGAACCCGGTGTGCTGGCACCACAGGCGGAGGATTAGCCAAGTGAGCCTCAGCGCCAGCCACATATGGGGACTTTTAAAAGGATCCAAATAAGCAACTAAGTAGTTAGCAGCAGCGGCTATGTATGTGCCCTTTGTAGGACCAACAGATATTTCACTATGTCCCCTACTCTGGGCATGGAAAAGTTTCCTTTAACTACATTAAAGCCCATGTGCCTGTTACCTGTCAGCTGATGCCTTTCCATCAACTGTTACTGATGACATCTAGACCACGGCAGAAAACTTTTTAAGCTTTATTTATTCATTTATGAGTGAGAAAGAGTGAAAAAGAGAGATGGATGGCTCCCCAAATGGAATGGCCCCAACAGCTGGGGCTGATTCCAGCCAAAGCTAGGAGCCTGGAGCTCCAGCTGGGTCTCCTGTAGGGGCTGTAGGAGTCCAAGCACTTGGGCCATCTTACACTACTTTCTCAGGCACATTAGCAAGGAGTTGGATCCAAAGTGGAGCAGTGCTAAAATATGGAATGCTAAAGTTGCAGGTGGCAGCTTAGTTCACTGTGCTAAAGCGCTTGCCCTCATGGAAAAATTTTTATCAAAAAGTCTTTAAGCATATACCTCTAAACTGATAACACACTGGTGGTTAAAATGCTTGTTATACAAGCATCCTCACACTTCTCTTAAAACCAAAAATCTGATTATCAACCTGTAAGTTTTTAATTTAGATGTGTATAATTGCAACATACTTATATTGGAAAATTACAGGAAAACAAGTTTTTATATTTATTTAAGAAAATGACAAAATTCATGCATGAGACCAGACACAGAGCAGAAAAAGACATTCAAGTCATTTTTATAATTTATTACTGCATTACAGCTATGCTTGTCCTCTAATTGACCGGAATATATTAATCACTTTTAATCCAGTTCAGCATATTACACATTTGATCTGAAAAACACGAATTGAGAATATCATTTAAAAATACACACACACACACACACACACACACACACACAGTGTTTTCTGATATCCAGGAAGGTGAGTTGCACTCAATTTTTATATCCTTGCCAGAAATTCTATTCACTGAACCCCAGAGAGCTAACTTGGGTCAGGCATCAGAAAGACCACAACAGAAGAGCTAGGATTGGTTATCATTTGGATAACAATAACAACATTTTCTACAAGTTTACTGGTATTTTACATTATGTCTGTTTACCCATTATACCTTATAAAACTTTAAGAGCTTCTAAGCTAGAAATGGGAATGGGATACCTATTCTGCATTCACTAAAAGACTGAGTAGCTCAAGGAGAGAGAGTATGTTGGGTTAGCAGGATATCCCACAACTGGAGTTTACATACTGCTCCTCACTAAGAACCAGGTTATATTTCTACAAGTTATGAAGCAGCTTAGTGTGATATGGATAAGCAAAACTAAATGTAGAAAAAAATCCAAGAGAGAAAAAGGTAACTATGAAAATACATTCATATATTTAAAATTTACATGTTAAGGTTTGTTTTCTACTGCAGCTTAAGTTTCTCTATCTAGTTCATTGTCATAATCTCTGTTGATAGTCTCTATTTGATCAGTCATTATAATAATTTCCTTTACATTTATTTACAATTATATAACTTTTAAAAATTTGAGAGGCAGAGTTACAGACAGAGAGAGGGAGAGAGAGAGAAAGAGAAAGAGAAAGAGAAAGAGAAAGAGAAAGAGAAAGAGAAAGAGAAAGAGAAAGAGAGAAAGAGAAAGAAAGGTCTCCCATGTGTTGGTTCATTCCCCAGATGGCCACAGTGGCTGGAGCTGGGTTGATCTGAAGCCAGGAGCCAGGAGCTTCCTCCAGGTCTCCTATGCAGGTGCACTGGAGCATGTACTTGGACCACCTTCTACTGCTTTCCCAGGCCATACCATCTGGGGAGTGAACCAGCAGATGGAAGACCTCTCTCTGTCTCTCCCTCTCTCTGTAGTTCTGCTTCTTGAATGAGTAATCAAAAAAATTTATAATTTGAAGTCTTGTTCAAAGTCCAACATCTGGGCCTCTTTAAAGGCAATGTCTGTCTACTTTTTGCTCTCATAAATGGGTCACACTTTTCAGTTTATTTTCCTGACATAGCTTTTTGTTGAAATAAAGACCTTTTGGATAATAAGAATATACAGTACTAACTCTGGTTCCTTACCCTCTCCCTCTGCCCCTACTCTGGCTTTTGGTGTTACGTGTTTAGTGTCTTAGCTGGACTAACTTTGTGAAGTCTACCTACCCTGCTTTGTGCAGCCTCTGATGTTTCTGCTCACAGTTTTTTATTTTTATCTTTTAGATTGCCTTCCTTGGGGTTGTCCCTGGGTCCACTTAACCACTTATTGGTCAAAGGTTGTGCTTAAGCCTCCTTAGCCCTTAAAGTTTCACTCTTTACTGTTCCAATTGTGTGATTTGGAGACTGCGAGTTGTATGACTTTGTCCTGCATTCACAGGTAGAAACAAAGGGTTGGAAGTTTTCTCTAAGAAAATTACTACCAGAAGGGAATAGCACTGGGCATTTGCACAGTCTTGTACACCACCAGGGATGAATGTGAATTCATTTTCTGTAAGCCTGCCTTCCCAGGACTCCCCCTGGTCACAGTAGGTTTTTGTTCAGTCAGTATTTATAGATTGTGCTTAAGGCTCCTTGAATCATTAAGATTTCCATGTTCTGATAAATAGATCAGCATGTGGCTTGGAGAATACTTTCAAGACTGCTCTGGTTCATCCTGAGTGGGTACAACCAGCCTAGTGCATGCACACAGCCATAAAGACTCCAACGGATGGACATGATCCCAGGAGAGCTCTTTTTGGCTTTCTTGTTCCTCGGTCTGTTAAATTTCTGGTGAGTGTACTACTAATATCATAGGACTACCTTGTGACTCATAATTGCTCCACTGTTTTCAACAATGCCTTTGGTCTCCTGGATTTTGTTTCAAATAAAGTCAGTCTTTTCAGAAAGAGCCATGCATACTTGCCCATACACAGTCAATGCACAACCACTGCACAGGAGCTAAGGGTGAGGGCAGTGGTATGCTTCTCTAAGCATTTCTGATTCGATTTAGCTTGACCTTCCTGGTGTAAAACTTCTGCCTTAGACACAGCCTAGGGCAAGGGTAAATCAGGTGCCCAGTATTTAGAATCTGCTTTTGTCTGCAACACAGTCTTTAATCTATGAAGTAGGGGGATCTGGGTCAGGGAAGAAAGCCCTGGTCCTCTTGGCTACACCTGTCCAAAAGAGTGGTTCTACAAATTGGGGTGGGAGGCAGACAAGAGATGTAGGCAGCCTGTCTCTCCTGGAGGAAAACTGTATCCCAAGAATCAGACTTGGGAAGAACGAGAACCCTGTATTCTTAGCTGCACTTACTGGAGCCAACTTTCAGTAACATGCTGATGGGAGACTCAGATGTGGATGGTATCAAGTTGTAGCGCAAATTCTACAGGCTCTTGTTCTGACCAAGATTTACTAGACTTTCTTGAATAAGTATGTCTTCATTTACTGTGAGGACAATTTCCAGAGACTTTAAATGCTTTGCTAATAATGGTGTCACTGAGGAGAAGGTCCACAAACTATCATTCTAGAAATTTCCACCGTGAACTATTTCTATAAAATGGAACATGAAGTATGACAGATTGTACTTTTTCAAGATTAGTGGTATGTGTTTGCTATATTCTCGAATGATTCAGTACTGCTTATATAATGGGTTATATTATTGAAAACGCAAAATTTTTAGTGTAATAGGATTACATTAATGAGGGACTTTCATATATTAATTAAGCAACAAAGGTTAGTATTTTGTCTGTAGTTAATATAAATATTATTGAAAATTCAGAATATGAGTATATAAAAATATATCACTTCTTCCTTTTTGAGGATTACATTGAAGGCTTTCAAAGGTTAAACATGCCGCCGGCGCTGTGGCTCAACAGGCTAATCCTCCGCCTAGCGGCGCCAGCACACCGGGTTCTAGTCCCAGTCGGGGCGCCGGATTCTGTCCCGGTTGCCCCTCTTCCAGGCCAGCTCTCTGCTGTGGCCAGGGAGTGCAGTGGAGGATGGCCCAAGTGCTTGGGGCCTGCACCCTATGGGAGACCAGGAGAAGTACCTGGCTCCTGCCTTCGGATCAGCGCGGTGTGCTGGCCGCAGCGCGCCGGCCGCAGTGGCCATTGGAGGGTGAACCAATGGCAAAGGAAGACCTTTCTCTCTGTCTCTGTCTCTCACTGTCCACTCTGCCTGTCAAAAAAAAAAAAAAAAAAAAAAAGGTTAAACATGCAATCCCATAAATGTTGTACATAATATGCCTGGCCATGTATCATCTTGGCTGCTAAGAAACCATGAGGTATGGCCTGAATAAGCAAAATTAGAACAGCAAACGGACGGAACTCTTTGTTAAAAAGAAGTTCAGAGAAAAATCCATTGGCTATGACTATGTATTTTGAAAATGAGACTGCAAAGTAAACAAACATAATGGAAGGTCTAGGATGTCATATGTGATGATGCCTTCCCAAGTAAAGTCACTTTAGCTTTTAGAGCTCTTGATTTACATGCTTCAACTCAGATGTAATTTACCAAAGGACAACTTTAATGTATACACAAAATTTCTATAATCCCATGCATCAAATTGTCAGAAAACTCCAAGAAAGAAAAGCTTTCTCACATTTGTGAACTCCCAAAGATCAATGTGAAATCAACATTTCACCAGGATCAAGATGTGTAGAAACTTAATTTCCTCTCAATTCTGACTATTTAAAACTATCTATCAGATGTAAGGCAATCAACAATAAACCTGTTTTATCACAATGGGAAATTTCAAATCTGATTAAAAATAATGAAATATGCTCCATGAAGAATGCAGTGTCTCTGATCACATATTGAGGACATTTACTTGGATTGTGTTGTTTATATTATCTATGAAATATTCATCAAAATTTGTATTTGATCACACATACATGCAAAAAGTGATCAATAGTGAAATGAATTCCAATTCTGATTGCTGGTAATCATTCTGAATCATCAACCTCCTAGATATACATGTGATGTGGCTGAGTTTATGTGCTCAACTTTTTTTTAAATAAAGCAAAATTTATGAAATTATAAAGTACAAGAGCAAACGGCTAAATAATTTTTTCCATCACTTTCTATTTATTCCTTTTTAAAAGGATGGGACAAAAAAAATTTTTTTAAGGTTGCCAATAGTTACAGTTCCTATAGGGGACAGCAAACTTACCTTAGAAGCCAGTAAGAAATATCATGAAATTCTAAGTTTCTTTGGGTTAGCAATGTGGCACAGCAGGTTAGGCTGCCGCTTGTGATGCCAGCATCCCATATTAGAGAGCCGGTTCAAGTTCCTGCTGCTCTGCTTCCTCTCCAGCTCCCTGCTAATGCACCAGGAAAGCAGAGAAGGATGGCCCGAAAATTTGGGCACCAGACACCCATGCCGGAGACCAGGATGAAGTTTTAGGCTCCCCAGCTCCTTGAACTATTTGAGAAGTGAACCAATGGGTGGAAGATCTATCTCTGTCTCTCCATCTCTGTTATTCTGTCTTTCATATAAGTAAAAAATAAATTTGAGAGGTGCCCATATGGGATGTTGGTGCCACAAGCAGAGGCTTAACCCATTATGCCACAGCACTGGCCCCTAAAAAATAAATCTTAAAATTTCTTGAGCATGGTCTTAGTGACCTCAAAGGTTCATTTGGAGTTACAAATCTTGTGAGACTTAAACAATTTGCAAACAAGACTCATTTTACTGACTGTTCAGGTAAATTTTTAAACCCAAAAATGGTAGTTTAAAAATTGGCAAAGTAACCTATATTCTTTGATAATACAGCTGTCTTCACACTGTCCAATTTCCAGTTAACATTCCTTAATTATTTCTTAAGATACATGGCGAACAGTTTCAAATTCCTGAGAAAATGGACTGTTTCTTTGAAAATATTCTCCTTTACATAACCTAATTCCAGGGCTAGAGAAGTTGTATTTACAGTTCAATATGACTTTCTGTTGAGTTAATATGTGTAAGCCACAAATCAGCATTTAGGACAAAATAAACCCAACAGATGGGAACTGCTGTCCTCCATCCTTATGATGCAGACAACCACCCCCAACACAGAGGTCACAAGGTCTTCGACTCATTTCTAATGGCATTTATCCACGGTGCACTTCAGCTAACAATTCCCAAGGAATAACCTGATGTCTAGGACTCCAAACAACTCATTTCAGAAGTCTTAAACTCTCCAACCACAAGCTATTTTCCTTCCATAATCTGTACTCCTTTCCTTTATTCGCAACCATCCTTGCTTTTCTTTCCATTCCCCCAAATAATCAGCTTCTTGCTGGTCTTACTTCCTTTATCTTATCCAGCCCAAATTCTTAGGATGCAGATTTGGAGTTAATCTTCAATTTCCTTGAAACCCTGTTTTTTATTCCATAAGCCCCAGAAACCTGGATCAATGACACAATCTGCTTCTAATCCAGACAGGCAGAGTGGACAGTGAGAGAGAGAGAGAGAGAGAGAGAGAGAGAGAGAGAAAGGTCTTCCTTTTCCATTGGTTCACCCCACAATGGCCGCTGCAGCCAGCGCACCACGCTGATCCGAACCAGGAGGCAAGTGCTTCTCCTGGTCTCCCACGCGGGTGCAAGGCCCAAGGACTTGGGCCATCCTCCACTGCCCTCCAGGCCACAGCAGAGAGCTGGACTGGAAGAGGAGCAACCAGGACAAAATCCGGCGTCTTGACTGGGAAGAGAACCTGGGGTTCCGGCGCTGCAGGCGGATGATTAGCCTGTTGAGCCGCGGTGCCGGCCAAGACTGCCAAATTCTGTGAAAAATATTTATATAACTGAATAGACAGGGCCACGTCAAGCCAAACCACCAAGTGTTGGCTCCTTACCCTCAGCATATAAAAATGCTAAAATCTGCACCATGGTACACATCGAAAACCAAAAAGTATCCTCTTTTGACCCCTGGCCCCACTGTTATCACTCTCTTCTCTTTCAAGATTCTCAAGACACATAATCTTGCTTGAGGAGGTGGTGCACACAGAGGTAACATGTGACAGAGTAACGCCAAATCACAAGGATTACCACTTGCTCACGGGTTGATCGTTATGGAGGGAAGGACACTGTGGTTAGTAGCTTTTTCTCATTTTGACATAGTAGGGGCTCACAGATACATTATTATCTTAAGCAATATAGCTAGTAAGTAGTAGAAAGAAAGACAGCCTAACCCCTAGAGAGCAAACATAAAGTGAAATTAATATTAGAAACTGGTTTCCTTTTTTTTTTTTTTTTAAACTTTTTGACAGGCAGAGTGGACAGTGAGAGAGAGAGAGACAGAGAGAAAGGTCTTCCTTTGCCATTGGTTCACCCTCCAATGGCCGCTGCATCGCACTGATCTGAAGCCAGGAGCCAGGTACTTCTCCTGGTCTCCCATGGGGTGCAGGGCCCAAGCACTTGGGCCATCCTCCACTGCACTCCCTGGCCACAGCAGAGAGCTGGCCTGGAAGAGGGGCAACCGGGACAGAATCCGGCGCCCCGACCAGGACTAGAACCCGGTGTGCCGGTGCAGCAAGGCGGAGGATTAGCCTAGTGAGCCACGGCGCCGGCCTGCGGTTGTCTATCTTTAAGAATTCAAGATCCTACACTATGATCTGTCCTGTGAATTTAGTCCTTACACTACAATATACATACAGTTTGAACATTAAATTCACAAGTCAAACACAGTTCATATATTATTATATAATATATTTCATATTCATTTATTTACTTGAGAGGCAGATAGAAAAAGAGAGAGCGAGCATTCCTATCCACTAGTTCACTCCCCCAATGCTCACAAAGGTCATATTGGCTGAGTTCAAAGCCAGAAGCCAGGAAACCAATTACTAGAGCCATCACTTCTGCCTTCCAGGTCAGCACTAGCAGGAAGCTAGAATCAGGAGCTGGAGCCTGGATTCAAACTTAGGGACTTCAACATGTGCATCTTAAATGCTAGGTTGACTATCTGCACCTCTTTAACATTTTCCTCAAAACTTTTTAGGGAGTGATACTGACAAATTATCTTAAATGTAAAACAAATACCACTCAATGAACAAACCATAATTCTGTAGTATAGCTATGCCATTTTGTGGATAGTTCAAAAATGATAGTTTTTCATAAAGTCTCCATTTTGGTAGAAGGCCCATTATCAGCTTTTCACAAGGAATATTCTTTTTGTAATTTATTTTTTTTGACAGGCAGAGTGGACAGTGAGAGAGTGAGAGAGAGAGAGAGAAAGGTCTTCCTTTGCCATTGGTTCACCCTCCAATGGCCGCCGCGGCATGCGCGCTGCAGCCAGCGCACCGCGCCTATTCGAAGGCAGGAGCCAGGTACTTATCCTGGTCTCCCATGGGGTGCAGGGCCCAAGCACCTGGGCCATCCTCCACTGCACTCCCTGGCCACAGCAGAGAGCTGGCCTGGAAGAGGGGCAACCGGGACAGAATCCAGCACCCCGACCGGGACTAGAACCCGGTGTGCCGGTGCAGCAAGGCGGAGGATTAGCCTAGTGAGCCGCGGCGCCAGCCACAAGGAATATTCTTAGTCTTTTTTTTTTTCTGGTTTTATCTGATACCAAATTTAAAACCACACTAGAAAAGTAATCTTGTTTTAGTTACTTTGATCAAGAATTTTTAAAAGGATACTATATACTCTCAAGACAATTCATGGGGCCAGCACTGTGGCGTAGCCAGTGAGGCTGCCACCTGCAGTGCCAGCATCCCATATGGGCTACAGTTCAAGTCCCAACTGCTCCACTTCTGATCCAGCTCTCTGCTATGGCCTGGGAAAGCAGTAGAAGATGGCCCAAATCCTTGGGCCCCTGCACCCGCATGGGAGACCAGGAAGAAGCTCCTGGCTTTGGATGGACGCAGCCAACTGGGGAGTGAACCAGCAGACAAAAGAACTCTCTTTCTCTCCCTGCCCCCTCTTGTCTCTCATTCTGTATGTAACTCTTTCAAATAAATAAATAAATATTAAAAAAAGACAATTCAGCAAGCACATGATGCGCTCTCTCTGCTGGTTTTACAGTTCTTCATTAAATGGTCCTTACATCTTGAAAAAGAAACATAAATACATTTTTTTTTTTCAGGAGAAGGGTGGCATATTCCATCATAATGTACTGGGTAGCCTTCAATAAAGCACATTTATAAGGATCTATTGAACCAACCACAATGGACTTTCTTTTCTTATCCTGCAATGTCTTCATGTATTTTACCATCTCCTTTACTCACATGGGCTGCAGTGGATGTGGAAAAGGTAAAAGCTTCACTCAAAGAAAACAGAAAGAGACTAACTCACTAATAAAGACACTGACATATACAATTTAGCATATTTCAGCCACACAAAAGACAAAATTGGATGTTAAACATCACAGGAAATATATATATATATATATATATATATATATATATCTCTGAGGGAATCATTGCTGCAGTAGTCTAACTTTGTTTTAAAGAATTTTCAGGCCCCTTGTGGCAACAAGTTAGAAAATTGTTGCACAATTTAGACAGTATTCTTTCATTAGAAGTTGTATTTTTAAAATCATAGCATTTTAAGTCGTTTGCAAAGTAAAACTCATTTTGAAACAGTACAAGTGTCCTTTAAAATGAAGTTTTATTTACATATCTAAGCTATTAATTTTAATTGTTTTGTCAAGTGTCATTAGAAGAATGTAAAAAAATATTTATAGAAATGTCCTCTGATTGAGCAATCCCTAAAAGGCTTCTAGGAAGACCATGAAAATTTACCTGCTTCTCTGCTATCAGTAAATGAAGACAAAGGGACTTTCAATTTAAGATACAATTTGCTAACTGTATAATGAGAATAATCAATTAGAAACAGTACCAGAGAAAAGTTAAATGTGGATTCGCAAGTAAAATTCAATTCCAATAGAGACACGTGAGTTAGCAGAAGCGTGAATGACCTTTCTACACAAAGCAGAACTACAGCTTCACACCAGTAGCCTGTCACACACATGCTGGCCTAATTAAGTGGGGTTAAGCAGCCTGCAGACCATCCAGGTTAGCCCCCTACAAATGATAATTTGGTCACAATGAGGTAACCAGAAATACTATACTAAACATAAGTTCTACTAACTTGATCAAAGAAGTGGCTGGTAAAATAACATCAATTCTAGCTAGAAAGACATTTGAATTTGATTTACACACAGAAAGGTTAAATTTCCACCTTTTCTTAAATAATGAAGATTGGCAAATGTAGATTACTTTTTTCTATTCCTGAATACTATGTCTGTTTTCACTATAATGACAGTCTGTAAGATGTTTAGTTTCTATAAAGAGTAAACTAAAGCTAAGACCTTTCCTACCTCCTCACATCAAATCTGAACAAATTATTTCAAAGTTAGTTCTCAGCACTTGAATAAGGTTTTCACTTGCAGCCATTGTGGCTAATGTGTTTAAGTTTCTCAGCTAGTGGACTTCCATGCCTTTTCAATAAGCTACTCACTTTATACCCAAAGAAACCTGTCTAACAAAGTAACTGTAAGAGCCTTTGTATCAGCATTTTAGGAGGATAATCAAGGCACAGGTCTTACACAGAGTAGCACTATGGGCTGTGCACAGTAAATTCACAGGCATACAATCAATATTGATCTTCAAAAACCACAATAAGATATCACACCTCAACCCTATCAGAATGCTATTATCCAAATGCTGGTGAGGAGGGTGTGGAGAAAGAGCAATTTTTATACACCATTGGTGGGAATATAAATCAGTGCAGCCACTGTGGAAAACAGCATGGAGATTTCTTGCAGACCTAACCATACGATCTAGCAACTCCTAGGTATACACCCAAAAGCCATGAACTTATTTTATCAAATAGATACCTGCTATATCATGCTATTAGAGCACTGTTCACAATAGCTAAAATATGGATCAAAGAAAGGTATTCATCATCAGATGAATGGACAAAGAAAAAATATATATACATACACAATGGAGTATTATACAGCTATCAAAAAGACTGAAATTCTGTCATTTGTAGCAAAATGGTTGGAATTGGAGAACATCATGTTAGGTGAAATAAGCCAGACGAAGAAAAACAAATGCCACATATCTGCTCTTACATGTGGGAAAAGGAAAGAGTGTGGGAGAGGAGGAGAGGAATGAAGGGAAGCAGGAAAGAAATACCCATGTGTATCAGTTCTATTGCAAATAAGAGTGCTTTGTCAAACTTTGTTTTAAATATCTGTCCAATAAATTGATAGGAATTATATACTACTATAGCATTAATAATTTTGACTATTTTAAAATTGACTTTATAAGTGAAATGGAACATCATTTCATTGGCTTAGTGTTTAAAGCCCTTGCCTATCTTCCTGCTGCACTATGACTTTGTTGCTGTTACTGCTGGAACTCTCTAGTAAAGCCATTAAGCCATTGACTATCATGTAAATTGAAAATGTTATCTTGGGGCCAGGCATTGTAGCATAGCTGGGTGAAGCTGCCATCTGCAGTGTCGGCATCCCATATGGGTACTGGCTCGAGTTCCAGCTGCTCCACTTCTGATCCAGCTCTCTGCTGTGGCCTGCGAAAGCAGTAGAAGATGGCCCAGTCCTTGGGCCCCTGATCCCATGTGGGAGACCCAGAAGCAGCTCTAATCTCCTGGCTTCGGATTGGTTCACCTCCAGTGGTTGCAGCCATCTGGGGAGTGAACCAGCAGATGGAAGACCTCTCTCTCTCTATCTCTCTCTGACTCTCAAAAAATAAATATTTAAAAAAACAGTTTTCTCAAAAAATAAACTATTAAGTTTTTTAAAAGACTGATCTTTACCTTCCTAGATTTGAATAAACATTAATTCAATTCAGAACAAACCTGTCAAATCAATGAAATGGAGATTACAAACAGACTTCTGCTTGGTTTTAGGTAATATGACATGACAGTTTCTTCACAGGTACTCCTTAACTGTAAACAAAGTCTAGCAATTCCTTTGGGCTTTGCTTGCTCCCCACTCTCCTCTGGAGTTATTAACATAAGCAACTCTCTCATTCGCCCTTAATACTAGCTTTCAAAAGAGACACATGCATTTTATCAAATGCTTTCTAAAACCAGTCTAGACCTCTGTCTTCCTCATTAGCTTCTCAGCATAATTTAAAGGCAGTGGGTGCTCAGAGTTGTTCTCTTTTCGAGTCCTTGCCTTCCCATAACCTGCTTGGTCACTTAAGGTCTTTGCTGTCACACCTCCATGACCAATAAGCAGACTGCAAATGACATTTCTGATACAATCTGTCTCTAAGACTTCTTGCTAAAGATGTTCTCTACATTTATTCTACTGCTGAAATGTTCAAACAACTGGTATACTCAATGACATACAAAATGATGGAATTGTAATATATCCACTTAGCTTCGGTTATTATACCATCATTAGGAACATTTTGAAAGATTAACATTTTGCTATAAAAGGCAACTATCATTAACTATTTTACTGATTATATTACAGAATATGTAACAGAATTAGTAGTATTATAGTAATATGCACCTATCAAAACTTGCAGGATACAAAACTGAAAATAAATTTCAATGAGGAAGAATATATATATGCATAAAAAAGAGATACATTGAAATGTGCTAAAAATGTCTAGCAACTGCTATCTCAATTAGCCCACAATCTTTTGAGTTGGCTGTAATTTATAATCATTTACAGTTAAAGAACCTAAGGCACCAAACTCTAAAAGACTGATCTGTAGGGAGATCTGGAACTGAGGACAGGACCGAATGTACTCAACAGAGTTTCCTGTTTTCAGAAATATAAGAACAAGGCTGAGCATGGTGTAGGTTAACGAGATAAAAGTTTAGAATCTACTGAAGAGCAGGAAAAGGGCTTGCCAAGAACGATGGGTAGGTCAGATGAACCTGACACTTTACTAAGAGTTGAGGAAGCCTATCAGCAGGCGAACAAAGTGGTAGTAAAATCCAGGTAATTACAGAGTAACCAAGTATTATTTTTAGAAAACATAGGAGCACAAACAAGGAAGTAAACAAACAGGCAGTACACCTCAAGAATGGAGAATAAACAAACTCACTATGTGGTAGAAAAAGAACTAACTTGGGATAGGGAAAGGCCTTGGTTCTATCCTGGCTACAACCTTCTCTCCACTGCTGTACCCTTGATCTAGCACATCTTTATTCAAATTACTATCTTTACCTCATTCTCAGAAACTACTAGAATCATAGCAAGCATTTACTACCTCTGCTGCCCTTCAGTAATCTTACTGTTGTCATTCATTTTGGTTTTACATTTATTTTTAAACTCCAGAACATATTAGATTTGTTTTCCCAGTCCATATTCATGCTGATTATGCTACAGTTTTATTTCCTCCTCTGTTTATTCTACCAGTCTGCTTGCTATTCTTCCCAGACTACAACTTGGAATATTTTGTTGTTTCTTTTGTACTTCTTTCAGCGAAGATCTGCAGGTGACAGGCTTATAGTTTTTTTATTTGCATGAAAATGTCCCTATTCCCATTTATGAAAGGTATTTTTCTTGTACATTATAATTTGATAATCATTTTCTTTTGCCCATTTAAAGAGACCATTCCTCTACCTTTTGGATTTCACTATTTCTGTTGAACAATCAGTTGTTGGTCTTAATACTTCTTCTTTGAATGAAATGTGTCCTTTTCTGTGAATATTTTAGTTTTCAGCAGCTCTATTAGCTTGCTCCTCAATTCTCAGTGTTCTTAGAATTCTAAAACTATATGGATTAATGTGGATTTCTGTGTTTCATGTCTTGATAACAGAACTATAGAAAATTTCCAAATTGGACCATAAAGAGGGGGAAAAAACATGAAAAAGAAAGAACATCTAAATGCAGTCAAACAGTGTTACAGATGTGTAACTATAATACCAAGTGGGTGAGAGAGAAAAATACAGAAGAAATAATATTTGAAGAAATCATGGCTGAGATTTCCAAAATTAGTAACAGATACCAAATTCCAGTTCAAGAAGCTCAGAGAACACAAAGCAAGATAAATATCAAACACATAGATACAAGATACATAGACACACAGGAGGCATATCCTATTTAAAGGTTGAAACCCTAGTAAAAATACACTCTTGATGACAGCTAGAGGAAAAAAGACATGCTAAAGAGTAAACAAAGAATTACAGCAGACTTATCAGGAACTATGAAAGCTAGAGAAACCTGGAGTGGCACATTTTAAATGCTAAAAAGAAAATGAACTGTTGATCCATAATTCTATAATCAGTGAAAATATATTTTAAACGTTAAGGATGAATAAAGACCTCCTCAGGCAATAAATAGCCAAGTAAATGAAATAATTATACTGCCAGCAGAACTACTTAGAAATGTTAGGTCTGCAGGAGGAATCTGAATTCAGATAAAAAAATTTGGACCTACGTAAAGGAATAAAAAGCACCAAATACAGAATAACTTAATATAAATAAAGCTTCATGTTTTCCTTATTTGCATTTGTTCTACTAAATACTTGAGAGCTTAAAACAAAAACAGTAGCAATGCTTTGTGTTTACAGCATATGTAAGCATAAAATAGAAGACAGTAATTCACAATCCTACTGAAAACGCATGAGGACTCTTCACTCCACATTCTCACCAGTACTTTACACTTTTTCTGTATGTCCCTGATAACTAAGAGTTATAAGCATTTTTCAAACGTTTATTAATGAGTTGTCTAAATTAAGCCTCTATACCTACAGGTGTCTTTTGGTTTTGTTTTTCTGGGAAAATGTGTCTTCTTTTTAATCAATATAGATGTACGGGCACAGTAGTTTACGTTGATGCTTGGGACAACCTCATTCTGTATCAGAGTGCCTTGTTCAAGTCCTGGCTACTCCACTTCCAATCAGGCTTCCTGAGAATGTGCATCCTGGGAGACAGCAGGTGATGATTCAAGTTTTTGGGTCCCTGCCACTCACAAAGGAGAGCTGGGCTCCTAGCTCTGGCCTGACCTAGGCCTGGCAATTGCAGGCATTTGGGAAGGGAACCAATAGATTGAAGATCTCTGTCTCTTTCAAATATAATGAAAATTTCAAAATCTTAAAACTATATATAGATATTCTTAATATTTTTAGATGTTAAGTCCTTACTTTAGTCAATGCCCATCAATAAAATTGGTATAATCTATACCAACTAGTTGCAACTATGAATGATGGGCTTTTTCACTGGTATTAAGAGATCCTAGGCCGGCGCCGCGGCTCACTAGGCTAATCCTCCGCCTAGCGGCGCCGGCACACCGGGTTCTAGTCCCGGTCGGGGCGCCGGATTCTGTCCCGGTTGCCCCTCTTCCAGGCCAGCCCTCTGCTGTGGCCAGGGAGTGCAGTGGAGGATGGCCCAGGTGCTTGGGCCCTGCACCCCATGGGAGACCAGGAAAAGCACCTGGCTCCTGGCTCCTGCCATCGGATCAGCGCGGTGCGCCGGCCGCAGCGCGCCAGCCGCGGCGGCCATTGGAGGGTGAACCAACGGCAAAGGAAGACCTTTCTCTCTGTCTCTCTCTCTCACTGTCCACTCTGCCTGTCAAAAAACAAAAAACAGACAAAAAAAAAAAAAAAAAAAAAGAGATCCTAATAAATACACTGAAAGTAAACTGAGGTGTGAGTTTAGTGGTTAAGATGTCATTTAAGACATCACATCCCATTATCACAGGACCTGTTTTGATTCCAGGTTCTGGCTCCTGATCTCAGTTCCTGCTAAATGCAGACCCTGGAGGAGACAGAAATGAATGAAGCAGTTGGGTTCCTGTCACCCATGTGGGAAACAAAGATTGAGTTCCAGGCTCTCAACCTCATCCCAACCAGCCTTGGCTCTTGTGGGCATTTAGGGAGTGAACAAGACTTCCCAGCCCATCTCTGCCTCTCAAATTTAAAATCTTAAAAAAAAAAAAAAGACTAAAATGAAAAATCAAAAGGAGAATATTTCATTATCATTATTTTTAAAATGTTTTGCCTATTGGTATTTAGTAACCAGGAAAATCATTAACTAAAGTCAAAAAGCAAAACTAACATCAGAATTGCTACCCTTCAAATAAACAGAAACTGAAAATCCCTAGCCATCCTGGTATCTCACACGATCTTCCATTTCGGTCATTTTTTTGCCACAGTGTCTTGGCTTTCCATGCCTGAGAAACTCTCATGGGCTTTTTAGCCAGATCTGAATGACTTAGGGGCTGATTCTGAGGCCAGAGTGAGCAAGCAGATTCTACAACAGTACCTTAGGTCAGACAGGCTTTAGCTGCAATAAGATGTCACCTTAATCTAATCAGAGAGACCTACAGCTACTCAAAGAAATTAACTCAGAACAAGGATATCTGGACTACACAGTAAATACAAACATGGAATACTGAACCACTGCTGCACACTCAAATTCACAGTTTACTAAGGCTATGCTGAGATACTTTTTTTAATCATATGAGAGGAACAGATTTTTTTAAACTTATAATGCATGGGGCCAATGCTGTGGTGTGGTGGGTAAAGCAAATGCCTGCAATGCCAGCATCCCATAAGGGCACTGGCTCAAATCCCAGTTGTTCCACTTCCTATTCAGCTCCCTGCTCATGCACCTGGGAAAGCAGAAGATGGCCCAAGTGCTTGGCTCCCTGCATCCATGTGGGAGACCCCAAAGAGGCTACTGGCTCCTGACTTTGGATCAGACATTTGGGGAGTGAACCAGCAGATCAAAGATCATGCTCTCTTGCTTTCTACTCTGCCTCTCAAATAAATAAATAAATCTTTATTTTTTGGCCGGTGCCATGGCTCACTAGGTTAATCCTCCACCTGCAGCACCGGCATCCCATATGGGCGCCAGGTTCTATTCCCGGTTGCTCCTCTTCCAGTCCAACTCTCTGCTGTGGCCCGGGAAGGCAGTGGAGGATGCCCCAAGTGCTTGGGCCCTGCACCTACATGGGAGACCAGGAAGAAGCACCTGGCTCCTGATCGGTGGGGAGTGAACCAATGAAAGGAAGACCTTTCTCTCTGTCTCTCTCTCTCTCACACTAACTCTATCTGTCAAATAAATTTTAAAAAAATTATTTTTAAATCTTTATTTTTCTTTTCTTTTTTAAAAGCTTTTATTTAATGAATGCAAATTTCATAGGTACAACTTTAGGAGTATAGTGACTTCTGTTGCTAATTTAACAATTAACACTCTTATTTATGATGTCAGTGATCACCAGAGGCTCTTGCCATGAGCTGCCAAGGCTATGGAAGCCTCCATCAGTATTTGGACAAGGCCATAAACAAAGTGGAAGTTCTTTCTTCCCTTCAGAGAAAAGTACACCCTTCTTTGATGGTCCTTTCTTTTCACTGGGGTCTCACTCATAGAAATCTTTCATGTAGGATATTTTTTGCCACGGTGTCACGGCTTTCCATGCCTGAAATGCTCTTATGGGCTTTTCAGCCACGTCTGAATGCCTTAAGGGCTGATTCTGAGGTCAGAATGTTACTTAAAGCAATTGTCATTCTATGAGTCTGTGTGGACTGCTTCTTCTTAGGTTGGACATTCCCTCCTTTTTAATTATATTATCATTACCAAGCACTTGATGCTATTTATATGATCTCTTTAACACTTAATCCTATCTATATGTTCACTTTAACATTTAATGTGATCATTTTAACAATTAAGATGGCATTTTAACCACCAATTTTAATGAGGTTTAGAGTCCCATGACAAGTTTTTAAACTATACCCTAGAAGTAAGTCTGTCGGACTGTATGCAGAACTATGCAGCTTTATGGTTACAAACTTCCCCCTCCCTCTCTTATTCCCCCTCTTATTTTTTACTGGGATCTATTTTCAACTGTTTATATACATATGATTAACTATGTAAAGTAAAGAATTCAACACAGAGTATGAAGAAGAGAAAAGAAAAAAACAAAAATAAAAAACTTCCTTGACAGTCAAGATGAGGGCTGTTCAAGTCATTGTTTCTCAAAGTGTCAATTTCACTTCTAGAGCTTTCATTTTAGGTGCACTATTAATTCTCACAGATCAAGGACTGGCTTATTTCACTAAGTATAATTTTTTCCAGATTGATCCATTTTGTTGCAATCTTAAAAATAAAAAACAAAAACTTGTAATACAATACAGAAAACTTGGTCTAATGTATGCCTCAGATGCTCTTAATATGTTTTCTATAATACAGGCAATTTCTTACAGATCCTACTCAAAGTTTACAATGAAAGCTAGAGACTCATGTTTCCTAACGCACATAATGTTGATTAGGGCACAAACTACAGAACAGAGAGAAGAAACAAGAGGCTCAGTCTGTTTCTGAATTTGATGGTATTTCTGGGATACTGACTAAAGGTGGATAGGCACCTCTGTGAAATAAGGAACTGAAAACAAACTCCAAATATTCTAGTGTCAAATGTGCCTTCCTGAATGGAGTGACAACTTGGGTAGAGCAAAGAGTGCCCCAGGGAATGCTGGCTAAACACCTTTATGCCCAATTTTGGAAAAAACGTCTCTCGAATCCCTGCAACAGGAGGTTTTTGTGACTTATGGAAAAAAAGGCAGGCTCCACAGCAGGGCAGTCATGGGCTTTCGAAGCACTTGGCTCCAATGGGATGATCTGTGCTCTTAGCACGGACAGAAGGCTGAGGGATTCCTGGGACATTTTTGCTGAGTCAGAGCCTTCCACTCATCCTGAGATGCCTCCCATCCTCCTAGGACATCGAGATTGGTTTCAAAGCTTTTGCTGAGAGCATCAGCCTTTTGTACAAATATTAATATTTTATACCTACCCAGGCAACCAGCCGTGAAGAACAGTTTTTCTTCAAAATTTTGCTTTGATTCCTTGCTACTCTCTCTGAGCTACTGAAAGCTAGATGCGTTACACACACACACTGCTGGGTTTTTCAAGCCTTAATACAGTCATTAATATTTTATAGACTTAATTCCAAGGCAGCTAAACAATATATATTAAAAATGCTCTATTAAAAAAGAAGTACTTTTAGAAGAGCAAGCTACTGCCTAAAATATACTTACAAAAAGAAAAGTTAACCTTGAAAAAAAAGCTATCTCCATATCTATTCAAAGCTTCTGGTTCTTTTGAGAAAGACCTTAAAGAGTCAATAAATTCAGCAAAGGGTTTCTGAACAAAGATTAAATAAGAAAAAACCACTTGTCAACAATGAAACATTTAAAATACTTGCTCAATTTGTATTTGGGAGAAATATTTTTTAAAGATTTTTTATTTATTTATTTGAGAGGTAGAGTTACAGACATTGAGAGGGAGAGACAGAGAGAAAGGTCTTCCTTCCGCTGGTTCACTCCCCAATGGGCTGCAACAGCCGGAGCTGCGCCGATGCAAAGCCAGGAGCCAGGCACTTCTTCCTCATCTCCCACGTGGGTTGGGCCATCTTCTACTGCATTCCCAGGTGCATTAGCAGAGAGCTGGATTGGAAGAGGAGCAGCCAGGACTAGGACTGGCACCCATATTGGATGCCGGTGCGGCAGGCAGAAGATTAACCTACTGCGCCACGGTGCCGGCGCCTGGGAGAAATATTTTTAAAAGCAGACAGTACAAGGACATGGAAGAAAATCACTATAATCTGCTCTCTTAACTGTCTGTACCTTTAGGGACTAACAGATGTTTGTATCTACATGGCAACACACATTTTGCTTGAGTAAATTGTTCATTATCCATTAGTAAAGGCCATGTCCTTTAGAGCCCTTAGGTTCTTGAAGGCCTCTCCTGGATTGGGAAAAATACTTATAAAACAGAATAAGAATTTACGTAGTTTCAAAAGAAAAGAGTAAGTAAATCCATTCTTTACTTAGTAAATGCTAATCATTCAAAAACTTGGATCTGGTATTTTCATCTGGAGACACTAAACTAGCTATTGTGCCGGCAGGAATAAAAACTAAATTTGCTTTCCAAACTGTACACACCTTGATGGAAGTATCTAACACAAAACCACACACACACCACACACACATACTTGGGTTACTTTATCAAAATGCCAAAAGACATAAACCTCACCACACAACAGATGCCCACCATCAGATTTAAAAGCCCTTTTAAGGGGCCGGCACTGTGGCATTACAGGCTAAGCTGCCACCTGCAGCACCAGCATCCCATATGGGCACTGGTTCATGTCCTGACTGCTCCTCTTCCGATCCAGCTCTCTGCTAATGGCCTGGAAAGCAGTGGGTGATGTCCTAAGCGCTTGGGCCCCTGCACCCACATTGAAGACCCAAAAGAAGCTCTTGGCTCCTGGCTATGAATGGGCTCAGCTCTGGCCATTATGGCCATCTGGGGAGTGAACCAGCAGATGAAGAACTTTCTCTCTGTCTCTCACTCTCTCTGTAATTCTACCCAGAGATGGGCCCTGGCCACCCATGTGGAAGACCTAGATGAAGTTCCTGGCTCCTGGTTCGACCTGGCTTAGCCCAGCCCTTGGGGACTGCACCACCAGATGGACAATCTCACTCTGTCTCCCTCTCTGTGTAAATAAATCTCTTATAAATAAATAAATATGATATATGGTTGTCTAGGGGACAGAGATTAAGATGTTTCCTTAAAGCAACAGGTTTTGAAATGGATCTGGAAAATAATTTGTCAATAATTTATAATTTAAATCATAGGTTCTTTTAGTTATAGCTATATTGAGATATAATCCACATACTATTGAATTCACCCATTTAAAGTACACAACCCAATGGGTTATGGTTTTAAGTATATTCACAGAGTTCAGCAATCGCTGCCACAGCCAGCTTTCGAACATTTTAATCACCTCCAAAAGAAACCCTCTACACTTTAGCAATGACCTTTCATTCCCCTCCAATCTCCCTGCCAAGTCCCAGCCCCAGCCCTAGGCAAACACTAATCTACTTTCTGTCTCTGCAGATTTGTCTATTCTGGGCATTTCAAATAAGTAAAATCACACAAAGTTCATATGTGTTATGACATGCATCATCAGTACTTCATTCCACTTTATGGCTGAGTAATACTGTCTCTATGGATAAGACTGGCTAAAAGACAACTAAGCAAGTTATTTGTCAAGATTAATGTTTTAAAAAATAATGTCATAGTTATAAATACGACTAACTTAGCATAACCAAATGTTTCTTAAGAACAAAACAAGCAAAAAAGAATGAGTTCTCAAAATGCAATATTTTACATGCACCCTTTTAGTACTCTAACCCCAATGTTAATTCAAGTTTCCATAAAAATAAATAAAAGCATTTGGAGAAATTCTCTTCCCCATTTGAATGCAGTACTTACTATTTTTCTAAATCCTTAACTAGGATATTCTGCTTATTTAGCGTGCGGAGGTGGGGTGGGGGAGATAAAATCAAATCAATACTTCTAATTAGGCACCACAAGTAATTATGAAAAATGTACTGATATGAGTGGCCACAGGAAGACCTCCACCTCTCCTTAATGATGTCCACTCACTAACTTGCCAGTTCTTAGAGGGAAAAATGGTTGCCATTTTTACAGCAATTGTAATTAATTTTTGGGCTGGAAAATGCAAACATGTCTAAAACAAAAGAATGCAACAAATGGGTCCAATATTAAATTGTACTAAGTTCAATAAATAAAACCTAAGTCTCTCTCAGAATAATCAAGTAACAAGGGTATGTATACCAGATACACCAAAGGATTTGGTGAAAAGAGGTTACGGAACAGTATACATGCATTCTTTACTGAGTGAAATTTGTATAACAAAATTAGCTATTCTAAAGTGCACACCTCGGTGACATGTAGTGTATTTAAATGCTGTATGACCGCTGTGCCTCTAATTTCCACACCTTTTCGTCACCCAAAAAGGAAACCGGGGACCCAATAGGCAGTGACTTTTCATTCCCCTCCCCTACTTTCTCTCATAACCACCAATCTGAATGTGTTTCCATGACTTACCTATTCTGCATATTCATAAATATGCAGACCATATGTGATCTTTCATGTCTGGCTTCTGTTAGCCTAAATGATTTTGAGGTTCGTTCACATTTTAGCACTCATCTGTAATTCATTCCTTTCTAAAGCCTAATAATATTCCATAACATGGGTATACCACAATTTGTTTAAGCATTCATCCAAAGATGGACATGTGGGCTTGCCACTTTCTGTTTATTATGAATACTGCTGATTTCAATTTTGGGGGCCTATATACCTAACAGCAGCATTTCTGGATTAAGTATTATGATTTTAGAAGAAGGAATACTGAACAAAGTGATTTCTAAAGATGGCCAGTATCATTAACTTGCTTTAAAAATTGGCCTTTTCCCTAATAATGGAGTACTTTAAAGACTGATAGAAAGTATTAGAGACCAAACAAAAGTAAGGAAGTAGAGATACTACTTCCATTACTTAAAATCTTTTTAGAACACTTTTTTTCTGGATTCATTCTTGATTTCCCCAGACAAATAATACATTTTTCTGGTAGGTGTATGAAATTGCTCTTAGATTTGGGTATTTTTCTCTTGCCCAAATAAAATGTTTCCTCCTTGCCTATGCCAAAAAGAATACAGGTAACATATTCTGGATTATAAAACTTCAATATTGGGGTCAGTGCTGTGGCATAGCAAGCAAAGCCGCCATCTGCAGTGCCAGCATCCATGTGGATGCCAGTTCGAGTCCTGACTGCTCCACTTCTGATCCAGCTCTCTGCTATGGCCTGGGAAAGCAGTAGAAGATGGCCTAAATCCTTGGCCCCCTGCACCCACGTGGGAGACCTGGAAGAGGCTCCTGACTCCGGATCAGCGAAGCTCCAGCCAATGGGGCCAACTGGAGAGTGAACCAGTGGATAGAAGACCTCTCTCTTTCTGCCTCTCCTTCTCTCTCAGTGTAATTATGACTTTCAAATAAATAAATTTTTTAAAAAGATTTATTTATTTGGAAGTTCAAGTTACAGGGAGGGGGAGAAAGAGAGAGAGAGAGAGAGAAGGATAGAGAGAGAGAGAGAAAGAGAATTGATCTTCCATCCTCTGGTTCAATCCTCAGATAGCTGCAACTGCCAAAGCTGGACAAGGCTGATGCCAAGAGCTAAGGACTTCATCTGGGTTTCCCACATGAGTAGCAGAAGGCCAAGTACGTGGGTCATCTTCTGGTGCTTTTTGCAGGCTGTTAGCAGGGAGTTGAATGGGAAGTGAAGCAGCCAGATCATAAACTGGAGCCCATATGGGAGCCTGATTGCAGCGGGAGACTTTACCCATTATGCCACAATTCTATCAGTTAGCATTAGCAGACACTAGTCTTGTTTATGTGATCCCTTGGACTCTTAATCCTATCATTATGATTAATTGTGAATTGAAAGTGATCACTTTCAAATAAATAAAAAAATCTTCTAAAAAAACTTCAAAATCTTTTTCAAATTTGTCTTAAATTGATAGATAAAAATTGCATCTATTAATCATGTACAACATGTTGTTTTGAAACAGATACATGCTTAGGAATGACTAAATCCAGCTAATTAACATGTATCACTTCACATCTGCTTTGACATCTCAAAATATAGAACTTCTAGGTTGTTACTAAAATGTCTTAACAATTATTAGGAGTAATATACCTCAATCATACCAACTATTCAATGAAAAGGGAACTATCTGCCTTAATATACATTTTATACACATGCACAGCTTCTTATCTAGAAGTTTTCTTAATAAAAACTATCAGAAGGATAAGCCTTCATTGGTTAATCTCTAAAAACCCTGTATCTTTATAGATTCACTTCCTGAAAGGTATTACCCACCACTTTCTCCTCCAGTAAATTACAAGTTGGGGCATTCACAAAGAACACATAGATTCTTTGTCCTTAAGGCCCTAGGCCCACCCCCCAACACCACCATAGATAATTGCTCCCTACGTTTACAAAGGAAAAATAAAGCCAACAAAGGTAAGAGTCATGGAGACAATTCATGGCAGAACTCTACTAGAATTCTTATTTCCTAAATTCCAGTCTGAATCTGCTCCAATCAAGTTGTGCTATGCCCTACAGCTGCAAGACTGGTAATCCTAAAGTCAAGTATTAAGAACCATAAAAATTACACATTATATTTACCAGCTCTTAGATAAATTCTGATCAAACGGCAGAGGGACATAAAGGCACGCTAACTTTGGGCTCAAGGGCTCAAACAAATCAAGTCTGAATTCCATGAACAGTTAGGAGCTATACGACCTAAGTAAGTCATGTTAAAATTCTCTGGATCTATTTTCTCATCTGAAAAGGTGGGAGAGAGAGGCAGTGTGAAGGGATGAGAGGAATGGTACTGTAAGGATTAAATCAGAACTCCATAAATTTAGTACAGTGCCTGGAACAGAGCAAACTCTTGGTAAATGGTAGTGCTGTTATTAAAAGGCCTGCAAAGCAATGAACTGACATATTACTGCTGCAGAAATTAGGTAGAAGTGCCTTATAAATAGCATCTCTCCAGGAAGACGCAAAAACAGCACCAAACAACAAGGCATTGCAACGACATGAAAATCACGATCAGACTTCCTCTTGGTGAAATAAAAGGGATTTTCTTTCTCTTTTTAAGTGCTGCCTATTTTGGACAAGAGGAAAAGTACAGTGGATGCTAATTTTAGAAAAGCAGGTTATGATTTACTACAGAGCTTCTTAAACTTGAAATGTGCATGCAAATAACTTGGGAGTTCCGTTAAAATGCTTGATTTAGTATCTGGTAGGTCTGGATCAGAGCCTGAGATTCCGTTTTTTTAACCAGCGCCCAGGTGATGAGGAAGCTGCTGCTGAGGAAAGCACACTTTGAATACTAACTAAGAGTTTACTGCATAACACATTCCAAAAACAACCTAACTTTAGAGGTAGGCACTTGGCCCAGTAGTTAAGAAATCAGTTAAGACACCCACATCTCTTACCAAGTGCCTGGGTTGAAGTCTTGGCTCTGGCTTCCAAATCAGCTTCCTGCTAAGGCACACCTCAAAGGTCACGGCTCAAGTAGTTAGGTTCCTGCCACCCATATTGGAGACCTGAGGTTGAGCTCCCGGCTTTCACCTGGCCGTCCTGGCTGTTGTGGGTATTTTGGAGAGTAAACCAGCAAGTGACAGCTTGCTCTCTCGCTCTGCCTCTCAAATAATAGTTAAAAACCCTAACTTTGGTACTATTATTGGATACTTGATTTCCAATCACAGATCAGTATGGTGCTGATCCCATCCTAAGTCTGCTACAATATACAAACCTGTATCAGAGTACCCACATCTGGACAACACCAGCCTGTGTGACAGGGAAAGGGGCAAAATAAAAAGATGATGGCTTAAAGACTCTCCTAAGCCAATCTTTTGGAGATTACAGTACTACAATTTACCTAGCAAACAGGAAGGAAGAAAATTGCATCACTGATGGGAAGAGATGTGAGGATCATTAATATTACATTACAATGGGGAGTGTTTTTCCTAACCTCTCCAACCTTGCCAGGTTCTACCTTACTTTCCCCAGTCTTTAAAAAAAAAAAAAAAAAAAAAAAAAAAAAGTAGGCCGGCGCCGCGGCTCAATAGGCTAATCCTCCACCTTGCGGCGCCGGCACACCGGGTTCTAGTCCCGGTCGGGGCACTGGATTCTGTCCCGGTTGCCCCTCTTCCAGGCCAGCTCTCTGCTATGGCCAGGGAGTGCAGTGGAGGATGGCCCAAGTGCTTGGGCCCTGCACCCCATGGGAGACCAGGAGAAGCACCTGGCTCCTGGCTTCGGATCAGCACGATGCGCCGGCCACAGCGCACCAGCCGTGGCGGCCATTGGAGGGTGAACCAACGGCAAAAGGAAGACCTTTCTGTCTCTCTCTCTCTCACTATCCACTCTGCCTGTCAAAAAAAAAAAAAAAAAAAAAAAAAAAAAAAAAAAAAAAAAGAAGAAGAAAGAAAGAAAAAGAAAAAAGCCTAATTCAAGGAGGTATAACTGAAATTTAAAGCTTTCTTGGTTTTAGCAAGGAAAAAAGAATTCACTAGTTCATATATAGCTATGGAAAAAACAAAAATAACAACCTTGCCACCTCCACCCTTTTTTAAAAGGGCACAATAGCAGATTTAACACTCACTGGCTTTCAAAGACAAATCATTAATCTTCTACGCATTACTTATCACAACTAGGATAATGTTTGCTCTAATCTAACAGATTTTCATTTCAAAACCAATTGTAAAAGCTCAGCAGGGTGCTATACACAACTTTAATGAGAGATTCTTACCCAAGACTCATGAATTTTACTGGCTGGAGTTGTTGAATAAAGCAAGGGGAAGGTTAACTAAGACTCAGAATTTTAAAAATTCACTTCCTTTCATATCTTGTCTACTCATATAGGTATAAATACTATTAAATATGACCCAACTAATGATGAGATGCATGCTAAGCTTCTGAGATCTCTGGTAACTCCTTTACAGACCATTCCCATCGCATTCTTTGGCTCCCTCTGACAAATGCAGAGCAAGGGAGCAGCTCTGTAAACCTGCTGACAGCTGTTTAATGGGAGAGGTGGAAAGCAGTGGACACAGCCTGGCAGTGTGCTTAATGGATACACAAACACCACCGTCATCAGCCTGAAGTGATTCTGGCAGAAAATTAACTCAGATACAAAACTCATTTGGTCAGAAGACCTACAGCAATCTGGACAATACCAGACTGTGATGGGGAAAGGGGCAAAATAAGAAGATACATGTTCTCATGTCCGCTTTGAGAACCAAGTATTTAAAACAATTTTTTTTCCACAGGCCACTTGTGTAGCTTTCTTCCTAACAGCTGCCTCCTCTTTGGAAAGCAAGGAGTACTATTTAATTATAAATGATGCAATGGATAGTTATGTCAGAGACTTGTTTGTTAGTACCAAAGTGCCACCAAAACACATTTTATAAGATAATTTGGACTACGTTTTTATCACCAACTGATTCTTCTTTTAAAATAATTTTGCCTACGTTTGTAACGCTGACACCCTGCTTGAAAAATGTAATAATATATATATATATTATCTTCTAATTTTCCTAACTATCCTGAAGGTAGGTAAAATCATCCTCCTTTTACACATGAGAAAACTGATTAACTACATTAATCTGTCCATCTCAAACAGCAGTAGGGTAGTAAAACTATGATTTGACTGGTTCTACAGTGTGTGCCATATAGGCCAACTACAAGTTAAAAAGTAAAGAAATTATGAGAAAAGCGAAAGGGGTATTCTGATATTATATTTTGAAAATCACATATAAACGTGCTAAGTTCACATTATATTAAGACACCTGGCTCTCCAGCTGTGCTAGTATATTAGTATATTGTCTTAGTCCATCTACAGCTGCAAAAGGGAGCTGGCCTCAAGGTCTGCAAAAGCGGTGGTGGTGGGGTGGAGTTTATAAGTCATTGTCTAGGAAATCAGAAAACCACACTTTAAGAATAAAAGGATAGAGACTTGGGGGAAGGCAACAAAGCTAGAGCTCCAAGAATGTGTTCATGAATATCGTTTCCTGTGGTTCAAGAAAATATAGTTACCACTTATATCCACAAGGCAAACACGTTCCCCATCTTTGGCTAGGAAGGTACAACATAAAGGGAATTTCCAATCTAGAAAGCTCCGGTTCTTTTATGGGAGGAGGGGCACACCTCTCCAGTTAGACACAAAGAAATACCAGGTCTCTCCTCAACCTCAACTTTTCAAGTTTCAAAATACAGAAATTCTAAAAATATGTGTTCACTGGGAGAACACTGTTTCCTGTACAGTTTAGTATTCACAAATGAGAAGACAGGCTCTGCCAAAGTGCCTTCAGAAAAAATATGAACAGTGTTTTAGGGGAACTAAGCAGATCAAGCTTTCAGACTTCAAAAACACTGAGCTACCTCAGGAATGCATGGCTCACTGGGCACACTAATAACTAGCTTCAGATACCAGTGCAGTCATGGTGGAATAGAAAGGCAGTGCTTCTAACTGAATGTGAAGTAGCCCTGTCCAGACCTCACTGCACTGGTTCTACCTCTCGTGCTTCATCCCAGAGCTTCCTACTTCCTAATCCCTTCCTAATTCCTAGTGAGTCACCTTTTGGATTAGTGTTTCTGGAAGACAACAAACCACTAAACAGGGGTAGGAATGTCGGTCTGGGCCTGCAAAATCATTTGGTCTGTCCCTGCCAAGGCAACTGCAGGGGAATTCAAAGTTCAATAACATGTATACAAGACTAATTTTTAAGTTGATATGGCCTGAAAAATCATGTTATAAAGATCCAAATGGTCCTTGGCAGGAAACAGGTTTCCCACCCTTGCCTAGGAGAAACTGGCTGAAGAAGCTGCTCCACTTCCCCCACACGGCTGGATTCAAAACAGTACTCCCTTGCTCCCCGTGGCTTTGAGCACCTGCCAAACATACACAGCTCCAGCTTGTCTACAATGCCTTCACTGGGGAGCACTTTCAACACAGAATCATCTCAAAAATCAGTGCACTCCCCCAACCATCACTTCAAGGGGTTTGACAAGACAGACAATGTCAGACTAGAAAAAGGAATTGCAGGAGCAGGGGCTGGCCAAGTAGTTAAGATGCACACATCACACACATGGTTAGTGCCTGGGTTGAGTTCCTGGCCTCCATCTTCAGGCCACCTTATCTATCTGAGCAGTGAACCAGCAGGTAGGAGCTCTCTGTCTCAAATTTTAAGTAAGGCAGGGGAGGTAACTGATTGGACTGGCAGTTGGGACACATCCATTCCACATCAGATGGTGTGGGTTCAATTCCTGGCAAAGTTCCCTGATTCCAGATTCTGCTAATGCAGATCCTGGGAGACAGCAGTGATGGCTCAAGTAACTGGGCTTCTGCCACCCATGTGGGAGACTTGGGTTGAATTCTGGTTCCCAGCTTCAGCCTGGCTCAATCAGGTACAGTGCTGGATTTATTTTAGAAATTGTTTTCACAAAGGAAACAAACAATGCTTGTACATGTAACAAACAGTCTTTATATTGTCCTGGCTCTCTATTGGATGACTCCTTGAAATGAGAATTATTTAATCCAGATAATTGAAAGCTAAGTGAAACCATCTCAAAGAGTTTTGATTACCATGGCAAAATTTCACAATCCACTCTTAGGAGGTGACTTTGATCGCTACTTCACAGATGAGTTTACCAAAGTCCAAAGTCAGATGGTTAGTAAATGCATAAAACTGGGATTTTAACCCACATATATTTGACTCCGAAATCTGAATTCTGAATGACTTCCTTAGATCTCAGGATTACTTGTGAGAAGAAGTGATCTGTTCTACCTTACTACAGACTGACTGAAATGGAGCTCCTTGTAAACAAATGAATGCACTCAATCAAACTCTTTACAAAGAAAGATATAGAGAGTAACAGGACAACTGTACTCACTACCTCGTTGTGTCTTAACATTTTTATATATAATTGACAGATCATGGTGAGGATCTGTATACACTCTCCTTAATCCCATTCACTTCTCTCATTCCCAAAAGTAATCACCATCCTAAATTTGGTTCGAGATTTGCATTCCAATGCATGTTTTTACACTATTTTTACAAACAAGCATCCATAAATAGTATGATTTTGCATATCTCCAAACTTAATAGAAGGGCATCATCATAATTATGCATCCTTCTGAATCTTTGTTTTTTGTATTCCATGCTGACAGGTGTTCTAATGTATGAACAAATAATTATTTATCTGTTACTGGTTAGTTGTTTCTAATTTTTCTACTAATACTATGGATGATGATGAATATTCTTGTGCCTTTCTCCTGTGCACAAACATTCCCGCAATACAGACATTAAAAAATACAAGGCAAAAAGAGAAAAAACACCACCTCTACCAAATATTGCCACACTGCTCATCAAAGTGGTATTTAATACACGGTCCCACAACAGTAGGACCCACACATCTTCACTACCATGTGGTATTGAAAGTATTTGCATTTCCCTGAATAGTAATGATATTGAACATGTTTTCATAATTACTACCCACAGTCCTTTAAAAAGAAACTACTGGGACAGCAGGTGTTTGGTCTAGCAGTTGAGATGGTTTGGATGCCCATGTTCCATATTAGAGATTCTGGGTTCAGTACTGGCCTCCAACTCCTGATTTCAGCTTCCTACTAATCCAGATCTTGTAAGGCAGCACTGACAGCTCACGAGAATGGATTCTGGCCACCCATGTGGGAGACCTGGATTGCATTCCCTAGCTTCAGCCTTGCCCTGGCCATTGTGGGCATTTAAGGGCAGGAACCAGGGAATGGGAATTGATCCTCTCTCTCTCTGTTTATATATATATATAATATATATATGTATATATATATATACACACATATATATATTATATGTATGTACTATATATATATATATATATGTCCATCTGTCTCTGTGTATATCTGCTTCTCAAATAAATTAAAAAATTTTAAAAAGAAACTACAATAGGCCGGCACCGCGGCTCACTAGGCTAATCCTCCGCCTTGCGGCGCCGGCACACTGGGTTCTAGTCCCGGTCGGGGCGCCGGATTCTGTCCCGGTTGCCCCTCTTCCAGGCCAGCTCTCTGCTGTGGCCAGGGAGTGCAGTGGAGGATGGCCCAGGTGCTTGGGCCCTGCACCCCATGCGAGACCAAGAGAAGTACCTGGCTCCTGCCATCGGATCAGCGCGGTGCGCCGGCCGCAGCGCGCCGGCCGCAGCGCACCATCCACGGCGGCCATTGGAGGGTGAACCAACGGCAAAGGAAGACCTTTCTCTCTCTCTCTCTCACTGTCCTCTCTGCCGGTCCAAAAAAAAAAAAAAAAAAAAAAAAGAAAGAAAGAAAGAAACTACAATAATATAGCTAATTAAGCAGGGAACATAGATGTAAAATGCATTGGATGTACTAAAGTTTTTCTTGAAGGTAAATATTCAACACTAAGTTCCAGATAGTAGGATAAATATACACTTGGTCATTATAGTAAAGTCCCTCATACTGCAGATTTTTAAAAAGAATAAGTTTACATTTGCCAGTCTTGGTTCAGTCACTGTACTGGTAAGAGGCAGGAAGTTAAATTATCTAAGATACATGACAACTAAAAATGTAATTTAAAATACAGTCAGATCCACATCAATCAATGGATCAAGAATTCAAGGAAGAAATTTTAAAATTTCTTTAAACTAATGAAAATGTAATCGCATAATACCAAAACCTATGGGATACAGCAAAAGCAGTACTAAGAATTTTAGAGCAATCAGTGCCTGCATCAAAAAACCAGAAAGAGGGGCAGGCATTGTGGTACAGCAGGTTAAGTCATCACTTGTGAGGCCACCATCCCATAATCAAATTGCTGGTTCAAGTCCTGGCTGCTCTGCTTCTGATCCAGCTTCCTACTAATGCACCTGGGAAAGGCAGTGGAAAACAGTTGAGGTGTTTGGATCCCTACTACCCACATAGGAGACCAGGACGGAGTTCCTGGCTCCCGGCTTTTTCTGCTCCAGACCTGACTGTTGTGCCATTTGGGGAGTGAACCAGCAGATGGAAAGATCAACCAACCAATCAATCTCAGATGTCTGTCTATCTATCTCTCTCTCCCTCTCTCTCCCCTTTCCTGTTACTCTGCCATTCAAACAAATAATAAATCTTTTTTTTTTTTTTTAAGATATCATATAAACAAACCACCACTTCATCTCAAGAACTAGAAACACAATGGGACACTGTAGTGGTGCAGCGGGTGAAGCTGCTGCCTGCAAGGCCAGCATCCTATATGAGCACCAGCTGGAATTTCACTGCTCTGCTCTCCACACAGCTCCTGAAAAATGCACCTGGGAAAGGAGAAGATGGCTCAAGGGCTTGGGCCTTGCCACTCAAGTGGGAAACCAGGATGCAGTTCCAGGCTTCAGCCTGGCCAAGCCAGAGCTATGACAGGCATTTGGAGAGTGAAGCAGCAGAGAGAAACTCAATCTCTCTCTGTCTCTGTCTCTCTCTCTTAACCCTGCCTTTCAAATAAATAAGAACTAGAAAAACAAGAACAAATCAAATTTAAAATGTGTAGAAGAAAAAAATAAAATTCAGACTGGACAGAAACTATAAATATGAAAATCAATGAAATGAATTGACCTGGAAAGATAAACAAAATCGATAAACTGAGCCAGACTTACCAAGAAAAAAAGATTCAAATACATAGAATCAGAGATGGAAATGGAGATGTTATAACTGACATCACAGAATACAAAGGATTATTAGTGATTACTGTAAAGAGTTATACAGCAACAAATTCAGTAGTCTAGGAGAAACAGACAAATTCTGGGACAAATATACCTTTCCAAGACTGAATTATGAATAAATACCTAAACAGACTAATAATGAGTACCAAGACTAAATCATTAATTAAAAAAAAAAATCTCCATTCAAAGAAAAGCCCAGGACTAGGTGGGTTCACTGCTGAATTCTACCAAATTTTGAAAGAATTAACAAGAAGAATTAACACCAATCCTATTTAAATTATTTCAAAAATAGAAGAGGAAGGAATTCTTCCAAATTCATTCTACAAGGCCAGCATTATCTTGATAGGAAAACCAGACAAGGACATAACAAAAACAAACAAACAAACAAACAGGAATTCAGGCCAATATCTTTGATGAACACAGATCCTCAACAAAATACTAGCAAATCATGAAAAACAATAAATTGGATACACTACATCAACAAAATGAAGGAAATAGCGTATGATCATCTCAATAGACACAGAAAAGGCATTTGATAAAATTCAATATCCCTTCATGATTAAAAACTGACCAAATCAGGTATAGAAGCAACACACTTCAACATTATAAAGGCCATACACAAGAAGTCAACAGCTAACATGCTATTGAATGGGACAAAGCTGAAGGCTTTCTAAGATCTGCAACAAGACAAGGATGCCCACCTGCATCACTTTTGCTCAACACAGTACTGGAGGGCCTGGCCAGAGCAATCAGGCAAGACAAAGAAATAAAGGGCATTCAAATTGACAATGATGAAGTCAAACTGTCACTGTTTGCAGATAACAAAGTCTTACATACAGAAAACACCAAAAAGATGTTAACTAATAAATTCAGGAAAGTTGCAAGATAAAAGTCAATATACAAAAATCAGTAGTGTTGTTATACATCAGTAATCAATCACTCAAAAAAGAATGCAATCTCATTTCCAATAGCTACCAATAAATAAAATGTTCTGTGCCCAATAAATAAAATGTTCTGTGCCTATGAAGCAGAAAGAAAAACAGAAACAAGAGAAGCAGTAGATGCTTAATTACATTTCATTTCCACTGTATTCTAAAGATTAAAAAAGAAAAACCTTCTTCCTTTAGGAAACAAGACCATAGAAGGAATCAACTTTCAGACAAATAGGAAAGAAAAGAGATGACTGACATCAGATGTATTTTGTGTGCCCCAGTATTTTCAAATTTAAACACAAAAATCTGAACATTTTGCCAATTACAAATTCACTACATTTTCCTACATTTTCATTCTCAATTCTCTGTCTCTTTCAATGTTTTTGAGGAATCATTTGAGAATGGCATACATAAATACCTCTTTAACAGGAAGTATCTGAGTGGTAAGCTTAAGTCATCAAAACCCCTTGGTACCTGGCTTGGAAAAGGCATTTGTTCATAAAAAGCACAATTTCAAATGCTAGCCATTTACCATTACCCCTATGTATTGCAAGTGAAATGGGTAGTGGTTCATAAATTTTTGCTATCCATTGCAACCATCTGGGATCTTTTAAAAAAATACTAATGCCTAGCTCCCATCCAAATACTATACAATGGGGTGTTACCTCATCATTGGGATTTTAAGAATTCTCCAATTTAAAAATGTGTGGTAAAATGTTAAAATCAGTATTTTAGGGCCTAGTCTCCTACATACCATTTGAAATATGAATTCTAGGAAAATATGATAACAGTTCCAAGCAAATGATTACAGGACAATTACCATTACATTGCAAACTGAGGTAGGCAGAAGCATTTGTGTATGATTTTAGCTAAGGTTACTGTGTGCTTTCTATGTGCTGTTCTGGGGTTGTAGGATAGAAAGAAGCATGACAAAGCCAGGAAACAGACAACACAAATCCCTACACCAGAACATAGTGACTACTGTGTTGAAAATATTTTAAGGCTAATAGGAGCAAAGAATATACTTATTTTGAATGTTCACAGGAAAGATGGGTGGTCCCGAAAGAGGGTGACATTTGAAATACTTATTAAAGCAGAAAGGGACTTCACTGGGTAATACTGAGGTACAGTAAAATAATATTCTGGGAGACAATATCAGCAAGCACTCTGCCACAGAAACATTACAGAATTATCAGTATTCCAATAAAACCTCAAATAGGACTGAACAAAATATAGTAGATAAATATATATTCAGGAATCAAGTCTGTATCTTCCAGATTAGAGATGATAACTATGACAAAGACTGGCACACAGAAGTACTAAGTGGGGCTCTCTTGACTTTCAGTCTCCCTTTTTGTTTCTCTGCCTTAAAACAAAGTTAACTGAATAAAAAATATAATTATGAAAATAAAGTCATACACAATAATACTACCAGATAACCAACACTGATATTTTAGGTAACTCCTTACTGAGGTTATTTATCCAGATTCAATTACTTAGCAATCTTTATAGTACAAACTGAATTCTGTATAAACAAGCATTAAGAATCAGCTAAAGTTGCAATATGGCCTTAGCAGCCACTAGAGGGTGGCCAAGTCTGATGTATCCATCATTCTCTCCTAATTTTTCAAAGGCCCTTAATTGACATTTTAGTTAAGATATCTTGGACTCTTTACACCTCATCATGTAAAGAGTAAAACTCATTGTCAAAAATAAGAAAGCAATATCTTCAGGGCAATGAAGTGTTAACTGAATTTGGCTGCTCAGATCTTTTTCCACATCTCCTCCTCTACTTCTTAATAACAGGATACAATTTCTCCAGTACACACATATGTAGCAACACTCTGTGTTACACTACTGCCTGCCACTCTCTCTACCTTTTAACATACTGAGGTATAAGAGGCTAGAAATCTCAATTCTGAAATACTGCCACAGAATTTGCTTATAAGGGGGTAAGGAGTACAGCGGGTAAAGCTATTGCCTGCAATGCCAGCATCTCGTATGGGCACTGGTTGGAGTCCTGGCTGCTCCATTTCCGATTCAGCTCTTTGCTATGGCCTGGGAAAGCAGTAGAAGATGGCCCAAATGCATGGGACCCTGCACCCACATGGGAGACCCAGAAGAAGCTCCTGGCTCCTGGCTTCAGATTGGCAAGGCTTTGGCCGTTTAAGACATTTGGGGAGTGAACCAGTGGATGGGAGACATTTTTGTCTCTGCCTCTGCAACTCTGCCTTTCAAATAAATAATCAAATCTTTAAAAAAAATTTGCTTCAAAGTATTTTATATATACCCAACTATCAAATGTCAAAACTTAATTTATCTTTTTATTTTAAATTTTATGTTATAGTTTCATCCAAGAAATAGAATGACTTCTTATGAAATACAACCATGTATTTCTCAATTAACTGAGAAATAAGCTAAGCCCATTTTGAAATGATTTACATAAGGTTCTCGCTCCCCAGAATCACCTTAACTGATTAGGTATGATCATAATGATATAATCATTCACAGTATTAGATCAGATTTTAAGTACAGCAGATTTCTAGATAACCAGAAAACCAATCAATATAAAAATAATTGTGCTATTCATTATGGGAATAAAATAATGTTTTGAGAATAAAACAGTTACAAATCAAGATAACAAATGGTGGGGCTGGAGAAAAAAAGGGTCTGCCCTTTTTCCTTCTTGGCACTTTTAATAAACAGCACAGAGTATAAATCCTAATCCACTAAAAACAAGCCATAAAGAAATGTAAGTTAAACTACAATGAGATATAATCAGTATCACACTGGAATGACTAAAACTTTTAAAACACAATACTGAGTGTTGGCAAGTAAATGGAGCAACTGGAATTTTCATACACTTCTGGTGGAAATGCAAAATAGTATAAGCATTTTGGAAAACAGTTTAGCAGTTTCTTATAAAGTTAATTATGAATTTTCTCTATTTTATTATACATCCCCAAAATTCTACTGTTGTAGAATTTATGAAAGGAAATAAAAGCTAATATAGCTATACAAAAATATGTATTACATGTCTATAGTGGCTTAATTCAAAATAGTCCAAAACTAGAAGCAGCAACAATGTCCATCAACTCAACAAATTGTGGACAGCAATTAAGAGAAAGGAACTACTCATATACACAACAAAAATGAGTTCCAATGGTATTATGCTAACTGAAAGAAGCCAGATACAAAATAGTTATTTGCCCACTGATAGGAATTTTTAGGAAAAAAAAAAAAAAAAAAAAAAAAAAAACAAGACAATAACAGGTCCATGGTTGTCAGGCAGGGACCAGGATGAGGGAAGGGGATGACTACAAAGTGGTAAGAGGAAACTTTCTAGAGTGATGGAATGCTATGTATCATGACTGTAGTGATGGTTATACAAACATATATTTGTCCAAACTCAACAAATTATGCTTTTAAAGCTCATGTGTTCTATCTTTTACAATTTATATCTCAAGAAAAGCTAACTTTAAAATTTCATTTAAAAACCTTCCAAAAAACTAATTTCTAAATATAGTAGGTCAAGACTTATTGAATTAACTAGAAGAGGAATGAAAAGACAGTCAAAATGTAGACATACATATGGGAAAGAACTTCTCTCCTTTTGATGTGAAAGGACCCATCATGAATATTTGCAGGTTCCTGCAACTTTAAAAAGGTATGCACTTTTATAGATGAGTGTTAACTCACTGTTCACAACACAGAGAAGCTTCCAGTCCCTGCTGCTTACCACATTAAGTCTGCAAAATGTCTCCTGATCACTGAGCCCATATGGCCATACAATCCTCAGAAACAAACCCAGATACCCCTCAAACGCTGGATCCCAAAACTTAATTAAACACATAGGAAGAAATCCATTCATTTCATCTTTAGGGCCTGTCCTGATTACCAGGCAGGACAGCACAGCCGGGGAAGCACCAAAGTGGCATGCTTCCAACACCCTTGTAGTGCCTATACCTCCACTACTAGAGTCATTCTTTTGAGTCATTAAATGGTTTTCCAAAAACCTCTAATCTGTGTGCAAATATGTGGTTAAAGATTCACATTAAGCATGATAAATTTAATATAGTTCATGGACATGGAGTTACTTCTTGGGGAGATGAAAATGTTCTGAAATTAGATTGTTGTAATGGATGCAATATCCTGTGTGTATAGTAAAAGCCACTGAATTGTACAGTTTAAGTGAATGAATTTTATGAAATGTGAATTAAATTGCAATAAAGCTCTTTATAAAAAAAATCAACATAGTTCATTTCATACTAGTTTAAAACTTAACACCAGACCCAGGAAATTTTTATTTTTAAGATTTATTTACTTGAAAGAGTTACAGAGAGAGCGAGCATCTTCCATTTGCTGAGTCACTCCCCAAATGGCCACAACGGCCAGGACTGGACCTGGCTGAAGCCAAGAGCCAGGAGCTTCATTCAGGTCTCCCATGTGGGTGCAGGGGCCCCAGCACTTGGCCCTTCCTCTGCTGCTTTAGCAGGGAGCTAGATCAGAAGTGGAGCAGCAGGGACTTGTATGGGTAGCCATATGGGTTGCTGGCACTGCAGACAGCAGCTTAACCCATGCCTGCCACAGAACCACCCCACCAGAAAACTTTTAATGCAGCATGAAGGCAACAGGAAGGCGATATGGATTAATGAATGGAAAAAGGTTTCAGAGAGAGCGCCTCAGTGAGTCCGGGATAGTAACACAGGCAGAAAAGAAAAGCCCATGCCTTGGCTCAGGAAGTGACCACTGAAAGGATGTTGAAAGGCACTTGGGGTAAGTCTTGAACATCTGTTGTCCTTCCTGTAAGTTTTCTACAAACCACTACTAACGTTAATGTTGTTTGTTCCTCTCCTCTTTTCAGCTTCATGTTCATCATCAGTTTTATTTTTTCCAATCACCTACTAAAGTTTCTTGGCTAATTTATTTCTTGATCTATGATCTTGAGCTATGTAAAATTAGATGATTACAGAATATTAAAAGACCTTAAATGACAAATTGCCAGCTTTCTTGTTAGTACAACTAAGGCACAGAAGAAGTGAATTGTCCTAGGCTGTCTGCTCAAGGGTAAAGACCAGGGTCGAGAGCTTGGCATAGTGGGTAAAGCCATCACCTGCAGTGCTGGCATCCCATATGGCACCGGTTCCAGTCCAAGCTACTCCAACTCCTATCCAGCTCTCTGCTACAGCCTGGGAAAGCAGCAGATGGCTCAAGTCCCTGGACCCTGGTACTGGATTGACCCAGCTATGGCTGTTGTGGCCATTTGGGGAGTAAACCAACAGACAGAAGATCTACCCCCGCCCCCCCGCTCAGTAACTCTGCCTTTCAAATAAATAAATAAATCTTAAAAAAAAAAAAAAAAAAAAAAAGAGTAAAGACCAAAACGGCCTTTCAATCTATTGCTGATTTTATATTACACCCATATATCCTCTATCTTAGGATTCCATAAAGTACATAATTAGTATATAGTTCATTGTGTGTGTGTACATATATACATATATATACATACATATATACATATATATAATGGCTTTTGCATCTACCCCCTATAAACTATAAAATACTCAAATATTATCTTGGGCACACCCAATAGACCAATAACAGCATTCACATTCATAGTTAAATCAACTGGTAAGGTAAGACTTTGCTATCAAGTTAGAGATCTTATCAGAGGGGACCAATAAATTACAGATCCATAATCTTTTCAGAGTTCTGAAAGGATCACAAACTATTAGATACATAAAGCATAGTCCTATGGGAACATCTATGTTAAAATGTGACCCTGCAACTGGCATTCATCAGCTGACTTCTATATCCTGCTTACAAAATATTTACAGAAAAGTTCAGCTAAATTGACAAAGTTATAACTTTCCTCAATCTGTCATTACTCCATTCCCAATGAAGGCCTAACGAAGGCATGAAAGGACCAACAGCTGCACATGAAAGCAAACGGCACACCACCAAACCTGAGTTAATCTAATGAAACACAGCTATTATGTAAGATACATTTTCATGATCCCAGTTAAAGTACTGTACTAATGCTTATTAGGATTCCAAAGCAGCCTGGATCCTTCTGGCCAGTTACCTGACAGAAAGGAAACAAAGCAAACCTCTGTTTCTTCTCTACTGCTGCCAACATTCTCCTTTCATTAGCAAAGCCAAAACAAGTAATGAATTCCAAATTTCAGAGAAGGTAACTGCAACCTGTTATTCTTGGAACTAATTACATACTGTAACTTCAAAGGCACTGATAACTACCTCCCAGTCAGAACATCTGCCCTCTCAAAACTTGTCCAGATTGAAACAGAAAGGTCTCTTACAGGTACACGAATAGAAAAAGAAGAGCTAATCTGGCCCAGGAATTTCCTGAGAAACTCCTGTGGCAACAGTAAACCACAGCCACTTTCCAAACAAAATCTGGATAAAGGCTACATAGTTTAAGTTGTGTCAGTATCCTGTAAGAGAATGCAGTTTTGGCTAAACTGGAAACTAGCATGTATGAGGGAGATTCACAAGATCGTTATGTCTCTCCCAAAATAACCATTTTCAGATATTCAGACTGAAGATTGCAGGACAGAAAATAAACACTGCTTCTTTTAAAACCTGGTATCTAGTAGTACTGTGGAAGTTTCTTGCTGCTAAGGCAAAAGGAGGAAAAATCCAGGATATCAGTAGGAAATGAGGCCAAAAGCATTTGTCCTGTGTTAATGATGCAATCCAAACCTACTAAATTTATCCCCTTTCACAAAACACTGCTTGCCATCAGACATCACACACTCTCAATGAGGAAGATTCAGAAATTTTTTTCTTTAGATTTATCTATTTATTTGATTAGTAATATATTCAACAAAGCGCACAAAATTTCAAAGGCACTAAAAGGTATACAACGAATACCTTCTTTGCTATGGTTCTCCAGTCATTCACTTTTCCCCTCTAGAGGCAACTCAGCTACTTATTACTGATAACACAGGCGTGCAAAGGAACCAATTCTAGCACAAGAGTAAGAATCAGTCTGAACTGCAGGCAAACATCAAGGGGATTCTTAATTAATTACAAGAGGATTTAAACCTCTGAACCCTAGATGCAAGCATAAAGGAATAATTTTGTATGTAAATATCTATTAGTGGAAATTCTATTGTGATTTTCACAGATCATATCACACTGAACAAGACAAATCTGTGCCCTTCAACTGGGTCTTAAAATTGAGCTAAAGTTTTTGACTAGATGTTTTGTCTTGGTACTGTCCCCAAGAAATTTAAATTTAAACTGTCTGATGGTCAAACAATTTGGGCTGAGATGGGGGAGGAAAGAGAAAAAATAAGAGGTACATGAAAGGTAGGGAGACAGGGCCAGAGAATTAATGGATAGACATGTACCCTGAAGCTCTCAAGTTCAAAGTTCTTGCTCTTAACTAACAGGGATCTCAAACTGGCTGGGGTAGGGAGTGGAGTGGATGACTTCTAAGGTGGTTTCCAACTTTTGTCTTCATTTTTATTCCAAAATTGTACTACTTGTTAATTGTTTAGTTCAAATTTTGTGACATAAATATCTTACCGCTTTAAAAAAGTTTCTCTGTGATTTTACCTGGATTTTCCTAAAAATAAAATCAAGCCTGAAAAAGATAAACCTAAAAAAAGCTCCTAATTCCTTTAGATGCAGTAATTTATAATGATAAGCTAATTATAAGTCCTGATATCATGAATGTAGGTCTCAAGGCCTCTCTATACTATATTTTTAGGCTAGTCTTAATTGTTATTTTAAACCCATTTCCTTTAATAATGCTGCTTCCAGAACACTTGTTAATTAGATTAAGTCAAAGGCTATGTGAGAGTTATTTAATTGAAACTCATGCTGCTTTCAAAAAAGTCCCCCCTAAATCAGTATCTCAAATCTGCCATGCATGTGAATCAGCTGCAGGATTTTTCTTTTTAAAAATGTATTTATCTTTATTTGAAAGGCAGAGTGACAGAGAGATAGGAAGAGAGAAACACAGATAAAAACAGATCTTCCATCCACTGGTTCACTTCCCAGATGGCTGCAACAGCCAGGACTGGGCCAGGTCAAAACCAAGAGCCAAGAACTGTTCTCACACATAGGTGGCGGGCCCATTTACTTGGGCCATCCCCCCACTGCTTTTCCAGGGGCATTAGCAGGAAGCTGGAGCATAACTGGAGCAGCCGGGCACTGGCACTGCAAAGTGGGATGCTGGCATTGCAGGTGGCAGCTTAACCCACTGCAGCACAATGCCCACCAATGCAAATTCTGATTCATTTGGTCTGGGGTGGGACCCGAGATTCTGCATTTCCAGCCGGCCTCAAATGATGCTAACATAGCACATCTGCAGCAGTGCCTCTCATCAGGCAAGAATCAACTAAGAGCAGATTCAGGCCAACATCATAGTTTTAAATGTTAAAGTTTTATGTTATTATTTAAGTTAATATGATCACTCAATTAGTAATTCCTAACTGGAATTACTGGGGCACAAACTGAGTGATGAAATTTATATAGTCAGGTGAGAAGAGTAAGGACAACATCAGTTTTTCATGAAGCTAATTATACTCTACACTGCTACATGTTTCTTGTAATTTTTGTTAACAGTATGTTGGTGACCTTCCTTTTAAGTAGCCAACTGAATGAAAATTCTATGTTGGTCACTTTCTTTGCAAAAAATTTCAACTGTTTAATGCCATCCAAAATTTCCCTATGCCTCTGGACTCTCAAAGGGGTACTGTATGTACAGGAGCAGTTAGAATCACTTGTGGTCTCTTCTTAACCCCCCCACCCCAACAATTCCCAGGTTGACTTAATCTACAAACAGAATTGTGCTGACTCACCCGAGCTGGGGATGAGAGGGAGTGTTACAATATCGAGACACATGAAACGTAGCAATTTCCAAACTTCTAGAAACTTTGATAGCCTGTGATTTCAAGGAATCCATATTTTTTCTTTCTAAACCTCTTCCTCTCCTCTGTAAGCCTCAGCAAGCCCAAGTCAGTATTAGGTACAAATTTTTGTGCTCTGAGGGAAGGCATGTAGGTGTGTTTCAAACTCTGTATTATTCATAACAGAAAAGAAGCTATGTTTTAACTGAGTGCAGTTTATCTTGCATTAATAACAAATGACAACGGCACTCAGAAGAGCAGTTTCAGAAAGTTAAATTTATATTTTAACTAGAAAAGGCAGCCTTTCTTAAGTTGGCAAATTTCACATGTTCTATATTAAAAAGAATTATAATTATTTAGTGTGAAGTAATATTAGTGTGAAATTTCTCACCATTACACATTTTATAACAGCAAATGTAGAGACACACAACAGCTGGTCCATTTAGCTTACATCTTTTGTTATTAAAAAGTACCTCAAGTCCATTAAACTCATTTTCTCTCCCAACTCCTCCCTGCAGCCCCTGCCAAATGCCTCCATGTATATAACCTATATACTACGTGTCATGTCAGGAAGTTGATGACCTTTCTCTGGGGCAGGATGCATACTGAAGCTGTCACCACCAGAAAATAAAGTAAAAGTGGCCTCTGTGTGTGTATGTGTGTGTGTGTGTGTGTGTGAGATGAAGATGTATATAATGAATGTATGTAATGAAGACGTATGTTTTCAAAGTATCAGAACTACACCATGATCATCGAAGTCCATTTAGCAGACCATGAGAACACTCTGGTTCAGTTAGCTCCAATTACCTAATTAAGACCTTTTTAAGGGGATTTCAGAAGGACTAGAATGATAGGCTTAATGAATCTGGCAGATATTCATACTCATCCTATATGCTCAGGTCCTCTGAACCAAATATTCAATTCAGTGCAGACTGACAACACACAAGTAGTCTCTTTTATCTCATCCACAGTAAAGAACTAGAAAATCATAGTAACATTTTGAATTCCTTTTTAAAATGTTTTAGAATACTGATAAAAAGTTACGTTTCTGTTGACAAGTTATATTTCATTAACTTCATGGAATGAAATAATTTCATAGTGATTTAGAAGATTTTTAAAAAATCTACCATTACCAAAAAAGTGAATACTTAATGGTGTAAATGGAAATCTATTTATTTGTTGCTACTGGCAAAAGAAGCAAAGTTACTCTGATTTCAATGGTGTTTTGAGAAAGGTAGATTTTGTCAATACTATCTTTTACTTTTCACAGTAAATAATTCTACCTCATATGCTGAAAATACGCATGGTCATTACTTAGAACTAAGGAAAATTATATTGCTTTTATTGGGTTCCTTTTTCTTTTTTTTTTTTTTTTGACAGGCAGGGTTAGACAGTAAGAGAGAGAGAGAGACAGAGAGAGAAAGGTCCTCCTTTTTCCGTTGGTTCACCCCCACAAATGGCCGCTGTGGCCGGTGCGCTGCACCAATCCGAAGCCAGGAGCCAGGTGCTTCTCCTGGTCTCCCATGCGGGTGCAGGGCCCAAGCACTTGGGCCATCCTCCACTGCCTTCCTGGGCCACAGTAGAGAGCTGGACTGGAAGAGGAGCAACTGGGACAGAATCTGGCGCCCCAACCAGGACTAGAACCCAGGGTGCTGGCACCATAGACGGAGGATTAGCCTAGTGAGCCGCGGCGCTGGCTTTTTTTTTTTTTTTTTTAAGATTTATTTATTTGAAAGTCAGAGTTACACAGAGAGAAGAGGCAGAGGTAGAGAGAGGTCCTCCATCCGCTGGTTCACCCTCCAATTGGCCAAAACGGCCAGAGTTACATCGATCCAAAGCCAGGAGCCAAGAACCTCCTCCAGTTCTCCCAAACTGGTACAGGGGCCCAAAGACTTGGGCCATCCTCCACTGCTTTCCCATGCCACAGCAGAGAGCCAGATTGGAAGTAGAGCAGCCAGGTTTCGAACCAGCGCCCATATGATAATGCTGGCACTGCAGGTGGCGGCCTCACCAGCTATGCCACAGCCCTAGCCCCTCTGTTGGATACTATACATAACCCTAAAATGGCCTCAGCCTTAAGAAATTTCCAAGGTGCCAGCGTTATGGAGCAGTAGATTAAGCCGCCACCCCAGCTGTTACAGCCATCTGGGGAATGAACCAGTGGATGGAAATCTCTCTCCCTGCCTCCCTGCCTCCCTCCCTCCCTCTTCCCCTTTGTCTCAGTAACTCTGCCTTTCAAATAAACAAATAAATCAGGGGTAGGGGTGGAGACAGATAAAGAAATTTCCAACACAAGAGAGCAGAGTACCAAATTTAATTAAACTGGCCTGTTAAAATTTAAGATTCGTTTTTTACTTCAGTGACTTCATTATCCTTATTCCAGAAACCTGTTTTTCGTCTTGTTAAGGCACCACTTGGGATGCCCACATCCCATATCTGAGTGCATGGGTTCAAGTTCTGGTTCTGCTCCCCATTCCAGCTTCCTGTTAATATGCACCTTTTGAGGCAGCAGATGGTAACTCAAATAGTTGGGTCCCTGCCACCCACATGAAAGACCTGGACTGAGTTCTCAGCTTCTGACTTCACCCTGGCCCAGTGCCAGCTGTTGCAGGTATCTGGGATTGAACCAGAGGATGGGAAATAAGTGTCTGTCTCTTTAACCTTTCAAATAAAATAGTTCTTAAAATAAGAATAAAAAATACATAAGGGTATAAAATCAGTTTTTCTCAGTACTTTCCTTTCCTCCTTGCTTACTTCCATTTTTTTTTCTTTTAAGGGAAAGACAAGGAAGAGCACATAACTAATTTTGAGTGTGTAGAAGAGTAATCACATTGACCAGAAGACACAGGGTATAGTCCTGAATCTGCAACTTAATAGCTATGTGAGGCAGATCTCAACTCTGTTAATTCTAAAACAGAAGAGTGAATAAACTGGTTTAATAAATTATTTTCAACTACTGGACTTTTCTTCCTCCCTAAGCATAAGATGACTTTGTAACAATACCATGGCCATAGATTTTTTAAATTTTATTTTCAAAGTATTTTAATATACAGTGTATCATTTTACTATCAACCTGCCAATAGGTAGGCTGTCCCTCAAGTAAATAACTTGCCCAAGAGCTGAAAACTGAAAGAAGAAAGAATAGAGACTTGTTAATTTTAAGAGCTCCTTCTACAACACTGATTCTGATCTAAAAAAGTGAGGTGGTAATCAACTGTTAATTCTTAGTGGCAATATAATAAGGCACACCTTTACTCATTTTATATACTGGGACTAAAAGGAATTTAAAATTTGATTGTAAAGAATGATCCTTTCAAACCATCTGTCAATGTCTGCCAACTTTTGGTAAAGATATTAAAGTCCAACTCTTGAGACTTTAATACTCTTCTTAAAAACATGCTTAGATTTACACTGAGAGCAAATATATAGAATACATCCAGAACAGAGCCCAAAATAAAACCATCCCATGTGGAGCTCCTGGGATTTGAAATGGCACGGAAGAAATTATCATGGATTCTCCACAAATCTGTTGAGCAAACTCTCATTTTTGATCCTGCTCAAATAAAAACCTCAACTCTACTTTTTCATAAGCTGATTATCTCGCTGAAGATTGCCCATCACTTATTGTTATACACTGAGTATTCCACTACCCACACATACATCAACAAATCTGTAACATCAAGGAAATCACCAGTTTTTAGAGTTGGAAGAGATCATAATGGTTTTCCAGATTGAGGACTGTTCCTTACAGGGTCTACACAAGCCCTGGCTGATTACTGATTGCACCCCACAAAATAACTGTCACTCTCTCACCCGGTCTGATGTCAGAGGCAGAGACAATGGTTTTAATATTAAATGTTTAAAAATAGCATTAATGATAATACACTTAATTATATAACAGTAAATGGTTAAAACGTTGAGAGTTATCTCTGGATTTCATTTTTACATAGTATCCCCAGTCTACAATTGTATCATGTATTGAGCTAAAATTTTAAGTTTAAATGTCAAAATTTATATGGTGCACATTTAAATACTCAAAATTTAGAAAGGACAGGATCAAAAGTACAAATGAAAAACTTGTGACATTTAGTATCATCTGAACAAACACCTGCTTTTTCTTGTTAATAAAAAGAGTCCTGTACATTTATAATAGTGCGTTGTTTTTATCGAAACACTGCTGTCCCAAAACAGTCCCAACAAGTACAAAATAAAAAAGGAAAAGGAGGGGTTAAAAAATTTCACAAAAGAGGATTACTGGTCACATCACCAGAGCAGGCAAAATAATGCTGTGAGCTGATGTGCTGGAGCTGAGAGTCCTCTTTTGCATGGCATGGTTTCAGTTACCTGAGGTCATAGTCCAAAAACACTAAATGCAAAACTCCAGAAATAAACAATTCTCAAGTTTTAAACTGCAAGCCATTCTGAGTAGCATCATAAACTCTCATAACATCGTCTAGCACATCTACAAAGTACAGCTGGCCCAGGGCAGCAGTACACACATCTGTGGATTCGAAGAACCATGGATCAAAACATCTTTTTTAAAATGTCAGGAGGTAAGTGTTTGACACAGCAGTTCAGTCATCACTTAGGATGCCTTCATCCCACATGGGATGTCTGGGTCAAGTCCTGGATCTACTTCTGATTCTGGCTTCCTGCTAATATACACCCTGCAAGGTAGTAGGTGACGGCCCAATGCACCTGAGTCCCTGCCACTCATGTGGGAGACTCAGATTGAGTTGCAGGCTCCTGGTTTCAACATGGCCTAGCATCAGCTGTTGCAGACATTCAGGAAGTGAATCAGTAGATCAAGTCAAACAAAAAATTTTTTAAAATTATGTCTGTACTGCACATGTATAGACGTTGCTCCTGTCATTATTCCCTAAGCACTACAATATAGTAACTACTTACATATCATCTACATTATATTAGATACTTTAAGTAACCAGAGGATGATTTGAAGTATATGGGAGCATATGCATAGGTTATATACAAACACTATGCCATTTTATATAAGGGACTTGAGTACCCACAAATTTTGGTATAAGAGGAGGTTCTGTACCCAACTCCCCAAATAGCAGGGGACAACTGTATACACTACCAACCCATTAATCACTCAGTAGCCATCTAAGCTATCAGATCAACTGTAAGTTTATCTCAGTGTTTGTGTTCATATGGGGAGTGAACCAGCAGATGGAAGATGCCTTTCCGTCTCTCTCTGTAACTCTGCCTTTCAAATAAATAAGTCTAAGGAAAAGGAAAAAACACCATCCATAATTTCAGGCATACACTGGGGACTTGGAACATAATTCCCAAGGGGTAACTACTATCAAAAATCAGGTTCAAGGCACACAAGTTTTCGAGTCTGAGTATATCCAAGTTCTAGTATACGCATTTGAAGTTCTGCCACAGCCTCTCTTTGTCTTGTATACCCAATTCCATGTCATTAAATTTTTACAACACAGGAACCCAGAATCTCTCCAAGGGACCACTGTGAGAACTAGAAAGCTGATCTAGTGCAGGATGAGGAGCCTGAGCCTCAGTCTAACACAGCATATGACAAACTCATGAGGAAAAACTTGGAAGGAGAAAAATGAGTTGTCACTCAAATGCAGAGTCCTAAAACCATAAATTAGTGTATGGGGCCAGCGCTGTGGTGTAGCAGGTAAAGCCTCCACCTGCAGTGCCGGCATCCCATATGGCGCTGGTACCAGACCGGCAGCTCTAACTTCTGATCCAGCTCTCTGCTATGGCTTGGGAAAGCAGCAGAAGATGGTCCAAGTCCTTGAGCCCCTGCACCCGCATGAAGCTCCTGGCTTCAGATTGGCACAGCTCCAGCCATTGCAGCCATCTGGGGAATGAACCAGTGATGGAGGATCTCCTCTCTCTCTGCCTCTCCTTCTCTCTTGGTGTAACTCTGACTTTACCAGGAAAAGCACCTGGCTCCTGGCTCCTGCCATCGGATCAGCGCGGTGCGCCGGCCGCAGCGTGCCGGCCGCGGCGGCCATTGGAGGGTGAACCAACGGCAAAGGAAGACCTTTACTCTCTGTCTCTCTCTCTCACTGTCCACTCTGCCTGTCAAAAAACAAATAAATAAATAAATAAATCTTTAAAAGAAAAAAGTGTTTTCATTCAGACTATAAAAGAGGATGGTCAGTTATAGAGAATCAACAATTTTAAGAAGTAACTGAAGGGTAACCTAAAAGTAGAAGATACACAAATAGTAATGTTAAGACTCTGCAGGGGCAGGCATTGTGGTGTAGTGGGTAAAGCTGCTGCCTGTGACGTCAGCATCCCATATGGGTACTGGTTTGAGTCCTGGCTGCTTCACTTCCTATCCAGCTCTCTGCTATGGCCTAGGAAAGCAGTATAAGATGGCCCAAGTGCTTGGAAGAAGCTCCTGGCTTTGACCTGACTCAGACCTGGCTATAGCAGTCATCTGGGGAGTGAAGTGGTGGACAGAAGATTTTCTCTATCTCACTCTCTGTAGCCCTTTCAAATAAATTTTTTTAAAAAGATTCTGCATGGATTTTAATAGTTATTTTGCATTTATTAAATGTCATTAATTCCACTTATAACTGAATACAATGTATAAGATGTTATAATTATTATACATTATGCTAAATACAGTAGTGTAATTCAAAACTTAGTTTTCTGAAAGTATCATCTCTGTTCCCATGTCTGCATAGAGCCTGTCAAGTGTTCACTGCTGAATGAAGCCTAGTTTATGTTTATATAGACTTAGTGCACATGAAAGCATACAGTATTTTACCTTCTTAAAGAAAATTTTATCTCTTGAGTATTCTGTGTTTTTGGCTTTAAAACAAATTTTCTGGGGATTTTTTTTCCATTTAAAATGTTCACAACTGATTATATTTTCACTGGTAAGAACACATATCCATCTAGTAATACAATAAATTAGATCAAGTTTTCCTTGACTGATAATTATAGATCAAAGACCTTACTCATGAAAAGAGGAAGGAGTATTTTTCAATGAACAATCACTATGAATTACCTGCAAGACACAAAATCAGATAATCTGATTTCAATTATATTAAAACTGGTTTATTAAATATAACCAAGCTACTTTTTTTTTTTTTTTTTTTTTTTTTTTGACAGGCAGAGTGGACAATGAGAGAGAGAAACAGAGAGAAAGGTCTTCCTTTTGCCGTTGGTTCACCCTCCAATGGCCGCCGCGGTCGGCGCACCGCGCTGATCCGATGGCAGGAGCCAGGTGCTTTTCCTGGTCTCCCATGGGGTGCAGGGCCCAAGCACCTGGGCCATCCTCCACTGCACTCCCTGGCCACAGCAGAGAGCTGGCCTGGAAGAGGGGCAACCGGGACAGAATCCGGCGCCCTGACCGGGACTAGAACCTGGTGTGCCGGCGCCGCTAGGCGGAGGATTAGCCTAGTGAGCCACGGCGCCGGCCACTACTTTTTTTTTATCACAAACATCTTTTGTTCAAATTAGTCGGTTTCATTTTAATGTCAAATTTTTAAACAGGGAAAGAAAAAAAAAAAAAACAGCCCAACAGAATCTCAGTCACTTCAAATCAAAGACTAGAGAAGCTGATCTTAAGCTCTGGAAAGTTCAGTAAGCCTGTCAATCATTTCTATCTACATTTCCAACAATGGGAAAGCTAAGACATGAACAATAATTCCAAAGGAAAGGTAAAGGTAGTACATGACTAACTCCACCTTTGCCTAATGTAACATTTTAGATTAAAAGAAAAAGAGGAAAATTCAGTCGAACCATCACAACTGAACACTGTGGAGTGCAACCAGTTTTCAGCCCCAAGAACAAAGTTATCATCAGAGTTTTTTGGGAGCTATGTGAATGCACAAATACATGTTTATCCATGTTCTTTTTCCTTTTTTCCATTTTATTTGAAAGGTAGAGTAACAGAGACCCTCCATCTACTGGCTTACTCCTCAAATACTTGCAACAGCCATTTGCCAGAGTCAGAAGCCAAAAACCAAGTAAGGGTCTCCCATGTGGGTGGCAGGAGCCATACTTGAGAGCAATCACCTCCTGCCTCCTGGGGTGTACATTAGTCAGGAGCTAAACTGGAAACAGAGGAACTTGGACTCAAAATAGGCATTCTGACATGGAGGTGGGCAACCCAAATAGCCTCTCAACTATACCAAATACCTACCTCCAGTCATACTGAAAAAAGGTATCCCAAAACTGGATAAACCAGACTTATTTCCTAATATTCTTTTTTCTTTTTTGAGAAGCAGAGAGACAAAGAGTTCTCATCTACTAGTTCACTCCTCAAGTATCTGCAATGGCCATGTCGGGAGGCAGGAACTCAATCCAGGTCTCCCACATGAGTGCCAGGAACCCAATTACTTGAGCCATGACCGCCACTTCATAGGGTACACATCAGCAGAGAACTAGAATTCAAAGTGAAGCTGGGGTTTGAACCATATCCGATTTGGGATGTGGTCATGTTAACTTATAGGCTAAATGCCCACCCTAAAACCAGATACTCTGCTATACCAATTACATCATATAAATATAGTATGTTTAAATATGTTCATGGAAAGATGTTAATATGCTAATGGTTGAAAAAGAATATGTGTTAATATCAACCCTATAATTTTTTTTAAAGATTTATTTGAAAGACAGAGTTACAGAGAGAGGTAGAGACAGAGAGAGAGGTCTTCCATCTGCTGGTTCGCTCCCCAGATGGCCGCAATGGCCAGAGCTGCGCTGATTCGAAGCCAGGAGCCAAGAGCTTCTTTCCAGGTCTCTCAGGTGGGTGCAGGGGCCCAAAGACTTGGGCCGTCTTCTACTGCTTTCCCAGGCCATAGCAGAGAGCTGGATGGGAAAAGGAGCAGCCAGGACTAGAACCGACACCCATATGGATGCCAGCACTTCAGGTCAGGGCTTGAACCCACTGTACCACAGCACCAGCCTCCTCAACCCTCTGATTTTATGGATGAACAAGTAATTCCATACTTTAAAACCTAGAGCACTCAACCTCTGGCCAAAAGTCACTAAAAGATAAGATTCGAATATGGTTTACATTGCTGTGTTCTGTGGTAATATCCTAAGGACACAAAATAAATCGAGCAGAAAAGAACATCAGGATGGATATCATTTATAACAAAACACAGATTGTCTCAACACATTTGCATTAGCCCTCAGTTCTCAGACCTAACTGTAGTTTCAGGGGCAACTTGTGCCTTCCAGAAGGTTAACCACTAGCAGAAATGGACTTGTGAAAAAGAGAACAGTTTCAGAAATAACTGAACTTCACTTCTAAGAGATTAAGAATGTTATTTAACTTGGAAGTTGGAACTATCCTAAGTGAGATCAAGAGAGTATGATTTATTTAAGAAAAATGAATAAAAATGAGTCAGAATGTTTTCCACACTAACGCTCAGAGGCTCAGAGTTTATTTTGGAGACTAAAACAGAAAAAGTCTCCTTTGCAAAAGCATATACAAATATTCTTGCATTTCTAAATTACCTTGCATTCTCTTTCAAGGGTAATTAGAGCCAACTTTGAACTTTATTCAATGCATCAGAGGAAGGTTCATTACTTAAAAGTCAAAGCCAAAGCCAAAACCAGGAGCCCAGAACTCCATCTGGATGTTTCCCACTTGGGTTGTAGGGTGTCAAAACACTTGTGCCATCTTCTGCTGCTTTCCCAGGCACATTAGCAGAGAGCTGGATCAGAAGCAAAGCAGTCAGTACTCAAACTGATGCTCTTATATGGAATGCCAGTGTCACAAGTGGCAACTTAACCCGCTGTGCCACAAGGCCAGCCCCACATTTGTTAGATTTAATGAATCAATATGGATATACTATAACTAAACTCCACACTTCATTCAGATTTCCTGAGTTTTCACCTAATCTACTTTTCTGTCCCATAATTCCACCCAAGACACCACATCACATTGACTTGTCCTGTCTCCTTAGCCCACTCTTAGCAGTACCATTTCCTCAGATGTTCCCTGTTTCTGATGACCTTGAGAGCCAAGAATCCTGGTCATGTATTTTGTTAAACGTCAACCAACTTGGTTTTGCCCAACGTTTTTCTCATAAAGAGTTCACACGTTTACAACCAGACATTATCCCACTCATGTGTGGATCAGGTAATAATGCTAAAGAAATACACTCTGAGGACTACCAATACAACCTTAAACCAGCACATAATTTGTATGGTGATGGCAAAACTACCACTTTTAAAAATATGACCTTAAAATTAATTTTTATTGTAATGGCCCTTAAATTGAGGATAATCCTTTAGAAAGTCATCTAACGACTTTTGCATTTCAAATACAGTTTTTACTCATTTAACTTGTTTTACTTTTTGTGCTCATTAAAAGGCATTTGAAAAAATAAAATTTCACTCAAGAAAGAGGTCCTGCTTTCTTCCTTTTGCATTCCCCAGCATCAGGCATGCTACACAACATATATAGTCAACTGTCAATAAGTATTTATCAACTTGAATTCTTTAAACTTGTTTTATTCCCACTGCAGAATTAAACTGTGCAACACTAAGGAATAATTATCACTGCACATTTATAATGCAATTTTCCAAAGGCAAATTCCTGTTTCATTAACAGAAACCCAACACAACGTGCACAAGAAATCAACAGATTGGGCTACTTGGAATTCACTGCATTAATACATATTGTGGTTGGTAAAGGAAACCCAAGGTTGAGAATTTAATGTTTAGAGATAGTAGGTTCTCTCAAAATATCTGCCCCTACAATTATGAATAGGACTAACACCCAACATAGCTTTTTCTTAACTTGTAGAACAGGTGGAAGAGGAGGAAGAAGAGAAGGAAGAGGAGGAAGAGGTAGAAGAAGGGAGGAAGAAGAAAGAAGAAAAGTGGGGAGGAGGGAGGAGGGAGAAAGAGGAAGAGGATGAGAGGGAGGAAACAACCTCAAAAGGAAAGAAAAATCTGGTTAACAGGACCTGCCAGGAGTCAACAGCTGCCTTTCTGCCCATGACACAGCGCACTGCATCCACAGAACTAATATCATCACACAGGTACCTCCCAGCATTAGGATCCTGTCACCTCCCTGTTTCTACCCTTGCCTTTCACTCTCCCATTCATTCACCCTCACATTCAAAGAGTCTGTTCAAGTGCTACCACTGCCAACAACAAAGGCAGTTAGAACCATACAATCACTTAGGATCACCCCCTTCTCTTTCTCTTTGAGATAAGAAACAAACATTTGAGCTGATCTGTACTGTACACCAGAAACTTGGGGGCACCTGCTTTACACAGGTAAAGCAGTTCACTAAAGATGAACTCCTGCAAAGCACAGAACAGCATCTGCAAAACTCTGGCCCTGTGTTCTTGGCAAATCTTCACTGCTTCAAATTACTCTAGTAAGCTTCAACATGTAACAAACTGCTAAAACCAGTCTGACTTCTAACTAAGCACCTGTGCTTTATTGACGGAAATTACAAGAGTTACAGGTCACATATTCAATATTATAAAGGCACCTACATTGCATTTGATAAATATGGACACCTGAAGAAGTAAAGTACCTATACCCTGCCAAGTACACAGTGTCAAAATAATGAAACTGTTAAAGCTCCAGCTCATAATTAGTCATTCTACTGCAAGGGAGGTGATGGCAGGCAATTTCTTGGGGGAAAAGTAATGTCTGAGGCTGGGACAAGCATTGTCACTCTATCAAAGAAGTGTACACTTAGGAACTGCTATGAGCCTGCCTCATAAATATTTCCATTCCCAGATATTAGGTGGTCTACCTAATTTGGTTGTATTTCAGTAAGAAAACTAAAATGAAAGACTAAATGTTTTCTCAGTCCTTTGGTCCACTATGAGAAGGGAAGCTAGCCACCTGTCCTCTGGAGACACTTTCAGGGTCCCTCTTCCAATTACCTTAAACTCCATCTTTGAGATCATAACATCTGAAAATAATCTCTACTCTGTTTCTGCAATCATAACATTATAATCACGATATCATGATTTTTTTCCTAGTCAAAGCAAAAACCTATGCATATAACCCATGAACTTATTCTGTAAACTATAAAGTTCTAATAAGTATATGTAAAACTACAGAAAGTAAAGAGTGGACACTGAATCACAGTGCCCACGTCTCATACAGGAGTACCCGAGTCCAAGTCACACCTCCACTTCAATTCCAGCTTCCTGCTAATGCCCACCCAAGGAGGAGGCAGGTGATGACTCAAGTGGTTAAGCACCTGCCACCCACGTGGGAAGCCTGGACTGAGTTCCCAGCTCCTGGCTTCAGCTCAACCTAATCTTGGCCACTGTGGGCATTTAGGGGGTGAATCAACAAACAGGAGCCATATTGATCTTCTGTCTGTGCCTCTCTGTCTCTCAAATAAATAAAATTTTAAAAAATAAAAGAGGAAGAAGTGAGGAAAAATATACGTCACAAAATGCTAATACATATTCCATCTAAATGAAGGATATATAAGTATTCACTGTTCTAGTGCTTTAACTTTTCTATAGGCTTAAACCCTTTTAAACTACAGAGTTTAAAATGAGGGCTCCCCTCTTCCTACCCACTGTAGTACTGTGCTTTGACTGTCTCCAACCACCCACATCATCATTACATTTCTCTCAGCAGCAAAAGATGATAAATTATACATGATAGGCAGCACAAATATAAAAGTCTTTTATTCCTAAGCACAGGAAATATTGCCTAGAAATATAAATTCAAAAGATGGACCTTCAAGGGTGAGTGAATTTAAAAGCCTAGTCTAAGAAACAACATAGTTCCCAAACCTTATTACATAAGTAAAAATAATAACCCCAATCAATTTAAAGAAAACAAGTAAGAGTAGTAAAACACTTTCTAAAAAAGGCAAATTACAGTGCTCATTCATTAGTTTAAAGGAGTTTTCAAACATTGTTGGTCATCACAGGCAAGAAAATTAACATTTCTATGTCTATATTCCAATGTTAAGCAGAAAAAGAATACAGAACAAATATAAGAAACTTAATAACCAAAAATCTTTCTGGTGTGAGTTTATTAAGTTGCTTTCTTTCTCTAAGTAAAAATCAAAAGATTGAGAACAATCCGAAAAACATGAAACTCCAACAGAGATCTATAAAGATGGGGCCGGCATCGAGACACAGTAGTTATTCCTCCACCTAAGGCGCCAGCATTCCATATGGGCACTGCTTCTAGTCCTGGCTGCTCCTCTTCCAATCCAGCTCTCTGCTACGGCCTGTGAAAGTAGTAGAAGACAGCCCAAGTCCTTGGGCCCCTGCACCCACGTGGAAGACCCGGAAGAAGCTCCTGGCTTCAGATCAGCACAACTCTGGCCGCTGTGGCCATCTGGGGAGTGAACCAGCAGATGGAAGACCTCTCTCTCTCTCTCTCTCTCTGTCTCTGTTTCTACCTCTCTCTGTAACTCTTTCAAATAAATAAAATAAATCTTTAAAAAAAAAAAAAAGAATAAGAAAATTACTGGGGCAGGCGCTGTGATGTAGAGGGTAAAGCCACCACTTGCAGTGCCAGCATCCCATATGGGTGCCAGTTCCAGTCCCAGATGCTCCACTTCCAATCCAGCTCTCTGCTATGGCCTGGGAAAGCAGCAGAAGATGGTCCAAGTTTTGGGCCCCTGCACCCGCATGGGAGACCCAGTGGAAGCTCCTGGCTCCTGCCTTAAGACTGCCGCCGCTCCAACCATTGCGGCCAATTGGGGAGTGAACCAGCGGATGGAAGTTCTCTTTTTATGTATACTTTCAAATAAATAAATAAATCTTTAAAAAAAAAAAAAAAAGAATGCCAGGCAGATAGTGGGTACTCATAGATTTGTTAAATGCTTATAGAAGACGAAAGCACACCACATACCTTTAAAATTATGTTATGGCCCAGTGAAATAGGGGTATGTGAAACTTTTTCCCTATTTAAAATTACATCGTTGCAATGACCAGGCATGGTTACACTGAAACAAAGTGATAACAAACAACTGGCACAGGAGCTGTTTGGAGAAGCCTATTTGTCAAAAAGTAACTGTAAAGGGCTGGCACTGTGGCACAGTAGGTTAATCCTCTGCCTGTGGTACCACAATATGGGTGCTGGTTCGAGTCCCAGCAGCTCGTGTTCCAATCCAGCTCTCTGCTATGGCCTGGGAAGGCCAGTGGAAGATGGCCCAAGTGCTTGGGCTCTTGCACCCACATGGGAGACCCAGAAGAAGTTCTTGGCTCCTGGCTTCAGATCAGCTCAGCTCCAGCCATTGCAGCCATCCAGGGAGTGAACCAGCAGATGAAGACCTTTCTCTCTGTCTCTGCCTCTTTGTAACTCTACCTCTCCAATAAATAAATAAAATCTTCAAAAAAAAAAAAAAAAAAAAAAAGTAATTGCAAGGCCTGAAAGGAGACTCCATCACAAAAGAGTCCACAGACACATAGAAGGAAAATACTTCTCCAGTGAGTCAGAGGCTGAATTCTGGAAACCAACGATATCGAGAATGATTAACTTTTAAGAATCAGACAGTGATATTCCTTATACTCCTGGGAGTTTCCAGCACTCCTCTTCCAGTGGGAACTACTCAAGCCTAGAGAACTTAAAGGAAATCTTTCAAAGGACATTGGGGGCCAGCCGCCGCAGCTCACTAGGCTAATCCTCTGCCTGTGGTGCCGGCACCCCAGCTTCTAGTTCCGGTTGGGGCGCCGGATTCTGTCCCGGTTGCTCCTCTTCCAGTCCAGCTCTCTACTGTGGCCCGGGAGGGCAGTGGAGGGTGGCCTAGGTCCTTGGGCCCTGCGCCCGCATGGAAGACCAGGAGGAAGCATCTGGCTCCTGGCTTCGGATCGGCGCAACGCGCCAGCCATAGCGGCCACTTGGGGGGTGAACCAATGGAAAAAGGAAGACCTTTCTCTCTGTCTCTATCTAACTCTGCCTGTCAAAAAAAAAGGGGGGGGGGGACGTTGGGTTGTAAGTGGCATGGCATCCTTGGCAGAGCTGACTCCCAAGAACACAAACTCTTGTCACTGACAGAACTTTTAAGAGACAGACAAGCCTAAAATCAGCTCAAGAATTCCTTAAGGGTCATTCTTTCTGCATTAAGTGAAACAAGCTGATTTCCGTGTTTATAACTAATTAGACCAAGAATCATTACCCAAAGGTTTAACACATGGGGGTGGTCAAGAGGACAGGGTGAAGAGTGCTGGGTAGACTGGCACCATCTGAAAGAGTAGTCACTGGCTACAGTAAGTGGGCTATTAAATGCTTGAAATTTAACTACTCTGAATTGAAATGTACACTAAGTTAAAAGACTTGACAGGAAGAAAACACCATTTAAAATCTCAATTTTATTTTGATCAAATATTGAAATAATCATTCACAAATGTTGGGTTAAAATTACTAAATTTCAACTTATTCTGTTTTTACTTACTTACTTATTTGACAGAGCTCCCACCCACTAATTCAACCCCAAAACACCCACAATAGCCAAGGCTGAGCAGGGTTAAAGCCAGGAGCCAGGAATTCAGTCCTGGTCTCCCACATGGTTGGCAGGAACCCAATTACTTGAGCCATCACCACTGCCTCTCAGTGTATGCATGAACCGGAAGCTGGAGTCGGGAGCCAGAGCTAGGAATTAAACCCAGGTACAACGATGTGGGAGGCCAGTACCCTAACTAGTAAGCCAAATGCTTACTTTTATTAATGCGGTCACCACAAATTCTTAAATTATACGTTGCACATACATTTTTACTGGACACTTTAGGCATTCTGACCAAAAAGAGAACTCAATAAAAGCAGTATTACACAAGGACTCAGGTATGTACTATCTCAAAACCACTCTTTGTCCTCACAGTGATTCAAAGAACTACAAATCCCGAGTTCAAGGAAATAAACTGTGGCGAGGGGAAGAGGGGAAGCACACTCAGAAAGTACACCAAATCACAGAGTTGATAAATACTAGAACAAGGATATGAACACAAATCTTGATTCCAGAGCTTCAGCCTGGAACTCCTAGAACAAAGCGTTGTCAGACCATCAGCATCATTTGGAACTTGCTAAAATGAACATTCTCAGGCTCTACTCTAGACAGCAAGAATTAAACTCCGGAGACGGGACTCAGCAGTCTGTGTTTTAAGAAGCCATCCAGGGGGCTGGTGCTATGGTATAGCAGGTAAAGCCACTGCCTGCAATGCCAGCATCCCATATGGGCGTGGGTTCAGATCCCAGCTGCTCCACTTCCAATCCAGCCACCTGCTGGTGGCCTGGGAAAAGTGGTGAAAGATGGTCCAAACGCTTGAGCTCCTGCATGGGAGATCTGGAGGGGGCTCTTGGCTCCTGACTTCGGCCTGGCCTAGCCCTGGCCATTGTGGCCATTTAGAGAGTAGACCAATGGTTAGAAGACTGATCTCTCTGTCCCTCTCTCTGACTTTCAAATAAATAAATAAATAAATCTTAAAAAAAAAAAAAAAAGTAGTAGCAGTAGTCATTTAGGTGAATTTGATATAATTCTGAAGTTTGAAAACTACTGCCTTTGGCTGGCGCTGTGGCACAGCGGGTTAAAGCCCTGGCCTGCAGTGTCAGAGTCCCATATGGGCGCTGGCTCGAGTCCCAGCTGTTCCACTGCCAATCCATCTCTCTGCTATTGGCCTGGAAAATCAGTAGAAGATGGCCCAAGTCCTTGGGCCCCACACCCATGTGGAAGATCCAGAATAAGCTCCTGGCAAGCTCTGGCCATTTTGGCCATTTGGGGAGTGAACCAGTAGATGGAAGACCTCTCTCTCTCTCTCTCTCTCTCTCTCTCTCTCTGCAACTCTTTCAATAAATAAAATAAATCTTAAAAAAAAAAAGAAAGAAAGAAAGAAAGAAAGAAAGAAACTACTGCCCTGACCTACACCAGCAATGGCCAATCACATCCTCCCACAGGAGGATAACTGTGAGAAGGCTGAGAAAAGGTGGATGGCTGTTACCACGCCAGCGCCCTTTGTCATAGCTCTTCCAGAGCCTTGCTGTTTGTCCCAGCTCTGGGGAGCACTGAGACTCGCAGCTGCAACCTGACTTCCCAGAGCATCCTTTCAACAAAGCCATCACTTCAAGCAGCATCTAATACCCAGACGAGTTACAGCCTTAAATGCTAGTAAAATCATAAAAGTACTAGCAAAAGATACAATTTTTAATGATGTTAGAGTGAAAGCCTGAGTATGAAACAAACTTTGGCATTACAAAAAACACTGATAAATTTAATAATATAAATTTAAAACAAATTCTGAATTGTACAAAAACTCATCAACAAGGTTTCAAGAAAAAAATATCCTTCCAAATAGGTGGGATGGTATTTGTAAACAGCACAAAGGGCTACTTCATAAATTTATAAAAATGATTCTTGCAAATCAAAAGAAAAAAGTCACACAAGAGGAAAAAAAATATTAATTAATTGAAACAGGTAGGTCACACAAACAAATGCAAATGCTTAGCTTCATTTATAAAAAGAGAAACAAGGAGCCTGGAGTTGTGGCTCAGGGCACCTGTTAACACTGGCATCCCATGTAAGTGCTGGCTAGACTTCCCAGCTGCTCCAATTCTGATCCAGCTCCCTGCAAAAGTGCCTGGGAAAGCAGTGGAAGATGGCCTAGGTACTAAGGCCCTTGCACCCATGGGAAAAGACCAAGATGCAGTTCCAGGCTTCTGGCTTTAGCCTGGCACAGCCCTGGTCATTGTGGCCAAGTGTGGAGTGAACCAGAGGATGGAAGGTAGCTCTCCCCGTTTCTTCCTCCAACTCTGCCTTTCAAATAAATAGAGAGACAAAAAGAGAAAGACGTTAAAATTGAGACCCTTTTTTCACTTTTAAGGCTACTGAAGATCAGAGTTTGAAAACATGTCTGAAGGTAAGTTTCTCTATTCTTGCTCCCACTCCCCTGCCTGCTACAGTTCCATCTGCAGTAATTCTATTCAGGAGTCGCTCAGTATCATGCTACCCCACCCTTCTATCCAGCACCCCACCCCCACCCCCACCCCCCTGATCTACAGTGAATCCTGCCAGTACCAGCTTCGGAAGAGATTCAGAATTCAACTACCTTCCATCACCCTCACGGTCACTCCTCTGACAGGAGCCATTGTGAATCCTCCCCTGGATTATTACAGTAACTTCCTAACCAACCTGCCCTGCCCTTGTTCCCCAGGCATTTCTTAACACAAAAAAATCACTATAGTGGAGAAGTGTAAATCAGATCACATCATTATGTTGCTCAGAACCGATCGATAGATTTCATTTAATTCAGTAAAGGGTGAAGTCTTTGGGATGATCCACAAACCCTTACATGATGAAAGCCATTCTGCCCCCTTCACCTCACCTCCTACCACTCACCCTCGCTGCTCACCTCTCAGCATTCTCTGCTGCAGGAATGCTGGCCCCTTGCTGTTCTGCCTCCGGCTCCCTGCACACATCTTCCCACTGCCTGGGATGCTCCCTGACATCCTTCAGATTTTTACTCAAAAGGCTGTTCCTGGTCACCCTCTCTAAAATTTCACCCTCCAACTCTGATACTTCACATATTGAGGTACCTCTACAAGTTCATGGAAAAAAATGAAATATAAAGTTTATTTTGCTACAAAACAATTTTGGAATGCATGTATAGTTTTTTTTATAACATGTCTTTTCCACAAACTTTTTGCAAAGATTTCAAAAATTTTTACACATAGACAATCTTTGAATTACATTTTCCACAAACTCTTCAAAGCACCTTTGTACTGTTTTGAAGGCATCCTGTCACTGAGTCACAGCATCCAATGCATAAACAAAGTTTGGCTAGCTGATGGTCCTTCTGGAATCTGATGTGAAATTTCTTTTGGATACATTTTTTAATGTGTGGAGTTATAAAATTTCATCATGTGGTATTCTGCATGGGGTCTTCATTTGTCTTGCTTATTACTTGCTTTGGGTCCACTGACTTAGAAGATTTCAGTTGTAACACTGGAAACTTTATCACTTATTTTCTGCCTTTGCTTTTAGAACTCTAGTTTAAACAGTTTGTGATGGAAAGCAAGTTTGAATCTAGAACCTTTATACACAAACAGCATTTTTGTCGAAGAGTAACACACTAGTACCAGAGGATGTTTTCCAATAAAAAACTGAATCTCAGAAGTAATGGGTGCTATATATCACAAAAGCAAATACACACAGGAAGCTTGCAGGAATCACTGAGTTATTTTTGTTTCTAAACCCAACAAACATAATTATCAAAGCCTTTGGGGCAACTTCATCTGCCTAACAGCACCCAAAACCTCAAATCCCCATTTTCCCATCAAACCTGTTTTTCTGCCAGCCTTCTTCAACTCAGTAAAAGCAATTCCATCTTTCCACTTGTTTAAGCCAAATATCTTGGGGGTCATCCCTGATTCTTCTCATTCACATCTCATCAATCAATAAACACCACTGGGTCTATCTTCAAAGAACAAGGGTATTTCAAGACGTTTGTGGGAAAATGGAATTAAAACATAAGTCTATTTTGGTGCAAAAAATTTGAAATCAATGCATAGGGTGTGTGTGTGTGTGTGTGTGTATATATATATATAAATACATATTTTCCACAAACTAGATCTCTCATATATCCAATATCCTAATAGTACCTCCCAACTCCACAGTCCTACTACCATAATCTTGAAACTGAATTACCAGAGTGGACTCCGAAAGATCTTTCCACATGCTCCTTGGCCCATATATAACCAACCTAAGCAACCTTTTTAAAATAAGTCTGATCACATTACTCCTTTTCCTGTTATCAAACAAACCTTACACTGACTTCACAAATTTCATCCAGAGTAAAAGCTACATTCTTACTAAGGTCTGCCAAGGCCTACAGGACACAAGCCCCTTGATATTTTTTACTCCACCACCCTGCCTCCCACTCACTCCCAGCTGACAATGGCTCCTTTGAAACACTTCCCAGCCTTAGGGCCTTTGCACTGTCGCTGCTTTTGCCTGACATTCTCCCCTCAGATAACCACATGGTCTGGTCTTTACCTACTGATGTAGACTGATGTGTTCTCCCCTCCTCCAACTCGTATGTCAAAGCCCTAGTCCCAGTGTGATGGTATGAAGTAGGGTCTTTGGGGGGTCATTAGGTCATGAGGGTAAAGCCCTAGTGAGTAAGATCGATGCTCTTTAAAACCTACATATTTACACACTTCTTTCCAGGCAACAGCTTTCCCTTTACACTTTCTCTCTATCACACTCATCACCATATGATGTACTACATATTTTTTATTATATATTCTCTTCTTATCTCTCCACCAAAAGAATATAAGGTTCTTGAAGGTAGAGACTTTGCCAGTTTATTTTTCTGCTTTATACCAGTGCTAGGATACCGCCTGGTATATATTATGTGTTCAGTTCAATACTTGTGTAAATGAATAAAAACGAGACATTTTTAAAATATGCACACAGTGGCTAAGCCTCCACTTGCAGCACGGATACCAGCTAGCATCCCGGCTGCTCCTCTTCCAACCCAGCTCTCTGCTATGGTAACGCTGTAGAAGATGGCCCAAGTGCTTGGGCCCCTGCATCCGTGTGAGACACCTGAAAGCTCCTGGCTTCAGAATGGCCTGGCTACAGCTATTGCAGCCATCTGCGGCGTGAACCAGCGAATGGAAGACCTTTCGCTCTGTCTCTCCCTTTATCTGTAGATCTACCTCTCAAATAAATAAATAAAATCTTTTAAAATGGGGAAAAAATGCAAACAAGTATATGGCTCAGAAAGTTGTTCATTCTTATATCTCTGGAATCTAACAGAGTCCAGAATATAGAGAAGATACTAAATAAAAGTTAGGAAGAAGGAGGGGTGGGGGACTAACAATCTACGTGAAGGCCACAACTACAAGGAGTTGGAAGAATTTATCAAGATAAATCAACCTTAATATCTCTTTTATTTCAGAATAAGGGCTGGCTTCAAAGGAGAAGACATTGAGCTATCAAAGTATTTAGGTGGTGGCCGACGCCGCGGCTCAATAGGCTAATCTTCCGCCTGCGGCGCCGGCACCCTAGGTTCTAGTCCAGGTTGGTGTGCCAGATTCTGTCCCGGTTGCCCCTCTTCCAGGCCAGCTCTCTGCTTTGGCTAGGGAAGGCAGTGGAGGATGGCCCAAGTGCTTGGGCCCTGCACCCCATGGGAGACCAGGGGAAGCACCTGGCTCCTGGCTTCAGATCAGTGCGGTGCACCAGCCACAGCGGCCATTAGGGTTGAACCAACGGAAAAGGAAGACCTTTTTCTCTGTCTCTCTCTCTGTCCACTCTGCCTGTCCAAAAAAAAAGTATTTAGGTGGTAACATCTTTTGACTTTGCAAAATAATAACAAAAACTAATAGAAACTGTATTGAGAAAAAATGAACAGCTTGAGTTACACCCAGTAAAATAATGGAGAATGCCAGGAATACAGATGCAAAATGACAAAGATATTTCAGAGCAGTGACATTTCTGGCAGTGAGTAGAGGATGAGGAAGGGTTTACAACAGATGCAGCAAGACACTACAGCAAGGACAAAGTTTGGCAGGAACAGAAAGCATAAAGTTCAAACCAAAGATACATATTGAGACCACATATTTACACAGCTTGCCAAAAGCAGCATTAAAGTTCATACCCAGTGATACAGGAAGAATCCTATGTACTTCTGTGGTTATCAGGGGGAAAGTATTAATCACACAGTTCAGCAGGGTGATATGAGGACAAACATAGTATTACTATGGGAACTTCACTTCCAATTTTTTCTACTTACTGACAAAATTAATAATTTCTAATGCATCATTAAAATTTAACTTGTACAATATTTTCTTTCAACTCCTATAACCTAACAACCAGTTTTCAAATCATGCTCTATGGAGTAAGAATATGTAAGTAATTATAACAGTTCCAGACTTGCCTGAGAAACTCAGAATTTCTTTCTACAACACCATATTTATTAAAAATACATTATTTTAAAGAGGCCCATTCATTTTTGCAGGCATGACAGACAATAATAACACTCCTTTTTAAAGGGCAGATGAGACCAAAACCACGTGCTAGGATCACTGCATTTTTGCCAGTTTCCAGTGAAAAGAGTTGGAATGTCACCTAACGTTTCTGGCTCTTGCTTTTCTCCATCCTGAGAAGATACAAGGCTAGCAAAAAGGGTCCCAGAAGTTCTAAGTGAGTATATAAATGCTTGCACAGGGGTTCAGATTTAGACTCACTAAGCGTGAGGCAGAGCCCAGTATTTAGAGATCTTACAAAGATTCTGCAGGTGAGTTGGAGGTACCATTTGAAAGGGGACAATTCTGTTATTTAGCTCTTACTATTTTACTAGGTTTATAGGTTTAAAATCATAGTTCCAATACCACACACAAACACAAGTGTCTTAATCTCTATTGAAGAATACATTCTAGGACCATATTTTGAAATTTCTACAAAATGAATCTGTCATGTTTAGAGACCCACTGGTTACTCAATTGTGCGTCCTTTCCTTTGTTGTACTTATAATATCAATTTAGAACTGGGGGGTTGGATTTTAAACTTTACAGCAAGTACCAAAATCTGATTCAAAGTTCTATCCCACTCCAGCCTAAATATTCTCAAATGTTTTCAGAGCCACTAATTCTCAACAGTTAACTCACTGCCCTACAGTTAGGAAATTTAAGTTCTATAATATAAATTATAGGCTATATGAAAGACATGATGTCTTACTTTTGCATTCCTGGTGACTGGAACATTTAATAAACATCCTGAAAATGTTTTTACAGACATACTTATTGATTAGGCTTCTTAGCAACACTGATAAACAAGTTTGCTTGTAGCCATTATTACAGGGGAAAAAAAACACTGAGGAGGGGCTGGGCAGCTGGCTAGCAGCCAAGATACCGATTGTGATGCCCACAGCCCACACTGCAGTGCCTGGGTTTAACACCTGGGCTCCACTCCTGATTCCAGCTGCCCACTAATACAGACCTTAGGAAGCAGTGGTGAAAGGCCAGACAACTGGGTTCCTGTCATCCTCCTGGGAGACCTGGATTGAGTTCTCAGTTCCCTATCTCAGCCTCAGTCAGGGGCCTCTAGGAGCACTGGGGAGTGAACCAGGAGATGGGAGCTTTCTGTCTCTCCCTCAAATAAATTTTTTAAAAGCACAATGAGGAAAAAGAGCCTTCTTCCTGGGAAAACATGGGTGGTTAAGTAATATAACATTCCTACCCCCTGGGAGGGAGGAAGGAAGGGAAGGAGAGAAGGAAGCAGGGATCGATCAATATAAAACTGGACAGACAAGGGTCTTGGGTAATTTTAATTAATTAAAATACTTATTTCTATCCACCATTATGCAATATACAAAATTAGACTAATATAAGGTGAAGAAATCTACAACTGGGGGCTAGCCATGACGTGTCCTTTAAGCTGTGGTTTATTCTTCACTCTCCAAAGATGGTCTTTTTTAGGCACAGGAGGTACTACTAGTAGCTTATTAAATAAAATTTCTGGTACCTGTAATGACATTTAACTAGTGCTACCAATCTCAAGTTCATTTAAATACTCTCCTAGGTAGTAGATGATGAATCCCATCAGGGCTCAGTCACTTAAAGGGCACAAGTCACAAAATCAAACACCTATAGGAACTGGGATGGTGACAGGTTTCAAATTCAAAGCTATCTGCCTGTTTTAAGGGGCAACATCTACTCAACTCCAGCCAACCAGAATCACAGAGAAATTAAAAAAGAAAAATGCGTATTAAGCAAAGAAAAGCCAAACATTCAGAATTTATGTAAAATCCCCCCTGGTTTTAAAACACTGCAGGCCAAATCAAAAATCTGAAAAAATGTCTAATTTTGTTTCCTGTTAAAATAAAAATACCATGAAAATACAATGAGAGAGCTAGCTAGCTATTTCAGTTTAGAGATATCAGCAAAACACTTTTGTGCAACAGTTACTCTAAATAAAGACTTAGTGGACAGATGGATGGATCTGAGACCACAAAACAATTCAGGTGTTAAAAGACACTAGGAGAGGCCAGCGCCATGGCTCACTAGGCTAATCCTCCACCTGCGGCCCGGCACTCCCGCTTCTAGTCCCGGTTGGGGCACTGGATTCTGTCCCGGTTGCTCCTCTTCCAGTCCAGCTCTCTGCTGTGGCCCGGGAGGGCAGTGGAGGATGGCCCCGGTGCTTGGGCCCTGCACACGCATGGGAGACCAGGAGAAAGCACCTGGCTCCTGGCTTTGGATCAGCGCAGTGCGCCAGCCGTAGTGGCCAATTGGGGGGGGGGGGGGTGAACCAACGGAAAAAGAAAGACCTTTCTCTCTTTCTCTCTCTCACTATCTAACTCTGCCTGTCCAAAAAAAAAAAAAAAAAAAAAAAAAGACACTAGAAGAATAAAAGCCAATTTCACAGAGCTTCACAAACTTCCCCTCCTGTCCCATTCTGTATCTTAATTCTCCTTCTGTCCTCTTTGTTCTTCCACAACTGCTTATACTTTGCTCTGTTGGTGACACTGATAACAGGAAGTAAAAACACCAACCTAAATTCTTTTTACTTTGAAAATTAAAGTACTGGGGTAAGAATTTCAAATAAACTGGAAGATTTTTTTCAGGCCAGGATTGTTAAGAGTCATGTATTTTCCAACTATCACTTTGCATCCCTGGCCTCACCTCAGTCCTTACCATACACACATTTGTTGTTTTACAAAATTTTTAAAAATTTTATTTTGAGCATGATTTCATTAACTAATTGAGAGACACCCATAAAGCAGTGACTGATGTTCAGATTCTTAGTTTATTCTCTGATACAACCTGGCGGAAAGTGGAAGGTGAGACTGTACAACATCTGACCTCCACTCCAACACACTCCTTCTTCTCAATATAATGAGAGACCTAGACAGTTTCACCTTAAAAGCTCTTAACCCTCAGTTCAATCAGACACAATTTTAGTTTCGTCTTTCTCAGCAGTTTTAACTGATTGTAAGGACTGGTATTTCATGACTTTTATTCTTTTGCAGAATCACTGAAAGAAGTTTCATGTTCTATTGCACAATTACTACACTGGTCCTTTGGATCCATTTTATAAATCTGAGACATATATATGATAAGAAGCTTAGTAATCTTACAGGAAGTTGTTTTATCATTATTCATCAACTATGTCTAAGTATGCTTTCTTTTTTTATTTATTTTTTTATTTGACAGGTAGAGTTATAGACAGTGAGAGAAAGAGACAGAGAGAGAAGTCTTCCTTCCCTTGGTTCACTCCCCAAATGGCCGCTATGGCTGGCACTGCGCCGATCCGAAGCCAGGAGCCAGGTGCTTCCTCCTGGTCTCCCATGCGAGTGCAGGAGCCCAAGCACCTGGGCCATCCTCCACTGCCCTCCCGGGCCACAGCAGAGAGCTGGACTGGAAGAGGAGCAGCCAGGACTAGAACCCGGCACCCATATGGGATGCTGGCGCTGCAGGCGGAGGATTAGCCAAGTGAGCCACGGCGCCGGCCCTAAGTTTGCTTTCTAAAAGACTATAATGAAAGGAAAATGACAAAACTTCATAAAGTGAAAGATGATGCAAAAGAGAAAAAACTCAGTATCCTTCAGGTTTCTCATTGCATTGCTCAATGTACTTGCATTAACTTTTAAGAAGGCATAAAAGACTGGAGACATCATCTTTGTAGCACGCTTCTTCCAATGAACAGAGATGAGAATTCAGAATTTTTTTTTGTCCATGATGTCAACCAGAAGGAAATTAATGGACAATGGTTCATGATTATTAGAAAAATCAGAAGAATGCAGAGACAGATAGTAGCACTCTAGATTCTTAAAAAACAAAAACAAAACAAAACAAAAAAACAATATGATACTCTCAACTGATTAGCCACTTACCAGGAGGGACTCTGCCACACAGTACTTCGTAAGAAAAACACAAACCCTCTCAGTCATGCTAAAAGTATATGTTACTTGGCCAGCGCCGTGGCTCACTAGGCTAATCCTCCATCTGCAGCACCGGCACACCGGGTTCTAGTCCCGGTCGGGGCGCCGGATTCTGTCCCAGTTGCTCCTCTTCCAGTCCAGCTCTCTGCTGTGGCCTGGGAGTGCAGTGGAGGATGGCCCAAGTCCTTGGGCCCTGCACCCGCATGGGAGACCAGGAGAAGCGCCTGGTTCCTGGCTTCGGATCAGCGCGCTGGCCGCAGCGGCCACTAGGGGGTGAACCAACGGAAGGAAGACCTTTCTCTCTGTCTCTCTCTCACTGTCCACTCTGCCAGTCAAAAAAAAAAAGTATATGTTACCATATTATTTCATCTGTATGATTTTTGCATGTCAAAATATACTCAATGCAAATTCCTTAAAGGCTTTTAATATTCTTTTATTCTTACTTCTGTATATTCTTCATAAACATGACTTAAATATCAATTAAAAATACAATCAGAGCTGGCATTGTGGCATAGCGGGTAAAGTTTCCACCTGCGATGCCAGCGTCCCATTTGGGAGCCAGTTCATACCCCCAGCTATTCCACTTCTAATCCAGCTCTCTGCTAATGGCCTAGAAAAATCAGCTTAAGATGGTCCAAGTGTTTGGGCCACTGTACCCACATGGGTGACCCAGATGGAGCTCCTGGCTTTGGCCTGGCCCAGTCCTGGCCATTGTGCTATCATGGAAGTGAATCAGCAGATGGAGGATGTGTGTGTGTGTGTGTGTGTGTGTGTGCCCCTTTCTAACTCTTTCAAATAAGTAAATCTTTAAAAAAAAGTTTTTTAAAAGAATCTACTGTATCCAGCATAAATGGCATCAATTTCCCTCCTCCTAGCCCTTAGTCACCCTTGAATTCTGATGCTGTTTGTTATTTGTAAATAGAAAATGTAATTGGCTAAATTTTAATTATATAATCCATGTTGAGTTTCTAAAAAATTTTAAGTAAAAAGATTTCCCCATAATCTCACCATCCAAAGCAATATAATTTTGATGTTGTACCTAATAAATTACATACAAATGCAACATTTTATATATATTCATCACACAAATATTTTACAAAATTGGAACACTGTATTTTTGCTTGTTTTTCATTTAAACATACATGTAAGTTTAAAACTTATAATTATTCAAACTTCTTAGGAATTCTATGATTCCTCCTAGAGTAACAAATCAGCATTCTAGAGCATCCACCTAATCAAAACCAGAAATCAAAATACTCTGAGATTACTGAGGTTGTAGACATGAGACTTACATTGGCTCCAATAGAGGTAAAAACAGTAATTTTTAAAAATTTATTTATTTATTTGAAAGCCAGAGTTACAGAGAGAAAGGGAAAAGGAGAGATCATCCATCTGCTGGCTCACTCCAGAAATGGCCATAACGGTCAGTGCTGAGCCAGGCCAAAGCCAGGAGCCTGGAACTTAACCCAGGTGTCCAACACAGGTGGCAGGGGCCCAAGCACTTGAGACATCCACCGTTGTTGCATTGCTGGGCACATTACCAGGAAGCTGGCTCTCAAGTGGCGCAGCTGGGACTTGAACCTGTATCCATGTCGGATGTCTGTGTTGCAGGCAGTGGTTTCACCCACTGTGCTAAAGACGAATATTCACAGAAACATCACTGACTCCTAATTTTGAAACAAAGGTAACAGCTGTCTTCTTGAGTCCTGATTATTACACTACCCTGATTTTAAGTGCGGACTTTATCATGGAGCAGTAATTGTTTAAGTGCTCCTAGTTTCTCAGAATCTAAATCATTCTTATGAACAAAACAGGATTCTATGCCAGTCCAATTTCTTACACCTATAAATCTATTAACATTTCTATCATCCTTTAAGCTGAAAATACAAGTTTTGAGAGTTCTAACTTTACTTTGCTTGCTAGAAAATCTTGTACTGTAAATTTACACCTTGCTATGTTCTCCTGGTGCCCTTGGAAGTATATTCCAAATGTACAGAACAAGCAGAAAGCACCGAAATTAATTCCTATCATGATTTTTTCAGGAGGATTCTACTTCACCAAGCAAGGTACTGCTTATTCTACAATTAATTTTAATATTGTAGCAGGAAGGTTTTTTCCTTTATGTTTTAATCTGAAGACAAGAACAAATCCAGTAATAGAACGTCAACATTAATTTGAGAGGAGATGAAAAATGGCTTAATAATACTGCAGCAGGATTAATATTGTACAATAGATCATGGAGCCATAAAACTCTTGACAAATTCATTTTTGTATCACTGTATATTTCTTGTTAATAGGGCAGGGCACATCTGAAAGACTGTTAATACCTTACTACACAAATGCCGATCAAATTGCCCTGCAAGGGGATATATTTTGCAGGAAGTGGGAAAAGAGAATTGTCCTAACCCATGCATGGAGAAGAGAAAGGGCAGAGTGATTTCAAGCAAGAAGTTAACACTTGCTGGAAATCAAGTGGTACAATCAGAAAATGAGTTGATGGTTACCAGGAAATCTACTTCAAGATAATTTAGCCAAGGAATTAAGACTGGAAAACATAGTAGCAAATGATGCAAGAGAGATTTTTATACCCAAACAGCTCTAAACAACATGTCAAGCCAACAGACCTAACAGGAATATCCCAGCCTAACTTGACAAGAAAGAAGCTACCAGGCCCTTAAACAAAATATACACTAAAAATAACTTCTTCTTCCAGGAAAGATGGATTTATATGAACTAGATTTATTTTCCTGCCTGAAACAACCAAATAACGCGGATAAAAATACATAAAATACATGACACAATAGTTTAAGGCTCCAGACAGCAGGGGGGGAAAAAAAAGGAAAGAAAAAGACAGTGATTCCTGAAAGATGGGAAACAAAGGAGACTAGCCCCCCCCCCTTTTTTTTTAAGATTTTATTTGAGAGAGTTGCAGACAGTGAGAGGCAGAGACAGAGAGGTCTTCCTTCCATTGGTTCACTCCCCAAATGGGCACAACAGCCAGAACTATGCTGATCCGAAGCCAGGAGCCAGGTCTCTCAAGTGGGTTCAGGGGCCCAAAGACTTGGGCCATCTTCTACTGCTTTTCTAGGCCACAGCAGAGAGCTGGAATGGAAGTGGAGCAGCCAGGACTAGAACCGCACCCATATGGGATGCCAGCGCCACAAGCTGAGGATTAATCTACTGCACCATGGTGCTGGCCCCAGGAGACCAGCTCCAGGCCAAGGAATAGAGAAAGGAATGTGACATGGCACCCAGCAGTAGCCCCGGCTTCAGAGGCATGCAACTTAGCAGCTGCAACTCTAAGAGTCCTGTGCTTGGTTTAATTCTCCACTGCTGCCATTTTAAACACACTCAATAATTTCTGAACAAGGGGCCCACGTTTTTGTTTTACACTGGGACCAGCAAATGATATAGTTGGTATTGATAACAGGTGCTTTGAGTCGAGAATCGGCTAAGAACAAAGCAGCCAGATTGACAGAGAAAAACAGAGAAGCAAAAGCTGTATATAGATGGATGTCTCCTTTGAGTATTCAACAGAGTACATGCAAACAAAAAAGAAAAGAACTATCTGAGGCAGGGAAAGATCTATCAGGAAGCATTAGAAGGAACAGTACCCGACATGCATGTAGGGCAAGGGATACTATCTGTTCCTAAAGGTCAGACTGGAAAAATGGGACTTCGGGGGCAATGGGTCCAGTACTCAAGGCCCAACCAGCACTAGACTAAGCACCAATTTGAATCCATCTTAGAAAATCATAAAAGCATGACTTCAAGCAGTCTCCCCTTCTTTGTGTTTATGTTTTGCATGGTTTCAATGCCTATGTCAATCACCGTCCAAAAATACTAAAAAGAAAATTACAAAGATAAATAATTTCATATTAACATAACTTTCATTACTGTATTTTGTATTTATTCCATTTTACCTTCCTGTGCTACCTCACAAATTAACCTTTATAATAAGTGTGTATGTACAGGAAGAAACAGTATTCATAGGGTTCAGTTCCATCTGTGGTTTCAGGCATCTACTGGGGGTCTGGAAAGATATCCCCACAGTTAAAGGGGAACTGCTAAAACTTAACTGCTTCCCAGATCAAAGTTCACGCTTTGTAGGTATGCAAAACATATTCAGCACTCAACAAAGTAAAATTCACTATCTAGCATCCAAATAAAGATAATCAAGTATACAAAGAAGTGGGAAAATACAGCCCTTAAAGGAGAATAATCATGTGTCAGTTCATATCCCAGCTGCTCTACTTCCAATCCAGCTCTCTAGTACTAAAGGCCCAAGAAAAACAGCAGAAGATGGTCCAAGTGTTTGGGCCCCTGCTACCCATGTGGGAGACCGGATGAAGTTACTGGGTTCGGTCTCACCCAGTTCTGGCTGTTGCAGCCATCTGGGGAGAGAACCACAGGATGGAAGACATCTTTCTCTCCTTCTCTCTCTCTGCAATTCCTTCAAATAAATAGTCTTAAAAAAAAAAAGAAAAAAAGAATCAACCAATGGAATCAACATAGAACCAACACCTATCAGAATTAGGAGAGGAGAGCATTAAAACAACACAGTGGAACTTCTTGGCTGCCATGATGGCAGCAGTTAGATATTTATAGCATTAAACATCTTTAAAAGAAAATAATCTCAAATAAATAAACTAAGTTTCTACCTTAAGAAGCCAGAAAATGAAAATCAAATTAAACTCAGGAAAAGAAAAGAAACAATAAAAAATAAAGTAAAAATCCATGAAATAAAACACAAAAACAAAAAAAGAAAAAAAATTGAAACTAAAAGCTGGTTCTCTGAGATAATCAGTAAACTGACATACCTCTAGCCAAATAGTGAGGGAAAAAAAGAGAAACAAATGATCAGTATCAGAAATGACAGGTATTTTCACTATAGTTTTACAGAATTAAATGCATAATATAATATTCTTAACAACTTTATCCCATAAATATAAACTGGGTGAAATGGACAAGCTAATTGAAAGATAAGTTCACTCAAAAAAAAAGTAGTTAATCTGTATAGTCCTATATCTTTACTGAAGTCACTGCATTTGTAGTTTTTTAAAACCTTCTACAAATCTCAGAGTGTGGATGGTTTCATTAGTGAATTCTACCAAACATATATTAGAAATACCAATCTTAAAAAAAATCTTGGCCGGCGCCATGGCTCAATAACCATTCCTCTGCCTGCGGCGCCGGCACACCGGGTTCTAGTCCCACTCGGGGCGCCGGATTCTGTCCAGGTCGCTCCTCTTCCTGTCCAGCTCTCTGCTGTGGCCCGGGAGTACAGTGGAGGATGGCCCAAGTGCTTGAGAACTGCACCCACATGGGAGACCAGAAGAAGCACCTGGCTCCTGGCTTTGGATCAGCGCGGTGCACCAGCCACAGTGCACTGGCCTCAGCACCCACTGCGGAGTGAACCAACAGAAAAGGAAGACCTTTCTCTCTGTCTCTCTCTCTCTCACTGTCTAACTCTACCTGTCAAAAAAAAAATCTTAAAGAAAATTGAAGAATCTTTTCCAGCTCATTCTATGAAGTCAGAATGATTCTGATAACAAAACCACATGGAGACATTACAAATTAATAGACTGCAAACTAATATGCATGACGAACACAGAAGCAAAAACTTTAAGTAAAATTTTTATCAAACTGCATCCAACAATGTATTAAAAGGACAATGCCATCACAGCCAAATGGACTTTATCCCAAAAATCCAATGCTTGTTTAACACTTGAAGACCAATCAATGTAAATAATTCACTATATCAACACATTTTTAAATTCACTATATTAACAGAGTATTTTAAAATATTAGATTATCTCAAAAGATTCAGAAAAAGCATTTTACAAATTCCAACATTCCTGATTCTTTAAAACGAATCTCAGTTAACTAGAAATCAAGGAGAACTTCCTCCACATGATCACAGCAGCTATGAAAAGCCAACAGCAAACTTTATACCTAATGCTGAAAGAAGGAGAGCCTTTCCTCTTAGATCAAAAGCAAGACAGGAAGTCTTCCCATTACTCCTACTCCACATTGTACTAGAGATCCAGATAGTGTAATCAGGCAAGAAAAGGAAATAAGGCTTCCAGATTGGGGAAGATGTAAAACTGCTTTTATTTGTAGACATTATTTTGATATAGAAAACGCAAGGATTCAACAGTAAAATTTACTAACATGTTAAATTTACCAAGGTTACAGGATACAAAATCAGCATTCTGAGAAATAGAAAACATTTTAAATGTCCTTTAATACCATCAAAAATATTAAATGCTTAGAGATAAATCTGACAAAAGATGTGAAAGACCCTTACAACACAAACTACAAAATATCACTGAAAGAAACTTGTAAAGGTCTAAATACAAAGAGAAAGATACCTGGATCTCATGGATTCAAAGACTTAACATTTGCTCAGATGCCAATTCTTGACAATGACTGAGCTGATCTACAGATTCCACAGCAACCCAATCAGAAATCCAGCAGGTATTTTTGTAGAAACTGGCTCTAACTTATACTGAAATGAAAAGGCCCTAGAATAGACAATTCTGAAAAAGAATAAAGGTGAAGCATTAACACTATTTAATTTCAAGAATTCTTGAGTAATCAAAGGAGTGTGATGTAGACAAACAGATAAATGGAATAGAATATAGAGTCCAGAGGGGAAAAAAAGCCACATGTAATATATGCATAACAAAGGCCCAGAGGGCAATGCAGTGGAGAGAGGAGAGCCTTTTCAACTACTGGTACTAGAAAAAATAAAACTTGGATCTATACCTCACACCTCATATAAAAACTAACATAAAATAAATCTTGGATCTAACTGTAAAAACTATAAAATCTTGGAAGAAAATGTAGAGAAAAATCATTTTTAAATAAAGCATAATCTATAAAAGAACAAATGGATAAGACTGAACTTCACTGAAATTTAAAATGCCTGCTCTTTAAAAGTCACTATTCAGGACTGGTGTTCAGTGCGGTGATAAAGCCACAACTTGGAATTGCTCATATCACATAATGGAGTTCCTGAGTTCGAATCCCAGTCCCACTCACAAATCCAGCTTCCTGCTAATGCACACCAGGGGAGCAGGTGGTGTCTCAAGTACTTGTGTCCCTGCCACCCACGTGTGAGACCTGAATTGAGCTCCTAGCTCCTTGGGCATTTAAGGAGTGAATCAGTAGATGGGAGCTCACTCTCTCTCCCTTTCTCTCTCTCTAACCAATTTTAAAATGACAAAAAAGGTAGATGTCAGAGTACAGCAGTTTAAGCCACTCCTTGGAACACCCAAAACCCCTATCAGAATGTCTGCGAATTATGCATGGGCTTGGATTTATGACAGGCCTGTTCCCCTGAGTTCTCATGGTGTCCACGCCAGAGCAAAACGTGACCCTGAACCATTATCTAGCCTCTGTCCATAGGTTGCCGGCACTGAAGCAGGTTGCACAATAGAAAGAAAAGAAGGGGAGGGTAGAGGAGGATAGGGGAGGGGGAAGCGAGAAAGGGGAGGAAGGGAGAGGGAAGGGGAGGGGAGAGGAGAAAAGAGTGGGATCCAGTACCACCTCCACTTCCAAACCACTGGTGGTAGCTCACTGTCCTGTCCTAATTATCCCCTATAAGGTCACATCACCTCTTAAAGGTTCCACACTAACTCAACTCTGCCACACTGGATACCAAGCCTGCAGTACATAATCCTTTTGGGGTGGGCATACTCAAACCATATCTAAACCACATGTAAACAAAATACAAAAAAGAAAAAAAAAGAATCAACTTTTGATAAAGATAACAAGATAGATGAATCTCAAAATAATTATGCTAAAAGATATCAAATTTTAAAAAGTATAGGCTTATGATTCTTTTTATCTAAAAGTTTAAAAATGCAAACTATTATACAGTGACAGAAAAGGGATCAGTGGGAAGGAAAGCTTACAAAGGTGCTAAAGAAAACTTTTGTAGCTATGGAGATAATGGATATATTTGTTCTTAACTATGATGATTTCCCAGGTGTGTGTGCATATGTCAGATACACATCAATAAAGTCTTCCTTTAAATATACAATAAATATTAGGGCCGCCGCCTGCAGTGCCACATCCCTTATGGGGCGCCAGTTCTAGTTCCGGCTGCTCCACTTCCAATCCAGCTCTCTGCTACTGCCTGAGAAAGCAGCGAAAGATGGCCCACATGTTTGGGCCCCTGCACCCACATGGGAGATCCAGAAGAAGCTCCTGACTTCAGCCTGACCCACCCCTGGCCACTGCAGTCATTTGGGGAGTGAACCAGCAGACGGAAGACTGTAACTGTCTCTGTCTCTCCCTCTCTCTGTTAACTCTGCCTTTCAAATAAAATTTAAAAATTTTTATTTATTTGAAAGGCAGTTAGAGAGACACATGCATACACACACAAGGGGGTGGGGTTGATAGATTCATTTTCCATCTGGTTCATTCCACCAATGGCCAGAATGCCCAAGGCTGGGCAAAGCAGAAGACAGGAGCCAAGAACACCATCTGGGTCTCCCATGTGGGTGGCAGAATTCCAAGTATTTGGGCCATCTTCTGCTGTTTTCCCAGGCGCATTTTCAGAGAGCTGGTCCAGAAGTGGAACAGCTAGGACTTGAACTGGTGTTCATTTGGGATACCAGCTACACAGGCAGCGGCTTAACCTGCTATGAAAAAATACTGGGCCCATGGGAATCATTTTTCAGGGGCTGGCACTGTGGCACAGCAGGTAGAGTGCCGACATACCATATAGGCACTGGTTCAAGACCCAGCTGCTCCATTTCCAATCCAGCTTCCCACTAACAGCCTGGAAAAGGCAGCCAAAGGTGGCCCACGTACCTGGGTCCCTGCACTGATGTGGGAGACCTAGATGGAGTTCCTGGTTCTTGGCTTCGTGCTATCCTTGCTCTGGTCATTGGAGCCATTTGGGGAGTGAACCAGCAGATGGGCGATTTATCTCTATCCCTGCTTCTTCCTCTCTGTACCCTGCCTTTCAAATAAATAAGTACATAAATCCTGTTTTTTGGTTTTTTTTTTTTTTTTGGAAAAATAAAACCACTTTTTCAAGTTCACAGGTGAACTTGAATTTTCTTTATAACTTAAAACAAAATTCACAGAAAAAGATTTTGTGCTGTGTTAGTATAAGCAGGGAAACTGAAGTAGCACATAATGAAGTAGATGGAAATGTGAAGATGCAGTTCACAAGTTCATGGCTTACTGACCAGTTCCCTAAGTCAACTATGCTTCATCCACCTACTACGTGACCAAAAACAAACAAAAAACCTGCTTTTACACACTATCTTCCTGTCAATTAATAGAGTTTCACACTGATTAACCCTCATCGACAGTTTGGATAACCTGAGGTTAATGACACACTTTACAGAGGTGCTCGTTAGGAAAACCTGAAGAGACTATCTGGACACGCAAAGTCACTGATAAAGGGAAAAATCACTCCCAAATTCACCTACAGATTGAATTTTCTGAAGGCACACCAACACTTGTGGGCAGGAAATTTTTCAGAGAAAAGAAGTAATGAAAGTAAAGATGATAGGTATGGGAAGTAGCCAAAAGAATTACTTGTTGCGAAAAGCCAAAAGCTGCTATTTCTCCATCAATAAGTTGAGCAATTTTAAATCAAGCAAAAGTTGACTATTTTCCTTCAGACAGCACACAATAAACTCTCAGGTCACGAAAACTGTTTTTTGGTTTGTTGAGTTTTTCTGAGATAGAGAACTAATCTAACCCATAACACAATACACTGGGCACTGCACTGCTCATCTAGGTTATAGTAAATGCTTTCTAAGTAGATGAGAAAGAACATTTCAGAATCTCCCCAGATGTGAAAATTAGAAAGAGTAGGAGACAGTTCTTAAATCATTCCATGAACAAATCAAGAAGAGTGACAATCAATTTCTGACGCCAGGCAGCATTTAGGCCTTCAGATGCAAGAAAACCACAAAGGGATCACACTTTGTTTTCAGAACCTCGAGCTCTGGTACTCAGAAGTAATGCTCCAGAGTTGCATTGTCTAATACAGAAACCAGAAGTCACTTGTGGCTGCTTGAACTAAAATAAAGCAGGAAATTCAGTTTCTTAGTCACACCAATCACTTCTGAAGTGCTTAATGACCACATGTGGATGGTAGCTACCATAGTGGGTACATGGATATAAAACATTTCCATCACAGAAGGTTGTATTAGACAGTACTCCTCCGGAGTGATGTTTATAGCTCTCTTTCACAAATTCCTTTCTCCTTTAATAACATTTTAATACTTAATTAAAACATAATTATATATGAATATAGATCCAATTAAGAATGGAGTATAGTTTTTTTTAATTCTATAGAATTTCCTTAACCTTGGGCGTCTTTAACTACTTGTGAAGTGCATGAGTAATCTGCAGCAGGCAGGTCCCAGTAGCATGGGCAGCGGGAGGAGCAGCAGCAGCCAGGCAGCCCAGCTTCGCCAAGGCTCTCGGTGGGCCCCAGCCCTCAGGCACCTGGCATGCGCCCTCCCCGATTGCCAAGATGTGCAGGAGGAAGGTCAGCTCTGCCAAAGGGGCAGTGCAAGTAGAGCCCAAAGGAGATCAGTGAGGTTGTCAGCTAATTCAGCTCCTGCCTAAGTGGAAATGAAGCCCAAGAAGGCAGCTGGAAAGGATAAGTCATTGGACAAAAAAGTGCAAGCAAAGGGGAAGCGAGGAGCAGAGCAAAGGGGAACAGGCCAAGGTGGCTAATCAAGAAGCCAAAGATTTGCCTGTAGAAAATGGAGACACCAAAAATGAGAATCTAGCCTCTGATGAAGCAGAAAAGAAGCCAAGTCTGATTAATATCATACACCACGTCTCATCAGTGGTCCCTGTCTATCTTGTACAATCCATAAGTTTTTTAGTAGCTCTAGAAACATTTTGTTAAAATTGATTTAATTGAAAGGCAGAGTTTGCAGAGACAGAGGGGGACAGAGTGAGTGGGAGGGAGGGAGGAAGGGAGGGATCAAACTTCCACTCACTGGTTCACTCCCAATGGGCAGGGCTGGACAGAGGCTGAAGACAGAAGCTTCTTCTGGGTTTCCCATGTGGGTAGCAGGGATCCAAGCACTAGGGCCACCTTCCATTGCTTTTCCCAGGCCATTAGCAGGCAGCTGGATCAGAAGTGGAATAGCGAGGACTCAAACTGGCACCCATATGGAATGCCACTTCAAAGGCAGCGGCTTTACCTGCTATGCCACAACGCCAGCCCTGCTGGTTTATTTTTTGATACAACCAGAAAATAGTAGGACACTGAATTATGGGATGCTTCAACTATCTTGGATGTCAGCTTAATATTCCATAGGTGGGGATGGCTTTTATATCCCACAATACAATGAATACTAAATGGCAATTTGGAGCCACAATTATGCATTTAATCTGTCTTATTTTCAATTACTTCTCCCATGCTCTTTAGTAGAATTGTTTCCTACAGAAAACCATCCCCTTGTCACTCTGTCAGAACCATGTGCACTCTGTAACATCGTGGATTGTTGTAATCAAGCTTTCCTAATACTTTTGTTAATGTGCTGTGAAAGACTGACAATTTGAAAATACCATGTATATGATATTAAATTGTGAATTGGTGGGCTGTATGTAACAGCAAACTTTGAAGATACTGGTACTTGATAGCCTCTTTTTTTTTTTTTTTAAGACTTATTTTATTTATTTGAAAGAGTTACAGAGAGAGGTAGAGACAGAGAGAGAGAGGTCTTCCATCCTCTGGTTCACTCCCCAGATGACCACAATGGCCGGAGCTGTGCCGATCTGAAGCCAGGAGCCAGGAGCATCTTCTGGGTCTCCCATGTGGGTGCAGGGGCCCAAGTACTTGGGTCATCTTCTATTGCTTTCCCACGCCATAGCGGAGAGCTGGATCAGAAGAGCAGCTGGGACTAGAACCGGCACCCATATGGGATGCCGGTGCTTCAGGCCAGGGCTTTAACCCGCTGTGCCACAGCACCGGCCCCATGATAGCCTCTTAAGGAAGAGTTGCCTCCAAATTTAAAGCTGGATAGTCATTGGAGTAACTTCAACAAAAGAATGACAATTCATGGCTGTTTAGATTTTCAGTATACATGTTAAGAGTTGTATACAGGGGCTAGCATTGTGGCGTAACAGGTTAAGCTGCCACCTGCAATGCTGGCATCCCATACACGCACCGGTTTGATACTCGGCTGGTTCCACTTGAGATTCACGTCCTTGCTAATGCACCTAGGAAAGGAGCAGCAGATGTCTCCAAGTGCTTGGACCCCTGCATCCACATGGGAGACCCGGAAGAAGCTCATGGCTCCTGGCTTCAGCCTGGCCCAGCCCTGGCTATTGTAATCATTTGGGTGATGAACAAGCAGATGGAAGATCTTTCTCCCCGCCCCCCCTGCAGCCCCCCCCCCCAACTTTGCCTTTCAAATAAATAAATAAATTTTAAACTAAAAAAGTAACTGGTCAAACTGAACCTGCATGTCATGATGTGGGTACAACAGGAACATTTATGTAACAGTCCTTCAAAGATGCATTATTTAAATTGTGAGGAAATAGATAAAACCCAATCAATGAAAATTCTACAAAATAACTGTTGGTCTCCTCAAAAAGTCTCCAAGCTCATGAAAATGAAGACAAGGCAAACTGTTCCAGAAGCAAATATGCTATAAAAGACATTACTTCAAAGGTAAGCTTTGAATGGGAGGTGAAGATAAAACAGCAGCAATGTATCACGGTGAATTTCCTGATTTTGATGATTAACACCATAGTTGCACAGAAAACAATGTACAGAAAATAAAAACAGTAGCTGGAAGTGATGGAACATCACCAGTTTGGCAATTTACCCTCAAAGGTGTCCAGAAAAGTTATTTGTGAATATTGTTTGTTTAAAATAAAGAAGAACCCACTTAGGAATCTGTAAATCTAGGTTCAAAACCAGGTTTAGTCAATTGAAGTAGTTTAAAGTCTTAAAAAAGTTGCTTAATCTCTCTAAGCCCCGTTTTCGCAGTGAATAATGGGGATCAATCAGTAACTCAGCACAATATCTGACACTTAGTATATGCTTTTTAACTGAAAGCTAATTTGTCTAAAGGTAAAATCTGATAATGCTTAGCTTCCCCTACAACACCTGGAACACCCAGCACCCTGACTACATGTAGTATTGCGCACACTTTTAGCTCTCAACTACAGTTGTGTTCTTAGAGCTTGTTCTGTACCAGATGTATGGTTTGTCACTGCCTTGCATAGAAGGGAAATGCAAATGCCATGCTCCTCTGTCTGTGGCTCCGAACACTTTATCCACAACTGTGTAGTCTGGTTTGAGGTTGTGCTTTAGGCATCCTTAAGGTATTCCTTCTGGCCACACTGCTAGTGACTGCTTCACCTCAGTCCACAAGGCAGCAGTGCTCAGCATCTTACTGGAACCAACCTAGCATGGCTGATTTGTCCAAGACAATGGATGTCCCTGGCCTCTGGGGAAGAATTTTCTTACTTCTAAACTGAAAAATAAGCATGGGAGAACTGTGCAATTCAAAGGAAAAGAAAAGAATTATAGCTTTATCCACAGGAAATAATGTGATAACAATCACGTAAGGAAGGCATCCAGAAGCTTCAGATGTTCCAGGTCAAGAAGTGGATTTGAACTGCTGGCCGCTCTCCATGTATCTTACAGGAATGGTTCTGGTTTTCCCTCAGAGATTCTGCTTTCTATGACACTCTCCACATGCTAAGACAGTGCCACTCAAATTAGAATCCACCAACTCAGTACCAGTCAGCAAACTACTACAGGTCTATAATGAGGTAAGTAGAAAAATTTAAGGCTAAGAATTCAGAAAATTCTTGAAAGAATAACTGCTGAATAAAATAATTAGGATTTATATTTTCTTTCTTTGTTACTGTTTTTAACCTAGTAATACATTTATACTGTACTTTATGACCATACTGGATTTTGATAGGTGGAGGGAAAAAAGAAAATAATCTTTTACCACAGTCTGAAAAGTAATACACTAAGACTTCTCATATCCTATGTACACAATACGTTAGCATTTACCACATGCCAGGTTCTGCTCTATAGACAGCACCTTACTAAATCCTCACAGGATGCTACCACTGTAACTATTCATATTTCCCCGGTGAGAACAGTAAGACTCAGAGAGGTCATACTACTTTTGCCCAAGCTCCAAAGTAAAAGACGTGTCAAGTCTGACTTCTGAACTTAACCCCTTACATACTACACCATAGTATCTTGAAAATTACATAAAGAAGAAAGACTTAGAACCGATGAGAGAAAGAACCATTGATACATGATGGACCAGTCAGCTTTTACTGAATATGAGTGTTGTGGGTTGGCTCTGTGGTATTGGAGTGTATATTCCACTAAACCTCCATCTCAAGATGAAGCAGGCAATCACAAGAATTCATAAACCTTACAGAGATCCAATAGCAGGAACTGGACCATTCCAAGAACCTAAACATGACTGGTTACAAAGATCCAGCCACCACTTGGTCATGTGTGACCCCAATGGTGATCTCAAACTTAGTAATAACCAAAGTACTTAAGATCACCTACCACTCGTACCTGATGCCTGGAATGTTCATATTTCTTGGCAAAGCCCAGGTGCACTCTGATTAGTCACAGGCCACCATTTTTTATAAAACCCAAGATCCTGCCTCTATTAAAGTCCCTAATAAAACATAGTGTAATCCTGGGTTTGTCTCTTACTTTTGGTTTCATGGCCCCTTCTGTCTCTGGCAGCCAGTTCTCACACCTCAGGTTTTCCAAAAACACTGGCTGTCTCTCAGGGCTGTGCAATCCTTGACACTACGAGTACTACTGCTTTGCTGTCTCTGCCATGCTTCAACCTAAGCACACCCAAAGATGGTCCAGCCCAAGCACACTCACCCATCACCAGCTCAGACTTCCCTTTGTCTCTCTTAGAAGTTCATAATTTCCGCAAAAAGTCACATGAGTCATAAGTTAAGGACCAGCTACTGCATGACTCAGCAATCCCTTCTGAGCCAGTACCATGGCCTGGTGCTCAACTGACACAGAATCCATGTGAATCCACCTACAAAAGCTAGGAGTCAGCGTAGGACTTCAAACTCCATATTTCTTTTACTATCTTCCCTGATTTTTGAAAAGATGCTAATAAACCATAAGTTCTGAGGAAATACTTGGATTCAAGGGTTTTATTTTGCAAGAGTTAGGGTAAGAAAGAATAGGGTTTAAAAACCATGGAGAACAAAAGGATGAAATGAAAAGAAAATTAGAATTAAAATACAATAACCAAGATATGCAAAGATTTGTAATATATGCAACACTGACCTAAGCCAAAAACGGTTAACAATTCTTCCCCCTAAAAAACAGAATTAGGAAGATAACAGATTTTATAATTGAGACCTTAGTGCTACAACAGGAAAACAAGCAGTTATATACCCCTCTTATATACCCTAATTATTGACTTACCTTGATGCAGCATGGTAGAGTACTATATACAACAGGAAGGTTTATGAAGAATTGACACCTAGACCAACAGAACAATGTTATTGAATTTTAAGTTCAGAGGGAAAAGAACAGAGTTAATGAATGACCTGGGAGGGAAGGAGGTTTCCGCACTAGGAAGTGAATTAGCAATCAGCACAGGAGAAGCTGACAGTATTGTTGGTGAGCAGGAGGGAAACCAAAGAACTAGAAACCAGCATGAATTTAATTATTTAGGGGGAAGGGGACTCTCAAGACAGATAATTACCATTTTAACTTAGAGATAAGTTGGGAACTTTGATGAGAAGTTTCTGATTAGAATAAACTGACATGGGGCCAGCACCGTGGCTCACTTGGCTAATCCTCCGCCTGCGGCACTGGCATCCCATATGGGCCAGGTTCTAGTCCCGGTTGCTCCTCTTCCAGTCCAGCTCTCTGCTGTGGCCCGGGAGGGCAGTAGAGGATGGCCCAAGTGCTTGGGCCCTGCACCCACATGGGAGAACAGGAAGAAGCACCTGGCTCCTGGCTTTGGATTGGCGCAGTGCCAATTGTAGTGGTCATCTGGGGGGTGAACCAACAGAAGGAAGACCTTTTTGTTTCTCTCTCTCACTAACTCTGTCAAATTTAAAAAAAATAGAATAAATTGACAGGTAAGGAAATATGACAGCTTTTTCTAAACTTCTCATGTACATGGAAAGGTAGCTACAAGATTCTAAGATGGTTGGTTGAATATAAGCAGAATATGCACATGCTAAGAAGATATAATCCATGAAGAGCAAGTAATTCTGCAAAAGAAAGGAAGTTTTACGCTTGGGTAACATCACTGACAGTACTCCCCACTGCCTTCTATCCAGACAGTGGAAGAGGTTTTGTGAATGCTTGTTAGCAGCAGAGATCTGAAATGTATATATCACACTAAACATTTGGCATATGACAATTTGACATTTGGGGTTTCAAAGCTGATCGCATATAAAAAATGATTTTGCTAAGTATGAATCTGAACTGTCTGTGCAGCAGAATACCTGTGTCTTGTTTGGTCACTGAGGCTAAGCAAATCAGTTCAATGTGGTCTTACCATTTTTTTAAAACAAAGATTTATTTAGGTGCCGGCGTAGTGGCACAGCGGGTTAAAACCCTTGCCTGAAGCGCCAGCATCCATATGGGCGCTGGTTCTAGTCCCGGCTGCTCCTCTTCTGATCCAGTTCTCTGCTATGGCCTGGGAAAGCAGTAGAAGGGCCTGGGAAAGCAGTAAAAGATGGCCCAAGTCCCTGGGCCCCTGAACCCGTGTGGGAGACCCGGAAGAAGCTCCTGGCTCCTGGCTTTAGATTGGCGCAGCTTCGGCCGTTACGGCCATCTGGAGAGTGATCCAACAGATGGAAGATCTCTCTGTGTCTCTACCTCTCCCTGCAGCTTTTTCAAATAAATAAAATGAATCTTTAGAAAAGAAAAAAGATTTATTTATTTATTTGAAAGGCAGAGTTACAGAGAGGCAGAGAGAGAGGTCTTCCATCTGCTAGTTCACTCCCCAAATGGCCGCAATGGTTGGAGCTGCGCCAATCCAAAGGCAGGAGCCAGGAGCTTCTTCTGGGTCTCCCACGTGGGTGCAAAGACCCAAACACTTGGGCTATCCTCTACTGCTTTTACAGGCCATAGCACAGAGCTGGACGGGAAGTGGAGCAGCCGGTACTTGAACCGGTACCCAAATGGGATGCCGGCACTGCAGGCGGTGACTTTACCAGCTACACCACAGCGTCAGCCCCTTACATTTTTATTTAAAACGAGATATCAATTGCCAGAACTGTGGGACACAGAGTATTATTATCCAATTTTAAACTAAGAAAACTAAGAAAAAATATATACATGTTACATTGGTATCTTGAAGGTAACAGTACACATCTACAAACATAAAGGATCCATACTATGCTGCTGCTTCAACATGTATGCCTACATCCCCAATCAGACTTTAGTCTTTGTGAGTAAAGACTGTGTATTTATTTCTCTCTACAGTGCTTAATGTAAAGCAATAAACACAGCTGGTATTCATGAAAATTATATTTTGAACAACTGTAATTTATTTTCATGTAGAAGTCCGTTATAAGTGTTCTCAAGAAGAAAATAGCTTATGTTTAAATTGGAAGCCTGAAGAATCTGCTTCTAGTTATTCTCAGTTTATTTCTAGATCTGAAGATGAGAGTTATCCCAATTTCACAAGACTATCAAAGTGCAGTTATAACCAGAAGTAGCACCAGAAAATGCTCATTTTTATGAAGCAAGGATCACAAGTATAAGGTCTTTTACCCTAGTCCAAAAATACTCAGATTTATAGTATAAATGTATTTTATAAGGATGGCATTGTGGCAACCCAGGTAAACCTACTGACTACAAGGCTGTCATCCCATCCCCAACTGCTCCACTTCTGATCCAGTTCCCTGCTATGGCACCTGGGAAAGTACCAGAGGATCACCCAAGTGCTTGAGTACCCGCCACCCATATGAAAGACCCAGATGGAGCTCCAGGCTCCTGGCATGGGCCCCCTGGGGAATGAACCAGTAGATGGAAGTTCATGCTCTCTCTCTCTGTACCTCTGACTTACAAACAAATAAATCTTTAAATAAAAATATATTTTATATCTATATACTTAATAATATGAAATCATTACTATATCTATCTATAACATCCATTTACATTTATCAAACTGACATTATTTATGATGATGAAATAACAGAAATGAAATAACACTATGAGCAAAAATTTCAGTCACATTAACTTCTTAAAGTTTTTTTTTTTTTTTTAATAAAATTCAGTTGTTAACACTGTACACGTAACAATAGCAGACCAGAATTCCTGGATTTGGAACCTTCTATATCACTGCAAGCCTAGCATTTCTACTTTGATGAAGTTAGGCTAATTGCATTTGTGGGAAGCCATTACTACTGAAGAGAAACTATAATGATAAATTTTAATTTTCCTTTTTTTTTTTTTTTTTGACAGGCAGAGTGGACAGTGAGAGAGAAAGAGAGACAGAGAGAAAGGTCTTCCTTTTTTCCCTTGGTTCATCCCCCAATGGCTGCTGCATCCAGCAGCGCTGCGGCTGGCGCACCGCGCCGATCCTAAGCCAGGAGCCAGGTGCTTCGCCTGGTCTCCCATGTGGGTGCAAGGTCCAAGCACCGGGGCCATCCTCCACTGCACTCCCGGGCCACAGCAGAGAGCTGGCCTGGAAGAGGGGCAACCAAGACAAAAATCAGGCGCCTGACCAGGACTAGAACCCGGTGTGCCGGCGCCGCAGGCGGAGGATTAGCCCATTGAACCGCGGCACTGGCCAATATAATGATAAATTTTCTGTGCTGCACATTAACATTACAGAGAAAGAGCAAAGCTTGCTTTTTTTTTTTTTAATTATTTATTTATTTGACAAGTAGAGGAAGAGAGATAGATAGAGAGGTATCTTCCATCTTCTGGTTCACTTTCCAAATGGTCTCAGCAGCCAGAGTTCATCCAGGTCAAAGCCAGGACCTTGGATCCCCAATGGGTCCCCTGTTATTTATTTGACAAGCAGAGTGACAGAGAGACAGAGAGAGATCGTCTATACACTGGTTCACTCCCTAAATGGCCACAACACCCAGGGCTGGTCCAGGCCAAAGCCAGAAGTCCAGAATCCCAATAGGTCTCCTATGAGCGTGGCTAGGGCCCAAGCACTTGAGCCATCTTCTGCTGCCTTCCCAGGTGCATTAGCAGGGAGCTGGATTAGAAGCAGAGCAGCCAGAACTTGAACCAGCACTCTGATAGAGGATGCTGATGTTGGAAGCAGCTGCTGAAACTGCTGAACTACAACGCCCACCCTCAAAGCTTGATTTATGGACCACTATTGTGTTAGGCTATATCACATCATATTACTTAACACTGGCAAAAAAGCGAAGTCCTACATTTAAGAGATTTGAAAGTGAAATGGGGCTGCCAAGAATACCATGCCTCAGGATTCACTTTTCCATTTCTACTCAACAGGAACTAAGCTCTTAAGTTCTATAACAAGTAATATGAGGAATCTTCAGAAAGTTCATGGAGGGGCTGGCGCTGTGATACAGCAGGTTAAGTCATGGACTGTAGCACCAGCATCCCACATGGGAGCCAGGTCAAGTCCGGGCTGCTACACTTTGGATCCAGCTCCCTGCTAATGCACCTGGGAAAGCAGCAGAGGATGGCCCAGGTTTTTGGGCCCCTGTACCCACATGGGAGACCAGGAAGAACTTCCTGGCTCCTGGTTTTAGCCCAGTGCAGCCCCAGTCTTTGCAGCCATTTGGGGAGTGAGCTAGCAGATGGAAGATTTCTGTCTCTCCTTCTCTAACTCTGCCTTTCAAATAAATGAATAAATCTTTAAAAAAAAAAGTTCATAGAAAATTCATATTATGAAAAAACTACATATGGATTTCAAAAAATTTTTGCACCAAAGTAAGCACCCTTTAATTCTATTTTACCATAAACATTTTGAAGTACCTGGATACTTCCACTGAAACCAACAAATGAATACCAAACTAAAGAAAAGACATACCAGCACCTATGTCAAGAATTGGTTCCTTCAGTCCTTTAACGTTTACTGTACTTTAAGCTAAGGTTCAGACTTCACTTTGCAAATAAAGTAGTGGAGCTCAGTCAACTGAAACCTTGGAAAATACAGGAAGTAAGCTTTGGAGGTAAACTTTTATCATAATTCATAACTACCGCTATGGAAATTTACCTTTGTAAAACTACAAGTAATGTTACTGTAAGGTTCATTTGTCTATCTGGGGCTCTTAAATAGCCATGTGAGGTTTCCTAAGAAGTCACAGGTATGGAAGAAATGCTGATACATATTCAAGGCAAACTTTATTAGCAGAACCACGCCCATTCAATTTTTTTCCTAAGTAAAGATCAATTCAAGTGCTCAGTGTCTTTGTTCAATTATTTAGCTTCCTGGATTATTAATTAAAGTAGTGATGGTGGTACAACACTATGAAAAAATCTAATTTACATAAAATGGTTTAGAGTAGACATAAATGAGCAATTTTTCAAAACCTTATTTTCACACTGAAAACTTACAGGTCTAAATGGACACTGCTAAAGCATAAAGAAAAAAATATTTCATGACTACTTTTCTGTCTACATTATAAATTAATTCCTCCAAGAAAAAAAATCAAAATTTAATTTTGTCTTCTTTTAAAATTATCTAGTCCAGTCATCCTATTAAATTTGTATAACATTTTTGGATTGAACATAGTGAAACAAATCAGGGTACACTACCCCATATGTAATATATACAGCATCCTGCAGTTTTCTCCAAGGGCATATGCATAAATTATCCCACTAGGAATATTTATCAAAGTCATGTGGCCTTTCCATGTAATTTCACTCTAGGTGTAGCACAAGAAAGCACTGACAAGCTTCTTGGAGTAGATTCCACTTCCTTGACAACAGCTAAGGGTAGAGTACTACCACAATTCTTGGGTAGCAATCAGTTAGCAACTCTAATTTCATTCTATTCACTTATTTTAAACCTGTGTAACAATTTTTCTACACTAGCTTATAGATTCAAGATTCTACAAATTTTCTGCTTGAGTAAAAAAATAAATCTATACCACTCTCACACTGCCTACTAATGTTTTATTACACTGTACCTAATAAAATACAACTTACATGTGTACAGGGCTACAGTGTACTGTGCCTTACAAAATTTGATCCTTACACACCTGTACAGTAGACTGTCACCAAACTCAAACAACAGAGCAAACTGAGATTACAGAAATTTAAGCCATTTGTCAAAGGTCACACAACGAACAAAAGAAGAGCTGAAATCAATGAAAAACATTTGATGCCAAATCCAAAGTTTTAGGCCAATAATAAAACATACAGTGAACTGTTTCCAGTAGAACTAGCAAGTATTGGAAAAACCGTTTTTCTAGGGGGCCAAAAAAAAAGTTTTCTAGAGGACTAAAGAGAAAGAAAGAAGGCAAGTTTGCTTAGAACATCAAAGACACCCCAAACACAGTTAACTTTTTCCAAGCACGCTCGAGCAGAACAGCAGCAAAGGCACGGTGGCCAGGAAATCATTTCCGCTTTCTGAGATGGTACATCTTTTCCCATGCTACCCCTAAAATCTCAGGGAGAGGTGCACACTGCCACAGACTTATTTTAAGGACTCTCAGGTAAGGAAATCCCACACCAACAGTATACTCTCAACTATCTTCATAAATTTTAAAGGACTATCTGCTCATATCCACAATTAGTCCTTCTTCACTCTGAAAATCTGGCTTTCACATCTACTACTGAGTTTTTTTACCTCAGATACAGGTGCCTCAATGAAATTCATAGACTCCCTTAAAAATGTGTACAAAGCTTTGAACACTTGCGCATTTTTCTGAGAATCCACAACTCTCATCAAATTTCCAAAGGTTCATGTCCTACAAAAAACAAACACTGCTCTCTAATGTCACAAATGACAACATTATTCATTAAATCTAAGTCATTCATTTTAATCTCCTTACTTCCTTTAAAGTCTTTTATTACCCAAGCCTGAAATTCATTCATTTAAGAAGCAGAGAGCCAGAAAGAGAGCTTCCATGTACTGGTTCATACCTCAAAAGCTCACAATGGCCAGAGCTGGGCTAAGACAACTGTCTAGAGCCAGGAACAATATCACTGCCTATCTCTCACATGGGTGGCAGGGACACAAATACCTAACTCATCACTTGCTGCTCCCCAGGGGCACATTAGCAGTAAGCTATAATCGAAGCAGAGCTGGGGCTCATTCTCAGACCCTCTGATATGGGATATGGACTTCTTAATCACTAGGTCAAATACCCATCCCCAAGCCTGAAATTCTGAGTTACCACCTTTCTAGAATCTGTGTCACTGGCGTCATCTAGCAACTGACGGTCACTATCTCTATGACTTCAAGTACCTCCACTTCTTGTTTCTCCCTTAAGAATCTGGATACTCCTTTTTCCAAATCAGTGGTTCTCAGAGTATGGTCCCCAGACCACAATATCACCTGGGAACCAGGTGGGTACAAAAATGGTTCTGGCCCAAATCCATGTCTACTAAATCAAAAACTCTGGGAAGTGGGGCTCAGTAAGGTGTATTCTAACAGGTCCTTGTCGGGTACATGCTCAGGTTTTAGAAATACTTCCCTGAACAAAATAAACTTCAACCCTACTAGTTTATTTTGCCTTTCAAATGTTTAATGAATACTATATGTAAGATCCTCACCCTAATGTGACAACTTTTTAAAATTGATTTTAGGCCTTTCAACAGATCCAAAACCTGAATATCCTACAGAAGACAAACAGGTTCCCACACTGCCTCAAACTGTGTCCAAAACCAAATTCACTAGTATTTCTCCCCTCAAACTGTGCAACCCTACATACACACAGGTGGATCAATTTTCTCATTCTGTTCAGTGGCTGAATCTTACTCATATTTATTTCTTCTTTTTTCTACATATGCATCCCAATAAGAACTCACAGACTGTTTTATTCCAAAGTAGTTTCAGATTTACCCCTTGTTCTCCATTCCCATACCACCACCGGGATTTGGGACTTCTTCATATCTGTAGCACAAATCTAACCGCTAACTTGCCCAGAGACAAGTGGCAGAGCCAGGAAATGAACCCAAAATCTACTGACTCCAGAGATCAAGCTCTCCATTATTATCAAGCTGCATTGTCTAGTTGAACTACACTCAAGCTCTGACAGCATTAACTCCCTATGTAAGATCTTAAATAGCCTGTAATGTTTTTGAGTCACAGCAGAACTTACTATTTTTGTACTTGTAGCTAAACTATTCCACTGATGTACCAACTATTTTCTTTCCATGGTCCAATACTGAACCTTTCTATTTTGGCATACTCTATGTGCTTAACAGCCCAAATACAGTACATTTCTGCCTACTATGGAAGGAATGAATGATACACATATCATTAAAGTAAAGATCAATCAGCACGGTGCACCGGCTGCAGCGGCCATTGGGGGACGAACCAACGGAAAAGGAAGACCTTTTTCTCTGTCTCTCTCACTGTCCATTCCGCCTGTCAAAAAGTAAAAAAATTTAAAAATAAAGTAAAGATCAACATAAATTTACAGGTCAGCAGAATGCCCCTAACAAGCAAGCAATCTTCAGTGTATTTGAGATTTTCTATTTCTTAAAACTAAGCAGCATTTACTTTACCTTTCCTACTAATTTTTATAAGCATTATCCAGCAAGCTTTCACAACAACTAAGATGTGAAAAGAAGGACTGGATATACCTGCTCACCTTAAACAACTGAAAAAAAGTGGCTAAATATACAAAACTGTTAATTTAAGATATTAGGTATCAGACACAAAGGACAGTGATCCGCTTTAGGGAAAGGAAACTGCTAAAGTGGATGAATCCTGGCAAAGCCAGCAACCTCTTAGAGTTGAAGAGGCAGAACTGAGTGTCCACACAGACCAAAGCAGCTAGAATTTGCAGGAGACAGTGGGGGTGGAGGGGAGACAGGAGATCCGCAGAGGCTCCTCCTTTGAGTATGTACCTGAGTAGTGATCAAGGCATGTGTGTGAGGAAAGACCCTGAAACTAAGAACTGCTGGAAAGAATTAGAGGAAAGGTGGCCTGGTGCTCACACAGGACCAGGAAAGCACCTGATCACACAAGGCAGAGTTGAAAGTTCATGGGACAGGTTGACTACACAGGAGTTTGCCTAAATAGGTTGAATAATTAGTCCTGGACTAATGGCGAGGATGTGGGGAAAAAGGTACACTAATCCACTGTTGGTGGGAATGCAAACTAGTAAAGCCACTATGGAAGACAGTTTGGAGAGACCTCAGAAATCTGAATACAGCCCTACCATACCACCCAGCCATCCCACTCCTTGGAATTTACCCAAGGGAAATTAAATCAGCAAATAAAAGAGCTCTCTGCGCCTCCATGTTTATTGCAGCTCAATTCACAACAGCTAAGACATGGAATCAACCTAAATGTCCATCAACAGAAGACTGAATAAAGAAATTATCTTATAAATACTCTATGGAATACTATGCAGTGGTAAAAAAAAAAATGAAATCCAGTCATTTGCAACAAAATTAAGGGATCTGGAAAACATCATGCTGAGTGAAATAAGCCAGTCCCAAAGGGACAAATATCATATGATCTCCCTGATCTGTGACAACTAACTGAGCACCTAAAAGTAAACCTGTAGAAGTGAAACTGACACTATGAGAAACAATGACTTGATCAGCCCTTGTCCTGAGTGTCGAGAAACAGCTTAGTCTTTTATTCTTTTTAGTATTTTCTTTTTCTTTTTTTTTCCACTTTTATTTAATAAACATAAATTTCCAAAGTACAGCTTTTGGATTACAATGGCTTCCCCCCACCATAACTTCCCTCTCACCCGCAACCCTCCCATCTCCCACTCCCTCTCCCATTCCATTTGCATCAAGATTCATTTTCAATTATCTTTATATACAGAAGATCAATTTAGTACATATTAAGTAAAGATTTCAACAGTTTGCACCCACACAGAAACACAAAGTGTAAAGTACTGATTCAGTACTAGTTATAGCATTATTTCACATTGGACAACACATTAAGGACAGAGATCCTACATGGGGAGTAAGTGCACAGTGACTCCTGTTGTTGACTCCTTAACAAATTGACACTCTTTGTTTATGGCCTCAGTAATCACCCCAGGCTCTTGCCATGAGTTGCCAAGGCTATGGAAGCCTTTTGAGTTTGCTGACTCCAATCTTTTTTAGACAAGGTCATAGTCAAAGTGGAAGTTCTCTCCTCCCTTCAGATAAAGGTACCTCCTTCTTTGATGGCCCGTTCTTTCCACCGGGATCTCACTCACAGAGATCTTTCATTTAGTTTTTTTTTTGGCCAGAGTGTCTTGGCTTTCCATGACTAAAATACTCTCATGGGCTCTTCAGCTGGATCTGAATGCCTTAAGGGCTGATTCTGAGGCCAGAGTGCTGTTTAGGACATCTGCCATTCTATGAATCTGCTATGTATCCCACTTCCCATGTTGGATTGTTCTCTCCCTTTTTAATTCTATCAGTTAGTATTAGCAGACACTAGTCTTGTTTATGTGATCCCTTTGACTCTTAGACCTATTATTATGATCAACTGTGAACTGAAATTGATCTCTTGGACTAGTGAGATGGCATTGGTACATGCCTCCTTGATGGGATTGAATTGGAATCCCCAGGCACGTTTCTAACTCTACCATTTGGGGCAAGTCAGATTGAGTTTGTCCCAAATTGTACATCTTCTCCTTCTCTTATTCCCACTCTTATATTTAACAGAGATCACTTTTCAATTAAATAGTATTTTCTTTTTCTAGTTAATACCATTGGTTGAACTCTTTACTTAACACAGAATTATTCTTCAATGTTTAAAACCTATGAAAATTGAGCCCTGTAAAAAATGAGTGGGAATAAGAGAAGGAGGAGATGTACAGTTCGGCACACATTCTCACCGTCTTACACCTAAAGGTAAAGCTAAAAATTTGCCATGGGACTCCAAATTCCATTAAATCGGCAGGCACTAATGCCATCTTATATGTTAAAGTGATCGGCACAGCTCCAGCCATTGCAGGCAATTGGGGAATGAACCAGTGGATGGAGGATTCTCTCTCTCTCTCTCTCTCTCTGTGTAACTGACTTTCAAGTAAATAAATACTTTTTTTAAAAAAAGGTAGAAACTGTTAGGAAGGATAAGAGAATAATACTAAACTCATGCTTCCTATAAGAAATGCATTTGAAATATAAAGGTACAAACCATTAAAAACTAAATATTATTTTTAAAATGTCATGATTAACACTATTCAGAAACAAAGGTAGATTGCTTCTATTACCTCAAAAGTAGATTCCACAGCAAATAACATTAACTGGGACAAAAACAGTAAATTTATGATGATAAAAGGATCAATTCATGTAAAAATCCTAAACATGTATGTTCCTAGAAAAAGCATCAAAATGTGTAAAGCAAAATAATAATGAAAAATATTTTAAAATAGAAAAGTCCACGATTCTACTCAAATTTTAATGTCCCTTTCAATAACTGATGGAATAAGGAGACAGAGAATCGAGACACAGTAAACTTGAACAACATTCTCAATCAACTCGACCTAGTTGACATTTATAGAATATACCACCCAACAATAGCACAATGCACATTCTTTTCAAGTGCACACAAAACACACACCAAGACAGATATTTGCGGCAATAAAACAAGTCTCAATAAATAAACTGAAATCATAAAAATATATATTTTAATCACAATGGAATGTAATAGAAGAAACAAATCTCTGGAAAATCCCAAGGGAATGAGAAAAGGAAATACCAAAGAATGTTAAAATATCCCCTATGTCACAATATTTATATACCCATAAACATGCAAATACTGAAGAGTTATTTTAATTTCACTATAAATAAGTTGAGGAGGACTGGACAGGACAGTATAAGAGGACAAAGGCTTCATATATCACAACACTTGAAACTGAAAAATGTCTACAAGTGATATATCTAAAAGTTACAATAAATGTACATTAAAATATAGAGAATCATAAATTAAGAAATAGAACTGAAAGTCACTGCCTTCTAGGAGTAAGAAAAGGTAAGCATTGTGTTACATATAAGTATTAAAAAAAAAAAAACTTCATGTTTACAGTACTTTAATAAAGTACTTTTAAAAGAAATGTTATCAGGGTCATTGCTGTGGCTTAGTAGGCTAAACCTCCACCTGCAGTGCCAGCATTCCAGATGGATGCTAGCTCAAGTCCCAGCTGCTCCTCTTCCCATCCAGCTCTCTATTATGGCCTGGGAAAGCAGCAGAAGATGTCCCAAGTGCTTGGGCCCCTCCCACGTAGGAGACCGCAAGAAACTCCCAGCCCCTGGCTTCGGACAGCACTGTTCCAGCCCTTGTGGCCAATTGAGGAGTGAATCAGAGGATGGAAGACCTCTCTTTCTCTCTCTGCCGCACCTCTCTCCGTGTAACTATGACTTTCAAATAAATATATAAATCTTTAAAAAAATAAAAAAAACTCAGAATCCAAAAGAAGAAAAAAACAAACCTTTCTGTCTCTCAGTCTTGTCTATAACTTTCTCTACTTCATCCCACTAAATTCCCAGAGTGGAGGTATAACAACCTCCATCTGACAAAAGAGGAAACTGCTACTCCAGGTTAAGCAGATTGCCAAAATCCAAACTAACACACCTTGATTAATTTAATTATACACAACAGCTGCTTCAGCATCATCAAGGTAAAACAACATCAAAAAGACTTTCAATTCTTATTTTTACTTACTGGTGAAACTATTTTTCTATTTTTGTTCTCTACTGAAGATAATTAGCTTACTGGCTGCATAAAACAAGAGGAAAACAGTCACACTTAATATTCCTTGTTAATAATGGTTTTTTAGAAGAATTCCGAACAAAGATTCTTGGCAAATGTTCTCAGAATTCAAATTAATCACTATTTTTAATCATAATTTTTAGTTATAGTAAAATACACAAAATTTATCACCTTAACCATTAAGTGTACACTTCCAGTGTCATTAGATGCACATTACTGTATAACTATCACCACCATCCATCTCCAGAAGATTTTTCATCTTTCCAACCTGAAATTCTGTGTCCATTAAACAACTCCTCATTCCCCCAGCCTCTAAACCATGGTAGCCACCATTCCGATTTCTATCCATGCATCTGACTACCCTAGGTGCCTCACAGAAGTGGACTCACACAGTGTCTGTCCTTTGGGGACTTATTTATTTCATTTGGTATAAATGTCCTCAAGGTTCACCCGTGTTGTGGCAAGACACCTTTTAAAGCTAGATTTCATAGTACGAAAACCAATTCCTTGATAATGCTGTAAGAAATTAAGGCATTGTTGAACTGAGATGTTGATCAACAAAATTTAATGTTTCCCTTTCCCTAAATCATGATCAGAGAACAAAAGAAGAGGTCACAATCTAAAACTATTAAGAAAGGGTATCTTGGCAACTTCATAATGTGTACAATAGACAGGAAAAAACTCGATTTTCATTTTTTATAAAGTCTTCAATTACTTCTCTCATGTTGTGCTCTTCTGAGCTGTGCAACAAAGGTCTATACAGACGGGTTTCTAAAAATGCAGACTGGATCTTCGGTTTTCTATTCTAAGGATGTAGCCACACAAAAGAAAAAAGTGCTAACAATGTTCAGTTGTTCACAGAATCCTGAGTCATGGTGAGTATCTATAAATCAGAAGTGAACCAGCCTCCATTCAGTCACAGAGCTCCAGAAGGAAATACATGAAATCTGACCTTTACAATATACTTTGAAAAGGTTCCCTTGGCTGCAGGTTTTAAAAAACAAGCTTGTTGTGTGTTTTTGCATGCCCCGCCTTTCTCTCACTCTGAATCTCTACAACGAATAACCTGCATTTATTTCTATCTAGAACTCAGAGGTCACAGGCACTTTCAATGGACCCACAAAACAGCACTCATCATTTAAGTTACCATAAGCACCACTCTGACATTAGGGTGTGGCTACTTCTCAGAATTTTGATTTATGACACAACTAACATCATCCACAAAATTTAACAAGTATTGGTAACAAGCAGTGTCTCAGGTGTCTGACAGGCACTCAAGCAAGAGCTGCACTTTTTGTGGGCTCAGAATATTAGCATCAGAAAAGGGAAAAGTCTGCTTAAAACAAAGTCAGATATCTTCTAAAATAACTATAATAAAAAGTGTTTTTATCCAAGTAATTCACTTTTTTTTTTTTTTTAAGGTTTATTTATTTGAAAGTCAGAGTTATAGAGAGAGGTAGAGACAGAGAGAGAGGTCTTCCATCCGCTGGTTCACTCCCCAGATGGCCGCAAAGGCTAGAGCTGCGCCAATCCGAAGCCAGGAGCCAGGGGCTTCTTCCAGGCCTCCCACGTGGGTGCAGGAGCCCAAGCACTTGGGCCATCTTCCACTGCTTTCCCAGGCCTTAGCAGAGAGCTCGATCGGAAGAGGAGCAGCCAGGACTAGAACCAGCACCCATGTGGGATGCCTGTGCTTTAGGTCAGAGCTTTAACCCGTACTTTTTGTTTTATAAAGTGAGTGTTTTATACCATTTGTATTCAAAAATAAGTCACTGATAACTAAAATTATTTGACTGACAATGATGTTTCAATGAAAAATTTCCCATTGTCCAAAATTATCTGCTTCCACTTGCTATTTTTCTAGATACTGTATCATTTCCCCCAATAAAAGACAAAACATTGTTATCTAACTTGCTAAAATTGCTACCCAAGCTTTAAGTGGCAACATCTCCATGTGACCACACTAGATAGGTCAAAACACAAAACTTCAGTCATCACAAAAGACAAATGCATTTATCGCCTTTGAGTTTCCTTTCAGTGAAGTCAAATTTTGGCCTGAAGGAAGCATAAAAGTTTTCTCTCTCTTTTTTTAGGCTCCTCCTTCTGCCAGACCTTTTAAAGATTTTGAGAAGCATTTTGTCTAGTTTGTGATATTTTATAAAAACAGGCTACTTGATAGAGGAACACCATAAAAAAGAATCATTTCCAGAGTATGTATTTTAGGACATAAAACACTTTAACTTGGGCTTTAAAAAAAAAAGACTACCATAAAGATTTTTGTAAAGTTCAGGGGAATTTCTGTAAGGACTAGTCATGTAAAAAACAGCTTTAGGACATTTTACTGCTTCTTTTAATTACTATGTGGGATAAAAGTCTCATATAAAATGAAAGCCTCCTATATATAAGAATTTCTTAAGATAAAAAGATTGTAATCAATATACACACATAGATACACAAAGTAGACAACTGTCAATTGCACTGACAAATGAACAAATGTATTCCTCAATACAATTAGCAAATGGATTAATACAGGGTTAACAGGCTGGCGCCGCAGCTCAATAGGCTAATCCTCCACCTAGCGGCGCCGGCACACGGAGTTCTAGTCCCGGTCAGGGCGCCGGATTCTGTCCCGGTTGCCCCTCTTCCAGGCCAGCTCTCTGCTGTGGCCTGGGAAGGCAGTGGAGGATGGCCCAAGTGCTTGGGCCATGCACCCCATGGGAGACCAGGAGAAACATCTGGCTCCTGCCTTCGGATCAGCACGGTGCGCCGGCCGCAGCGCGCCGGCCGCGGCGGCCATTGGAGGGTAAACCAACGGCAAAAGGAAGACCTTTCTCTCTACAGAGTTAACAGTAAAAGGCAAATGCAGGGCAGTCAAAAAGTAAATGGAGGAGCTGGCGTAGTGGGTAAAGCAGTGCCAGCATCCCATATGGACTTCGGTTCAAGACCCAGCTACTACACTTCCAATCCAGTTCTCTACTAAGGCCAGGGAAAACGGTAGACAATGGCCCAAATGCTTAGGCCCCTGCACCCTGTGTGGGAGAACCAGAAGCTCCTGGCTCCTGGCTCCTGGCTTTGAACTGGCCCAGTTCCAGCCATTGCGGCCATCTGGGGAGTGAACCAGCAAATGGAAGATCTCTCTCCTCTCTCTGCCTTTCAAATAAATAATTTTTTCTTTTTTCTTTTCTTTTCTTTTCTTTTTTTTTTTTTTTTTTGACAGGCAGAGTGGACAGTGAGAGAGAGGGAGAGACAGAGAGAAAGGTCTTCCTTTGCCGTTGGTTTACCCCCCAAATGGCCACCGTGGCCAGCGCACCACACTAATCCGAAGCCAGGAGTCAGGTGCTTCTTCCTGGTCTCCCATGGGGGTGCAGGGCCCAAGGACTTGAACCATCCTCCACTGCACTCCCGGGCCACAGCAGAGAGCTGGACTGGAAGAGGGGCAACGGGGACAGAATCTGGCACCCCAACCAGGACTAGAACCCAGTGTGCTGGTGCCGCAGGCGGAGGATTAGCCTATTGAGTTGTGGCGCCGGCCTCAAATAAATAATTTTTTTTTTTTTAATTTTTTGACAGAGTGGACAGAGAGAGAGACAGAGAGAGAAAGGTCTTCCTTTGCCACTGGTTCACCCTCCAATGGCCGCCGCACAGCGGCCGGCGCACTGCGCTGTTCCGATGGCAGGAGCCAGATGCTTATCCTGGTCTCCCATGGGGTGCAGGGCCCAAGCACTTGGGCCATCCTCCACTGCACTCCCTGGCCACAGCAGAGAGCTGGCCTGGAAGAGGGGCAACCGGGACAGAATCCGGCGCCCCGACAGGGACTAGAACCCGGTGTGCCAGCGCCCCAAGGCGGAGGATTAGCCTAGTGAGCCACGGCGCTGGCCCAAATAAATAATCTTAAAAAAAAAGTGAATGGAAAATATCATGAAAAAACTATACAAGGATTTCAATTTTTTTGCACCAAAGTAAACTTTTCATTCTATTTTTCCATGAACTTTTTGAAATACCCTCATATAACAACTTAGCAATATCTACAAATGAAAGGTTATTGCCACCTTGCTATAGATTTCTTTCTAGTCAGTCTCATCTTCAAGACTACTAATCCAGCATATAATCACGTTAGGAGGAGAAAGGAAACAGGCCAAAATACCCAGTTTTAGATAGGAAAAAAATTTCTTCCATTCAAATAATCTATGATCACCATTTCGTAATGCCATATGAATAATGGGACTCACTTCTATAAACAAAAATAGTATTACCAAATACTTGTAAAGTATGCTGAGTAATGAGTGGGCATTCAGAAATGACCCATGATGAGCCCAGAACCTGTGTTCAAAGAACTGAGAAAGACTCTTCTTGAAGCACGGAAATTAACAACTAATTTTCAGATCCTAAAACATATGTGGAAAACAAAAAGCACTGTCATTTTATACAAAGATAGCAAATGCAGTGACTTCTACATATACCAAATATTTTCAAATAAAATTATGTCCTTGTCTGATATCTTAATGACATGTAGAAATGGTGTTAAAGAGATAGCAGTATATTTAAGTCAATACTTTAACTCACAAAACTGCACAATTTAAAGTTGTATGAATATTGAGTAGTAATCCTCACAAATGAAGTAAGAGGCATGTAATAATGTTTTAATAATGCTGTCTCTTCAAACCAGCAGGAGGATTTGCAAGACTTTTACAGAAAAACTGAAAATGTTTATGTTTAATTTAGTCCAATCAACTAGTCTCCCTCTTAAAAAGAGCTCATTTTTCCACTTTTTTTAAACAGGATACTCCTGTGTATTTTTTACCTTAACTGTCTCATAGAAAGTATTCCTCTAGTTCTTTCTTGTTAATAACTGCTGAATGTCTAAATTTCCCCTTGATGTCCTTATTTCAAACTTTTGATAGGATACTGTTTTTACTCCAAATAATCCTACAGAAAATAGAACAACAATGCCACGCCTTATTTGTCCCAATGTCTGTCAGCTAAGAAACAAAACTCTTGCTATCTGGGGGATAGATGGAAATGCAATACCAGAACAAGTGTATGAGAGTCTCTCTGTGCAGTAATTATTGAACTGTTAACCTCGCAGATCTATTCAGAAATATCTGTGCTGGTGCCACCACTGTGGAACATCAGGTTAAGCCACCACCTGTGAAGCCAGCATCCCATATGAGCAATGGCTGGTGTCCCAGCTGCTCGGCTCTCGATCCAGCACCCTGCTAATGTGCCTGGGAAACCAGTGGAAGATGGCCCCAGTGCTTGGGTCCCTGCCACCCATTTGAGAGACCAGTTGGAGTTCCTGGCTCCTGGTTTAAACCTAGTCCAGTCCTGGCCAGCATAGCAACTTGGGTAGTAAACCAGTGGATGGAAGATCTCTGTCTCTTCCTCTTTCTCTCTGTCACTGTTTTTCAATTAAATAAATCCTTAAAATAATCTTTAAATGTCTGGTGAAAGACAGTACAGCTAACCTTCCAAATAGTCTCAAGTTAATGGTGGCTGAAAATTCTATTATCCTGTGAAAATAAAATAACATCCAAATAAGAATTTAAAACCTTATGTTCATAGTTTACTTTGAATATATTCATAATTTGCTTCAAAATTATCTTTGGGAAGAGTATCTATTACACTGAAAACTTGGCCTGATATACTAGAAAAACTTTAAAAGGCTAACACAGTTACTAATTTTATACATCTACTTTTCTGAATAGGAATAGTTCAAAATTCAGAAACTGCAATAGCCACCGATTAAATATTCAGTAATCCAATTTTTGGTAACACATCTTAAATGATCATTAAGAAAAAAGTGGGTTTGAAATAGCAAACTTTTAAAGTTATTTAGTTCCATGAAGAAATTTACAAAACTATATTTTCATGGAAGTAAACCTATACCCCTTTTTACCCCCTAAGAAGTGCTGATCTTTAGTAATGGCTCTTCTGTTGAGTCAGAGTTAAAACCATCTCTCTTATTCCCAAATGAGTGTCAGTCCCACTCAGAGATGCCATGTTTTATTTAAAACATACTCTTTCTCAGTAACCACTCTGTTCTAATTGGCAAGGCAAGGCCAGGTCCCTAAAGCCCCTAGCTCGTTACATTCAGTTTGGATTACAAAAACACAGGATGAAACAAACTGCATCGAAATGTACAAATTAACAGAATACAGGACGCTCTGGTGGAATGAGACTGTAATACAGAACAAAATCCACAGGGAGGCTGGGAACAAATCACTAGTATCACTATAAACCATACTAGGTTTCCAAATGAGCAAATATACAAAGTAGGGGACAGGCCTCCCCATAACTCAACCAAATTGCTAAATATGGATACAACCAGAGCTTTCTCCAACTCAATTATGCAGACATGTATGTAAGAGAATGGGAATACCAACACAAAAGTAATAAAGGAAACCTGCAGGCTGCACTGTCTAAACAGGAAACCCATCTCTGCCTCACACTGACAATACACCAACAGCACAAGAAGGAAGTCACATTGCCAAGCTTTTTTTTTTTTTTTAATCTGAGAAGCTCAACACAGGCGACTAAATTAGAAATAGTGCTACACAATACAATACACAGAGCAAGGTTAATGAGCTTAAAGTTACGTGAATAAGAAAGATGTTAAGATATGAATGTTTCACCACCAAAATAGAAAATATATTAGACAAAAACACTTCCCCCACCAAATATACACATCTTTTCCCAAATCAGCTACCTGTGAAGCTTCAAAAACTGTTTCTCTGATTTTCCCTGGAGCTCTAGAGAAAAAATGCACTGAAGTGAAAGAAAAAGAGCACAGAGGTCGGTGCCACGGCTCACTAGGCTAATCCTCCGCCTGCGGCGCCAGCACACCGGGTTCTAGTCCCGGTCGGGGCGCCAGATTCTGTCCCGGTTGCTCCTTTTCCAGTCCAGCTTTCTGCTGTGGCCCAGGAGTGCAGTAGAGGATGGCTCAAGTGCTTGGGCCCTGCACCCGCATTGGAGACCAGGAGAAGCACCTGGCTCCTGGCTTCCGATCAGCGTGGTGCGCCAGCCGCAGTGCGCAGGCTGCAGCAGCCATTGGAGGGTGAACCAAGGGAAAAAAGGAAGATCTTTCTCTCTGTCTCTCTCTCTCACTGTCCACTCTGCCTGTCCAAAAAAAAAAAAAAAAGAAAGAGCATAGAAAACCTACAGACAAAAAATGTTTCTTAGTACTATATCCTCACAATGCAATCTCATGTAAATCCCATATAAATCTTGGTCTGGATTTTTATAGTACTCATACAACTCTATCAGAGCTATTACTTTCACTTCTAATATACTAAAGAGTGGAGATTATGATTCAATGTAGGGGCCGACACTCAAGTGGTTAAATCACCACTTGAGAAGCTAACATCCAATATGGGTGCCAGTTCATGCCCCAACTGCTCCACCTCTAACCCAGCACCCTGCTAAGTCATCCACGTACGGAGCAGAAGATGGCCCAAGTACTTGGACCCTGCCCCCATGTGGAAGACCAGGATGAAGTTTCAGGCTCCTGGCAGCCATCTGGGGAGTGAACCAGTAGCACATGGAATATTTCAGTCTGTCTCTCCCTCTCTGTAATTCTGCCTTTCAAATAAAAAAAAATTTCTGGCTCTAAATAATGAATATCAAGTCTCATGTCTTAATTAAAATTTTTTTAAGATTTATTTTATTTATTTGAAAGACAGAGTTACAGAGAGAGGTAGAGAGAGAGAGAGAAAGAGAGGTCTCCCATCTGCTGGTTCACTCCCCAGATGTCCTCAACAGCTGGAGCTGCGCCAATCCGAAGCCAGGAGTCCAGGAGCTTCTGGGTTTCCCATGCAGGTGCAGAGGCCCAAGGATTTGGGTCATCTTCTACTGCTTTCCCAGGCCATAGCAGAGAGCCGGATTTGAAGAGCAGGACTAGAACTGGTGCCCATATGGGATGCTGGCGCTTCAGGCCAGGGCTTTAACCTGCTGCACCACAGCGCCAGCCCCATGTCTTAATTAATTTTAATATTTATTTAATCTTGAGAATAGGAGAGCTTATTTAAATAAGTTTACCTTATCTGAAAAATGGGGCAATAAAATTCCAAATGTCGGAATAATTAAATGAGATGATATTGTATTTAAGGGCTTCATAATATAAAAGGGTTGTGTCAATTTTAGTTACCATGGCAATTACTTCATTTCAGGATTTTATTGCCTTTTAAGAAACAAATAATTGCCCATACCCTGATCTGCCATCTTTTTTCAAAATAGTAAGTCTTGTTCCATTTCTAAGAAGCCTTTTAGCACTGCCTGTTCATATACATTTTTATTTTCTGACAGAAGTCTTCTGTTAAAGTATTTTTTCTTCTCTGTATCTAATATTTAGTCTAAAAGTCAGTTTAAAAACTTTACACAAACTTTTGATAACAGCTAAGGTTGTTAACACACATCTAATTAACACTGGAAGAATCAGTTAAGCAGCAGGGCTTTAAATTATACAAAATTTTATAGTATTAAAGATCACATTTTAGTTAACATTTATTAAAACAGCCTGAAAATAATATCCTACCTTCACTTACCAACCTAATGTGGACTAAGGATTAAGTGCAAAGGGAATATAACCAGGAGAAATGTCAAAAAGCAGCCTCACCAAAACGCTGCAATTCACACACACAGAGAACATCCTGAACAAGGATTCCTCACAACTATCTGAAGCTTGTGAGAACAGACCATGCGCACACCAAGTCTCATGGTGCTTTCCCGAATCTCTCTCACCATTACCCAGGTTCCTGCCAAACCTGAAAGGAAATCCATAAACCCAAGCCTAATCAATACAGTCTACTGTGACTATGAAACACGGGAAGCATTATTAACCTTGAACTCTTACACAGCTTTTCATGTCCTTGAAGGTTGTCCAATCACATGAAAAAGAAGCTAACTGTATGGATCTCAAGTAGCGTCAGAACTAATCATTTCCAGGCTTCTTTGACAGAGGAGCAGTATCAACTTAAAATTTAAGTACATATTTCTTATATGCCATTTGTTTAAAAAAAAGTTACATATATTTTAACTTTCCCCATCCCCCCAAGTATGTCCACACAGAAACTTAAAGAGCTCTTTCTTCAGGATCTTTGCAAATGTTAAGAATTTGAAGATGAGATAAGTTAAGAGTGGACCCTGGAGGCTGGTGCTGTGGCTTAGGGGGTAAAGCTGCCCACCATGCAGTGCTGGCATCCCATATGGGTACCAGTTCAAGACCCAGCTGCTCCACTTCCGCTATGCTGTGGCCTGGGAAATAAGATGACCCAAGTACTTGGGCCCCTGCATCCAAGTGGCAGACCCAGAAAAAGCTCCTGGCTTCGGATCGGCTCAGCTCTGGCCATCACAGCCATCTGCATAGTGAATCAGCCGACGAAGACACCTCCATCCTCCCCCGCCCCCCGCCTCTGCTTATCTGTAGCTCTGCCATTCAAATAAATTAATTAAAAAAAAAAAAAAAAAGAGTGGACCCTAAATCCAATGACATTTGTCCTTAAAAGAGACAGCAAAGAAAATAAACACACACAAGAGAGAAGGCTATATGAAGATTTAGAGACTGCAGTGATGTGTCTGTAAGTGCAGCAATGCTAAGAACTGCTTGCAAACCATGGAAGTTTCTCCCTTAAGAGATTCTAGAAGGGCTGGTGCTGTGACACAGCAAGTTAACGCCCTGGCCTGAAGCACCGGCATCCCATGTGGGCGCCTCCAGCTCCCTGCTATGGCCTGGGAAAAGAAGTAGAAGATGATCCAAATTCTTGGGCCCCTGCACCCGCGTGGGAGACCTGGAAGAAGCTCCTGGGCTCCTGGCTTAAGATCGGTACAGCTCTGGCAGTTGCAGCCAATTGGGGAGTGAACCACCAGATGGAAGACCTACCTCTCTCTCTGCCTCGCCTCTCTCTGTGTAACTCTGACTTTCAAATAAATAAATAAATCTTTAAAAAAAGAAAAAGTAAGACTGTGGAGAAAGTTTTAAAAAAGAGAGAGATTCTAGAACGAACTACGTTTGCCGACACCTTTATTTAAGACTTATGGCCTCCGGAACTGTGACAGAAAAAACTTCTGTTTTCATTTTAAATTAACTTTATCTATTGGAAAGGCAGAGGGGCCAGCACTGTGACATAGAAGGCTGAGCCTCCACCTGCAGCACCAGCATCCCATATGGGCATGAGTTCATGTCCCAGGTGCTCCTGTTCCAATCCAGCTCTCTGCTTATCACCTGGAAAAGCAGCAGAAGACAGCCCAAGTGCTTGGACCCCTGCAAGACCTCAGAAGCAGCTTCTGGCTCCTGGCTTCAGATTAGCACAGCTCCAGCCATTGTGGCTGTTTGGGGAGTGAACCAGCAGATGGAACACCTTTCTGGCCCTCCCTTTCTCTGTTTATAACTCTACCTCTCAAATAAATAAATAAATAAATAAAATCTTTAACAGAAAAAAATAAAAGAAAGGCAGAGAGAAACAGAGAGAGGTTGAAACAAAGACAGAAACAGAGACAGATAGGTATCTCCCAACCAATGGTCCACTCCCCAAATGCCCGCAAGAGCAGAGACCGGAAGAGACTGAAGCCAGGAGCCAGGACCTCAATCCGAGTCGTCCATGTGAATGGCAGGACCCAAGCACTTGATCCATCCCTTGCTGCCTTACAGAATGCAAATGGCAGGAAGCTGGATCACAAGCAAAACTGAAGACCCTAACCCAGGAACTCTACTGTGGGGTACTACTGTCACAGTGTCAACCAGTGCACCAAACATCCACCCTGACTAATGTTAAGTTCCCAAGTATTAGGAATTTATTGTGGAAACTCTAGGAAACTAGTAATCATAAATAAGATTATGAACCTTAGAAAAATCATGGGTATGGGGACCATTATTTGGCACAGCAGTTAAGATGCCATTTGCCACTATCCCATTTTGGGGGGCCTACGAGTCCCAATTCTGCTCCTTATTCTGACTTCCTGCTCATGTAAATGCTGGACAACAAGCAGCTGATGGCTCAAGCAGTTGGGTCCTTGCTACCCATGTGGAAAACCCAGAATGCGTTCCTAGCTCCCAGTTTTGGCCAGGCCCAGCCCCAGCCACTGAAGCATATAGGAGGGAACAAGCATATGGGAGATCCAACTCTGTCTGCCTATTAAATTTTATTAAGAAAAATAATATTTGGGGCTGGCGCCGTGGCACACTAGGTTAATCCTCTGCCTGTGGCACTGGCATCCCATATGGGCGCCAGGTTCTAGTCCCAGTTGCTCCTCTTCCAGTCCAGCTCTCTGCTGTGGCCCGGGAAGGGAGGATGGCCCAAATGCTTGGGCCCCTGCACCCGCATGGGAGACCAGGAGGAAGCACCTGGCTCCTGGCTTCGGATGGGCACAGGGCACCGCCGGAGAGGCCATTGAGGGGTGAACCAACGGAAAAGGAAGATCTTTCTGTCTCTCTCTCTCTCTCACTGTCCACTATGCCTGTCAAAAAATAAAATAAAATAAAGATATTATTGGTAAAATAAACTAGAGCAATATGTGTCAACACAGTTTCAAAAAGTATTACTTTTTTTTTAAATTTTATTTATTTGAGAGCAGAAAGAGACAGGAGTGCTGGTTAACTCCTCAATTGCCCACAATGGCCAGGGAGGGGAAAAGCCCAAACCAGGAGCCTGAAACTCAGTTCTGTCCTCCATGTGGTTGGCAGGGACCAATCACTTGGGCCCTCATCACTGCCTCCAAAGGGCTACATCAGAAGAAAGCTGGAGTCAGGAGCCACACGGGAGAACTGAAGCCAGGAAGTACGAGGAGGAACAGAGACATCTGGACCTGCATCTTAACTGTGCTAGAGGCCTTCCCAAAATAAAAACAGAAGGAAAACACGTATCCTGGGAATGGAATGTGGTCATTATCTGCTTGCCCGTAACTGTTTCAGCTTCTGCTTGCTAGCACACAATGAAGATGTTAACCCTTGTGAGACAGCATACAGCTCAGTATGTGTGTAAAAAAAAAAGTACATGTATTAAGGGAAACTAATGAAACATTATCAATTACTATGTACACATGTGCAGTATTGTGTCAATTCCTATGACCACCACGTAACATTAGAATGTTCAATCATATGTATGAATGTAACCATCTATGGGGGGCAAAGAAACTGAAAAGGTAAATAAGGAAATGCCCCTCCTCTTGTTCAGGGCTCAGTATCTTTGGACATAAATCCAACTGAGCCTCATGCTGGAATAATAACTGCTTCCTGTTAAAGGCCTTGGTGTGTCATCTCGTTCATGAATCCCGTTACAACCACTAGGCTAAATACCTAGTACCTAAAAAAAAAAACATTATTTTTCAAAAACAGAAGTTGCAATTAACTAGCGCAATACACCGCTTGGGCATTTTAAAAATACTCATATTGTTAATATAAATACCCAGTCCATAATACAAAGGACTGATACAAGAATACATTTTTTATATGATCAATGGGAAACATGGGCCTCTCAGTTGCAAAACGAAAAGGAAATGGTTCTTGAGGGTTGGCTGATGGACTAAAAGGTTGCTGTTGCTGACTCCCCACTAAGGATCCCAGGGACTCTCAGTGTACATAGAAAGGAATAAAATGTGGTTTTCAGTTGCAGTAACAGCTTATAAGAAAATGTGCCTGGATTTCAACAGTGCTTCCCAAGTTACTGTAATACTATTTCTAAAAGAGAATTCCCACCCCTCTGAGCACATAGTTCTCCTAATGTATCTTCAGGATGGAGATAATCCCATTCTTTGATACTGTATTTATTAAATAAATGGCTTCACCATTCTGTGAGGTGGATAGAAGTAAGACTACATGTAAAGTCCAACATTTCTGACTTGGTTGTTGTGGAACAAAGCACTGAAAGTTTGACGTGGCCATTGTCTCACTGCATCTGCCCTGACCCTTCTCCTGCTGTTCTTACTAGTTCTGACTTTCCAGATATCACCAAATCTTCCTGCTTTTATCAGAATCTGACTTTGCTTCCCGTCACTTTATCATATTTCATCCAAATTCTTTTCTCTGTTTTTAAAGAAACAGAATACTTGTAAATACAGGTTCAAAGTGCTTAATAATTAACTGCCTGGGATGCTTGCATCCCACAATCCAGTGCTTGAGTCCTGGCTACCTTTTTTCTCCCTCCAGCTTCCTGCTAATGTGCATCTACAGGCAATGCCTCAAGTACTTGGGTCCCTGCCACCCACATGGAGCAAGCCCAATGCACTAAACTGCTTAACTTTAACAAACACATGACTTGGGGCCGGTGCTGTGGCATAGTGGGTAAAGCTGCCGCCTGCGGTGCCGGCATCCCAGATCAGCGCCGGTTCAAGACCTGGCTGCTCCACTCGTGATCCAGCTCTCTGCTATGGCCCGGGAAAGCAGTAGAAGATGGCCCACGTGCTTGGGCCCCTGCCTGCATCCATGTGGGAGACCCAGAGGAAGCTTCTGGCTCCTGGCTCCAGACTGGTGCAACTCTGGCTGTTGCGGCCATCTGGGGAGTAAACCAGCAGATGGAAGACACCTCTCCCCGCTGCCTCCCTCCCTCCCTCTCTCCCTCTCCACTCTCTAACTGTGACTTTCAAGTGAAATAAATAAATCTTAAAAAAAAAAAAAAAAAAATGACCAGTGCATGTGTTATAATCAAGATATCTTTCCTAGACTTCCAGCTTTAAAGAAATCAGAATAAAAAAGTTAAGTAATCAAGTCAACAGAATTACAAAGAGAAATACCTTATTCAAACTGTCCAAAAAGCAACAGGGAACCTTCTTCTGGAAAAATGTGATTTGAGCTGGCGCCGCGGCTCACTAGGCTAATCCTCCACCTAGCGGCGCCAGCACACTGGGTTCTAGTCCCGGTCAGGGCGCCGGATTCTGTCCCGGTTGCCCCTCTTCCAGGCCAGCTCTCTGCTGTGGCCCAGGAGTGCAGTGGAGGATGGCCCAAGTGCTAAGGCCCTGCACCTCATGGGAGACCAGGAGAAGCACCAGGCTCCTGCCTTCGGATCAGCGCGGTGCGCCGGCCACAGCGCGCCACAGCGCACCAGCCGTGGCGGCCACCGGAGGGTGAACCAACGGCAAAAGGAAGACCTTTCTCTCTGTCTCTCTCTCTCACTATCCACTCTGCCTGTTAAAAAAAAAAAAAAAAAATGTGATTTGAAAAATCAAGATCTGATAACCTTACAGATTCCACTATCCTGCCAAAATCTCTTTTTAAACAATTTTACTGATAGGTGAAGGGTTTCTATAACTCATTAAAAAAATTTATAACAAGAAAGAGCGTAAATTGTTTCAGACTCACTCTTTTCCTCATACCATAGATCCTCAAAGTTAAGCAGTAACCTACAACTCTTTCCTTTCAAAAGTGGATGGAATCAGACTACTATCACGCAACCCTTCTAACTGAATGGAAACAGAAAAGAGATCAGTGTGACTTTAAGCACTAAGAGTTGCTGCAAGTTCGTGAGAAATGTTTCCATTTACTTGCTATAAAATGAGAATTTGTTACCCTCTTCTGGAAAGCACCATAAAACTTAAGTCACTTTGAAGAAAAATGTTAGCTTTTTGGTTTACCTCCCCTTTTACCTGATGCTTAGCACTGCTATATCACCTTACCTTGGATGTTAATATTTAGCTACAGCTAACATTATTTTGCTCAGTCCAAAGAAAACACTTCTGGAGACTGTCAAGCGTAAGGAGAATATACTTTGCTTTTTTAAAATTTTACAATTAAATCTGAAAATACAGACAAAATTTAAATTTAAATCTCTCATCATTCTACCTAGCCGGAAACTATCAAAATTAAATTTCTCATGTATTATCTTCCAATTTTCTTCCATGCAGCTAACATGTAATGTTAGTCTAACTAAAACCTTGATAACCACACATACTGGTTTGCAATAATCTATATTTAGTTCCTGTCCCTAACTTGTTTTTAAAAAGCATTTAGTTCAGGGCCAGCGCTGTAGTGCAGCGGGTTAACGCCCTGGCCTGAAGCACCAGCATCCCATATGGGCACCAGTTCTAGTCCCGGCTGCTCCTCTTCCAATCCAGCTCTCTGCTAATGGCCTGGGAAAGCAGTAGAAGATGGCCCAAGTCCTTGGGTCCCTGCACCCGCATGGGAGACCCCGAGGAAGCTAACTGGCTCCGGATCAGCCCAGCTCCGGCTGTTGCGGCCAGTTGGAGAGTGAATCAGCGGATGGAAGACCTCCCTCTCTCTCTCTCTCTCTCTCTCTCCCTCTCCACTCTCTCTGTGTAACTCTGACTTTCAAATAAATAAGTCTTTAAAAAAAAAAAAAGCATTTAGTTCATATCCCTATGTTGTTTTTAAAGTAGAAAAAACTCCAAAGCAAACTAATGGGATGTAAAAGAGCATAAATTACAGAGCTCTGTGTTCAATAGTCACTCTGGATTTAGAAAGAAAATTTGACAACAGTGAACAAACTTAGTAATTTTCAGATTGAATACAAAGGTATGCTGCAATAGGGAAAATGAGGCCTAGCTTTAATACTTGGCTATTTCATGCCTTACGCACTCCCTAAAGGAATCTAAAACTTTACTGTGGCCGGCGCCGCGGCTCAATAGGCTAATCCTCCACCTAGCAGCGCCGGCACACCGGGTTCTAGTCCCGGTCGGGGCACCGCATTCTTTCCCAGTTGCCCCTCTTCCAGGTCAGTGCTCTGCTGTGGCCCGGGAAGGCAGTGGAGGATGGCCCAAGTGCTTGGGCCCTGCACCCCATGGGAGACCAGGAGAAGCACCTGGCTCCTGCCTTTGGATCAGCACGGTGCGCCGGCCGCAGCGCGCCAGCTGTGGCGGCCATTGGAGGGTGAACCAACGGCAAAAGGAAGACCTTTCTCTCTGTCTCTCTCTCACTATCCACTCTGCCTGTCCAAAAAAAAAAAAAAAAAAAAAAAAACCTTAACTATGACAATATAAAGAAATAAAAGTGGAAATGAAACGACTACACAGATTAAAGGTTCCGGCCCAGCAGAGAGTGGCTACTAACAGAAATATGAAAGTACAGAGCTGGCTCCAGAGCCATCCCAGAAGATGTACCATCGTGAGACACACACATCACTGATTGCAGTATGGTTCACCAATGAGGCATATGGCACAACACCTGAAGCAAGGGTAAGCCTGTTTAACTATCTTCCCACTGAGAAACCGATGTATCTGAAAAGTTACATCGAAATTCATTTTCAGAAAATGAAACAACTTCACTATTAACTTATAACTTAAGTGATGTGCTACCTATATATATATTTATTTGACAGGTAGAGCTAGAGAGAGACAGACAGACAGACAGAGAGACAGAGAGACAGAGACAAAGGTCTTTCCTCCGTTGGTTCACTCCCCAAATGGCCACAACGGCCGGCGCGCCGATCCAAAGCCATAAGCCAGGTGCTTCCTCCTGGTCTCCCATGCGGGTAGCAGGGGCCCAAGCACCTGGGCCATCCTCCACTGCCCTCCCAGGCCACAGCAGAGAGCTGGACTGGAAGAGGAGCAACCAGGACTAGAACCCGGAGCCCATATGGGATGCCAGTGCTGCAGGCAGAGGATCAAGCAAGTGAGCCACGGCGCCAGCCCCGCTACCTACATTTTTAATTGATCACTGCCTGGAAACCCCTTCCATTTTAGTTCTTCTAATCTCATCCCTTTTGATAACACATTAAAAGGTTTTCTTCTTAAAAAAAAAGTCAGAGTTACACAAAGAGACAGAGACAGAGAGACAGAGAGATCTTCCATCTGTCAGTTCACTCCCCAGATGGCTGCAACAGCCAGGGCAAAGTCGGGAGCCAGGAGGTTCTTCTGGATCTCCCAGTGAGTGGCAGGGGCCCAAGCACCTGGGCCACCTTCTGCTGCTTTTCCCAAGCCATTAGCATGAAGCTGGATTGAGAGTGGAGCAACTGGGACATAAACCAGTACCCACATCGGATGCCAGCTTCACAGGCAGCGGCTATAACCACTATGCCACAACATTGGCCCCCAAAAGCTTTCTTTTTTAAGAAGCTATGGATTACACAACACAGCTTCTTCACTATGCATATTCCTCTCTTATTTATCCGATTTTCTGTAAATCATGAAATAATTTTCCTAAACGTTCGATCTTCAACTGGACAGTTATGAAAATCATGTCTAGAGTTCAAAAGAAATTGCCTACTTTGAACTGTCAATGCGGTACTTTTGACTTAGTCTATAAATGACAGGCATATATATTATAGAAAGTATTGAAATTAATTAAAAATTAAATAAAGATGGTTAAAAGTCCACAAGAACAACTTAGACTTTGTATTCCAATCATGCATTGTCTTCTGATAAGCACCTGTAGTTAAGTGCTACTCAAAAAAATCTTGCATCTTTCGGAACCAATCTTCAGTCTCTCTCTTCTGAAGTGCAAAGTGCCCAGTCTACCAGTCTCCATACTCCTCCCACAGAAAGCACTTCCGAAGATTTGTGGGTAGTGAAGATAATGGAGGAATTGCTTCAGTCAGCTCTGTAAAAATCTTTGCCTTCCTCACTTGTGATATCCTATTTGGTATTTCCACCATTCCTACTTGTAGGAGGTAAGCAAAAGCAGTCTGCGAAAAACACCAACTTCATTATAAATGGGCTTCAATCTAGTAGCACAGAAGGTCGCTGTGAATCAGGTACTAAATGTCCCTAAATATCACAGACCAATTAGTCTCTAAAACTCACATATTTATTAATTCCGTAGGAAATAAAACCAAAAGCAATATATAATTTCTACTTTAGTAAGAGACAGAACTACCTTTCAAAGACTATGCTTGACTATTCACATATATTTCAACACAATAGTAAGCTATCAAGTTATGCTCATGCTTTCAACATAGAAAATCATGAATTCTAGAGCTGGTGCTGTAGCTTAGTGGGTAAAGCCACTGCCTGCAACACCAGCATTCCATGTGTGTGCCAGATTGTGTCCCAGCTGTTCCACTTACAATCCAGCTCTCTGCTAATGGCTTGGGAAAAGCAGCAGAAGATGGCCCAAGTGTTTGGGCCCCTACCGCCATGTAGGAGACCTGGAAAAAGCTCCAGGCTCCTGGCTTCAGCCTGGTCCACCACTGACCATTACAGCCATCTGGGGAGAGAACAACATATGGAAGATACCTCCGTCTCTCTAATATTTTCTTTAAAAAAATTTATTTTACTTCAAAGTCAGAGTTACACAGAGAGAGGAGAGACAGAGAGAGAGAGTGAGAGAGAGGTCTTCCATCCTCTGGTTCACTCCCCAGATGGTTGCAACGGCCGAAGCTGCGCCAATCCAAAGCCAGGAGCCAGGAGCTTCTTCCAGGTCACCTACGCAGATGCAAGGACCCAAGGACTTGGGCCATTTTCTACTACTTTCCCAGGGCATAGCAGAGAGCTGGATCGGAAGTGGAGCAGCCGGTTCTCGAACTGGCGCTCATATGGGATGCCAACACTGCAGGCAGTGGCTTTACCCACTAGGCCACAGGGCTGGCCCATTCTCTAATACTTTCAAGTAACAAAACAAAATCTTAAAAAGAAAAAACAAACAAAAATCATGAATCTTAACTAGTCAAGAGCTCAGAATTGAAAAAGATTACAAGAAAGCAACTGGTTAACTAACACCCTGATTGAAGACAAAAAAGAAATGTCACTGGGGGCTGGTGTTGTGGCACAGCTGGTTAAGCTACAGCTTGCAAATGTGGGGACCCCATATCAGAGTAATCAATTCAGGGCCCCACAGGTCCACTTCTGATCTAGTTCTCTGGTAATATGCCTTGGAAGGCAGAAGATGACCCATGCAATTGGGTACCTGCTACCATGTGGGAGACCTGGATGGAATTCCTACTACTGATTTCAGGCTCTCCCAGACCCTGGCTGTGGTGGCCATATGAAGTGTGAACAAGTGAATGGAAGATCTACATTTCTCTCCCTCTTTGTCACTTTGCCTTTAAAATAAATAAATCTTAAAAAAAAAAAAAAAAATGAGGGCAGAGGATGGGGGAAAGAGGAGGGGGAGGGAGAGAAAGAAGAGGAGAAAAAAGTATGTATATTCCCTATTCTACAAAGAAAATGAAATCCAATGGCTCACGGCTGGTGTTGCGGCACAGCAGGACAAGCTGCAGCCTGCAGTGGTAGCATCCCCAATATTGGTTCCAGTTCACATCCTGGCTGCTCCACTTCTGATCCAGCTCCCTGCTAATGCCCCTGGGACTAGCAGAAGATGGTCCAAGTACTTGGGCCGCTGCCACCCACATGGGAGACCTGGATGGAGTTCCAGCCCCCTGGCTTCGGCCTGGTCTAGCCCCGGCTATTGCAACCATCTGGGGAGCAAACCAGTGGATGGAAGACAACCCCCCAAACATACCCCTATTAAATCTTCCTTTCAAGTAAAGAAAGTATTTTTTAAAAAAGTGAACGCCAACATTTCCCAAAGTCTTACTTCTACATTTTGGTGCTTTTTTTTCTTTCTTTCTTTCTTTCTTTCTTTTTTTTTTTTTTTTTTTTGAAAGATTTGTCCTACTTATTTGACTGAAAGGTAGAGTTAGAGAGGGAGGGAAAGAGGAAAAGAGGGAGAGAGAAAGAATTCTTCCATCTAATGGTTCACTCCCCAAATGGCTTTAATGGCCAGGGCTGGACTGGGCCAGGCCATAGTTAGGAGCCAGGAACCAGGAGCTTCATCCGGGTCTCCAATGTGGGTACAGGGGCCAAGCACTTGGGCCATCCTCTGCTGCTTTTCCCAGGCACATTAACAAGGAGCTGGATGGGAAGTGGAGCAGCCAGGACACAAACTGGCACCCATGTGAGATGCTGGCATTGCAGGCAGCAGCTTAACCTGCTACACCACAATGCCAGTCACGATTTGGTGATTTTCAAACTTTTAAAACCATACTCTCCAGAGAATTACAAGGGGACGTCAGAAAGTTCATGGAATCGTCTTTGCATTCCATTTTTCACAAACATTTGAGACCACCTAGTGTGTGTTAAGTATATAAATGTAAATATATATACATACATACACACACACACACACACATACACACACACTCATTACACATGTTTTTTGGGGTTTTTTTTGACAGGCAGAGTGGACAGTGAGAGAGAGAGAGAGAGAGAGAGAGAGAGACAGAGAGAAAGGTCTTCCTTTGCCGTTGGTTCACCCTCCAATGGCCGCCACGGCCGGCGCGCTGCGGCCGGCGTACAGCGTTGATCCAATGGCAGGAGCCAGGTGCTTCTCCTGGTCTCCCATGGGGTGCAGGGCCCAAGCACCTGGGCCATCCTCCACTGCACTCCCAGGCCACAGCAGAGAGCTGGCCTGGAAGAAGGGCAACCGGGACAGAATCTGGCGCCCCGACCGGGACTAGAACCCCGTGTGCCGGTGCCGCAAGGTGGAGGATTAACCTAGCAAGCCACGGCGCCGGCCACACATGTTATTTATATAACTCAAAAAAGTTTCACAAAATAACGCCCTTTCCGTTTGGAATGCACACTGATCTTTTCCATTCTACTCAGTTTTTTCAAATGCTCATGACACATTAAACTGATTTCTCTATCCATTAATGAGTGAAAACACCCAGTCTGAAAAACCACTTTACATGGTAGTGTTTCAACAAAGAAATGCTTCTTCTCTCCTGTAACTATAAATACCATGTCATGAAATTTTGCTGCTTTCTATTGTAGACACTGACTGATTCCTTTAGTAAAGTTATACTCAAAACAACATGAAAGTGGTTAGGAAACAAAAGAATAGTATGACAGGTAGAATCAGGGTGGGGGGGCATAGCAGGTAAAAGCCACTGCCTATGATGCTGGCAGACCAAATGAGCAACAGTTCAAGTCCTGGCTGCTCCATTTCCCATCCAGCTCCCTGCTAATGGCCTGGAAAAAGCAGTGGAAGATGGCTGAAGTGTTTGGGCCCCTGCCACCCAAGTGGGAAACCCAGACAGAAGCTCCTGGCTTCAGCTCAGCTCTGGCTGTTGCAGTCACCTGGGGGGGAGGGGTGAGGGGGGTGGGTAACCAGAGGATGAAAGATCTCTCTCTTTCAATTAAATAAATTTTTAAAATTAAGAGGATACAAAAACTAAAACTTGGTCAGAAGAGACCCTTATCCTACTTTTAATAACTGGAAAGACCAGTGGCAAGATCAACTGATAACATGGACTGAAGAATATTACATACTATCTTTTCTAATAGTTTAGCATGGGGGTGAGGAACGAAGGCCCATGAATTCACTTGGTCTGGGCCCTGCCTAGGTACCCACAGGGGGACTCAAAAATAAATGTATCTATAGCAGGCTAATTTTTAATTTTTGTGTGGCACACGAATGATGTTATAAATACCCAGATGGCCCTCAGCCCCACCCCTACTGGTGTACCGTCTTTTCATAACTTCAAATAAACTACAAATCTGTTCAACAAATCTTTTCTTTAGTGATAATATAAAAATAATTAACACTCTTGACTGGGAAAAAAAAATATTATCAATTCAAAGGTGGAAGACACCTTACCCAAAAGGGTGGTGTTTCTAGCTTCTACTCACACAGCAGCCTTGGTCTTAAGAGAGAAAAACACAAATAAATGTTTTGAGGAAGGAAAGTATGTAACACATAAAAGGTAGATTGACAGGGAAGCGAGAAAAACAGCAAACAGGAAGCCTTACAGAATGGGAGAAAAATTAACATGGTAAAATTAACTCCTGCATGTTTTTGCTTTGAAGGCTAAACAATATCCACAGATAAACAGAATCCAGGTGAACATTTTAAAACCATCCTACCTCAAATCATAACACTCCACTCAACAACTGCTTGGTGCTTCCCCAGAACATACTTCCTTTAAATGCCCTCACTGCGGCCCTGGCAGAAAATCTTGAATGATAAAGACTTTTAGGGCAAAGGCATTTTAAGATTAACAAGGAAGCATTGTGAAGAAAACTCCAATGATCTTAAATTATTACAGCCTTCACAATAACATGGGACCAACAAGGGATCCAGGCAAAAGAGATGTCAAAATATAAAAGTTCAAAAAAAAGTTTCTCATTTCTTGAGCTATTTTGGTTGAGCTGCAAGCCTTCAGCAAATCTAGGTAGGCTGGGTCCACTTGTACATACATGTAAACTCTTGACAGCAACAGTTCCCATTCTAGCAGTGAGGAGAAACACTATTAATTGGTATATAATTTGCCAGCAACTAATATTTCAATGGTTTTTAAGTTGATATCACTCTTCATATACACTTAACTTCTTTTATTTCCTTCCTCTAAATCAAACCTTCCAGGAATCTTTTAGAAAGAAAGGGGAGGGGCTGGCGCTGTGGCCTAGCAAGTTAAGCTTCCATCTGCAGCGCCAGCATCCCATATAGGTACCCGTTCAAATCCAGGCTGCTCCACTTCTGATCCAGCTCCCTGCTAATGTGCCTGTGAAAGCAGTGGAAGATGGCCCAAGTTGAATGGGCCCCTGTAGCCACCTGGGAGACCCGGAAGAAGCTCCAGCCTCCTGGCTTCAGGTCGGCCCAGGGGAATGAACAAGACTGAAGACTTTCTTTCTCTCTCTCTGCTTCTATGTAACTCTGCCTTTCAAATAAATAAATCTTTTTTAAAAAGGGAAGAGGGGCTATTTGAAGTGATGGCAGACAAAGGCACTCATCACTTAGAATATTTCATCAAAGGCAAAGTTATCGAAATTAACCTTCAGCCAACACCCACAGTTCCTAAACCACAATCTACTGTATCTCAACACAATATTAATGTTTTCATCTCATTTCATTCAATTTTATGAAAATAAATCATAATAAACTCTTTCATCACATAAAGTTAACTTGGAAAGAAGTCTTGAAAAGTCTCTTTACCTAGTCTAATGGTACATAATAGAAATAAAGTGGTATCCTGGGGCTGGCATTGTGGCACAGTGGGTTAAGCTACCACCTGTGACACTGGCATCCCATAAGAGTGCCAGTTCAAGTCCCAGTTGCCCCAATTCCAATCCAGCTCCCTGCTCATGTGCCTGGGAAAGCAGTGCATGACCTAATTACTTGAGTCCCTGCTGCTCACATAGGAGACCTGTATAGAGTTCCAGACTCCAGGCTTCAGCCTGGCCCAAGCCTTGGTTATTTAGGCCATTTGAGGAATAAACTAGTGGATAGAAGATCTCTCCCTCCTTCCCTCCCTCCCTCCCTCTTTCTCTGTAACTCTGCCTTTCAAATAAATAAATAAATCTTAAGCAAAAAAGGTGATTTTTCCATCTTTCAAAGTATGCTGTATATAATATATTTCTGAAAGAATATTCAAATCCCAGGCTTTTGCCAAAGTAATCCTCATGTTACCTTGCACATCTCATGCCTCTTCTGCCATAATACATCGACCATACTCTCCCTATCTTCATACTGAGACAAGAGCCACATATGAATTCTTAAGGTTAAATATCTCTTTCCTTTTGAGCTTCAAAAGGAACACAAAATGATGCTTTAGCAAGCAAGGAATTACTAGTCACTCCATGCAAATGCTGCTGACGAAAGTAGGCGTGCAGGACTGAAGATAGAGGAAAGAAAAAGAGCATTTTCTGTATGAACTTGGAACAGCTTCTTAATATTTTTAAAAGCAAAAAAGGCAAAGCTGTATAAAGAGTAAAGGGCCACAAACCACCAGAGACAGACAAAAAATTACAAGTATAAAAAGTAAAACTGTACAAGTTCAAAGAAACACAAAGACCACAGGTGAACTCTGACTTCAGTGGTATTTTTTTAAACTTTCTATTTATTCAGGGACATGAAATGATTCTTTATGAGTATCTGATATGAGCTACTCTATTCAAAGGTGCCTGGGCTTCTCCCATGCCATGCTTCACTAATTATAAGGAGGAATTTATAAATGGAGACAGAAACATAATCTATTACACATTTTATACATTTCATCTCACTGCTATTTTCCTCTTTATTATAAACTCTCATCAATGAAGACATATTTCTTCATACTATAATTGTATGATATGCAAAGATAAATATTATATAATCTCTTAACACAGCAGGAATATTAAAAATTGGATTAAAAACTGGGGCTGGCATTGAGGTGTAGCAGGCTAAGCCACTGCCTGCACTGCCAGCATCCCACATGCACACCAGTTCAAGTCCTGGCTGCTCCACTTTTGATCCACCTTTCTACCAATGTGCCTGGGAAAGCAGCGGAGGACAGCTTCACCCAGATGAAGTTCCTGGCTTCTGGCTTCTGCCTGTCCCAGCCTTGGCCATTGTGGCCAACTGGGGAATGGACCAGAGGATGGAAGATCTCTCCCTCTCTACCACCCCATAACTCTGCCTTTCAAATAAGTAAGAATAAATCTTTTTTAAAAAATGGACAAAAACCAAACCTGCTGATAATTTTTGCTTTTAAAATTGTAACTATTTGACAAATTCCAAATCCTGAACAGATACAAACTTTCAAAAATCTTACCGACTCTTTTCCACCTATCCCCTGGGTTAAGACACAACTGTAATTATCTAAGTCTTACACAATAGTCATTTCCTATCTTAAACAGCATAAGAAATAGAAGATAAAAATTAAAAAAAGAATTTCTCTTTGATCAAGGTTGAGCCAAGCCCTCTAATAGTCTTTTACCTGGGTCTACAAAAACTAAGGGCTCTTAAGTCAAGTGTCTGGCATGTTGGTTAAGATACCATCTAGGACACTGCATACTGGATCAGAGTGCCTGGAGTCACATCTCAGCTTTGCTATGGATTCCAGTCTCCTGCTAAAGTAGGCCTTGGAAGGCAGCAGGCTGCAGGCCCCCATGTGGGAGACCTGGATTGAGTTCCTGGCTTCTAAATTCATCCTAGCCCAGGCCCAGTTGTTGCAGGCATTTGGGAACTGAACTATAGCAGATGGGAGATCTGACTCTCCCCCTCTCTCTCTCTGCTTTTCAAATAAATAAAATAAACGTAATTTTTTTTTTTTTTTTTTTTTACTCTAAGGACTCTCAACACCCCTCCTTACCCACCCCCCATTAAGATTTAATGATCCAGGGGCTGGCACTGTGGCGTAGAGGGTAAAGTTGCCGCCTGCAGAGCCAGCATCCCACGTGGGCACCAGTTCGAGTCCTGGCTACTCCACTTCTGATCCAGCTCTCTGCTATGGCCTGGGAAAGCAGCAGCAGATGGCCCAAGTCCTTGGGCCCCTGCACCCACATGGAAAACCCGGAAGAAGTTCCTGGCTCCTGGCTTCAGAAGGGCGCAGCTCTGGCTGTTGCAGCCAATTGGGGAGTGAACCAGCAGATGGAAGACCTCTCTCTTATCTCTGCCTCTCCTTCTCTCTGTGTGTTTAACTCTGACTTTCAAATAAATGGGTAAATCTTAAAAATATATAAATATTTAATTACCTGGCTTTTCTCATGACTTCAGATGCATGCCTAGGATAACCTTAGCCCTCCTTACAGTGTCTGCCTCTTAAAGCTCAAGGCTGTCAAAAGAATTTACTGTCTACTCTAGCCACTATCTGAAGACAGACGCTGACTGCTGGTGGGGCTGGGGTTATAATTGTGAACCTTCCTCTTGTCCCTTTGGAGATATCGCCAACAACCAGGGAGTGTCACTACTGAAAGACCTTCCTTTAAAAAGTGATCATCAGGAAGGACTTGGTCACAGCGCACATAACCAGCATATTTTCACCAACCCTTTGTAATTTTTCACTTCCCTAACTTGACTGAGACCTTGCTCATGCCCTTCCCCTTTCCTTTAAAAAAAGAAAAAAAAGCCCAGTCAACTCTGAGCAAATCAAAATTAAATTTAGTTCAAGCTGGACTCTATTCCCTTTTGTAACACTTTGTTACTGATCAAAATCTGTCCTTCCTACTTTAAGGTCCAGATTAGTTTTATCTTTTACAACGTGGATAAAGAAGGAAATTTAAATACTTCCTAATTACTAAAGACTTACATTCTGTAAGATCACTAGATAAAAAGTACTTTAAAAATAAAAACATGATTTCAACTTCATGAAACAGTCGTAATTCAAAGAAAAGAGTTGATCAATCAGCATTTTGGGGCTAGAAAAGGTCCTCAACAAATATGTAGCTCAAGTCCATCATTTTGCAATTGATGAATCTGAAGTCCAAAGAGATTAAATAACTTACCCAAGGTAATTTCAATGAGATCTGATTAGAAGGGGCTAACGCAGCATGATTCTGTCCCTGACTCCCACGTGAAAATACTCTCCACTGTACTCTCATTGGAGAAGCAAGATTCACCATTATTCAAGATCAGATATGCATAAACATATATTACCCTACTACAACACACAACTTTTTTCAATTCTACAACACACCACCACCAATAAACCCAGGAAAGTTGTGTGGTGCAAGCACTCATGAGATTCTGTTCCACTCAGGGAAGCCTCAGCAGAAAGCACCTTGTCGAGGACAAAGTGTTTTCACACACAGGCTAAGGAAACAAAACCACAGACATAAATCCAAAGGAGAGTCAAATGATTTAGATAGTTTTAAAAACAACCAGATGAAGAAAAAGAAATTAAAAACCCTTTTTCTGCACTTACCAGCAAAGCATTTGGAACAGAGATTCATAGTCTTGCTGGACCTAGGGCAAAAAAAAATAAAAAATAAAAAGAGAAAAGAAAGAAAGAAGAGCTAAAAATTCTGTATCATTCTAATCAAAACATAAGATACCTGAAACACAACTCAACTAATGAACTAGCCAGCTGCCCTTCCCCCAACAAAACAAAAACAAACCAAAATAAAACACACTGTTCACTTTTTTAACCTGTGAGTTAGCTAATGCTTTCTTTTATTTATTGTGACTAGCAGGTCAAATAGCGGTACGTTGATAAGGACTGTAATGTTACTATGGGACAGCAAGGGAGTCAACGTATCCCACATGACTACATTTTCCTTCTGTTTATTCAGAATAATACCCATAAAGTTCTCACTTTAAATACAGAAGAAAATTATGTCTGTAGAGGGGCTACTCTCTCTCCTCATATACACACTCATTTATCTCCGTAACTTCACTTGAACTTTTTTCTTCTTTCCTCTCATTCTAGTTCTATTTCAGATCTTGTTGGTTAAAATTTCAGACCTTGTTAAAATTCTTTCTTCAGATATTCCCAAATTATCTTTCATGTCCTTTCATCTGTTAATAATAGCTACAATTCACTGAATGGTTGGACATTTAAACATTATCTTATTAACCTTCCCAACATTCTCACTATGGGTATTATCATATTGTCTCTCTTCTAAAATTCACTTTTTTTAAAAAAAAATCACATTAGCATTTCTGAAACCAGGAAACATCTTAAAATTGGCAACAAGTTATAATTTAATGAGGAAATGCCCTCCCACCTCCTCTAAGGCATTATTATATTGAAGGGACTTAGAAATGAAGGACATATGACCTCATTCACATGCTTCTCTAAATTTTTTGGAGAGGCAGAGACAGCTAGAGCAAGCTTGCTCTCATTTGTTGGTTCACTCCCCAAATGCCAACAACTAGGGCTGAGCCAAGCTAAAGGCTGATGCTGGGAACTCAGTCAGGGTTTCCCACTACCTGGATGGTAGGAACCCAACTACTTGAGCCATCACCACTGCCTCCCAGGGTCTTCATTGGCAAGAACCTGGAGTCAGAAGCTGGAGCCAGGAACTGAGCCCAGGTACTCCAATGTGGCACGCCTCATCTGATGGGTGAGCAACTTGCCCAAGACCACACAGCTAAAGAACTGCAGAACAACTGACTAAGCCAACTCCAAAAGCTAACCTGCCATCTTTTGTTCACAAAACAGCAGCCCAGGGACTACCTAGTGATCAATCAATAAAGATTTGTCTATTAAACTCATGTCATTGCCGTTCTACTTCCTGAGCCCCTTCCAAAATCTCTTCTTCTACACTGGGACACTAACCTACATTACAGCCTCATACCTCAGCAACTCCCCTGCCAACACCTGAGTCTTTGACCAGAGTTACTCCTACAAAAAGAAAAATCCAACTTTGTTCTTCTGCCCCAAGTTCCTCACTCCCAACTGCTGCCCAGCACCCTCTGCTGGCTCCTCCTCCCCTGCCAAGAGGTCCCTGGCCTCAGACCTCATTACCGCTGCTTCTCCCCTTGTGATCTCATGCAGCCCCATGGTTCTAAATATATCTACACTAGAGACTCAGAAATGTCTATCCCTTAATCCTAAACTTCTACACCTTGCTCCAAACTCATGTATCTAACTGCCTACTCAATAGCTCGCCATGCAGCTCAAACAAATTATTTCAAATTGGAATTCTCAATATTCTCCCCAACTGTGCTTGGCCCATCTTATCCATCTTTATAAATGCTAACACCTGCCCCACTACCTGAATCAAAATCCTGGAAGCTGTCTTTGATTGCCCCACTTTTCCTGCAATCTCCCATATGTAACAGAAAGATCCACTGCCTCTATTTCTAAATAGAAATCAAATCTGTATTCTTCTCTCCCTTCCGCAACATTTCTAACTCCGGCAAAATTAACTCTCATCTGTGCCACCACAAAGGACTTTTTACTAGTCTCCTCATTCCCAATCCTACTCCCTTACGATGATTTCCCATAGAACAATGAGAATAATTTTAAAAACAAATTAATCACATTATTTTCTTGCCATCCAACAATTTCTTGTTGCACTTAGTGTAAAATTCAAACTTTAATACCAAAACCTGGTCCCCTGTGATCAGACTCTACCTACCACTTTTCCTCCTCTCTTACCACTTTGCCCCCTCACGCAACACATTCCAACTACACTGGCCCTTTTCCTGTTCCCAGTGGACGCCGTACGGAGCTTGTACCCATGCGGTTCCCTCTCCCCAGAGATCACTGTAAGGTGTCTCTTTCTTATCACCCTGTAGCGTGTTGTTCCTTAACCAGGAAATTAAAATCAGCCCCTCTTCCTATTTTGTTACCTTTCACTTATATATATCAGCGTCTGGCTATTTGCATGTCGACTATTTTTCACCAATAGAAAGAATCATATTACAAGAGCAAAGACCTTCTTTCATGGTTACTCTTACTTAGCACTTTAACAGGCACCCAATTTGCTAAATGAAATAAATCCTCTCTTGGAGGCATGAACCATGAAAAATCTAGTAGATTTTTGAATTCTTTTAAATGTATTTTGTAGAGGTCATTTAAACACCCACTAGAAGTCAGAGCATCCACAACCCCTGTGGCTGTCAGTGCAGTTCATTACTTCTCTGGAGCTCTGTCACAATGACATGGAGTTAGAAAGCAGCTAAGGGGGTAGGCATTGCGGTATGGCAGGTTAAAGCCTCAACCTAGGAAACTCACGTTCCATATCAAAGCGCTTGCTTGAGTCCTTGCTCTGATTCCCATCCAGCCTCCTTTTAACATATCTTGGAGACAGAGGAAGATGGCCCAGGTACTTGGGTTCTTGCACCCACATGGGAGACTCAAACTGAGTTGTAGACTCCTGGCTTCAGCCTGGCCCAACCCTGACTATTGAGGCCACGTGGAGAGTCAATCAACAGATGAAGATCTCTGTCTCTCCCTCCCTCTTTTACTCTGCCTCTTGAATAAATAAATCTTAAAAGCAGCTTACATTTTGTTTCATTAGATAGTGCTTAATAATATTTTATCATTGTGAAAATATATATTCCTTATACAAGAACAAAAATATATAAGCAAAAATTAAAGATCACTTATAATTCTACCTCTCCAAAGAAAGACCCATTTAAATTTCGAATATTTTCTTCTATCTTTATGGGTAAGAGATACATAATTCAGAATTTCTAATATTTAACAGTATTAACAAATTACTATATGTTCATTTTTTTAAACCATAGATATTTTCTTTTGTGTATATTAAACACTTCAATATAGAAATGTATGGTTAAAGAATATACATTTCACTTTTCATTTACGTTTAATATTTTTCATGTCATTAAATATCCTGCAAAATCATTTTTTGTTGCTCTTTAATAAAACCCTTTAAATAATAATACTACAATCTATTTAGTCACGACCTTACTGTTTGGATGTATAATCTTTTTCACAAGTCTTTCTATTATAAATACTGTTACAATAGTTTTAGAAATGCACCTTTGATCATAAATCTGTATCTGAATGACTTTCTTTAAAACTGGTTCTGGGCTGGCGCCGCGGCTCACTAGGCTAATCCTCCGCCTTGCGGCGCCAGCACACCGGGTTCTAGTCCCAGTCGGGGCGCTGGATTCTGTCCCGGTTGCCCCTCTTCCAGGCCAGCTCTCTGCTGTGGCCTGGGAGTGCAGTGGAGGATGGCCCAAGTGCTTGGGCCCTGCACCCCATGGGAGACCAGGAGAAGCACCTGGCTCCTGCCATTGGATCAGCGCGGTGCGCCGGCCGCGGCGGCCATTGGAGGGTGAACCAGCGGCAAAGGAAGACCTTGCTCTCTGTCTCTCTCACTGTCCACTCTGCCTGTCAAAAAATAAAAATAAAAAAAAACTGGTTCTGAGGAGAATTTTCCATGAAAAAGTAGAATTCTGTTGAGTATTGCTAAGTTACTTTCTGTGAGTTCCACATTTTTTTCTATATACTCGTACCAATATTGAGTATTTCTACTTTTAAAATTTTACTTAATGGGAGAAATAGTTGTCTTGTTTAATGATATGCTTTCTTCTGAAATAAATTTTCAAATGTTGAAGGATATTAATTTTTTAATGAAGAATAAATTAGCCTTTGGCCTAATCTTGGAGAATTAAAATAACATTTCTAATTTCTAGAAATTCTAGAAACCTCATATTCAATAATTTCTCTCCTCCCCCCACCCCCCACACACATACACACACACATACATACACATTCACACCTGCTCTCTCCATCCAGGGAAACATACACATGCCAGGTCCACAAAAAGCTATTTTAATATAAATATGGAAAGAAAAACGAACCATACTGATATGGGATTGGTCAAGGAGATAGAGTAGGTTCATGAGTTGGAGGCCACAACCCTTCCGCCCCCATGTAATCTCACTTGTATCCACCCACCTGTCAATCAGACTATGTAACCACTCCCCCTTTGGAAGTGAATAAGAGGGCTGGAGAGAGCCTGCCCACTCTCTCGCCACCATTCTTCCCAGTGTGACCTGCTGCTGGCACTCTCTGGCCTGCTCCCTCTCTCCTCGCGGATCTCTGAAAATGACTGGTATGGAGGTCCCGGTTTACTCTTCTTGGCCCACTCTCCCTTAATAAAGCCCTCATGGTCCTGTGTTTTCCTCGCACTGTCTAAATAAATTCTAAACCTTACCATACTGCATGTTTTGTTTGGGCCTGTGCTTAGAATTCTTCTCTAAATAAAAGGCAAGAGCCTGAAATATTAATTTTGGCCTCATTTAGCCCATAACAATATCACAACATCAATGTTCTTCAACAACCACTGCTTTTGTTCCTCAACACTAGGAACTTGAGTCACATGAAAAATAAACTGAAAAGGAAATCTAGGACCACCATATAAATATTCCAAACCATTCAATCTTGTGGTCCCTGAACTTCTACAGGTTAAGCATGGATCATAAAACAAAAACAAAAATCCAGACTGCAAAGGAGTTCCATCTTAAATGAAGGGAACCAGACTCAGCATATACATATATCCTCATTCAATCCTTTAATAATCCCGAGGAAAAAGAGGCAGGGAGGAGAGAGTAAGAGAACACAGGGAAAGACAAGGGGGAGGGGGTAAAGGAATGGAAGAAAACAACAACCAGAATGCCTCCCCCACTACAGAAAATCATTCCAGTTGCCTTGGAGGTTAAGATTAGATGATTAAAGACTACTAACAATCTGCCTGCTGCATAGTACGTACACTTACAGCCAGAAGTCTAACTTCCTCCAAAAGCCAGGAAGCGGCAAACAGCACTAAATCATCACTCTCTGCTCACCCCAGGCAAACAAGAAAAAGGCCAGTTCAAATGGATGACATCGTAGCTGGCAATGACAAAGGAGGCTTTCACGTGTGCAACCAGCCTGTCGGAACTGTTACACATCACTCTAAATCATTCAGACAATGTGAAGTTTTCTTTTTAAGGGAATATTACAAAGAAAAAGACTGAGTTGTTAATAAGGGAGATTTATTTATAGATGTAGCAGTATGGATCCTGCTCATTTTAAAAACTAATTTCAACAACTTAGATTCTTGGTACAGTAATTGTAATTACTGTTAAAAATGCTTTAACATTTTATACCCAAATTCAGAGTCAGCAGTACATACTGTATGCCTCTGGTGTTGTGTGTTTAAGGTCCTTACACTGAAAAACAAGCCACAATATCATCTGTGATCCTTAAGACCACCTAGCAATTACAAACAAGCTGAGACATGGTGATTGATAAACTAATAAAAAGAAAGACAACAGGGGCCTACATTGTGGCAAAACGGATAAAGTGGCCACCGTAAAGCCAGCATCATATATAGGCGCTGGTTTGAGTCTGGCTGCTCCACTTCAATCCAGCTTCCTGCTAAAGCACAGGGAAGACAGCAGAAGATATCCCAAGTGCTTGTGCCCCTGCACCCATGTGGGGAACCCACAAGAAGTTCCTGGCTCCTGGATTCAGCCTGGTCCAGTTCCAGCTGCTGTGGCCAGTTGGGAAGTGAAGATATCGACCCTGCCCCATTAACTCTACTTTTCAAATAAATAAATACTTTTTTTAAAAGACAGAATAAAAATTTTAATGTAAAAGTCCTTGTAGAAAAGCAGAAGGAGGGGCTGGCACTGTGGCTCACTTAGCTAATCCCCCGCCTGTGGCACCAGCATCCCATATGGCCCCAGGTTCTAGTCCCGGTTGTTCCTCTTCCAGTCCAGCTCTCTGCTGTGGCCAGGGAAAGCAGTGGAGGATGGCCCAGGTGGTTGGGCCCCTGCACCCATATGGGAGACCAAGAGGAAGCACCTGGCTCCCGGCTTCAGATCAGTGCAGAGCCAGCCATAGCAGCCATTTGGGTAGTGAACCAACGGAAAGAAGGCCTTTCTCTCTGTCTCTCTCTCTCTCTCACTGTCTATAACTCTACCTGTCAGAAAGAAAGAAAGAGAGAAAGAAAGAAAAGCAGAAGGAAAAAATACAATGGTGTGAATAAAAACATGAAATACAGATGCACACACACACAGTGGTTGCAACTGTCTTTGCACTTATGCCCAAACATTAGAAGATGTACATCCCTAAAATCATCTTTCAGAAAGAAGGAGTTCCTTTACAATTAATTCCTTACTTTTAAGAAACACACCAACACCAAATATCACCAAGAGTAAATTTTCACCTTGAAGTAAAAAATCCAGGCATGTAGTCATGCCCAAGGAAATGGCATTCAGGATTCCCAAAGGGGAAGGTGAGGCTGGTAGAACTGTGATCCCAGGGGGAACTACGCAGTCAAGAGTGTGTGAGAGGGCTGAGATAGTACAACTCTCATCACAGGGCAAAGACACTGAAATCTGGAAAAGACTTCGAGCAACACTAATGTGCCATGCTTTGACAGGGTTGTCACAATTTTACAAGGGTGCCCCTCTCTGCTAATGGCCTGGGAAGATGGTATAAGATGGCCCAAGTGCTTGGGCCCCTGCACCCACATGAGAGACCAGAAGAAGCTCCTGGCCCTGGCTCAAATCTGGCCATTATGGCCATTTGGGAGTGAACCAGCAGATGGAAGACTTTTTCCATTTTCTCTCTCTCCCTCCCTCTGTCTGTAACTCTGCCTCTCAAATAAATAATTTAAAAAATATTTATTTATTTGAAAGGCAGAATGAGGAGGACAGGGGGTGAAGAGACAGAGATCTTCTATCCACTGATACACTTCCCAAATGGCCACAACGACTAGGTCTGCGCCAGGCAGAAGCCAGGAGTCCAGGAACTCCACTCTAGTCTCTCACAGGTGGCATGCCGCCTTCCCAGGCACATTAGCAGGGAGCCAGAGAGGAGACCAAGCAGCTGAGACTCAAACTGAAGTTCATATGGGATGTCAGTCTTACAAGCTGTGGCTCAGACCTCTTTACAACACCACCAGCCCCCACATACAGTTTTAAACACAGATTTAATGCTCATCTATAGGGAGTGATCTCAAAATTACCAGAAATAACTGCCACCAAAGAAGACCTTTGAGGATTATCTAGAAAGTGATACAATAAAAGCCTTGGAATGTCAGGAAGACTATAAATGATACTAAAATGACAGCAGCTCTTCTGTTATATGAATTGATTCCCATGCTCTGGGATAAAATTTCCAGTGACAGCAACATTTACAGATTTTTTTAAGAGCCCCATTTTAAATTTGCAAGTTCAAAAACCATGGTCAGTAACTTGAAGTGGCTTTAGTAAACATGAAACACTGGTGGTTCTGAAGAACGGAAACCTTGATTAAATCTGTTCATGAGTTTGGAAGCAGTCATGTTTCAAATCTTCCATCAGAAATATCTAAAAATACATATAATTTTGTATAAGCTGCTCTTTTTTATTTATGTATTTGAAAGGCAGGTTATAGAGAAGCAGAAGGAGAGCTAGGGAGGGAGGGAGAGAGAGAGGTCTTCCATCAACTGGTTCACTCCCCAAATGGCCACATGGCTGGAGCTGGGTCAATCCAGGGCCAGGAGCTTCTTCTGAGTCTCCCACCTGGGTGCAGGAGTCCAAGGACTTGGGCCATCATCTACTGCTTTCCCAGGCCATAGCAGAGAGCTGAATCAGAAGTGGAGCAGCCAGGACAGAAACTGGCACCCATATGGGATTCCATGCACCAGCACCAGCCCCCTACTCCGTTATGTTAAACATGCACATGCTGTTACCCCTTAGGTAAATCAAGTGAAGAATATATGAGAGCTCTATGTATTGCTTTTTCACAACTGCTTGTGAATCTACAATTATCTGAAGATAAAAAGGTTTTAAATGGATACTGAGGGGGAAGTCTGGTTGCTCCACTTCCAATCCAGCTCCCTGTTAATGTGCCTGAAAAGCAGTGGAAGATAGTCCAAGTGCTGTGCCCCTGTCACCCATGTAGCAGACACAGAGTTCCAGGCTCCTGGCTTTGGTCCAGCCCCAGCCACTGCAGCCACTTGAGGAGTGAACCAGCAGATGGAAGATCTCTCTCCCTCCCTCTCTCACTTTCTCTCTGTAACTCTGCCTTTCAAATAAAACAAATCTTTAAAATAAACAAATAAATGGTTATTAAAATATGTATGTACAGGGTGGACCTATAACTTAGTGGTTAAGACACTAGTTAAGAGGCCCATGCCCCACATTAAAGTAGGGTAGTATGATGGCCACCACAGGCTCCTGAATCCAATTTCCTGCTGAAGAAGGCCCTGGAAGGCAGCAATGATGACTCAAGTGATTAGGGTTCCTGTCACCTTTGGGAGACCTACACTGAATTCCTGGCTGCCAGCTTTGGCATGATGAAGTCCAAGGCCACGGTGAGCATCTGGGGAATGAACAAGTGCGGACAGGAGCACACCAGCATGTATCCTTGCTTTCCCTCTCTCCAATAAATTAATAAAGTTTATTTTTAAGAAGTATGTGCAATTATTATTTTTTAATCTGTATTTTCCTGAAAAATAGTGACAAAAGACACTTCCCATCTGCTGGTTTGCTCCCTAAATGTCCATAACAGCCTGGGCTGGGCCAGGCCAAAGCCAAGAGCCAGGAGCCAGGTATCCATTCCAGGTCTCCTACCATGGGTGGCAGGACTCCACTATTTGAGCTGCCTCCCAGAGTATGCATTAGCAGGGAGCTAGAGTAATGACAGGAGCCAGGACTCAAATCCAAGCACTGCAATATAGGACGTCTAAGTCCCAGTCAGTGTCATAACCACCAGGTCAAATGCCTGCCTTAATAAATGTTTTAATTAGACATTTAACTATTTCATCTACACCCCAAAAACTTTCTGTATTCAGGGACCTATGCTGTAGCATGGTGGGTAAACCTGCTGCCTGCAGTGCCAGCATTCCATATATATGGGTGCAGGTTCAAATCCTGGCTGCTCCACTTCCAATCCAGCTCCCTGCTAATGTGCCTGGGAAAGCAGTGGAGGATGGCCCAAGTGCTTGGGTCCCTACACCCACATGGAAACTCAGAAGAAGCTCCTGGATCCTGACTTCAGATTGGACCAGTTCCAGCAGCTGCAGCCATTTGGGGAATGAACCAGTGGATGGAAGATCCTCTCCTCCCGCCACCCCTGCCTCTGCCATCCCACTATAACTCCGGCTTTCAAATAAGTAAATCTTTCAAAAAAATTTTTTTCTGCATTCAAGCTGATCAAAACACTTCATTTTCAGGGCAGTGTCTGGCAGTGGTTAAGATGCTGGTGAGACACCTGTGTCATACAGCTGGGTTGTCTGAGTTCAATTCTCAGCTCTGGTTCTTGACTCCAGCTTTCCAGCTAATGCAGGCTGTGGGAGGCAGAGGTGATGACTCAAGTAACTGAGTTCCTGCTACACGCAAGATCTAGATTGAGTTCCCAGGTACCAGCTCCAGACCCAGTCCCGGCCCAGCCATTACAGACATTTGGGAAGGGAGTCAGGAGATGGGAGCTCTGACTCACACTGTCTCACAAGGAAATTTTCTTTAAAAAGATAAAACTTTAATTTTTATTATTGAAAAAAATGGATCGCCTTATATTTGGTCTCTTCATATTCAAATATATGAAACTTTAGAAAATTTAAATCCTTTACTAGAGTAAAATAAATGTTCAAAATTCGCTTGAAAAGACTGTTAACTGCTATCCAGCTACCAAAAGAAATCATATAGGAGTTCGTAATTAAATTTCTTGTTTAAGCTATTCCCATCAATTTGACTTTCTGGAATGATGACAATGTTCAACATTTTGATCAGGGTGATGACACGAATGCATACATCTATCAAAACTACTTGTATATGTATTAAAATTTCATGCTGTACCCATAAGTATGCACAACTATGTGTTAATTAAAAATATATATTTAAAAATTAACCCATACACAAGATCGTGCACTTTACATAAATTACAGCTCAATCAAGTACAAAACTAAACTGAAAAAAAGAAATTACACACTAATTAAGCAGCACTACTTGTCTATTACAAAGGCACTTCTTTCTACTATGAAAAGAAGACATACAAGATTTCCCAACAATTTGATATGAGAACTCTAATCACACAAATTGAAAATAAAATATTTGAGAGAATAAGCAGTATTCCAGCTGCACTTTTATCCTGGTGAGCCATGCTGCTTCTGCAAACAGGTGATGTTGAGGGTTACATTTATAGAGGTCTCAGTGCTTTTTCCCAAAGAGTGGTAGAAATAATGGCTCTAACACTTTTGCAATAAGCTTATAACTATAATAAAAACAAAACTACTTCTGGGGCAGTGTGTTTGGCATAATGGTTCAAGTCACTACTTCTGACACTTTCATCCTGTATCAGAGTGCCTAGTTTGAGTCCTGGCTACTCTATTTCTGATCCAACTTCCTGTTAATGCACATCTTTTAAGGGCAGTACCCTTGCCACCCACACAAGAGACCTAGATGGAATTCCAGGCTCCTGACTTAAGCCTTGCCCAGCCCCAGCTGCTGTGGGCATTTGGGTAGTGAACCAGCAGATTTTGTTTCTGCCTTTAAAATAAAATGAAAATAAACCTTTAGGGGCCAGCACTGTGGCGCAGTGGGTTAACGCCCTGGCCTGAAACGCCAGCATCCCATATGGGTGCCGGTTCGAGACCCAGCTGCTCCACTTCCGATCCAGCTCTCTGCTATGGCCTGGGAAAGCAGTGGAAGATGGCCCAAGTCCTTAGGCCCCTGCACCCACGTGGGAGACCTGGAAGAAGCTCCTGGCTTCGGATCGGCGCAGCTCCGGCCACTGCGGCCAACTGGGGAGTGAACCAGAGGATGGGAGACCTCTCTCACACGCTCTCTCTGTGTAACTCTTTCAAATAAATAAATAAATCTTTTTAAAAAAATTTTAAAAATAAAGTGAATGGAATAGCACCTGTGGGTAAACTCTGTTTTTAAATAAATAAATCTTTAAAAAACTTTTAAGAGCCACGTTCAAAGGCAAAAAAAACGAATACTATGTTTTGCATTTTCCATCATCTTTACAGCCATCATTACATAAAGCTGTTCAAGAATTATATATGCACCTGTCCTATCCAAGTGGCAAATATTTCTGCTTCATCCTGGCTAAGTGTGCATTTATCTACTCTCATTATTAAGATAATTCAGGCTCACAGGCAGAGGCATTCACTTATCCATATTTATGGAAAATCAGATCAAGGGCAGGATAATTTTAATGAAAGATGAAAAGTAAACCTCAAGTATTATTATTAGACCTTTGTCAGAAAATGGGTCATAAGCCTAGGAGATGATAGTTACAAAAGTTCAAACTACAAGGTTAAAAAGATGAAAAAGGGCAGCTGTATGGTTGAGAAAGAAAAGCACAAGGTACCTCTAACAACTGGAAAATATCCAAGGCATCTACAAGAGATGACATTTCAGTTCATGTCATTCAGGTGAGATATAAGAACCGTTAAGAAACCTTCTGAACTTGGAAGAGAATAAACTGGTATCTAGCAATATACAAACACAGAAAAATTTAAATATACTTGTAATATCGCTGACATTAAAAAAATGTCATTTGTACTTCAACAGTACCTTTCACTGCTCAAATTCCAAATTTTCTATACATTGTTATCAGTCTACTAGAGCATTCTCAGAGAGTATGTGAAATGGTGGGGAGTAAATCATACCTACTTTGAAGTTAGATAAGGAATGGGCGAAAGGTGATACAGCAGAATAAGAAGTGTTTGCATTACTCCTATGCCAATGCTCACTGACAAATAAGTTTAAAGTTGAAATTTGCCATTTCCTGTCTAATTTACCAAAAATGAAGACTGATTTCAGTTTGCAAAAAAAGAAAATTCTTCATGAAACCAATCAGAAAAAGAATTACCAACTCAAGGGAGTAACTTTTCTGTCTTTTCCTCAACAAGACTTCAAGCATCCAGTTCCACAAGCAACAGAGATCCCACTGTTCCTTTCAGTATCTTATTTCATTGCCTCCCAACCCTTTCACTCATGTCTTACTTGTATCCCATTCACTATCATAAACTCTTCTATAGTTCTATCACTGGTGTTAACACATAGGCTATTCCAGGGCAGCAGTAAGAGCAGTGTCCCGGGAGGAAAAACCCTGGCTTGAATACATAACCCTGGGTCTGGGGTTTCTTATCCATTACAATAAAGCGGGTTACTTGGCTGAGTGGCCTCTGACATCCTATAAACCTGTGATCACCTAATCACACAACCATATATAATCTATCAAGAGAAACACTAAACTTTGTTGTAAGTTCTAAACACCCACTCCAGTGTTCTGACAGGACTACTTCCTAGTTTCTCAAACTATTTCCTCACTTTTCTAAGCTCTTATATTCCGAATTTTAATCCATTTTTTAATGAACCACCTACCTCAATTATGTTATTCACAAATTTAAACAGCATATACTGGATGCCCCTAAGACTGGTGAAATTCTAAAAAACACTGGGCTCAGGATACATCTGACAGATCTTAACTTACAGCACAGGATTCCCCTTCCCCAGGGCTGAGGGCTAGTGCTGAGTCATGGCTAATTATTTTAACAGAACCTTGATACTCCTGAGTCAGCCTACTTTCTTAGCCACAGAGCTAGTCCAGCTCTGACAAACAAATGCTACCTACATGTGCCATCCCAAGAAAAACAAGCTAAAAGGCTGTAATCTGGTAGAAAACACATCCACAACAGCCTATAGGAAGTGCTCTAAGATGGTGAATACAGCACTCATCCTCCTCTTCCAAGAACACACCAGAAGTGTCCTTGACAAAACTGTCCTATGCTCTTCAGACCTCAACTGACCACAGTGTGCCAAACGCTCTCAGGCAGCATGGCTGTTTTCCAAAACACAGGTTCACTGCCACCCCTACCTCGAGCTGAACATCTATCAAGAGCCAGTTACTATCTGTTCCCAAACCTGTCTATTCTTTATAATCATGCCTATTTTACTCATTACCATAATTACATAATTTAGTTACAAGCAAAGCCAGTTAGTGCCAAAAACAAAGCATTATTTCTATGAAAACTATGCTGACTACTCTAAGTCATTTAAAAAACATGCTACTATTTTTTTAAAAAGTTATACTTCAGGGACCGGCGCCACGGCTCACTAGGCTAATCCTCCGCCTAGCGGCGCCGGCACACCGGGTTCTAGTCCCGGTTGGGGCGCCGGATTCTGTCCCGGTTGCCCCTCTTCCAGGCCAGCTCTCTGCTGTGGCCAGGGACTGCAGTGGAGGATGGCCCGGGTGCTTGGGCCATGCACCCCATGGGAGACCAGGAAAAGCACCTGGCTCCTGGCTCCTGCCATCGGATCAGCGCGGTGCGCCGGCCGCTGCGCGCCAGCCGCGGCGGCCATTGGAGGGTGAACCAACGGCAAAGGAAGACCTTTCTCTCTGTCTCTCTCTCTCACTGTCCACTCTGCCTGTCAAAAAAAAAAATAAATAAATAAATAAATAAATAAATAAAAAATAAAATAAAAAAAAAGTTATACTTCAGGCACAGCCAAGACAACTTCCTAGGGAAATCTAGAGTATGCACAGCAAAGAGAACAGTCAACAGAGTCAGGAAACAGTCTACACAGGGGAGAGAACATCTGCAAGCTATCCTTCTGAAAAAAGGTTAGCAACCAAATTATGTAAGGAATTCAAAAAACTCAACAGAAAGAAAGCTAATTTTTAATGAGCAAAGGATCTTAAAAAGATATTTCTCAACAGAAGATATACAAGTGGCCAACAAGCATGTGAAAAAAATATTCAACATTACTAATCATCAAGGAAATGCAAAATCAAAGCACAATGAGGTATCACCTCACATCTGTTACAATGACTATTACTAAAAACAAAAAACAAAAAACCTAGAGATAAATGTTGGCAAGGATGTGGAAAAAAATAGAACCTTTGTACACCACTAGTAGGAATGTAAATTAGTATAACCAGTATGGGAAACAGTAAATCAAAATTAAAAATAGAACTACTTTACATGAACTTGTAATTCCAGTTCTGAGTATATATCCAAAGGAAGTGAAAACAGTATGTTGAAGAGATATCTGCATGCCCATATTCACTGCAGCATCATTCACAGGAGCTAAGAAACAGAATTACTCTAAGAGTCTGTAATTGAATAAAGGCAAGAGAAAGGCAGTATATAAACACAATGGAACACTATTCTGCCTTAAGAGAGAAGGAAATCTTTTCATTTTCAACAACATGGATAAGCATGTAGGACATTATGCTAGGCAAATAAAGATAAAAATACCACCGATCAAATTATATGTGAAATCTAACCGTGGAACCCACAGAAGCAGAGAGCAGAATGGTGATTACCAGGAGCTAGGGGTAGGGAACTATTGGAGGGATGTTGGTCAAAAGATACAAATTTTCAATTAGGAGGAAAAAAAATCAGGAGATCTACTATACAACATGCTGATTACAGTTAACAACAATGGATAGTATTCTTTAAAAATGCTAAGAGTAGATTTTAAATGTTCTTACCACACATCAAAAAAAAAAGGATAAAAGAGGCCAGCACTGTGGCGTAGCAGGTAAAGTACGCCACCTGCAGTGACAGAATCCCATATGGGTGCCAGTTTGAGTCCCAGCTGTTCCACTTCCAATCCAGCTCTCTGCTGTGGCCTGGAAAAGCAGTAGAAGATGGCCTGGCCGGCGCCACGGCTCACTAGGCTAATCCTCCGCCTTGCAGCGCCGGCACACCGGGTTCTAGTCCTGGTCAGGGCTCCGGATTCTGTCCCGGTCACCCCTCTTCCAGGCTAGCTCTCTGCTGTGGCCAGGGAGTGCAGTGGAGGATGGCCCAAGTGCTTGGGCCCTGCACCCACATGGGAGACCACCAGGAGAAGTACCTGGCTCCTGCCATCGGAGCAGCATGGTACGCCGGCTGCAGCATGCTGCCCGTGGCAGCCACTGGAGGGTAAACCAGCGGCAAAGGAAGACCTTTCTCTCTGTCTCTCTCACTGTCCACTCTGCCTGTCAAAAAAATAAATAAAATAAAATAAAATAAAAGGAAGAAGATGGCCCAACTCCTTGGGCTCCTGCATCTGCATGGAAGACCTTGAAGAAGACCTCGAAGAAGCTCCTGGTTCCTGACTTCGGATAAGCCTAACTCCGGTCGTTGTGGCCATTTGAGGAGTGAACTAGCAGATGAAAGACCTGTGCCTCTGCCTCTGCCTCTCTAAAACTCTGCCTTTCAAATAAATGAATAAATCTTCAAAAAGGGGGGGGGGGGGGGGGGTTAAGTATGTGAGGTAATGAACTATTAATTAACTTGATTTAGCCATTCTATAATGTTTACATGTATCAAAAACATCATGGTGTATGCCACCAGCATATACAATCTTTAATGTATTTATTTGAAAAGCAGATAAGAGATCTCTTACCTACTGGTTCAATCCCCAAATGCCTGCCATAGCTGATAATAGACAAGGCTGAAGCCAGGAGCCCAAAACTCAATTCAGGTCACATGCAGGTGGCAGGGTCCCAAGTAACTGGGTCATCACCTGCTATTCTCTGGGGTGCACATTAGCAGAAAGCTGGAATGAGAAGTGGAGCTAACACTACTACTCAAATCCAGGCATTCCACCATGGGATATAAGTATCCCAACTAGTGTCTTCACCACTGTGCCAAACACACTACCCCAACAATATACAATTTCTGTCAAATTAAAGAAAAATCTTTTAAAAATTTAAGTTAGAAAGATTACCCTCAGACTGCTTCACAAGTATCTTTAGATTCTCACACCACTTAATGAAACCAAAACTGGACATTAATTAATTCACACACTTAGCCACCAATGTGCCATTCAACATTTTAAGCCCATGTGTGTTTTACAGTTACTGGTTCATATCTTTATTATCCACATTTTATAAGTGGGGAAACCGAGGCACCATTAAGTTAAATAACTTGCCTAGATTCACACACTAGTATGAGGTGGAGAATGAGGTTCTTACCCAGAAAGCCTGGTTCCAGAAGTCATATTCCTACTTTGTTAAGCTATCACAGACAATATAATATCTGTATGATTTATGTGAAAACAGCATGTGACTCTCAAATCACTTAGTCATATGTAAAAAGAAAAAAGTCTTAGGCCTACATTAAAATGCAATTAGGCAGATTTACAGTTCTTTAAATGTGTATGTATTTATTTTAGAGGCAGAGGCAGAAACTTCATAGAAGACAGCTACTTCCACTAAGGTTCACTCCCCTAAATTTCTGCAGTAACTGAGACTGGCCTGAGTTGAAGCAGAAACTGGGACCTTAATTAGGGTCTCCTTCATGGGTGGCAGGAACCCAGCTACTAAGCCATCAAACACTACTTCCCAGAGCCTGTATAAGCAAGAGGCTGGAATCAGGAGCCAGAACCAGGAACTGAACCCAAGTGTTTCAATATGAGAAGCAGCTGTCCTAACTGGCATCTTAACAACCAGGCCAAACATGGTTTAAACTACAGGCAAGTAGTTTGGCACAGTGTTAAGGTGCTGCTTGGGATACTAGCATCCCATTTGGAGTGTCTGGGTTCAAGTCCCAGTTCATCTCTCCCTTTCATCTTCCTGCTAATGTCATCCTGGGAGGCAGCAAGTGATGGCTCAAATACTTGGGTCCCTGCCAATTATGTGGGGATCTGGATTTAATTCAAGCTCTGGCTTTGGCCTGGCCCATTCCTGGCCTCTGCCAAAATCTGGGGAGTAAACCTGTGAATGGGAGATCTGTGTCTGTCTGCCTGCCTGCCTGCCTGCCTGCCTCTCTCTCTCTCTCTCTCTCTCTCTCTCTCTGCCTTTCAAATAAAATAAATATAATAAAATAATATTTATGCTAAGAGCATCCCAGTTATATTTTAGGATCACATGCTTTAACACAACTTTCTCACCTGCCTATTGTGTCAATTCATTTCAATACGAGACTTCTGCTACAAATTTTCTATATTCTGGAGCATATCAGTCAAAAACCACAATGACAGAGCAAACAGTAGTTTCAGATTAATTAGTAATACTATTGACATACTGCAGTCTCTCTTCCCAGGAAAAGAAAGAAAATTATTTGCAGGTTTAACTATAACATTCTGGAAATCTATGGCTAACGCACACCACAGCACAAGCAATTTCAGAAATAAAAAGAACAAAAAGTCAATCCTATGAAAAAGCTTTAAAAAATGCAAAGAAGTGAACTGTAAATGAAATTCTTATCATTCAGAAACAATTAAATCTGTCTTTCCAGGTGAACTGGTAGATTCACGAGATTATTTATAATACAACAAGTCTTCCTTAGTGGACTACACTAATTTCTCTACCATCTAGTTGAGTGCTAAACTGCAATCGAACATCACTTTAAAACCAAAAGCAACTTGTCACACAAAATCCATCTCACATCTTTGCATACCATCACAATAAATTCCTAAGTAAATTCCTCTCTTAAACCACATGCACAAACTGTAATGTAGTACGTCAAGGAGACATCTCAGGTATATTTTACCCTAGTACAGAAACCTAAGGAAAGCAACACTAAATGTCTTTTCAACTATAAATTATGTTTCAAAAGGCATTCAATGCAGTCCCTAATGTAATTATTTCAAGCAGTGGACACAGGAGCAATTAGGTGAAAGATCACTGAAAAACAAGATACCATACATTTCAAAGTTTCATCTTACAAATTACTTACTAAACACAAAGCAAAAGTCATTATCTTTAGAAGCAGGTTTTCAGGACCTTAATCAAGTGACAAAACTTTGTAACAAAAGGGGACAACCTGACACTATGTTTGCACTGATAGAATTTACATGTTTTAAACTAAAACTTTCAAGATATTATGAATTAAAAAGCATACAACCTCATCAGCAGTATTAAGTATCTTTACCAAAAACATTTAAACCTAAAACAGATGAGAAAAACACCAAACTGTAGGATAACTGGCTTCTAGTCTTCCAAATTTTGATGTGAAAAACAAAAACAAGCTGGCATTGTGCCACAGTGGGTTAAGCCGCCGCCTGAGACATAAGCATCCCATATGGGTGCCGGTTCAAGTCCTAGCTGCTCCACTTCCGATTCAGCTCCCTGCTAATGGCCTAAGAAAAGCAACAGAAGATGGCCCAAGTGACTGGATGAAGTTCCAGTCTCCTGGCTTCAGCCTGGCCCAACCCTGGCCGTTGCAGCCATTTGGGAAGTGAACCAGCAGATAGAAGATCTTGATCTCTCTCCCCCTCCGTAACGAAAGGGGAAAGAGAAAAGGGGAAAGGGGAAAGGAAAGGAAAAGAGAAAAAGAGAAAGAAAAAAGAAAGAGAAAGAGAAAGAGAGAAAGGAAAAGGGAAGGAAGGAAGAAAAAGATGCTGCTTGGTGCCCACATCCCACATTGAAGTGCAAGTCCCAGCTTTGCTCCTGATTCCAGCTTCCTGCTCATGCGCACACTGGGAGGCAGTAGGTGATGGTCAAGTACATGGGTCCCTGTCAGCCATGCAGGAGACTCAGATTGAGCTCCTGGCTCCTGGCTTCAGATTGGCCCAGCCCTGGTCATTATAGGTACTTGGGAAGTGAAGCAGTGATGAAAGCTCTGTCTGTCCATCTGTTCGTGTTCGTGTGTGTATGTGTACTGGGGGGGGGGGGGGGGGGGGTGCGTGCATGTGCACATATTTTTATGTGCTTGCATCTCAACTATCAAAAATTTTAAAAAGGTAGAGGATATATAGGGATGTGTAAATGAATGTTCATTATGCATAACAGCCACAAACAAGAAACGATCTAGGGACCAGTGCTGTGGCGTGGCAGGTAAAGTCGCCGCCTGCAGAGCCAGCATCCTGTATGGGCCCCGGCTTGAGTCCCAGCTGTTCCACTTCCAATCCAGCTCTCTGCTATGGCCTGGAAAAGCAGTGGAAGATGGCTCAAGTCCTTGGGCCCCTGCTCCCATGTGGGAGACCCGGAAGAAGCTCCTGGCTCCTGGCTTAGGATTGCCGCAGCTCCGGCCGTTGTGGCCATCTGAGGAGTGAACCAGCAGATGGAAGACATCTCTCTCTCTCTGCCTCTGATTCTCTGTAACTCTGACTTTCAAATAAATAAATAAATCTTAAAAAAAAAAAGAAACACTCTAAATACCGATCGACTGGTGCAGTTAAATAAAATGTGGTATTAGCTGTAGAATGAAATCTTAAGCAACAAAAAGCAGCAGCCCATGGATACATGCTACAACATGGATGAATTCTGAAAGCATGCTAAGTGAAAGATAATCACAGTGACTATGTCGTATTATGATTCTACTTTCGTGAAATATTTAGAAAAGGAAAATCAATAGAAACAGAATGAAGACCAGCGGTAACCTAGGTGAGAGCAGGAATTGACCACCACCAGGCAGGCCAAGGATCCTTTCAGGGTGATGAAAACCAGATTATGGGAAAGGTAGCACAACTCCATAAATTTTTATTTTTGATATGTAAGTTTTAACTCAACAAAGCTGTTAACAAAAATCTTTTGAAAGGAACATTCCATGATCTGGAAAAAAATGTATAATAAAATTCATATGAAAAAGAAAATACTTCAACTCCTAGTACAGATTGGAGGCAAGACATCAGATATCGCTGTTTTAAAACTAAAAATTAAAATTCTATAAAAGTGAAACAAACTTTTATTTAGACCTGAATCCCTTATTTTTACATCCTATCCTAAAAGATATTTTTTTTTTTTTAAGATTGATCTGTTTAAAAGGCAGAGTTACAGAGGGACAGAGGTAGAGAAAGATCTTCCATCCACTGGTTCACTCCCCAAACAGCCACAACAGTTGGAGCTGGGCCGATCCTAAGCCAGGAGTTTCTTCCGGATCCCCTGGGTGCAGGGGTCCAAGGACTTGGACCATCTTCCATTGCTCTCAAAGGCACATTAGTAGGGAGATGGATCAAAGTGGAGCAGCTGGGACTCGAACCAGCACCCATAAGGGATGCCAGTACTATAGGCAGTGGCTTTACCCACTACCTACCACAGTGCCAGCCCCAATAGTTTTAATTTATTTATTTATTATTATTTATTTGTTATTAATTAATTAATTAATTTATTATTTTATTTGAGAGGCAGACACACAGAGCTCCCATCTAATGGTTCACTTCCCAAATGCCTACAATGCCTGGGGATGGGCTGGGGCTGAATGAAGGCAAAATTAATTTATGCACTGTTCTATGGAAATTTTATTGGGACTATCAAACAATTTGGTAATAGAAAAATACATTTTGGAGTCGGCTTTGAAGCACAGTTGGTTAAGATACTGTTTGCGCCACCGGCATTCCATACTGGAGTGCCACGTCGAATCCTGGCTGCTCTGCTTCCAAACAAGCTTTCTGCTAATGTGCCTGGGAAGGTCACAGAAGATGGCCTAAGTACTTGGGCCTCTGCTAACCATGTGGCAGACCAGGATGGAGTTCCTGGCTCCTGGCGTCAAGCCCAGACCAGGTTGTTGCAGCCATATGGGAAGTGAAATCAGCACCTGGAAAATATCTTTCATTCCTTCACTTGCTCAACCTGACTTTCAAATAAATATAGATAGGGGATGATCATCTGGCCTAGTGATGCACAGTCCATCTACCAAGTGATTGGATGGATTTGAAACCCACCTCCTAACTCTAGCTTCCTGCTTAAGCAGACTCTGTGAGACAGTGGTAATGGTCCAACTAGTTGGTTCCTGCTACTCGTATGAGATGGTTGGACTGTATTCCTAGCTCCCAGCTCAGCTCAGCCCAGTCTCAGTCATTGTGGGCATTTCGGGAATGAACCAACAGATGGGAGCTTGCTCTCTCTCTCAATTTGTGTGTGTCTCTCAATAATTTTTTTAAAAAGGTTGGACAGAATTATGACCCAGCACATTCACTCTTATGTATATGCCCAGAAAGAACTGAATTGAAAACAGGTGTTCAAATAAAATGTGTATAAGCATGCATATGTGTGTATAACCACACAACCAAAAGAAGGAAGGAACTTCAATGCCCACTGAGTGATGAATGGATAAACAAGCTTGGCATTATCTAGATAAGAGAACACCACTGAGCCATTAAATGAAATCATGCTGCAATGGACCCTGACGTAATACAAAGTGAAAATAGTCTTATGTATGATTCCATTCGTATGAAAGACAGAGAACAGGGAAACCCACAGAGACAAAAAGCAGGCTGTAAAGGTGAACAAGGAATGACTGCTTTATGAGTACAGGTTTCCTTTTGGGGGTGATGAAAATGTTCTGGAACTAGAAACTGGTGACAGTTTCAAGACACTGTGACTGTACTAAACTAAACAGTACTGAATTGTTTACCTTAAAATGATTAAAACAGTGTATTTTGGAGCTGGCATTGTGTGCAGCATGTTAAGCCACTTCCTCTAACGCTGACACTGGTATCACATAGGGGTGCCAGTTCAAGTCCTGGCAACTCTACTGCTGATCCAGCTCCCTGCTAATATGGCTGAGAAAGCAGTGGAAGATGGCCCAAGCACTTGGGCCCCTGAACTCACATGGGAGACTGAGATGGAACTCCTGGCTTCAGCCTGGCCCAACCTTGGCGATTGGGACCACATGGGGAGTTTAACCAACAGATGAAGATCGATCTTTCTCTGTAACTCTGCCTTTCAAATAAATAAATCAATTTTATTTTTTAAAAGTATATTTTTTATTTATTATACTACATTTAAAAAAAAAATCTCTCCACTTACGGGCATACACTTACGGGCATACAACATATAGTATTTTTAATTTGGAGTTCCCTATAATTTTTCTATTTCTTTTGGCTTTTATATATGTATCATAGATCACATTGGAGATATGCCATAATATTTAACATTTACTGAGCACTTGCATATTACTACAAGTAAGATACATGCTAGCTAGGGCCAGCTTTGTGGCATAGTGAGTTAAACCCTTGCCTGTGATGCTGGCATCCCATAAGTGCACTGGTTCATGTCCCGGCTAATCCACTTCTGATCCAGCTCCCTGCTACTGGCCTGGGAAAAGCAGCAGATGGCCCAAGTGTTTGGACCCTCCACACATGGGAGAACCAGATTAAACTCCTGGCTTTGACCTGGCCCACCCCTTGCCTTTGCTGGGGTGGGAAGTAAACCAGCATGAAAGATCGATCACTCTCTCTCCTCCTCTGCCTCTCTCCTTCTCCCTCCAGCTCTTTCAAATAAATTATCTTTTAAAAAAAAATGGTAGGTACCTTGTACATCTGACTTAACTATAAACATCTTATGAAGATTTTATGTATATAATCCATTTTATGTATAAGAAATCAAGACTCAGAGAGACAAGATAACTAATAAAGGGTACAGCTGGGATTCAAATACAAAAAGACAGGGATAAACTAAATAATTTCTAAGGCACCTTCTATTAATACAACTCTATGAATATACCACACACACACACACACACAAACACACAAAGAAACTCCTGTCCTTCCCCAAACTGTCCTGGTAACAGCTTCCCAGTAAACTATGGACAAAAGTCAATACTAGTCCCCAAGACATATACTAGCGTTTCTTTTGTTTCACCAAGGTAAGACGTGATTGGGTCAATACTGTGCTGATTTCCATTTCCCAAAGATCCAAAATGCCTAAGAAAACTCACCATTCATTTCACCAGGGGTGTGTGCATGTGCGTGAATGTGTCACAAGTGGCTATTTATAAATAGCCAAAGAAAGGTACTATTTTAGAAATACAGGGTTTTTTATTTTAAAAAAAAAAAAAAAAGGTCAAACAGAACATACAAGCCAGGTCCAATTAGCACTGATTTCAGAATACAGAAGTATATAACTTATTTACAACCTACCTATGCTGTCACACCTTTTTCACTACACACTTATATTCCACATGATATAATTCCACCCAAAATATTCAATATTTGCAATAATTCATGATACCAGCATACCAAATTAAATCTCTAGTGCCTTTAATAAATCTTTTAAGGCCAGCTCTGTGGCACAGTAGGCTAAAACTCCACCTGTGGAATCCCATATAGGTGCTAGTATGCATCCCGGCTGCTCCTCCTCCAATCCAGCTCTCTGCTTATGGCCTGGCAAGCATTTGGGCCCTGCACTCATGTGGGAAACCTGGAAGAAGCTTCTGGCTCCTGGCTTCAAATCAACTCAACTCCAGATGTTGCAGCCATTTGGGGAGCGAACCAGCAGATGGAAGATATCTCTCTCTCTTTCAACTTCTCTATGTAACTCTACCTCTCAAATAAATAAATCTTTTATGAATTAATTCAAGCTGCTATGTATGTAGATGTATTATATGGATGGGGACACACACACACACACACAAAACACAAAATACCTAACATGCATTTAGCATGGTGCTTCACAATACAACCCTAAATAATTTTCTTACAAACAGCACCAGTAAATCCAATAAATATTTATGTGCCATGGACTGTGCTGGATGCTGTGAATACAGCCAAAAACAAGGCAGCCTTACAGCAGTTACTAATTTATTTATTTATTTTTATTTTTATTTTTGACAGGCAGAGTGGACAGTGAGAGAGAGAGACAGAGAGAAAGGTCTTCCTTTTGCCGTTGGTTCACCCTCCAATGGCCGCCACAGCCAGCGCGCTGCGGCCGGCGCACCGCGCTGATCCGATGGCAGGAGCCAGGTACTTATCCTGGTCTCCCATGGGGTGCAGGGCTCAAGCACTTGGGCCATCCTCCACTGCACTCCCTGGCCACAGCAGACAGCTGGCCTGGAAGAGGGGCAACCAGGACAGAATCCGGCGCCCCGACCGGGACTAGAACCCGGTGTGCCAGCGCCACAAGGCAGAGGATTAGCCTTTTGAGCCGCAGCGCCGGCCAACAGTTACTAATACCAAAGACATTAGTCATTAGGTAGGCTGCTATGGAGTACCAACCCCTTTCCATCATTCTCCCTATTTTACTTTCAGATGCAAACACTCTGCTTCATCCTTCCCTGGAGCATTATAGGATTCTCACTTTGTCATATCAATCCCTTTAAATTCCAGTTTTCATTTTACATGTGGAAAATGTACATCCAGGCAGCCTCGGTTACTATTTCAAAGCAATTGGAAAATCCCAGAATCCACATTTCCATTGGGCTGAGACTTTCCAATATGCCTAATAATGATACTTTATGACCTAGAAGTTCCAATGAATTGGTAGTAAGAAAACATTGATCTGCTTCAGTGGCACTGTAATTGGAATGGTGATTAAATGCATCATGTTAAATTTACCCTGGGCCTTTTCCAGTGTGGCAAATATAAAATGAGCTATCAGCATCACCAGAGCCTGAACCACTCTTTCCTTCTAAAATGATACTTCTCCTGCATGTCAAAGGCGTTATGTTTGAGCTTTCCCATTAATAATCAGGTGGCATGACAAACAGTATACACCCATATAGGCTTCCACAGGATGTACACTGCCCAATATGGTTTATTGTATTTAGCAACTTGGGACAACCTTATGTATGTCATAGCAGTGCATTTGCACCACTATAGTTAATGGTCTGTCAGTATTTCCATTATAAAGCAATTTTCAAAGGTTTATTGCTCTGCTGAAGAATTTGCTCAGAGCTGAAATTTGGCATTCCAGAAAAGCAAAAACTGTAGCCTGTAGTTGTTTATTTCTTTCCAAGTAGGCCAAGTAGGTTTTTTTTTTTTAAAGTTAATCTGACCCTTTATTTCAAAATTTCCTCATATAGTCCTTTGAGAATATCCACAAAACAAAAACCTCACACCTCAGAGAGACTACTGTTTGGTAACAGCGGCTAATAACTTGTAAAGCACAAAACACAGATTCCAACTTATCTGTGGAAAATAATTTTTAAAAGCAGGTATATTTGTGATACATTGCAAGCAACTTTTTCATCAGTTCTACCCAGTTGTGACTACATAATTCATACTACTGGAGTAGTCTGTCATTTACATTAAAATCAGCAGATAACTTTAAAATTCTAATCCATTTGTAAATTGTCCACCTATCCTCCAGCAAACAATCACAGCTACTACTGGCTTATCGTGAATGTCACTTACTCTCAATTCCATCTTCTTTAACTCCACTATATTAAACAATTAATAAACACTGTTAAGTAAAAGCTAGGTAGCAAGAAAAGTTATACACTAGATAGGGGAAGCTCTGAAAGTCATTCAGAAAATTCAAAAATGTATTTTCAGCCCCTGAATGACAAAGTTCACAAGAAACAACTGTGGCAATCTTGTAGACGGGTACATCAGTGATAAACCTAACAATTCTACTCAATCTCTGGAAACAGTTCTAACTGCCTGAAAGCATACCAGAATATTACATGTATCAAAGAAAAAAAATCAACAATTCTAGTATCTGGGTTCCTATTATCGTATTTAACTTCTTGAAAACTTAAATATTTACATTTCACATTAAAATATTTTGAGGCCTGTGTTGTGGTACAGCAGGTTAAGCCACTTCTTGTGACACTGGAATCCCATATCTGAGCAATGGTGGTTTGAGTGCTAGCTGCTCCTTCAGATCCAGTTCCCTGCTAAAGCACTTGGGAAGGCAGTAGAGGACAGCCCAAGTGCTTTGGCCCTAGTGACTCAGGTGAGAGATCAGGACGGAGTACCTGGCAGCCTAACACAGCACTGGCTGTTGTGGCCATCTGGGGAATGAACCAGCAAGTGAAAGATCAATCAATCAATCAATCAATCAATCTCTCTCTCTCACTCACTCACTCCTCTGCCTTTCAACTGAATAAATCTTTTCTTAAAGATTTATTTCTTTGAAAGACAGAGTGACAGAGAGAGAGAGGCATCCTTTATCTGCTGGTTCACTCCCTAAATGGTTGCAGTGGCTGGAGCTGGGCTGATCCGAAGCCAGGAGCCAGGAGCTTCTTCCAGTTCTACCACACGGGTGCAGGGGCCCAAACACTTGGGCCATGTTCCACTGCTTTCCCAGGCCATAGCAGAGAGCTGGATCAGAAGTGGAGCAGCTAGGACACGAACTAGCACCCATATGGAATGCGGGTACTGCAGCCAGCTGTTTTACCTGCTATGCCACAGCACCAGCCCCTGTAACTCTGTATTTCAAAAAAATAAAATAAATCTTTAAAAAAAAAGTTTATTTATATGAAAGACAGAGAGAAGAGGGAGAGAGAGATCTCTCATCTGCTGGTTCACTCCCAAATGTTCACAACAGCCAAGGCTGGGCCTGACCAAAGCCAGGAGTCTGGACCTCTATCTGAGTCACCCATCATGGCAGGGACCAAAGTACTTGAGGTATCATCTGCAACCTCCAAAGGTATGCATTAGGAGGAAACTGGAATCAAAAATAGAGCTGAGGGGCCAGTGCTGTGGTGCAGTGGGTTAACACCCTGGCCTGAGGCGCCGGCATCCCATATGGGTGCCGGTTCTAGTCCCAGCTGCTCCTCTTCCAATCCAGCTCTCTGCTATGGCCTGGGAAAGCAGCAGAAGATGGCCCAGGTCCTTGGGCCCCTGCACCCATGTGGGAGAAGAAGCTCCTGGCTCCTGGCTTTGGATCAGCGCAGCTCCAGTCATTTCGGGCATCTGGGAAGTGACCAGCGGATGGAAGACCTCTTTTCTCTGTCTCTACCTCCCTCTGTAATTCTTTCAAATAAATAAAATAAATCTTAAAAAAAAAAAAAAAAAAAAACAGAGCTGGGATTTCAACCCAGGCACACATATGGGATATGGGTGTCCCAAGCAGTGTCTTAAGCCTTGTACCTAACACCTACCCCTGTAATACTTGTCTTATAACAAATATTTTATATTCAATTCCAAGTTGACCTTTTACCTTTGGCAGGCATTACTCACACCCACTCTCCAAATGTACAAGTACAAAAAGCTGAAACCAAAGCAAGTTTATACCACAGAACACTCAATAAACTAACAATAATCAAGATTAACCCTCAATAGCTATCAGTGTCAACTGGTTTGGTGCACAGAATCAGAGACCCAGGTAAGGAATTAAATTACTTCTATCTTTTCCAATTTCATTAAGGCCTCATTTAGAAGTTTCCTCCAGTACTTAATGGAAGGACCTGTGACTTCTCACTTTTGTGAGAGAAACCTGAATTGGTGGTTCACATGGAGGTGATGGAGAGTCAATAGCATAGCAAAGGCAGTGAGCATCAAACCTTCACTCTGACACACTGTTTTATTCAAAAAGCTGAAGCTTTTCTCAAAGACTTAACTGACACACACTGGAAGGGAGTTATTGATGGTTTTAGTTTCGTGTAAGACAGACAAACAGCCTTGTTGATGATTTTAAAAAGTAGCACAATGTCTTACCAGATTTGATAACAGCTTTCATCTCCTACCCATTTGCCACTCAAATCACCCTTACTTTCACAGGAAATCTTCTTCCTTATCATGGTATTTTTAATAAAATATGATTACACATCCACTTACTATCCATTTCTGAGTAAGACAGCTCTACTCCCAAGGAAATACCCAGAATGAAATGCAGAGAAGGGAGAGACACCCTGCTCCCTCGTCTCTCACATCACAGTAGCCTATCTTCCAATAGAAGTTAATATGTTAGTATAAATGTATCACATGTTTAAAAATTCAAACTAGGCACTTCAATATGAGATGCAGGTTTCCCAAGGGGCATCTCAACTGCTGTGACAAATGCCCAACCTGCTATATCCTATTTTCAACTATCACCCCTATTATCTGAATCTCAGCATTTCCTAGCCTCCCTGTACACTTCTCTCTAGGATTGAATATATATTCATCATTCACAATAAAATCAATTTTTAATTCTTGTCCCACCCCTACCTGCAACAAAATAAATGCTCCATGAAAAACTCTTCATTGCTATTTCTCAGAACATGGAACACTCCCCAAAATATAACAGACCTTTAGCAAATATTAGTTGAATCAGTTAATACCCTCTTGTTATAAATGCTAGTAACAAACAAATTACCTATTCTTTACAAAATACGAATGCTTTTCCACATAGAAAGCAAAAACTAAAGGTATGAGAAGCTGGAGAATCTCTGGATTGCATGCTCAAATGTCTATTTAAACTTTCAAGCACAGTAAAATACAGAAGGCTACCCTCCATCAAAAAAAAAAAAAAAAAAAAAACCCACTTGGTAACAAGTTGCCTCAGAATACTGGAAGTATGAACCGGTAAAGATTTACTTTTCCTGTAATCTGTTTTGAATTGTTTCAATTTTTACCATGTGTAAGCATTATTTTTTCAAAATACAGAGAGAAATTAGACAAGTAAAAAGGAATTTTATTTGAAATAAAGATAGTAACTGGCATCTCTGATAGCAGGACTCAAGAGCTAAAATTAGGTCAATCTTATTAAATGTGCTTATTTCAAGTAATAATTTACATATAAACTAGACAAATAAACAACAGTTTTGAATTATTAAAGTATTCGTGCCATCTCAATAAAAGAAAAAAATTGCCACACAAAAAGACAGTAACAGTATCAGAAAAGCTAAATTTCAAAGGCAAACAACAAGCCAGTATCACCTTTAATGGTGAAATACTGCATGCTTTTTCCCTAATGCCAGAAGAAAGGATGTTAACTATCACATCTACTCAATATTACACTGGAAATCCTAGACAGTGAAAAATAAGCAAGAAAAGTCAAATAAGAATCATAAAGATTACAAGTGTAGAAGTAAACCTGTCATTTTTTTACATATGACACAGCTGGACACACAGACCAAAGGAATCTAAAAACCATTAGAACCAAGAAATGTTACTGATCATAAGGTCAACATATTAAAAAGGAAATTTTTTACATTCAAAGCAACAAACAACTAAAAAAAAAAAAATTGAATCATAGTGTTTACCAGAGCACCAAAAGACATCCAATGCCAACTAATGAACCCAAACGGCGCAAATGGTATATACTACACTGAAAACTGTAAAGCACTACTGAAATTTTAAAAGACTTACATAAATGGAAGTATACACACTATACGCTTACATTTGAAAGGCTCAATATTATAAACTGACAATTCTTTCCAAAATCTATAGATTCAACAGAATTTTAATCAAACCCTCAGCAGTTTATTTGAAATTGACAGGCTAACTGAAATTTATATGGAAATTCAAAGGATGCAGAATAGCTAAGACAATCTTTAAGAACAATAAAACTGCAGTTCTTACCCTACCAGATCATTAACACTTATCTGCAACAAAGACTGGTGAAGATACACATAAACCGACCAATGGAATAAAGTTCCCACAAACAGACCCACATATGTCTGGACACCTGATGCAGGATACCTAAGGAGGCATTGCAGGAGAAATGATAAATGAACCTGAAGACCTAGGAATAACAAATATTTACAATAAAACACAGGGATAGAGGGGGCTGAAGGAACAAGAAAACAAGATTATGAATGAGAAAATTTCAAAAGGCTTAATATACACACAAGTGTGGTCTATGAAGGGATAGGATTAAGGCAGAAAATAATGTATGAAATGTTTTAAAGTGTTTGATTAAAACCGTAGCCCATTAATCCAAAAAGCTTACCAAAGCACAAAAAATACAAAGAAAACTACACCAAGGTATACTGTCTAACAACATTCCTAAAACCAGTGATAAAGACAAAATCCTAAAAAGCATCCAGGAGGAGCAGGCATTCAGCACACCAGCTAAGATGCTACTTGGGCCAACTGCACCCCACATCAGAGTGTCCGGATTCCAGTCCCAACTCCATTTCCAATTCGAGTTTCTAATGCAGTGGTCTGCATTAGACCACTGAGAGGCAGAGGTTGCTGACTGATTATCTGGGCCCCTGTTACCCACATGGCAACCTGAATTGAGTTCCTAGCTCCCAGATTCAACCTGACCCAATCCTGGCTATTGAGGGCATTTGGGAAGTGAACCAGCAAATGGAAGATCTCTGTGTGTGTTGATTGTCTCTTTGCTTCAAATAAATAATCATTTTTAAATTTTACACTAAAGGAAAAAAATCACATTACATACAAGGGAAAGGATGGCAGCAGATTTTTCCTTCAAACAATACATGCTAAAAGACAATGGATCAACGCCATTAGAATATTAAAAGAAAAACTGTCAATCTAGAATTTTATACTCAGGAAAAACACATTTCAGAGCATGAGAAATAAAGACCTTTTCAGATGAACACAAAAGCTGAAGAAATTCCTCAGCAGAAGATTTGCACCAAAAAAATGTTAAGTATTTCAGAAGTAGGAAAATGATTCCAAATGGAAATACAGATCTACAAAAAGGAGTAATGAACACTAGAAATGTTGACTGTGTGAGTAAAAAGGCTTTTCTAATTATTCACAGCTGTTTAAAAGATGGCCATTTAAGCAAAAACTTGTAACAATGTAGTGTGGATTTTATAATATAGGCAGAAGTAAAAAAGTACATGACAACAGTAACACAAAATTGAAGAGATCAGAACAGAAGCAAAGTCCTTACACCAAACATGAAGTCACATAACTTGACAACTAAATGTAATAAGGTAGGGACCAGCACTCTAGCACAGTAAGTTTCTGCCTACAGCGCCGGCATCCCATATGGGCACCAGCTAGAGTCCTGGCTACTCCACTTCCAATCCAGCTCCCTGCTGATAGCCTGGGAAAACAGTGGAAGATGGCCCAAGTGTTTGGGCCACTGTACCCTCATGGGAGACACGAAGAAGCTCCTGGCTCCTGACTTCAGATGGGCACAACTTCAACTGTTGAAGCCTTTTGGGGAATGAACCAGCAGACAGAAGACCTTTCTCTGTGTCCGTAACTCTGCCTCTCAAATAAATAAATAATAAAATCTTAAAAACTATGTTTACAAAAAACACCATAAAGATAAAAGCAACCACTAAAATAACAGTTATACACTTGGGAACAGGGCATTTTGGTGCAGCAGTTAAGATGCCATCTGTGGGCCGGCGCCGCGGCTCACTAGGCTAATCCTCCGCCTTGCGGCGCCAGCACACCAGGTTCTAGTCCCGGTCCGGGTGCTGGATTCTGTCCTGGTTACCCCTCTTCCAGGCCAGCTCTCTGCTGTGGCCAGGGAGTGCAGTGGAGGATGGCCCAAGTGCTTGGGCCCTGCACCCCATGGGAGACCAGGAGAAGCACCTGGCTCCTGCCATTGGATCAGCGTGGTGCGCCGGCCGCAGTGCGGCGGCCATTGGAGGGTGAACCAACGGCAAAAGGAAGACTTTTCTCTCTGTCTCTCTCTCTCACTGTCCACTCTGCTTGTCAAAAAAAAAAAAAAAAAAATTAAAAAAAAATGCCACCTGTGACACCTGCATCCCATAGCACAGTGTTTGATTTCAAGCCCCCACTCTGCTTCCTAACCAGCTTCCTGCTAATGTGCACCATAGGAGGCAGCAGTTGATGGCTCAAATATTCGGGTCCCTGCCAGCCACACAAGGACCCAGATATAGAGTTCTCAGCTCCTAGCTTGGGCATGGCCCAGTCTCCACTTCTGTGGGCATTTACATGTGCACATGCACTCTCTCTGGCTAAGCCTTTCAAATAAATCTAAATAAATAAACAAAAATGTTTATACCAAGGTGCCTTTCCCCAGGTTGAGAAAGCTGCCTTATAGTCCCGGTTTGAGTGTTTGTATCACAGAACGGTATGAGATTTTTCTGCAACTGAGATGACTGTGATTTTTGTTTTTCATTTTACTGATCTAATAGATTACAGTAACTGATGGTTTATGTTAAATTGGCCTTAAGACTCTTGATATAATCCCAATTGGTTATGTTTTACAATTTTTTATATATGGCTGAATCTGTTCATAGTCATTTTTTAAGAATTTTAACATCCATATTCGTAAGAGATACTGATTTGTAGTTGCTTATGGTTTCTTTGGTCTTAGTATCTGGGTAATAGTGACCTCAGGAGTTGGGAAGTACTGCTTTATCTTGTGTGTATACATGTACATGAAGAACTGGCATTAACTCTTCTTTAAATGATGGGCAGAGTTCCATCCGGGTCTAAACTTACTTTTTGAGTTTTCTGATTACTGATTAATTCTCTTGTTATGAGCCTATTCCGATATTCCATTTCTTCTTGAGTCAGTTTCAGCAATTTCAGTCTAAGAATTTGTCCATCTTGTCTAAGTTATCTAATTTGTTGGCATAAAATTATTCACTGTAATACTTCCAAATCTTCTGTTTTTTTAAATTCAATAATGCCCCTTGCTTCATTTCTAATTCAATAATCTGTCTTTGCATTTTGTTAATCTAAAATAAATGCCAATTTTATTACTTTTCAAACAATTAGCTTTAGATTTCACTGAGTTCCTCTTCTGTTTTCTATCCTCTATCTCATTCACTGATGTCTAATCTTTATTATTTCCTTCCTATTATTTGCTATAGGTATAGATTGCTCTTTGTTCCAGTGTCTTAAGATAGGTTTTGAAACCTTCCTTCCCTCATAATGTAGGCATTTACAGATATAAAATTCCCTATAAACACTACCTTAGCTACAATGCACATATTTTGGTATATTATGACTTCATCTTCATCTCATAAATATTTTCTGATTTTCCTTCTGATTTCTTCTGATTTATTAGCTATTTAGGAGTGTGTTGATTATTATTCATCTATTTGTGGGTTCCTTAAATTTCTTACTGTTACTGACTTGTAATTTCAATCTATATCATCAGAGAACATAATCTGTATTATTTCTACCCTTTTAAGTTTATTCAGATCTGTTTTGTGGTCTAGCATATGGTCTATCCTGGAGCATGGCCCACTGCACTTAAGAACACATGTAATCTGTTGTTAGGTGAAGGGTGCTACAGATGTTTCTTAGCTCTAACTGATTACAGTGTTGTTTAAGTCTTCTATGTCCCTACTGATGATCTGTCTGCTTCTATCCATTAGTTAAAGTGGGGCATTAAAATCTCCAACTATTACTGGTACATGGTCTATTTTGTCAATTTAGGCTGCAAGTATTTTGGTGCTTATTATATAGAAATGTGAATAGTGAATGGCTAAACAAAATGTGATGTAACCACACAATGAAATAATATTCTACCACAAAGAGAGAGAAGCACTGATCTCATACATGCCACAGCATAGAAGAACCCTAAAAACATTCCATTAAGTGAAAGAAGTCATTCACAAAAGACTACAAGTTACATGACTCCATTTCTATGAACTGTCCAGGAGAGAGAAGTCTAGAAATACAGTAGTGATGAGCACAGGGCAGGAGCAAGGAGGATGCTGGCAAGCATGAGTAGGGAAGTGAGAGCTAAAGCTTACAGGGTTTTCTTTTTGTGGTGATGAAAATGTTTGCTTGGTTGCTATAAACCTTAGACTCTTTTCCAGAGTTCTGACAAAGTTGGCTGTAAGAGTTTCTGCTTATTTTTCAATGTATTTACAGAGACTAACGTCTGAAGCTGCCTTCTCTGCAATGCAGCTGAAGTCATTCCCAGTCAGTTTTAAAACACTGGAAACGGAAGCCAGCATTTTAGCCCAGTGGCTAAGATGCCTGTATCCCACCTCGTAGCACTTGAATTCAATCTCTAGCTCTGGCTCTGACTCCAGCTTCCTGTACTGCAGACCATGAGAGGAAGCAGAGATGGCTCAGGTAACCGGGTTCCTGACACAGAGTCTCACAGTCTTCCCATGGAACCTGCATACTCTCTCCCAGAGACCCCGAAGTCAAGAACATCACCAATCAGGGACCAGCTGAGTATCTATAATCTGATGCCAACACTATACAGACTCAAACTGAGGTGCTATTTACTTAAAACCCAAATATTCACTTAAATAACTGTTGGAAAAGGATTTTTAAATACACATGTGTAAATTTCTAATTTGAAATTGTTAACTGCAGAATGATTTCAGCAAAGCAATGCTTACATGTATTATCTGCTGGGATATCAATACAGGAGGTAAAATGAGCTTGCTATTATGAGCAAGTAGATGTACTTTTAAAGAATTCCTCCTTTCTTCCTACCTAAAAGAAGTAAGTGATAAACGCAGGCAGTAACATAACAAAATAACAAGTCCCAGTTGTTCAAATGAAGTATCATGAGAAATACCCACAAGTTGATGAATGAAACATGTCTTAACATGCCAAATCATTTCAATTTTCTAATACACTTGCGAAAGTAATATGGGGGGGGATACATCACTGCTTAAAATACATACTGTGTAGCTTCTCAAAATGAAACATTATTGAAAAGCTCTAAAAATATGTATTATACAAAAAAGGTTGTAGAAACAAACAAGAATAATTTTTTGTTTTCTCAGACTAATTAAAGCCTGGCTAGTAATTAAGTCACGGTTGAACCTAACTCCACTCTAGCCCACAGTAATACTGCACAGCAGTAGTACCCAATGGCAAATTCCAGACTCATCAAAAGCAGCCATAGTCCAATGTCAAGGACATAGAGTTTCAAATGTAAATACATTTTCTCCTCACCTTCCTACACATTTCTTGAGTGTCTAACAATAAAGTAAGCTAACACAGTGTCTAAGACGCTCAGCCTGAGCTCTCTTCTCAACATGGCAGGCACCATTAGTAACATACCCAGCCATCTCTCCCTCCTAACAAAGTCCCTATTTTCTTCTGGAGGCTGGGCAAGCATGGTGGGGAACCAAAACTAGTGTGAGCCAGTACGGTAATCCATTGTTTCTCTCTGCCAACAACTGATGTAGCTGTGTCATATCTTTTATATGAAAAGATATGAAAGGAAGTTTTCTGAGGATGCCAAGTGGCAGAGGAGTCACTAGGAAAATTTTTATTTCCCAATAATACAGAAAATAGAGCAAAAAGAAAAAAAATCCCCCTTTTTCCACCTTTCTCCTTCCTTTCTGCTTCAGATATGGGGGGCGGGAAGCAGGGGAAGAGGACACTATTTAAAGGTATCGTAGTCACTGTGTAACCATAAGGGGAAAGGACAAGCAAACCGAGCCCACCTTGAAACCAAATCCAGATTCCTTGTTAAGTAAAATAATAAACACCTGTGTGGTTTAAGTCCATGCTACCCAAAAGCATGGTCCATGGACTGCTGCCAGTCTGCAAAGTATTTGTTACCAGTATACAATGAAGTTAAGTACAGACGTGGAGAGCAAACATTTAAGCATATGGCCTCAGCATCTTTATTGTATTTTACAGACTATCAGTCTGCAATGAACTGAAATTGTAAGAAAACAGCCTTTTACCACATGATAGAAAAGCAGTTATTTAGGCCACTTCTAGTTAAGTTTAAATCACCTGCAGCCCAAAGCAACCAGTAACTCAGCAACATCTCAGAGAGGGTAGTCTAATACACGTTTCTTCTACACGGACCTATTTTAAAGGTAAGCTTTCTGCAAATAACAAAACACACCAGGTGAAATTAGAAAACAGAAACTAAGCTGAGCTGGAGAACAGCATTCTGGTTTCCTGTCTAATCATAAATATCCAAGGATCCCAGAGCACTGTGGAGAAGTGGGAAGGAAAGTCATACAAGAAAATTCAACCCATATACAATCCAAATGACATGACAAATTTAAGCTCTGAAAGAATACAGCGTAAGTGATTGAACCATTATGCATTCCTACTGATAATGACATAATTATGCAACTACATTTCAGATGTTAATTCTCTTTAGAATACAGTATTATCTGACTTCATTAAACTAGCTCGGAGCTCAGCTGAGCTGATCTATTACAGTATCAGAGACTTAGCTATGTGACATTCAAATCTGCAAGTCTGGCTTTAAAGAAATTTAAGCAGTGCACAATGAGAATCTATTAGAACTTTTTAAAATCACAATCTGCAAAAATTTTTAACCATACTCCAATACAGAGAAGCTAAAACACACACACACAAAAAATATAGCTATGGACTTAGATTCTTACCACAAAGATTTAACAAAATTATGAAAAGACCTCAACTTAGGGCTCAACCTTACAGGTTTATTATTATTATTATGATATAAAAAGTCTGAATACCTTCTGTACAGTCAAAAATGGCAGAAAGATGAGAACATACAGATAATATTCTCAACACAATGAAAAGCTCAACTGTACAATCTAAGAACAAAACTGCCCGGCGCCACGGCTCACTAGGCTAATCCTCTGCCTGCGGCGCTGGCACCCAGGGTTCTAGTCCTGGCTGGGGACTCCTCTTCCAGTCCAGCTCTCTGCTGTGGCCCAAGAAGGCAGTGGAGGATGGCCCAAGTGCTTAGGTCCTGCACCCACCCGCATGAGAGACTGGGAGGAAGCACCTGGCTCCTGGCTTTGGATTGGCGCAGCATCGCCAGTAGCAGCCATTTGGGGAGTGAACCAACGGAAAAAGGAAGACCTTTCTCTCTGTCTCTGTCTCTCTCTCACTATCTAACTCTGCCTGTCAAAAAAATAAATAAAGAGAACAAAACTAAAATACAATTTTGTACTTATATTCGTATTGGTTTTGGTCTTGACAAAATTCTTTCCATCAGGAAACTTGAGGTTTTTTTTTTTCTTTTTATCACAGGTTCAACCCTAATACTATAAATTCCAATTTGATTATGACATAATGCCATAGAATACATAAGGTTAGCATGTTTAAAAGATATTTAATAATCCTGATATAAAGCAAATGTTTCACATGGTACAAGGTGTTAATGATTTTGATTTTAAAAATAACATCATGGTGATTACATATTTAACACAAATTCTTACACAGGAAAGCAACAACAAATACATTTTTTTAAAACTAGGAACTAACTCTGATGTGCTTTTTCAAGACAATTATTTTTTATGACTTTGCCAATCACTGCTTTCAAATCCAAGAACAAAATTTATATCTAGAATGACATTTAAAGGAAAAGCCAAAGGGTTTTTGTTTTTTTCTACCACACTGACACCCTTACTTCACTAAAACACTTTATGTGTTCTACTTTTTACTGACTGAATAAATTACCAGAATAAGGAACAGCATGATACACAACCAATGACTTCTTGATAAGATCATCTGTAACATAAATTCCCACTTGTAGCACACACATGGATACTCATATGCACATATACTAAACCACCTTCTTAAATGTTAAAGGTAATGGTTTTATTGAGCAACTGTGCTAAAGAGAGCAACATGAATTGAGTAAGGTTCCTTTCCATGACATGCTATGGAAGATCTCCTCTGATCCAAATTCACCAGTCCTGCCCAAACAACTCGTACTGTGTTAGGATTCAGCCTTTCAAACCAAGTAGGCTTGTGTTCTAATAAATAAGTGTAAATTTTATTGTATTTTTTTTTTTTTTTTTAGTTGAGAGGCAGAGATACAGAGAGAGCTCCCACTGTTTCACTCCCAAAACCCCTATAAAGGTTGGGATTGGGCTGGGCTGAAGCCAGAAACCAAGGAACACCATCCAGGTCTCCCACGTGCGTGACAGGAACATAAACTTGAGCCATCATTACCACCTCCCAGTGTCTACAATAGTGGAAAGCTGGAGGTAGGAGCCAGAGTTAGAGGCCAGCAATGTGGCGCAGCAGGTTAAAGCCCTGGGCCTGAAGCGCCAGAATCCCATATGGGCGCTGGTTCTGGTCCTGGCTGCCCCTCTTCCAATCAAGCTCTCTAATATGGCCTGGGTCCTTGAACCCCTGCACCCACGTGGGAGACCAGGAGGAAGCTCCTGGCTTCGGATCGGCACAGTTCCAGCTGTTGCAGCCATCTGGGGAGTGAACCAGCGATGGAGGACCTCTCTCTCTCTGTAACTCTTTCAAATAAATAAAATAAATCTTTAAAAAGAGCCAGAGTTAGAACTCCAACCCAGGTGCACCAAGTGTGCCTTAACTATTCAGGCTGTTTTGTTTTGTTTTGAAGATTTATATTATTTGAAAGGAAGAGTTACAGAAAGGCAGAGGCAGAGAGAGAGAGGTCTTCCGTCTGCTGGTTCACTCCCCAAGTGAACTGTGCTGATGCAAAGCCAGGAGTTTCTTCTGGGTCTCCAACTCTGGTGCAGGGGCCCAAAGACTTGGGCATCTGCTGCTTTTCCAGGTTTATTAGCAGGGAGCTGGATCGGAAGTGGAGAAGCCAGGACTCGAACTGGCAACCACATGGGATGCCGGCACTCCAGGTGGAGGCTTTTCCTGCTATGCTAGAGCACCGGCCCCATTCAGGTGTCTTAACACTAGGCTAAGTGCCTGCTACAAGTCTAAGCTTCCTAGTTCCAGCTAGGGAACTGAGGCCCAGAGACACTATGTGGCCTAACGTCACATTATTCCTCAGCTTAAACCCAGCATTGGTTTCTTCATCCTGTTTGGCTACAGTACTCAGAGCTAAATAACAGCATACTTAAAACATTTGTTCAGCCGGTGCCGCGGCTCACTAGGCTAATCCTCCGCCTTGTGGCGCCAGCACACCGGGTTCTAGTCCTGATCGGGGCGCCGGATTCTGTCCCGGTTGCCCCTCTTCCAGGCCAGCTCTCTGCTGTGGCCAGGGAAGTGCAGTGGAGAATGGCCCAAGTGCTTGGGCCCTGCACCCCATGGGAGACCAGGAAAAGCACCTGGCTATTGCCATCAGATCAGCACGGTGAGCCGGCTGCAGCGCGCTGGCCGCGGCAGCCATTGGAGGGTGAACCAACGGCAAAGGAAGACCTTTCTCTCTGTCTCTCTCTCACTGTCCACTCTGCCTGTCCAAAAAAAAAAAAAAAAAAAAAAAAAAAAAAAAAAATTTGCTCAGGAGCAGCATCGTGGCATAGCAGACAAAGCCACCTGGGATGCTGGCACCCTATTTGGGCACCAATACCTGTCCCAGATGCTCCACTTCTGATCCAGTTCTCTGCTAATGTGTCTGGGAAAGCAGCAGAGGATGACCCAAGTACTTAGGCTCCTGTACCCATGTGGTAGACCTGGGAGAGGAACAACCGGGACTAGAACCCGGTGCCCATGGCGGAGTATTAACCAAGTGAGCCACAGCGCCGGCCCCGGGTGATTTATATTTAAGAACCTAGAATGCACCTCCCCTTCAGATGTGCTCCGTACACACCTAATACTGTATGTGACACATACTACCGATAAATTAACCAGAACTGTAAGATATTTTAAATAAAACTATATAATGGATAGTGCTGGTGAAACATTAAGCAACCACTGAAATATCCTGAGGAGGAGTAAACATTTACAGGAAAAACACACATTTCAAATTCCCACAATGAACTATGTATAAGATATAGAGAGACACAGAATTTCTGGTAAGAAATGCTGAAACTGGTCAACTAGTCCTTGTCCTTCTTTACATGTAAGCCAGACCAGGAACTGGGCTGGGCTAGTATAGTCCGGGCCCTCATCTCTAATGTCAAAGAGGGAACAAAGGCACAACTCTCCACGCCAAACACACGGGGAGGTAGAGAAGGGGCACAGACCATCAAAGTTGGGATCTATGGATTCTATGAGGGTTATACTCGTCTCTGCTCTCCCTCTCCAGGGAAGCAAGTACAGTGGCAGAAAATGCGCAGGGACTGACTCCTGGGACTCATCCAGAAAAACATTATTCCCAATGCAGCGCTTCTTTCAAGCAGCAGAGGACCTAGACCTGAGCATCCCCACCTCAGTAAGTATCCTCTGTCCTGGGGCAAAGAAAGAAGGAAGAGAACTGGGTGCGCTTTATCATACTTGCTGTTTGACTGCTTTTCTGCAATAAACAGCACCTGAAGAGCTTGGGGTTAAGGGCTTAATGTGACCCATCCCATAATGACAGGAGAGGAAACAAGAAAAACTGCTAGTACAATCGGCATAGCTAAACCCAAGTACATCTTTGGTCATTTTTACTTCAGGAGGTTGGACTGCTTAATGATATATGCAAGAGTAATATGAAGCTATTTTAAAATGTCTCACTATCTATAACTCTACCTGTCAAATTAAAAAAAAAAGAAAGGGAATTAAAAAAAATGTTTGGTTAAAATGGAATTAAGAGATAAGCGTATTTTGGTACCAAAAAGTTGCAAAATCCATACATGAGTGGTCTTCAAAAAGCTGATAAAAATGTATATTGAAAAACTATGCTTGAAATTTCAAACATTTTGTGCAAAAATAAATTTCTTTTAACTTCATTTTTTTCAAGGGCTTTTTTGAAGTACCCTTACACTTTTGCTAACACAGTCCCTACAGTATAATCCCACACCCAGGCCAGTAACTAGCCTTATCACTGACAAGCACCCTAATATCACAGCTAGAGTCACACTACCCATGGTGTAGAGAACGTGAAAAATTCAGCATTGGGAATACTATGTTGCAAAACCAGTGAAATTAAATTGGCTACTAGAAAATGAAAAAAATAAATTGTCCTCACATAGACCACTTGCTACCCTGCACTCCAATGACATTAAGTCTTCACATGATTTATACAGGAACCTAGGAAACTCTGTGAACTCATAGTTCTTTTCCTTATATACTAGTAGCCAGAGGAACAAATATCTTTAAAAAAAAAAAAAAAAAAAGATTACTAGTGTTGAAACTCTAAATACATTCAACTGCATCCCTGCCCCAACTCCCATTCTTGTACTACTTGTTCTTGCAACATTCAATTTTTTCTTTCAAAGCCTATGAAGCCAGTGATAAAAATCTCTATGAAGGTTCCAAAGACTAAAAACTCGGGTTTTGTGCCCTATTGCTATGTTCAAAACTCTACATAGCAGGTACTTTTTGGCTAAGGAGATCTGAAAACAGTAAAACACCAGCAGCCCAGCTATTTTCTTTTCTAATCAGTGAAAGGGAATCTGTGGAAGGATTAAAGATTTAGCCTTGCCCCACAGCTAACAGCATCCCTCCAACAACAATTCTACCTCTTGCAGGCCTTAGCAGAAAGACAAAACAGGCAATCAAATCTAGATCTTTGATATTAATAATGACTCCTGACAGACTGGCCAGCTACCCACCTTGGTCTTTCATTTAAAGGCAACTGTAACCTCAGCCTCCTCTTGTAGACTATCTTTTATGAAGCACTAGCACTCAACAGTAGGGGATCTAATGATAAGTTTTTCAGAACACACAATGAAAGAGTATATAAGCTATAACCACATAACTTTTTTAAAAAAGATATTTTATATTATTAAATATATCCTTCAGGGAAAGATGTTTGTAAAGCACTAAACACACCTAAAACTAAGTTCTGAATAAATGACTTTTGGCAATGTTTTCTCAAAACCTGAAATACAGGTTTCTTAACTCCTTTTAAAATTTTTAGTTCAGAGGCCAGCACTGTGTGTGCAGTAAGCTAAGCCTCCCGCCTGTAGCGCCAGCATCCCATATGGGTGCTATCTGGCATCCTGGCTGCTCCTCTTCCGATCCAGTTCTGGGAAAGCAGTGGAACATGGCCTAGGTCCTTGGCCCCTGCACACACGTGGGAGACCTGGAAGTAGCTCCTGGCTTCAGATCAGCTCAGCTCCAGCCATTGCAGCCATTTGGGGAGTGAACCAGTGGATGGAAAATCTCTGTCTGTAATTCTACCTCTCAAACAAAATCTTTAAAAAAAAATTTTTTTTCCAGTTCAGAGAGACTGTCTCATCTTGTAGGACTTGACCAGCTTAATGGTCAGATTTCCAAATAGCTCATTCTAGTTAACTCCAGAATATTTCCAGTCAAAGATTCTCACTAAACTCCCTAGCAAGTTATTCCGTTGTCTGATTGACCTTACTGTTGGGTAAAAGTTTAGGAGGAGATTAGAACATTTTTCTTTTTCAATTCCAGAACAAAGTAATTTTTAGATCAAAAGAACTGCTGCAGCATCCCTGCTGACACAATAGGATAAAGCAAAGGAGAAAAGCACTGGTTTAACACCATGCAGCTACTGGAGAGTTTATTCCTAAGGCTGTGAATATAGTTTTGAAATATGAAGCTTAAAGTAACATAGACAGATTGTGGGGGGCTTTTTGCTATTTTTTTTTAAATTAAATCCTTTAGTGACTTTTTGCCCATTCACCTTTCTTTTAATACTAAGAAAGGGGAAAAGAAAAATGTTTCATGTTAGTAAATGCTTTATTGACCTCTTATCTGAACAAAAATAACTCATACCTCACAACCTCTAAAAGCCTGTGAATGTTTTTAAGCCAAATACATTAAAAACATCACACATGAAGAGTTTGCTTTTAATCCTTAGAAGACAGCTAGGTGGTTAGCACTAATGGTTTGTCTCCATGTATACCACCTGCTACACAACCCCTCAAAAGTTCCAAACCAACATCTTCAGGCTATCCCAAAAAAATATAAATAAATAAAACATTTAGTTCAATAGAATTAAATATCAAATATATCTAGTCCATGTGTTACTATTTCACACACAAACTTACATTCTGAAGGACCTATAACTGACAAAAGAATACCAATAATGAGCTTTCCATTATCTATATTGAGCAAAAGCACACACATTCATCCCAGTTATCTGAATACTCTTTTTTAAGATTTATTTATTTATTTGAAAGGCAGAGTTACAGAGAGGCAGAGGCAGAGAAAGAGAGAGGTCTTCCATCTGCTGACTTACTCCCCAAATGACCACAAAGGCCAGGAGCCTGGAGCTTCTTCCTGTCTCCCATGTGGGTGAAAGGGCCCAAGGACCCTTCTACTGCTTTTCCATGCCATAGCAGAGAGCTGGATCAGAAGTGGAGCAGCTGGGACTCAAACCGGCACCCTCATGGGATGCTGGCACTGCAGGTGGCAGCTCTGCCCGCTATGCCACAGAGTCAGCCCCATTGAATACTCTTCTGCAATATTCACTAATTACAGGCAACACAAAATTTCAGTCACACACAGTTAAGCACCTCTGATTATACAGTTAATTCATTCAGTTGGGTTCTGGTATATAGATATGCCCTATTTGTTAGTTACACTTAGAGAAAAAATCCATTTCGTGTAATTATTCAAGAAACAGTTACTCCTACCACGCAAGCCCATAAGGGGAGTAAAGATGTTTCCATTCAATACCCACCCCTTCCTGCTTCCCAAAAACCTACATCTATATTTGGAATGAAAATTAGACGTGAGGCATAATAAGCCTTTTTGCTGCACCAAAGAAACCCTCATTGAAGTGTAACTCTGAGCAAAGTGGCTCCAACCAGTTCACTCTTTGTGATCTTACCCACTCTCCACTCCTCCAAGGTATACTTTGTAAGAAACATAAAACCAAAAGTTACACAAGTCACAGGGGCTAGGAGGAAGGCCAGTAAGTTTTACTTAGGCTGATAGTCCACCACATGAGCCAAACATAAAGGGTTTTCCCCTGAGGTTCCTGCCTCCAGCTATGATGGGTAAGGATATTTGCTCCAAGCACAACAATGCTAAATCAACCCACCCAAAGCCTGTCTGTAGGATTAATTCAGAAGGCTGGGAAAGGTTCTCTGGAGCAGGATGTCTAAGAACAAGACGTTCCTCTACCTACTTAAGAAACTCCTAAGGGAGCTGGTGTTGCGGAGTAGTGGGCAAAGTTACCACCTGCTAAGCTGGCATTCTTTATGGGCACTGGTTTGAGTCCTAGCTGCTCCACTTCCAAATCCAGCTCCCTATTAATGTACCTGGGAAAGCAGCGAAAGATAGCTCCTGCCACCCACAGGGGAGACCCGGAAGAAGCTCCTGGTTCCTGGATTCGGACATTCAGACGGGCCCAGCTCAGGGCGTTACAGCCATTTAGGGAATGAACCAGAAGATGAAGATCTCTCTTCCTCTCTCTCTGCAAACTCTACCTTTTAAATAAGTAAATCTTTAAAAAATAAAAATAAAAAATAAACACCACAACCTCCTAAGAAACGTAGAGAATGGGGTTGGATGTGTAGCCAAGGAAGCGATGCCTATTTCTATCTCTCATTCCATCCATGTGAGTACCAAGTGTCTCTTCTTGCCACTCTGAGAAACCACACCTACCAGACCAGCACAAACCCTTTACAGAACTACACTCCAATTCTAACAGTCTGAAGTTGCTTCCTTCCTCTTCTATCTGCCAGATTCAAGAAACAATTTACACAACCAGGAACCAAGGAAATAATCAGTTTCCATGGTAATCGGAAGGCCTATTAAATATCTACAGATAACAAATGAGAATGGTGAACTAAGGAATTTTCCCCCACAAGCATGTGGAGAATACCAGTGAAGCAATGCTCCCCAAGACAAGAGAATGATTTATCCATACTCAGGATAAACAACAAAATCCTGACTTATTGGTGAAATGAGTTTTCAAAATGTATTTTAAAAATATATATACTTAAACAAAACTCCTTAGCCTTCTTTTTTTCATAAAGTACTAGCATAAATACACAAATATTAATGCCCAAGATACATGTGTCACTCAAAGGAACGATCACTGCAGGCACAGAATTAATTCATTTCCAGAATTTCCACACAATGGAAAAGCCTTCAAAACAAAGGAATTTAATAAATGTGCATAGACATAATTAAATATCTAAAATAATTTTAATTATCCAATTTATGTGTACCTTTTGCAAATCTTAAAATTTTATTCATTTATTTTTGAAAGGCAGACCGACAGGAGGAGACAGACACAGAGAGATTGATCCTCCATCTGCTGGTTCAACTACTAACCAAATGCCCACAACCAGACCTGGGCCAAGCCAAATCTAGGAGACTGGAACTCCATCCCCAACCCAGGTCTTCCACATGCATGGCAGGAGCCATCTTGGGCCACCTTCTACTGCCTTCCCAGGTACATCAGAACGATAGACAAGAAGCAGAATAGCGGGACTCAAAAGGATTCTCAGGCCGGCGCCGCAGCGCACTTGGCTAATCATCTGCCTGCGGCGCCAGCACCCCAGGTTCTGGTCCCGGTTGGGGCGCCAGATTCTGTCCTGGTTGCTCTTCTTCCAGACCAACTCTCTGCTGTGGCCCAGGAAGTCAGTGGAGGATGGCCCAAGTGCTTGGGCCCTGCACCCACATGGGAGACCATGAGGAAGTACCTGGCTCCAAAATTGGCGCAGCACGACGGCCGTAGCGGCCATTTGGGGGGTGAACCAATGGAAAAAGGAAGACCTTTCTCTCTGTCTCTCTCTCACTAACTGCCTGTCAAAAAAAAAAAAGGGGGGGGGGGACTCTCCAATATGAAATGCTGGTGTCCCAAACAGCAGCTTAACTCACTGTGCTATACCAGCCTCATAACTTAGTATCAGAAACAAAGCAAAAAGATCCTGCCTCTATACAATATCTGTCTGTTAGTAAGTGTAAAAGAAACTCACTGATCTTTCTACCATTCCCTAAAATATCCCTTGCCCCATCTTAAATGGCTTAAGACACACCACCATAACTGGCGCTCTTTATAGATTCTTACGATATGGGTTCACATGCAGGAGACCAAACATAAAATTAACTTTCTCATTACCTCAAGAAAATCACATTTCAACTACATGAACAAATACAAGAACTGCTGCAATGAGAACACATTTCAAATATATAGTCTTTATATGAAATAGGACTTTCTTTTTTCTATTTTCTTTTATACTTTATCAGCAATCACAGAACTTCTTTATTTTAAAACCCTACTTGTTTTGCAAAAAGGCTGACAGGGCTGCCTTCACTACTGCTAATATGTAGTAAGTTCTTTTCACCAGTTCAAGAACTACTAGTAACTCTACTTGTCAGCTTGTACCAAGAAATAATGAAGAAAGGCATAGAAAGAGTCTTCAAAACATCCACATTTCTGAAGTATCCTCATATATCTACAAGTTTAAAGGAACAAATAAATCAACACCCTTAAAATTCTAAAAAACTGCCAGAGAAACGAAAACTTAGAAAACTAAAAACTTGGGGCCGGCGCTGTGGCGCAGCGGGTTAACACCCTGGCCTGAAGCACCAGCATCCCATATGGGTGCTGGTTCTAGTCCCGGCTGCTCCTCTTCTGATCCAGCTCTCTGCTATGGCCTGGGATAGCAGTAGAAGATGGCCCAAGTCCTTGGGCCCCTGCACCATGTGGGAGACCAGAAAAAACTCCTGGCTCCTGGCTTCGGATCAGCATAGCCCCGGCCATTGTGGCCAATTAGGGAGTGAACCAGGAGATGGAAGACTTCTTTATTTTTCTTTCTTTCTCTCTGCCTCTCCTCTCTCTGTGTAACTCTTACAAATAAATAAATAAATATTTAAGAAAACTAAAAACTTGAACTGATTTCATTTCTGCTTTACCTCCTGTCCCATCTCTATATTAACTCAATTAAAAATAACCAATTTTCTTTTTTTCCTGCCCAACTTTTCCTATTAGGTTGTTAAACACTAAACCCACAATTTTCCAAATTTTCAAGTAGGAAAAACATTTTTTCAAATGAAATCTTATGAAGAACATGAACTTAAAATTGAAAAGAGTGATTTTATGATATATTTATTTTCTGGGGGCCGGCGCTGTGGCGCAGCGGGTTAAAGCCCTGGCCTGGAGCACCAGCATCCCATGTGGGCACCAGTTCTAGTTCTGGCTGCTCCTCTTCCTATCCAGCTCTCTGCTATGGCCTGGGAAAGCAGTAGAGGATGGCCCAAGTCCTTGGGCCCCTGCACCCGTGTGGGAGACCCAGAGGAAGCTCCTGGCTCCTGGCTCCTGGCTTTGGATCAGCGCAGCTCCAGCCGTTGTGGCCAATTGGGGAGTGAACCATCAGATGGAAGACCTCTCTCTGTCTCTACCTCTCTCTGTGTAACTCTTTCATATAAATAAAATAAATCTTAAAAAAAAAAAAAAGATATATTTATTTTCTAAGTTCAAATATGAATTGTTCATATTTTATAAAGTTACTGAGAAATTTGATTAAACTGAAATCAGATGTTATAGACAAGAATCACATACTAATATTAAATAGTATACAAACAATATGGTAATCAAAAAATTAGTTGGTAACCAAGAAAAATCCTGATTTGTAGGGGGAGCCGTGGCTCACTTAGTTAATAATCCGCCTGCGGCGCCAGCATCCCATATGGGCACTGGGTACTAGTCCTGGTTGGGGCACCGGATTCTGTCCCGGTTGCTCCTCTTCCAGTCCAGCTCTCTGCTGTAGCTTGGGAAGGCAGTGGAGGATGGCCCAAGTGCTTGGCCCTTGCACCCGCATGGCAGACCAGGAAGAAGCACCTGGCTCCTGGCTTCCGATCGGCGCAGCACCAGCCATAGCAGCCATTTGGGGGATGAACCAACGGAAGAAAGACCTTTCTGTCTCTCTCTCTCTCACTAACTCTGCCTGTCATATTTAAAAAAAAAAAGTGTTTAAAAAATTCTGATTTGTGTGCATACTTTATGAATAATAGCAGATTGATTTTTTCTTTAAACAGGTCACCTTAGAGTCTTGGGATGCTCTTCAGAGTAAACAGATGGAAAAGAAAAACACTTATTTTAAAAGAGATCTGCCCCAAAATGAATTAACTAACCTCACAGCAACAATTAATGTATTGATAATAATCAGCATATTAAAACTAAGCTAACCAAACATAAAATTAGGTTTTCGGATAAAAGTCTTGTCAAATGTTTATGAAATTCTTACAGGCACCTCCACAATACTCAAGAGCACCTATTTTCAAATCACTGTTCTCAGCCTCCTTCCACTGCATCACAACTCCAACTCATTTCCCAGAAACATCTCCAATTATGTGAGAGAGAAAAAATACTCTTTTTTTAAAAGAGTACTTAAAAGAAAATATAGGGGCTGGGGCCATCTGCAATGTAGGCAATCCCATATGGGTGCCAGTTTGACTCCTAGCTATTCCATTTCCTATCCTCTTTACTAATGTGCCTAGGAAAGTAGAGAAGGATGGCCCAAGTGCCTGGGCCCCTGCACCCAGGTGGGAGACCTGGAAGAAGCTCCTGGCTTTGGCCAGGACCAGCCCTCGTCATGGCGGCCATTTGGGGTGTAAATCAGCAGACGGAAGATGAAGATTTCAAACCAACCAACCAACCAACCTCCCTCCCTCCCTCTCCCCCACCCCTCACTTTAACTCTTTCAAATAAATAATCTTTAAAAATCAATAAAAAGAAAATACAGGGGCCAGCACTATGCACTGCAGGTAAAGCCAAGGCCTGCAACACCTGCATTCCATATGAGTGACAGTTCATGTCCCAGTTGCTCCCCTTCCAATCCAGCTCCCTGCTGATGGCCTGGGAAAAGCAGCAGAAGATGGCCCAACTATTTGGGCCCCTGCACCCACGCAAGAGACCCAGATGAAGCTCATGGCTCCTAATGTTGGCCTGGTCCAGCTCTGGATGTTGCAGCCATTTGCATCTGGGGAGTGAACCAGAGGATGGAAGATCTGTCTCTCCCCCTCTCTGTGTAACTCTGTCAAAATAAATAAATCTTAAAAAATGCAAAAATGATATTTGAACCTGAATTTTGTATCTAAAAAGATATAACCCTACACTCAGCTAAATCAGTATAAACTGTTATTCTTCATATTCAAAGATGAAACTGACAACTGTTCCTGTTATGTAAATGAAATATCCGCAAGATCAGCTAATGTCAGCCAAAGCTACACCTAAGCCTGTGGGGATGGTAAAAATCTGTGAGAAACAGCTCTGCCCTAGTCAGATGAGCCAAAGGCTGACAAAGTAGAGCCAGCAGATCAAATCTGGCCCACAGCTAAAATGTTATGGGTTGAATTGTGTATCATCCCTCAACCCTCACCCATACAAATGCAGACCTAACCCCCTAAAGTGCAGAATGTGAGCCATTTAGAAATTTGGTCTTTCCAGAGGTAATCAAGTTAAAATTCATTAGGGTGGGTCCTAATCCAGTATGACTGGTGTCCTTATGAAAAGTCAAGTCAGTAGAGAGAAAGGAGACAGGGAGGGAGGTAGATAGAAAGAAAGAAAAGTGAGAGGGAGGGAGGAAGGGAGGGAAAGGAGAGAATGGCATGAAGAGAAACAGAGAGACGATTCACAGAAGTGATTCACTAGCCAAGGAGACAGACCTGGATCAGAGCCATCCCAAATAGTACTCAGGAGGCACCCACCCAGCCAACACCTTGACTTTGGACTTCCAGCCTTCAGAAACAGAAGGGAATACATATGGATTGTTAAAGCCACCTGGTTTGTAGTACTGTTACAGCAGACAAAGGCAAATGGTTTTACAATTTTAAGTGGCTGGAAAAAATCAAAAGGATGTTATTTTGAGATGTGAAATTAAGCTTCAGTGAGAATAAAGTCTTAATGGAACCACCACTCTTACTCCTTTATGTACTATGATGCACTGCTTTTGTGTTACAATGGTAGAGTTCAGTAAGGGCAACAGAGATTGCACGGTCCACAAAGTCTAAAGTATTCACTATCTGGCACTTTCATTAAATTCTGCCAATCTGAGAAAAACCTGTGTGTCACAAAGCATCACACTTTTAGGATTTTATTATTCACTTTGAAAGGCAGAATGATGGGGAGGCGGGTAGTGATCTTCCATCAGCTGCTTCACTCCCTAAATGGCCACAAGTACAAGCCAAAGCCAGAAGCCCAGATCCATCCATCTCTCCCACATGGGTAGCAGGAGCCCAAGCCTGTGGGCCACCCTTGCTGCCTTCCTAAGTGCTTTAGCAGGGAGCTGGACTGAAAGCAGAGCAGCTGGGACTCAGAGAAATGGGAGCTCTGATATGAAATGCCTATCAACCCACTGAGCCATAGCAGCCCCATAGCATCACACTTTATAGTGTGGCTGAACCTCAAGTTCAATTTGTTACCAATATACATATTCCTGGACTATGAACCTTCTAAACCCACTAATAAGTTAACAGAACTTAAATGACTGACCAAACTATACAAAATCACTCCAGGGAGATCTGTGAATTACAAAAATGATCCCACTGAAATTCAATAAGCTCTATAAAGCAAGCAAATAAGTGATTATGTATAAATTAACACTGTGTTTATCTTCTATTATCAAATACCAATTTAATGACCAGACATTAGGGACTAGCACAAGCAAAGTATGATAAACTGGGTTTATAGTAACTCTTCAGTTCCAATTTCCTAAAGTTAAATACTTCTTATGTTTGTTAAGTTGATCAACTGTTTGGCGGTATCTACTCCAGTTGTAGAAATGCATACATGTGTGTTCCAAAAGTCAGATAAAAGAATATTCAAAAGCAGCATTTTGCATCAACTCAAAACTGGAAATAATCCAAATGCCTTTCAACATCTAAAAGGGATAAATTAACACAATAAAACACTTCCTAACAATGACAATAAACTACTCTTCAACACACTGAGCTGCAGTTATGACTGGTGTACTTTGTGTATGCGTGTAAGATGCCATATTTAAATAAAAAGTTTAACAAAGTTAAGTTACACTTCAGGAGCTGCCTACTAGGATTAGCGTAAGCAGAACTCAATATGCTCCTACAAGCCCAACTGGCCCATAGATAATTGCTATAAACCCCAGATAAAATATAAAAAGTAACTGCCTAATGACACCAGACAGCAAACAAGAACAGGCATACACTATAGAGGACTCAGCTTTAGAAAACAGAAATAGTACTACATAATACTCTTTTTTCAAATGACTTTTTGCCTAAAGGAAGGCCCTGTTAAGCCATAGGACAGAATCTGGATAGAAACTACAATCTTACTGACACAAAGAACCAGAGGATAAAGTCCAGAGAGACCCACCAGCTAGGTGGGAAATGAAGGGGGAAATTAAGGAGAGGGCCACAAAGGAAGAGATCCAAAGTCTACAAATAAACTTGGCCAAAATCTATGGCTGATTCCTGAAATGTGCATCGATGGAACAGACGTCAAGCAGCCCAAATAAGACTTAAAGAAACTAAACAGTGGCAGGTGTTACGGTTAAGCCACCACATAGGACACCCACACATCCCATACCGGATTGTAGTTCAAGTCCTGGCTGCTCCGCTTCCCATCAAGCTTCTGGCTAATGCAAGTGGGAAGGCAGCAGATGATGGCCCGATTACTTGAGTCACTGCCACCCAGATGGAGTTCCTGACTCCTGGCTTTAGCCTGACCCCACCCTGGCTGTTGCAGGCATTTGTGGAGTAAACCACAGGATAGACAGATCTAGAAAGGGAAAGAAGGAGAAACGAAACTGATTCCAGCTGCTAACCATGGTAGGGAAGATGGTTTGGTGTAGAGGGGAGTAATGAAATAAACCTGATGAAATCAGGAAGGCTGCCAGAGGAGCTTGGCTGAAACGGAGCTTTGGAGTTTGTGAGCAGAGGGAACACAGGTAGAAGGAGGCAAGGGTACAAGAAGTTTGTAGAAGCAGACAGGCATAAAGATCAGTGGAACAGGATCAAGAGACCAGAAATAAACCCTCTTCCATATGGCTGCTTCCTTTTTTTTACCTAGAATGCCACAATTCAATGAGAAATAAACATCTTTTCAACAACTGACATTAGGATTTGGACATGTACATGCAAAAAATAAAACTGGATTCTTACCCCACACCATACACAATAGAAAAAAAAAACCTTCAAGATTATCACAGAACTAAATGTAAGAGTTTAAAGTACGATAAAACTCTCAGAAGAAAACGTAAGCATAAATCATTATGATTACAATTTAAGTAATAGTTTCTTAGACATGAAACTAAAAACATAAACAAAAGAAAACATAAATCAGACTACTTCCAAGTTTAAACAAGACAGTGGGCAGCCAGCATTGTGGCACAGTGGGTTACACTGCCACCTGAAATGCCAGCATCCCATATTAGCACCAGTTTGAGTCCCTGCTGCCCACTTCCAATCCAGCTACCTGCTAATGCTCCTGAGATAGCAGCAGAAAATGGTCCAAGTATCTGGGCCCCTGTCACCCATGTGGGAAAACAGGATGGAGTGCCAGGCTCTTTGACTTCAACCTGGCCCAGCTTCAGCCACTGCCACCATTTGGGGAGTGAACCAGTGTATCTCCCCCCCCTTTCTGTAACTCTTTCAAATAAATAAATAAATCTTTAAAAAAAAAAAAAAGGTTTATATATTTATTTGAAAGAGTTACAGAGAGAGAGGAGAGGCAGAGAAAAAAAGAGAGAGAGGTCTGGTCTTCCATTCACTCGATCACTCCCCAACTGGCCGCAACGGCTGGAGCTGCGCCAATCCGAAGTCAGGAACCAGGAGCTTCTTCCAGGTCTCCCACACGAGTGCAGAGTCCCAAGGACTTAGATGTCTTCCACTGCTTTTCCAGGCCACAGTAGAGAGCTGGATCAGAAGTGGAACAGCCGACTCTTGAACCGGCACCCATATGGAATGCTGGCACTGCAGGCAGCAGCTTTACCCTCCACAGTGAGGGCCCCTATTAACTTTTTTTTTTTTTAAAGTGGGGGCCGGCGCCGTGGCTCACTTGGTTAATCCTCCGCCTGTGGTGCCAGCATCCCATATGGGTGCCAGGTTCTAGTCCCGGTTGCTCCTCTTCCAGTCCAGCTCTCTGCTGTGGCCCGGGAGGACAGTGGAAGATGGCCCAAGTGCTTGGGCCCCTGTACCCGCATGGGAGACCAGGAGAAGCACCTGGCTCCTGGCTTCGGATCCGTGCAGCGCCAGCTATGGCGGCCATTTGGGGAGTGAACCAACGGAAGGAAGACCTTTCTTTCTCTTTCTCACCGTCTGTAACTCTACCTGTCAAATAAAAAAAAAAAAAAGTGAAATATTCTCACACAGAATGTGAAACAATATCTGGAAATAATAATTCTGTTAAGAGATTTATATCCAGAATATACAAAAGGAATTCTTAAAATGAATAATTACAAGACAAGTAATCCAATTTAAAAACACATTTATTTACTTATTTGAAACGGAGTTACAGGGAGAGAGGATGAGACAGAGACTGAGATAGATCTTCCACCCACTGGTACACTCCCGGAATGGCCACAACAGAGGGGGCTGGGCCAGGCTGAAGCCAGAAGTCAAAAGCTTCTTCTAGGTCTCCCACATGGATGCAGGGGCCCAGGCATTTGGGCCACCCTCTGCTGCTTTCCCAGGCAGCAGGGAGCTGGACTGGAAGTGAAGCAGCTGGGACCAGAACCAACACCCATTTGGGATGCTGTAGGCAGTGAGTTAACCTGCTGTGCACAGAGCCAGCCCCCCAAATAATCCAATTTTAAAATGGGCCAAGTATTTGAAGGCACCCCTTCAAAGACACAAAACTGGTCAATAAGCACATGAAAAAATACTCGGCATTAATTATAACCAAAGGCAAATCAAAACCACAAGACCATTATATACCCACTATAATAGCTATAACCACAAAGACAAGTACTTTAAGTGTTGATGAGGATATGGTGAAACCGGAACTATCATATAATATGTTATAAAAAAGTAAATATTTTTTATAAAAAATTATGCAGCTGCTTTGTAAATGAGTTGGCAATCCCTCAAAAAGTTAAGCACAGGGGCAGGTATTAAGCCTAGCACTTAAGACCACATGCAAGCGCCTGGGCTCAATACCTGGAGCTGGCTCCTACCCTCAGCTGCAGACACTGCGAGGCAGTGGTGACGGTTCAAAGTAGTTGGAATCCTGCCATCTACACAGCAGACGTGGAATGCATTCCCAGCTCCCAGCTTCAGTTCCACGTAGTCCCAGTTCTTGCAGGCCTTACTACCTCAACCACACCCTCAGATGCTTGCTCTCTCAATCTCAGTATCTCGCGCTCTCTCTCTCTCTCTGGCTCTGCCTCTCAAACTTAAAAGAGAAAATTTTTTAAGACAAGCATACTTAACCATATGACTCATTAAATTCACAACTAGATATATATGAAAATGGCATTATTACTTTTAATAGCCCCAAATCAATATATAAATATTTATTTTATATAGTTTTATTTATATAAATTTATAGTTTTATTTATATAAATAAATCATAGCATATCCACACCACAGAACCCTAATCCATACAAAAAATGAGTACAGCGAATGTTACAATATGGATGAACCTTCAAAACATTATTAAATGAAAGCAGCCAGATGCAAAAGAGCTTATGTTTGATTATTCCATTTATATGATGGGACAACAGGCATATCTTTAAAAAAAAAAAAAAATTTAAATGAGTGGCTGCTTAGAGCCAAGACAGGGGAATGGGAGGAAATGGGGAGGCAACAGTTAACGGTTACATAATTTCTTTTAGGGGTGACAAAAATATCCTAAATCAGACTGCTGTGATAGTTTTAACAACCTATGAATACAAAGTCACACCCTGCTTAAGGACAGGGATATACTCTAAAGAAATGTGTCATCAGGTAATTTCACTGTCATGTGAATAACATCAAGTGTACTGACAGCAAAGACATCACTAGGTGCTATAATCTCATGGGATGACCATGATGTATGAGGCCCACTGACTAACACATTATTATGTACATTACTGTACTAAAAAACATTGCACTGTATAGTTTAAATGAATTAATTATCTGCTATGAGAATTTTATCTCCAGAAGTCTGAAAATAAAAAAGGTATATGGGGCTGGCTCTGTGACGCCTGCAGTGTCAGCATCCGGTTGAGTCCCAGTTACTCCTCTTCCAATCCAGCTCTCTACTATGGCCTGGGAAAGCAGAAGATGGTCCAAGTGCTTGGGCCCCTGCACCTGCATGGGAGACCCGGAATAAACTCCTGGCTCCTGGCTCCAGATCAGCCCAGCTCCGGCTATTGTGGTCATTTAGGGAGTAAATCAGCGGATGGTAAATCAGCGGACGGAAGACCTTTCTATCTCTCAAATACATACATAAAATCTTAAATATATATATATATAGCAAAAATGCCAGTAAGTGAAAATAAAATTCTAAAAATTTTGGTTAACCCAAAAAATGTAGGAAAATATGAGAAAAATACAGACTTGGAAAAAATATTAAAACAGTAGACCTAAAAAAAAAAGTAGACCTAAATCCAACTGTATCAATAATTACATGAAAATTTAATGGACAAAATACTCCAATTAAAAGGCAAATATTGGCAGAATCAATTTTTAAAAGGAGGAATCAAATGTATTCTGTCTATAAAGCATGCATTTTAAATACAAAGACTCAGGTGAAGATAAAAGAAAACAAGCATAAGAAGGCTCAGGCGGCCATATGCACATCAAAGGAAATATTTAGACTTATACAGTATGACCAGAACAAAGGAGGAACATTTCAGAATGATAAAAGGATCAATTCATCAGGAACAGTGACAATAATAAATGTATATGAGCCTAATTTAAATCTCCAAAATGCACAAAGTGAAAATTTCTGCAATTTTGGCAGAAAGACAAATCTGAGTTGAAGATTTTAATATACTTCTCTCAGCAACTGATAAAACTAGAGTTACAAAATCAATAACAACACTGTCAATAGTGTTGAATTGCTACTTATGGAACACTATATTCAACAACTGCAGAACACACATTCCTTTCACCAAGACCAGCATACCTCACTGCTGGACCATGAACAACTCTCAATAATTTCAAAAGACTAGTTATCAGGAGAAGGTATTTGGCGCAGTGATCAAGACAATGCCTGGGACACCCACATTCCATATCAGACTATCTGGGTTCAAGTTTCAGCTCACTTCCAATTCCAGCTTCCTGCTAATGTGGAACCTGGCAGGCAGCAAGTGATGGTCCCCAAGTAGTTGGGTCCCTACCACCAAACTAGAGCACAGAGTAAGTCCCAGGCTCCTGGCTTTAGCCCGGCCTAGTCCAGGATGTTGAGGGCATTTGGAGAGTGAACCAGAGGATGGAAGATCTATCTTTGTCTGCCTTTCAAATATATCTTTAAATTTGTTTTTTAATTTTGAAAAAAACAGACTAATATGTTAGCATACATTTTTGAAACACAATGGAATTAAATTAGAAATCACTGGGGCGGGGCTGGCGCTGTGGCATAGGGGATAAAGCTGCCGCCTGAAGTGCCAGCATCCCACATGGGCGCTGGTTCAAGTCTGGGCTGCTCCACTTCCACTTCCACTATTAAATGAATTCCTTATCAGCTGCACTGTCACAAAGAAAATCACAGGCCCAGATGGTTTCACCAGTAAGTTCTCTCAAACATTTAAGGAACAACTAATTCTGATGGAACACAATTCCAGAAAACACAGAACAAACATTTCCTGACTCATTTCAAAGCCAGCATAACACCTCATATCAACATCTGACAAAGAAAACATGAGCATATCAGCAAAATTCTTTAACTAATGAGATCCAACAGTATCTTCAAAATGTGATTCATCATGACCAAGTGGGGCTTATCAAGTGAGGTTTATCCCAGTAATGGAAGGTTATTTTAAAAAAGGAAAGGGGGAGGGGGCGATGTTGTGGTGCCGCAGGTTAACGCCCTGTTCTTTTTTTTAATTTTTTTTAATTTTTATTTAATGAATATAAATTTCCAAAGTACAGCTTATGGATTACAATGGCTTCCCCCCCCAATGACTTCCCTCCCACCTGCAACCCTCCCCTTTCCCGCTCTCTCTCCCCTTCCATTCTTATCAAGATTCATTTTCGCTTCTCTTTATATACAGAAGATCAGTTTAGTATACATTAAGATTTCAACAGTTTGCACCCACATAGAAACACAAAGTGAAATATACTGCTTGAGTACTAGTTATAGCATTAAATCACAATGTACAGCCCATTAAGGACAGAGATCCTACATGGGGAGTAAGTGCACAGTGATTCCTGTTGTTGACTTAACAAATGGACACTCTTGTTTATGGTGTCAGTAATCACCCTAGGCTCTTGTCATGAGTTGCCAAGGCTATGGAGGTTTTTTGAGTTCACCGACTCTGATCATATTTAGACAAGGTCATAGTCAAAGTGGAAGTTCTCTCCTCCCTTCAGAGAAAGGTACCTCCTTCTTTGAAGACCTGTTCTTTCCACTGAGATCTCACTCACAGAGATCTTTCATTTAGTTTTTTTTTTTTTTTTTTTGGCCAGAGTGTCTTGGCTTTCCATGCCTGAAATACTCTCATGGGCTTTTCAGCCGGATCCGAATGCCTTTAGGATTGATTCTGAGGCCAGAGTGCTGTTTAGGACCTCCGCCATTCTATGAGTCTGCTGTGTATCTCGCTTCCTATGTTGGATTGTTCTCTCCCTTTTTAATTCTATCAGTTAGTATTAGCAGACACTAGTCTTTTTATGTGATCCCTTTGACTCTTAGTCCTTTCATTATGATCAATTGTGAACAGAAATTGATCACTTGGACTAGTGAGATGGCAGGGGCGACGTTGTGGTGCCGCAGGTTAACGCCCTGTTCTGAAAAGCCCACATCCCCTGTGGGCACCGGTTCGAGTTCCGGCTGCTCACTTCCAATCCAGCTCTCTGCTATGGCCCGGGAGTGCAGTGGAGAATGGCCCAAGTCCTTGGGCCCCTGCTCCCATGTGGGAGACCCAGAGGAAGCTCCTGGCTCCTGGCTTTGGATTGGCGCAGCTCCAGCCATTGCAGCCAATTGGGGAGTGAACCATTGAATGGAAGACCTCTCTCTCTCTCTCTGCCTCCCTGCCTCTCCTCTCTTTATGCAACTCTTTCAAAAAAAAAAAAAAAAAAAAAAACCACCTCATCATCCCTCCATAAATCACTCAAAATGCTTTAACTCCCCATTACACACATACAAGACAGAAACCTAAACATTAGCATATAAGGCTCCCTTCATAGCCCCATTCCCACAAAGCAGCCAAATCTAAAGCTACCAATCCCCAACATGCATCCCACATTCCTACTTAACTAGCCATGCCTCCTCCTGCCCTCCGCTCACAAACTCCAAAGCTCCGTTTCAGCCAAGCTGCTCTGACAGCCTTCCTGATTTCATCAGGTTTATTTCATCACTCCCCTCTACAATCCCATTCCAGTTTTGCAACTCTCAACTATAAAAGATATTACCATCATTTCTTTGCTTTTTTTCAATTCTTTATTTATTTATTTGAGAGCAAGACAGGCAGGAAAACAGGGAGCATTCATCTAGGTCACTCCCTTAATGTCCCCAAAGCCAAGCCGGGCCTGCTGAAGCTGAGAGCTGCTGGAAAGAAAAAACTGTGAGCAAATTAAAAGAAACTTCAACTTAATAAATATATCTAAGAAAAATCAACAACTAACCTTTTAACTTCACTTCCAAGTAACACTAACCCCAACAGAAATATCTGACATTGGGGCCAGTGTTGTGGCATAGTGGGTAAGCCACCAGCACCTGGGACTCTGGCATCCCATATGAGCTCTGGTTCTAGTCCCTGCTACTTCATTTCCAATCCAGCTCCTCATTTACACACCTGAGAAAACAGCACAAGACGGCCCAAGTACTTGGACCCCTGCACCCATGTGGTAAACCTAACTGGAGTTCCAGGTTCCTGGCTTCAGCCTGCCCCAGTCTGCTGTTGCAGCTGTTTGGGGAATGAATGAACCAGCAGATGGAAGATCGATATGGATCTTTCTCTAAGTATGCCTTTCAAATAAATCTTAAAAAAAAAATCAACATTTATATGTGCTTATTTATCTCTCACAACTAATTCATGTTTTAAAAAAACATTTTGGGCCAGCGCCACAGCTCACTAGGCTAATCCTCCACCTAGCGGCGCCGGCACACCGGGTTCTAGTCCCGGTTGGGGCGCCGGATTCTGTCCCGGTTGCCCCGCTTCCAGGCCAGCTCTCTGCTGTAGCTTGGGAAGGCAGTGGAGGATGGCCCAAGTGCTTGGGCCCTGCACCCCGTGGGAGACCAGGAGAAGTACCTGGCTCCTGCCATCGGATCAGCGCGGTGGGCCGGCTGCAGCGCGCCGGCCGCGGCGGCCATTGGAGGGTGAACCAACGGCAAAGGAAGACCTTTCTCTCTGTCTCTCTCTCTCTCTCACTGTCCACTCTGCCTGTCAAAAAATTAAAATTTTTTTTGATCTTTAAAAATTGGGAGCTATATTGTCCCAATTATTACAATAAATGGCAACTTTAGGTCAGAAACATTAAATCATATATCCAAGTAAGACAGGACTAGAATCCCATCTTTGACACAAGGTACTTTTCCACTGTAGTACTCATTTCTTTAGGCCTGGATAATCAGTCCCTTTTACAAAGCATACTTTAGTCACCTTGTCAAAGACTAAGTACTGGTCCCTGTTGTGGCAACTGTCAATGTTTTCCAGTGAGGCCACTGCTTCAGGTGATTATAGCAAATAGCTAGTGACATACTCAGTTATATTTCATTAGTTCATGAAATAAAATAAGACAAATACCACAAATATGGAATGAAAAATGCTAAAACCCAAGGACACATACAGCAACCTCTTAGCCTCCTTTTTTGGCTGTGCCAAGGGAGGAAAGAACACAATCACAATCTGTGATCTTTCCCTAGTCTAAAATGTAGTGAACTTCTAATTCAAGGTCATAATCTGAATTTGCATCTCCTATTTACTACCTTGTCAACACCTTAACTGAGTAGTTATCAGCTGAAGCTGAGGTCCACAGCTCCTTAACAGAGAGACCAGAGTGACAGGACCTCTTCTAAGTTGCTGATGCATAGTGTTTCATGGAGCAAACTACACGAATGCTGCCTCCATCTGTGATTCGCAAGCAGTCAAGTTCCTCAGTGGACTTGCTCCTTTACTGCACAACATGCACTTCATTTCAAAGCACACAGAAAAATTCAAGTCTCTTCAAACAATCTGTTAACAGAACTACAAAAAAGACAGGAAGAATTTTTCTTTGAACTAATTTTGTCACCCAGCTGCCTATAGGCCTATCATTTCCATGCATCCTCTTTTATATCCTTTTGTGTTCCCTAAAGGTGAAAATTTGACTTGGAGTCATCATTTGTCCAGAAAAAACATTAAATAAAATAAATCTTCTCCACAAATGGAGTTGTCTTCTGTGTGAACATCTCAGGTCCTTAGGAAGAAGTTTCATGATAACACAGTGCCCTTTACAGACAAGTTTCTAAAAGGCTTGGCGAATTTCTTATCTGACCCTAATACTATTTGAAAGCCAGTGACCATAAAGGTAGCTCTCGCTGACATTTACAGTGATTGAAGTAAAAATAAGGACCTCTTTTCTATAAGTGACACAAAAAATTCAAAGGTCATTGGATAATGTACTACCAAGTAGAGTGCACCAATATTTCAGATACTTCTATACTAAAATGCATGCTTTCAACAATCTTTGGGTATCCTATAAAAAACCACTAGGTGACCTAATTTTTTTGCTTTTTTAATATGAGGGTCTGAGAGAAAAAAAGAGAATGCCTATCAATTGGTTTACTCCCCAAATGCCTGCAATGGTCAGGACGGGGCTGGACCAAAGCTGAGAGCCAGGAACTCAATTCAAGTCTCTCACATGGGTGGCCGAAACCCAACTACTTGAGCTATCACTGCTGCCTCCTAGGGTCTACATCAGCAGGAGGCTGGAATCAGGAGTCAGAAGCCACTGCCAGATACCAAACCCAGTAACCAGGCAGTCTGGTAAGGGTAACAAGCATCTTACTCTGCTAAATGTCCACCTCAATCTAATTACTAATCAGTCAACAAAACAGCTTTATCATAACTACCTTCTTTTTTTTTTTTTAATGTATTTATTTGACAGGTAGAGCCAGAAGAAGAAGAAGAGAGAGAAGTAGAGAAGACAGAGAGAAAGGTCCCCCCCTCCACTGGTTCGCTCTCCAAATGGCCGCAATGGCTGGAGCTAGCAGATCCGAAGCCAGGAGCCAGGAGCCAGGAGCCAGGAGCCTCCCCCCAAGTCTCCAAAGAGGGTGCAGGGGCCCAAGCACCCAGGCCATCCTCCACCACCCACCCTGGGCCACAGCAGAGAGCTGGACCGGAAGAGGAGCGACTGGGACCAGAACCCGGCACCCACATGGGATGCCGGCGCCGCACGCAAAGCATCAACCCAGTGCGCCACGGCACCGGCCCCATCATGACTACCTTCTACATAATCAAATATGGTAATATCAAGCTTTAATTCCAAGAAGAATTTAGAAATATTTGGCATTTTTATAATATTCTAAAATCAATTATTTTTACTTCATTATTTTCTTACTTTTAAGAAGAAAAAAAGGGTTAACTGTTTCAAGTACATCATATAATAACACTGACTAAATTCTATATTAACTCACCTAACTTCAACACCACTCTCAAATCTAATTCCATGAAGAAATAAAAAAAGATTCAAAAATCACAAAACAATAAGCTCACCCAATCACATTCTAACACTTTTTTGTTTATTTTAAAGATTTATTTATTTGAAAGGTAGAGTTGCAGAGAGAGAGAGAGAGAGAGAAAGAGAGAGAGAGAGGTCTTCTATCCGCTGGCTCACTTCCCACGTGGCCACAGCGGCCGGAGCTGCGCCAATCCGAGGCACACTCTTTTAAAACTTCCCTTTAGCTGAGTAATTCCAGTAGCTGTGACAGTGTAAACCTGGGACTAGGACGGAGTTACTACTCTCCTCTCAAGATCAAGGTAGAAACTGTAACCAGAGGTGTGGCACTGGTGAATACAAATGAGAAATTATGTAAAGCAGCTAGGGATTCCAGAAGAGTAAAGGGTGAAAATGCCCCTCCCAGTTTCAGAGTAGAGGAAAGAGAAATCTTCACACCCATCATTATACCCCCAACCTGCTATGGACCACATTCTCTGTGGCTTGCTCACTCTTTCTATTCAACTCAGTTCTCCATTCCAGTGGCAACTCCATTCCCTCTTCCTTCTGTAACACCTACAAAGCTCTACAAAAACTGCTCCTCTGTGTTCCCAGTCTCCAGGTGAACTCGGAAGTCAATTTTCTCAAACTGCTCAAACCTTAATCCCAAGCCATACATTCTGATTTCACATAAAATTTGGGAAATATAGTTTCTAAATTTGGGACCAAAATTAGAAAATGTTTAAGTACAATTATAGTCATCGTTTTACTCCGAAAGGCATAATTTCAAATAGATAAACAACTATACATGAAAATGTTTATAAGCCACATCTGGGGGAGAGGGGCTATATATACATACGCACACATACATAACTTTCTTGATCTTCATGCGAAGAAGCCCTACATCACCTTTCCTTAACATTCTTCTCATCATGTCCCACAGGAAGAGTCTGATAGGAAAATCTACACTGCTTCCCAGGTCGGACACGGTAACTTCTGCACAGTGCTCACACTTAAGAATCATCACTTTCCTTATCTCAGAGCTCCAGATTAAGTACACAACTATCCAGAAGGTTATCTGACAAGAACATAAAGGGAAACTGCCTACATACGTGAATACAAAAGGAAATCAAGGGGGACAGATTCAGGCATTAAAGCAAAAGCTCTATTTGATTTACTTTTTTATTTAAATTCCAAAGCAGAACTTTTAAGATGCCCCTAATCGTAACTGGTTAAGGTATGCTGCATCAACCTCACATATCTAGCAAATATTTACCCTTAAGTAATCAGATGCAAAAGAATAAATGTCTCCACCTAGGTATTCAGTGATATTACAAATCAATTTAGTCTAATAGAGTCCTTCATTTTAATTTTTAATTCATATATTTTTTAAAGGCAGACAGAGACCTTCCATCCACTGGTTTAGTCCCCAAATGCCTGCAACAAGCCTGGACTTGGTCAGGACAAAGCCAGGAGCCAAACTCAATCCAGGTCTTCCACATCGACAGCAAAGACCCAAGTACCTGAGCCATTTCCTGCAGTCTCCCAGCGTGTGCATTAGCACGAAGCTGAAATCAGAAGCAGAGCCAGTACTTGAACACAGGCACTCCAATATGGGATGTGGTATCACAAGTAGCATTTTTAACCAGGAGGCCATATGCTGGCCCTAGTCCCTAATTTTCAATTGGTCTATACAAGCTTTATGTTCAATACATGTGAGCCACCACATGCACATATCAAATGCAAATCCTTAGTTGCAAACTTCAATTACATTCAAACTTTTAGAACAAACAGAAAGCTTTGTCGAGGCCAGTGCTATGGTACAGTGGGTTAAAACCCTGGCCTGAAGCACTGGCATTCCATATGGGTGCCGGTTCAAGTCCCAGCTGTTCCTCTTCTGATCCAGCTCTCTGCTATGGCCTGAGAAAGCAGAAGATGGCCCAAGTCTTTGGGCCCCTGCATCCATGGGGGAACCCAAAAGAAGCTTCTGGCTCCTGACTTCAGGTCAGCTCAGCTCTGGCCATTGCAGCCACTGGGGGCTAAAGCAGCGGATGGAAGACCTCTCTGTCTCTCTCTAACTCTTTCAAATAAATAAAAATAAATAAATCTTTTTAAAATATAGAGAGAGAAAGAAAAAATCTTTCTGTCATAAAAATCACAGGTTGGGGCCAGCGCTGTGGCATACTAGGTTAAGCAACCGCCTGTGGCGCCAGCATCCCATACAGGTACTGATTCAAGTCCTGGCTGCTCCACTTCTGATCCAGCCCCCTGCTGATGGCCTGGGAAAGCAGAAGATGGCCCACTTGCTTAGCCCCTGCACCCACGTGGGAGACTCAGAAGTCCCTGGCATCAGCCTGGTCCAAGCCCAGCTAACTGCAGCCATTTGAGTGTTGAAACAGCAGATGGAACACCTCTCCCTCCCTCTGTAACGATGCCTCTCAAGTAAATAAATCTTTAAAAAGAAAAAAAAAATAATCACAGGTATTACAGCCTGATTATTCTGGTACTTTGTTTAAAAAAAAAAAAAAACATTTTTATCAATTTCATGAGTAGCATCTTTAACCAATAGGCAAATTCTTTATGAAACAGACTGTGGGGGCCAGCGCTGTGGAGTAGTGGGTAAAGCCACCACCTGCAGTGCTGGCATCCCATATGGGCGCTGGTTCTGAGTCCTGGCTGCTCCACTTTCAATGCAGCTCCCTGCTATGGCAGGGGAATGCAACAGCATATGGCCCAAGTCCTTGGGCCCCTGTATCCGTGTGGGAGACCTGGAAGAAGCTCCTGGCTCCTGGCTTCAGATCTGCGCAGCTCCAGCCGTTGCAGCTAACTGGGGAGTGATAGGAAAACCAGCAGATGGAAGACATCTCTCTCTCTCTCTCTCTCTCTCTGTAACTTTTTCAAAAAATAAATAAATCTTGCGCCGGCGCCGCGGCTCAATAGGCTAATCCTCCGCCTAGCGGCGCCGGCACACCGGGTTCTAGTCCCGGTCGGGGCGCCGGATTCTGTCCCGGTTGCCCCTCTTCCAGGCCAGCCCTCTGCTGTGGCCAGGGAGTGCAGTGGAGGATGGCCCAGGTGCTTGGGCCCTGCACCCCATGGGAGACCAGGAAAAGCACCTGGCTCCTGGCTCCTGCCACTGGATCAGCGCGGTGCGCCGGCCGCAGCGCGCTGGCCGCGGCGGCCATTGGAGGATGAACCAACGGCAAAAGGAAGACCTTTCTCTCTGTCTCTCTCTCTCACTGTCCACTCTGCCTATCAAAAAAAATAAATAAATAAATAAATCTCAAAAATGAAAAAAAAAAAAAAAGAAATACTGTGAACTACTTGTCTTCAGTTGGCTGGTTCACAATTAACCACTGGAGGCAGAGAGAGGAAATTTGCTTAGTGAAGTAATAAAATACATTTAAGTGCTCTCATTTATTTCAAAGTTCATTGTTATAGGCATATTTTATGCTGGTGAACTTACTGCCATTCATTTGCTCCTTATTCATCTATTCATCCTACAAATATTTTTGTATGCATATTAATATCTCCGGCTCTACAAATATAGTGGCAAATATGCCAGACACAGTCCCCACCTTCATAAAACTCAATTTATGCCATCAACACAATCCATGCACTCATTTTAAGCAAATACAATTTGACCTGGCAGGATTCAGCAAATGATCTAGATGCCACTTGTCCTGGCCTGTTTGGCTTGTTGTTCTCCCACAAAACATGACTGCCTTGTCCTTGTGAGGCAGTTACTATACTCAAAGCCATAACTGTTTGCCCATCTGAAAACATGTTTGAGAAATTATTTTGGTTAAACTAGAATGGAAACATTTGTGAAAACAAAACGTCTCAGGGCAGGTAGTGCTGGCATCCCATATGGGCACCAATTCCAGTGCCAGCTGCTCCACTTCTGATCCAGCTCCTGCTCATGTGCCTGGGAAAGCTGCAGAGGATGGCCCAGGTCCTTGTGCCCCTGCACCCACATGAGAGACCAGGAAAAAGCTCCTGGCTTCAGATCAGCTCAGCTCAGGCTGTCCTGGCCATTTTGAGAGTGAACCAGCAGATGGAAGACATCTCTCTTTGTCTCTACCTCTCTCTTTCAGATAAATTAAATAAATCTTAAAAAAAAAAAAAAAAAACTAAAAGTTTTTTACCATAATACCAAAACAGGTCATTAAAACCAAAGAAATCAAAGTATGACTTAAAGAAAAAAATTTAAATCTCAAAAATCTTCTTACTCCATTTCCTCCTTGAGTGAATTTTTAAAACAGAACTCTGAGAACAACAGACTGTGACTCAACAAGAATGCCACGGATTAATTATCCCATTTCCACCAGTGACACTGGGGAGAGGGGATACAGAGCAGAACATACACAACATATATTCTATTCCTACTAGTAATAGTCCAGTAAAATTTTAGCAAGCTCTAAACACAATGAAATGTTATAATAAAGTTTCAGTTACCCCTACTTCATGCTTACTAAGAAGTAGTTCTAAGTTTTGGAGCATGTAAACCAAACAAGGAAATGCCTATGCTCCATGGGCCTATCCACCTCCCTCTGTAGCCAGAGCCAAAGGAGCCAGATTTACACAGGATGAAATCCTGGACGTCTCATAACCAGCAAGTAGAAATACTAACAAAAGTTTTAACCCCTAAGTCGTCTTACTTTCTTCATCTGTGAACCATACAGTCACACCATAGCTGAGGATGAATGTGAGAACTAAATCAAATATGCATGTTAAAATTCCTGGAATGGGCCGGCGCTGTGGCTCACTAGGCTAATCCTCCGCCTAGCGGCGCCGGCACACTGGGTTCTAGTCCCGGTTGGGGCGCCGGATTCTGTCCCGGTTGCCCCTCTTCCAGGCCAGCCCTCTGCTGTGGCCAGGGAGTGCAGTGGAGGATGGCCCAAGTGCTTGGGCCCTGCACCCCATGGGAGACCAGGAAAAGCACCTGGCTCCTGGCTCCTGCCATTGTATCAGCGCGGTGCGCCGGCCGCAGCGCGCCGGCTGCGGCGGCCATTGGAGGGTGAACCAACGGCAAAGGAAGACCTTTCTCTCTGTCTCTCTCTCTCTCACTGTCCACTCTGCCTGTCAAAAAAAAAAAAAAAAAATTCCTGGAATGGTGCTTTTCATAGCATCCTAAATAACACTGTGCACCTCTGCCTTTTGTTATGTTGTTCCCTCTGCATGGAATGCCTGCCCTTCTGCCCTTCACTCTTCCATTTAAACCACATCCATTCTTGCAATCCTTTTCAAGTTGTACTTGACGAATGCCTTATCCATAACACCATGATGAAATCCAACTCTTTACTGCCTGAAACAATCATGCCATTTACCTAGACACTGCTCTAAACAGTATTCAACATTTCATTGGTATACGGTATAGCTCCTGAGCAATGGAGAAGCACCAGGTCTTCATGGAGCATCCTACATCCACTTCATTACCAATCAGTACTTCACAGAAGCTAAGCCACATGCTATAAATAAATGCCGTAGATGAGTGAATGAGCAAATAAAAGCCCAAAAACTACAAGCATTTCTGCTTGGGAAAAAATGAGTGAAAAACTTAAGTAAGGCAGCCCTTAGTAATAGAGAAATGTAAATTCTGACACTAAATTACATTCTCCCGGCATTAAACACCACTGAAAACAAGAAAAAGACATACTGCAACCAGTTCCTTACTCAAAATGGCACATCCAAAAATTTTAGCCACTTCCACAGAGAATATAAAATTTGACAGATATTCTCAGGTCTGAAATTAAGGTTCTATTTTTCCCCTGACTCATTACATTTCTGAAGAGTCAGCCAGCAGAGGGAGTACAAGCTCATTAACACTATAAACACAAACTATTTACATCTAACAAATTTTTGAAATTCTGGATTTATTTTAAACTAAACTTATGAATGCTGGCCATAAAAAAAAAAACCACTGGAGTCCAGGCATTTTTATATTACAGTATTTTATAATTCCTTCTAAACCATATACATATTCTCCAAAACTGCCACCTTGGGGCCAGCGCTGTGGTGTAGCAAGTAAAGCGCCTTTTATAGTGCCAGCATCCCATGTGGGCTCCGGCTGGAGTCCCGGCTGCTCCACTTCCAATCCAGCTCTCTGCTATGGCCTGGGAAAGCAGTGGAGGATGGCCCAAGTCCTTGGGCCCCTACACCCATGTGGGAGACCTGGAAGAAGCTCCTGGCTCCTGGCTTCAGATCAGCTCAGCTCTGGCCATTGTGGTCATTTGGGGAGTGAACCAACAGAATGGAAAACCTCTTTCTAGCTCTCTCTCCCCCTCTCCCTCCCCTCCCTCTCTCCCTTTCCTTTCTCTGCCTGCATCGCTGGCATCCCATATGGGCATCAGTTCTAGTCCCAGCTGCTCCTTTTCCAATCCAGCTCTCTGCTGTGGCCTGGGAAAGCAGTAGAAGATGGCCCAAGTCCTTGGGTCTCTGCACCCGCGTGGGAGACCAGGAAGAAGCACCTGGCTCCTGGATTCAGATCAGCGCAGCTCCAGCCATTGCAGCCACTTGGGGAGTGAACCAACGGAAGGAAGACCTTTCTCTCTGTCTCTCCCTCTCACTGTCTGTAACTCTACCTCTCATTTAAATAAATTAAAATATTTTTAAAAACAAATAAAATATAAATACACATGCTTTTTAAAGTCAGAAAACAGTATTAATCAAAATTCAAACGACAGTGGAGAAGAGTTGTTACTTTCTAAAATGTTACCCATACAGACTGAGGTACAAGGCTAGACTCAAAATCCCATACCCATTCATCAATTCAATTCTCATCTATTACTGACACCAAAGCCTCACCTGCTGCTCTCCAGACAGCTATCATGCCCCTCCCCAAAAAGCATACTGTATTTTTAGTCTATGCCATTGAACATACCAGAAAGTAGGTAGAGGGTGTGAAAGACCATGGTTGAGTTGCTGCTTGGGACATCCAAATCCCTTATCAGAGTGATTGGAGTTCCAACTACTCCACTATGAATCCAGCTTCCTGCTAGTGCACACTCCTGGGAGGCAGTAGATAATGGCTCAAGTACTTGGGTCTCTACCACCCACAGAAGAGACCTGTATTGAGTTCCAGGCCCATGAGTTTGGTCTGACCCAGCCCTGGCTGTCTGCAGGTATTTGAGGAGCAAACCCGTAGGCAGAAGATCTCTCTCAATCAGACTCTCTGTCAAGCTTATTTGCCTTTCAAGAATGAAAATAAAATTATTTAAAAAGAAAATAGGTATTATATATTTCTAATAGCATTTAAGAGCAGCACCATCTCTCCTGACACCTACAGACAAGCATAGCTACAAATGGAATAGAAATGGAACCAGCAGAGAGAACTGAAGGATCAGCAACAGAAAGTACTACTGTCAAGTCCAAATTGCCAAGCACAGAATACTGATACAAATCTACTCTAAGTGTGCCAGGACTGTCCTTAATAAAAAGAACTAATGCAGGCTGGCGCCGCGGCTCAATAGGCTAATCCTCCGCCTTGCGGCACCGGCACACCGGGTTCTAGTCCCGGTCTGGACGCCGGATTCTGTCCCGGTTGCCCCGCTTCCAGGCCAGCTCTCTGCTGTGGCCAGGGAGTGCAGTGGAGGACGGCCCAAGTGCTTGGGCCCTGCACCCGCATGGAAGACAAGGAGAAGCACCTGGCTCCTGGCTTCGGATTAGCGCGATGCGCCGGTCGCAGCACGCTGGCCGCAGCGGCCATTGGAGGGTGAACCAACGGCAAAGGAAGACCTTTCTCTCTGTCTCTCTCTCTCACTGTACACTCTAAAAAAAAAAAAAAAAAAAAAAAAAGAACTAATGCAATGCAATGCAGTGGTTAAAACTCGGATTGGCACAACTCCAGCCATTGCAGCCATTTGGGGAGTGAACCAGCGGATGGAAGACCTCTCTCTCTGTCTGTACCTCTCTATCTCTACCTCTCTCTCTAACTCTTTCAAATAAAAATAAATCTTTTTTTTTAAAGTAGTTCTATATGCATTAATACCTGATCCTTATAGCAACCTGTTACAAAGCAAGTAACATGTACTTTACAGTTAAGGGAATCGAGAGGTGGGCAAGCTGTCTTATTCAAGGTGTAACAAACAAGTCTCGAGTCCATGGTACTAACTTGGGTTTTCTGGCTCCAAAGTCAAAGTTTTTTGCATCACAACACGCTGCTTTCTTCTTGAAGCCAGGGCAAAAATACATGTGTACTAACAATGTAGAGGATCTGCTCCCACAGCACACAATTTTTTTAATAATAGATATATGAATGGAAGTCAACATGGCATATCCAATGCTGGTCCTAATAGCAAATTTGTTCTCTGTAGCTTTTCCAGTCTAAAAAAATGGCAGCACAGTCACATGCAAACTTGAAAAAGATATTTGCTGCAGAGTACTGGAAACACAAACAGCCAGTTAAGCATTTATAGCTGCTGGAGGAGTAAACATATTGCTCTTCAAAGCCTACACAAAGGACTGTCTTAACAACATTTTAACTTTACCTGGTTTAACAAAACAGGGTTCACCCGCATTTCAGAAATATTAAATATTCAACATTAGAGAAGTTGGACAGCGATATATGGCATTTGTGTTCAAATTAAGAAGACATACAAAATAGGATGTATTTTATAATCAACTGCCAACTTGTCAGTCATCTAGGTGGGAAGATGGTCATTTGCTATATATTTGCAAATTTAAAAATTCTAATAAAACACCACCCTCCATTGTCAGAAGCCATTTTCTCTGATGAGCCTAAACTTCCAAAAATGTCAAATTTCCAAGCTATTTTCCTCTACACACTACTCAAATCTTGGCTTGTTTTGTTTAAAATCTTATTCGTACCTCTGTATTCAGGTATGACTCTTCTCAGCGCCATACACTGATATCCTGTTGAGACGTCTCAAAGGCCCTCAGTGCTACATCAACCATCCACCATACTCTCCCCAGAATAGGTATCCCAACAGGTTCTCCAGGCATAAAGTTGGCTGTGTATACCAGAGAAAACCACCCCTGCTCTTCCAGTTAACCAGACTGAATCACAGACTGGTCAAAGGCAGCCATGGGCTGAACAGACACCTAGGGTTAAACTTGGCCCAGCAGGGGTAACTGTACAATGAATAGCACAAATATATCCCAAAAGACCCCTTCATAAGCACTATGGCACAGAGGACAGGTCATCAGGCAGTATTCCAAGTGATTCCATGTTCTCTCCAGGAAGGCTACTTTACATCCTAGTGTGGGACATAATAGGACCCTGCGTACATGTACAGTTAATTAAACAGACACTATCTTATGCTACCACACCCTCAGCAAAGTTCCATTGCTGAAGACGCATCTCTTCCTCAAGGTGCCAGGAAGTGTTTCTGAAACAACTGGTCTAGTTCTCTAGACACCCCAACATGTTTATTCATCATATCCACAGGACCTGGTCATTTGGCATCCGAGCCATCACACAAACCATTATGCTCCTATGGAGGCAAGGGCAAGCAAAATTGAGATTAGAGCCTTCTTGTTCCCTAAAATTCTCCCTTACCACATAAGTCCATAATAGTCTTGATCTTCTTGATAAATCACATACTTCAAGACTACAATGGATCAAAATGATACTAAATTACTGTTTTATTCTGACTCCTCCATATATTTAGTTTGTTCCATAAATTTCACTCATTCCAGTGAAATTCCAGGATTCAGACCAATTTATAAATCCACAGAAACTACCTCATGCTAAATGTTATTTGAACCTTGCTAGGACTCTGGTATATATTTTTTCTTTAAAAACAAACTTTTATTCCCACATGTCTGACTGCCCTAGTTACTTAGAATTGTTTCCATAGTCCCATATTCTTGGCATTTACTTGGAAACAGTATTTGTTTCCAATCAACAAAGCATCGACCCCGAAGTTTTTACCATGTCTCTTATGTTTCCAGAGCTGTATTATCCTTACAAAGTACATAATCTTGTCACCAGACATAACAGTAATCTTAATCAAAATATTTTGAAGGACACCAAAAGTCGAATATTTTTGTTACTCCAATGTCCCAGATTTTCTAATACAGTTCACAAGCATGTGAAAAGGACATGGATTTAATACTACTAAATATATCTCATAAAATTATTAAATATAGGGGCTGGCACTGTGTTACAGTGCATAAAGCTGCCACCTGTGACTCTAGCAGCCCATATAGGCGCTGGCTCCAGTCCCAGCTATTCCACTTCCAATCCAGCTCTCTGCTAATATGCCTGGGAGGGCAGTGGAAGATGGCTCAAGTACTTGGGCCCCTGCACCCATGTGGGAGACCTGGAAGAAGCTCTAGGCTCCAGGACCTGCCCAGCTCCAGTCGTTGTGGCCATTTGAGGAGTGAACCAGCAGATGAAAGATATCCCTCTCTCCCTCCCTCCCTCTCTAACTCTGCCTTTCAAATAAATGAATAAATTTTTAAAAAATAATATTAAATAAAAAGTGAGATATTTTATACTTCATTATTTACAAAGAATAAGGATTAATTACAAAGAATAAGGATTATTAGGCACAATATCAAGAGAACAAAATGAAACTGTGTCTTGGGTTTAGAAATAAGGAAACAACCTAAAGTAAGTACAAATAGTATGCAGGGAGTTAAGGGTGCCCCTGACTAAATGGCAAGAGATGCAAAAAAAGGTGGAAGTTAGCAAGTAGTATCTGCTTCACTGGACAGGTAGAATTCTGAGTGTAATCTGAAGCAGTCAGAAATATACTAAATACTGAAAGTACTCAGTATTTGGCAGAGCTAGAAATGGATTGTCAGGTTAGTAAAAAAAAAAAATAATAATAATAAGGATCCCAAAAAAGCCAATTTCTACATGAATCTAAGCAAGTGAATTAACAGTAAACTAGAGAAAAAAGGACTAGGTATGAAAGAGTGAGGAAGTCACAGAGGGTTCTAAGTCACCCTATTCACAATGTTACCATTCAAGAAGAGCACAACCCAGCATTATACCTGAATTGTGAACACTGTCATTATTTAACAAAGTTTCTAGCCAGAAATAAATTTTTCCTAGTTAAACCTCAAAAAGGCAGGCAAAAAGAATCATGAAGCACATGAACCAAGTGAGCACACAGTACATATAAAAGGCACATATGCCCTCTTACTTCAAAAATGGACCAGATTCGGCCGGCGCCGTGGCTCAACAAGCTAATCCTCCACCTGCGGCACTGGCACAACGGGTTCTAGTCCCGGTCGGGGCGCCAGATTCTGTCCCGGTTGCCCCTCTTCCAGGCCAGCTCTCTGCTATGGCCAGGGAGTGCAGTGGAGGATGGCCCAAGTGCTTGGGCACTACACCCCATGGGAGACCAGGATAAGCACCTGGCTCCTGGCTTCGGATCAGCATGATGCGCCGGCCGCGGCGGCCATTGGAGGGTGAACCAACGGCAAAGGAAGACCTTTCTCTCTGTCTCTCTCTCTCTCACTGTCCACTCTGCCTGTCAAAAAAAAAAAAAAAAAAAAAAAAAGGACCAGATTCTACATTTATTAATTCATTGCTGTCCCCCTCACCAAAAAAAAAGGAGGGAAGGAGGGAAGGAGGGAAGGAGGGAAGGAAGGAGGGAGGGAGGGAGGGAGGGAGGGAGGGAGGGAGGGAGGGAAGGAGGGAAGGAAGGGAGGGAGGGAGGAAGGAAAGAACAATAAGAAGGAAAGTAACAGTACTGCTTTTAATTTGACCAACAAAGAAAATACTCATTTTCTCCTCTCTCCAAATTGTTACCTATTGAAGCCAAGTGTCCCTGGTAAGGAAAAAAATTCCTAGTATAAAAAAAATTCCTTTCCTCTTCATTAGGTTCAGACTTCCAAAGAATTCATATGACTCTCCCCACCGGAAAAAAAAAGAAAGAAAGAATTGAATTAAATTATAGGCAAAAAATTTAGCTCCTACAGGACCCAAAGTAACTAACTCAGTGCATTCTTGCAAAAAACAGGATTTTAGATTGTTGGTGGGGGCCAGCGCGCAGCACAGCAGGTAAGGCTGTTGCCTGCAGTGCCAGCAACCCATACAGGTGCAGGTTTGAGTCCCAGCTGCTCCACTTCCAATCCAGCTCTCTGCTATGGCATGGGAAAGCAGCAGAAAATGGCCCAAGTCCTTGGGCCCCTGCACCAACATGGGAAACTCATAAGAAGCTCCTAGCTTCAGACAGGCCCAAGAGCTCCAGCTGTTGTGGCCATTTGGAGAGTGAACTAATGGATAGAAGACTTCTCTCTCTCTGACTCTGCCCCCCTGTAACTCTTCCTTTCAAATAAGTCTTTAAAAAAATAAAAAAGATAGTTGGTATGAGAGGAAATCATATAGAAACTGAAAAGGAGAAAAAGTAATTATCATATCCAGTAAGATTCCAAATTCCTCATCAAAAAAACTATTATTTTCTCCTCTCAACCTCCAATTTCTAATAATTTGGCCTTCTAAACAACACTTAATACTAATTTATACCTTTAGTTTTTTTAGTCTAAATACATGCATAAATCACTAGAGAGCTTCTGAGCAGCAAGAAACAACCATAATCAAGGGACATGTAATTTCAGAATCAGCTCATTTCTCTCATACAATTTTAGCCTACGCAATCTCATCAATAAAATGCAGCACTTAACAAAGAGTTCTGGAATCAGACACACCTGGCACAATCCTAGTTGTCTGATCTCAGCAAGTAACTTAAAATCTGAATGTTTCCTTATCTATAAAATACAGGTATTACTAATATCAATTTCATAGAGCGTTAAGGATGAAAGGAGAGATAATAATCTTTGGAGAGTACCCGGGAAGCAGAAAATGCTCAGTAAATATTTTCATCACTAGTTACATTTCTCTGGGCTTTCAAAGAAATTAAAATGGTCTCAAAACACCCATCACCAGCTCTGAGTACAGAGACTTGAGCCATAAAGTTCTGTTAACTTCACATCTTCATATGTCCTCCACTATGTTTCGGAGTTAAATCACTAACACACTTTTTACCTGAATTCAGATTTCTTCTACAAGATGGTACATTCATAAAAATGTCTTACCTGTTTTCTAAACAATGGGATTATAGTGGGTTCATCCATTAAAAGGCAAAGGAATGGGCACTGTGCCACAGTGGGTTTAGCTTCCACTTGCAATGTCCACATCCTACACATCAGACGGCCCAGTTCAAGCCCAGGCCCCTACACTTGGACCCAGCTTCCTGCTAATGCATCCTGGGAGGCAGCAGATGCCGCCTCAAGTGCTTGGGCTTGTGCCACCCATGTGGGAGACCAGACAGAGTAAGTCACTTACCAGAAAAATGGCAAAAGCCTCTGTTTTGCTTTGTTTGAATTCAAAGAGCAGAGACACACAGAGTTCCCATGCACTGGTTCACTCCCCAACTGCCATCAACAGCAGAGAGCTGGATCAGAAGTGGAACAGCCAGGACTCAAACCGGTGCACACACATGGGATGCCGGCACTGCAAGCAGTAGCTTTATCTACTATGCCACAGCACCAGCCCCAAAAGCCGTATTTTTTGTGTTTGAGTTTATTGTTCTGAAGATACATCACTACTGTAATCAGAAAATCTAATAGATGTTATAAGCTTAGATGTTATAAACCAATTATGTGTTCTGGTAGTCAGGAATTCTTTTATAATCTACTTGTTTATTCAGGTAACTAATAAAACACTTTAGATTCTTAGGGGTTTTAGGGTTTTCTCCCAACTTCTTATACCTATTACACTGCTTAGAAGCAAAGGCTTGCAAACAAAATGCATTTACTAAACCACATTATATTTTATATACCAGTAGTCACCCTTGTAGAGTACAATCTATTTGTAATCTAATTGTTTGAAACTCAGAATTCATTTTCCCTTAAAAGCAATGTTCCAAGTATGGATAAAGTTCCCAGGTTATTCCAAAAAGGTTGTTTAACTACAGTATCACTGAATTCTAGTAATAGTCACTGGCATAGGTTCTGAAATTGAGGTTCAAGAGCAAGAAACAAAAAGGACTTGGAGTTTTTATTGTTGTTCCTATGTTCAGGAATGGTTCTTGACAAAATTCTTAAGTAGAGTGGTCTTGGTGTGTATGTCTCCAGTAGACAGGTCTGTCTTGTGTACGTTTCGAATGACCTCTAGATTTGTGCTCCCAGGCACTCAGGCTGGCCCTCAGGCTCACTTATGACAGTACCCCATCCAAGCCTGATCTTCCATGATGCAATCTTATCCATTTCTCTTTTCCTACCCATTCTACCAAATAATGTAACTGATCCCATTCAGCATTAAACAGGCATATAAATTAACTCACACTGAACCCTTTAATTCTAAGAGCAGTTCTGATCCTATAAAATGAAGTGAAATACACACAACACATCAAAATAAGAAGCTTTTGGCCAGCGCCACAGCTCAATAGGCTAATCCCCTGCCTGTGGCACCGGCACACCGGGTTCTAGTCCCGGTCGGGGCACCAGATTCTGTCCCAGTCACTCCTCTTCCAGTCCAGCTCTCTGCTGTAGCCCTGGAAGGCAGTGAAGGATGGCCTAAGTCCTTGGGCCCTGCACCCGCATGGGAGACCAGGAGAAGCGCCTGGTTCCTGGCTTCAGATGGGCACAGCGCCGGCCGTAGCAGTCATTTGGGGAGTGAACTATGGGAAGGAAGACCTTTCTCTCTGTCTCTCTCTCACGGTCTATAACCCTACCTGTCAAAAAAAAAAGAAAAAAGAATGCCACTCATAAATTCTTTAGAAGGTATCTCAAAATCATTTTTTATGCCTATGACAAGCATTTTATCTGCTATATATCAGCTGTACCAACTATATCTTTCTGTTGTTTGGTGTGTCTAAATCAATCTTCAACTTAAAAATAAATAACTACACCAAAGGACCCCAAGCAGGCAATATGCAACTTATACTAAACATTAGGTGGTCAAATTTCTAACAAACTGAGTATTCTAAGAAATCAATTTTGGGGGCTGGCACCGTGGTGGCTCCACCTATGGCACAAGCACCCCAGGTTCTAGTCCCGGTTCGGGCGCCAGATTCTGTCCCGGTTGCCCCTCTTCCAGGCCAGCTCTCTGCTGTGGCCCGGGAAGTCAGTGGAGGATGGCCCAAGTGCTTGGGCCCTGCACCCACATGGGAGACCAGGGGAAGCACCTGGCTCCTGGATTTGGATCGGTGCCGGCCGTAGGGGCCATTTGGGGGAGTGAACCAACAGAAGGAAGACCTTTGTCTCTCTCTCTCTCTCACTGTCCAACTCTCAGGAAGGAAGGAAGGAATTTTGGGGTCTGCCTCTCTTGGAGCACCCATCCTGGCTGATGCAGCAGGTTTCTGACTTAAATAAATCTTGCTTTCCCACTGCAAAAAAAAAAAAGAAAGAAATCAATTTGTCATAACGGCCTAAAATCTGTTCCTTCTAAGTACCAGGATTTTTTGGTGGTGGTGGTGTTTTTTTTTTTAACTCCCCTGGACAAAATCTTTACTTGGTTACGTAGTGCTTTGTTCTCTTTAGCAAGAATATCAAAGATAATTTAAACTGCGTTTTAAGATTCAGGGTCATTATGAAATCCATTCATAATTAGGCTGTAACACTTAGATATCTTCAGAGAATAAGGAACAACAATTAGTTTTATGTAGCTTAAGCAGAGTATATGGGGGAAAGGTGGGAGATTACATAGGATAATTTTGGAGGCGGACTAAAAATTTAAATGTTATCTCAAAAAATATCCTTTGGCGGGGGGGGGGGGGGGGGGAGTAAATAAGATAAGATCACAAATGAAAAATAGAGTGGGAAAAGAACCGCATCTGGCAAAAAGCTCCATGAAGCGGCAATGGACAATCAGGAAGCAGAGGCCGCCTGAACTCGGGTGGCAGTGCTGGCAAGGATGAAGAGACAAAACAGATGTGTACGCAGAACAATCTGGTGATGAGCAGAAGCGTAGAGAGTCAAGGATGACACTGACTTCCAGCCAGGCAGATGTAACCAGAATATAGTAAGAGAACCTCATTTCTAAGGAAAAAGATAATGAGCTAGATTTGGGTTTTCAGGTCTAGCTTCACGATCTCAGTAAACTCTAGCTTTACTTATGCAAGTCTTTAGTTTCTACTTAAATTTCACCCTCAGCAAAATGGGGGGAAATAACACCTATACAACTTATTTCTGAATTTCAAATAAGACAATGAAATCACTTTGGAAAGAACCAGTCTAGCATAAGGAATAGAAAGACCTTTTTAAAATTACTACTACTGGAGCTGGCATTGTGGTGTAGCAGGTAAAGCTGCCGCCTGCATTCAGGAGCCAGTGCAAATCCTGGCAGTTCCACTTCCAATCCAGCTCCCTGCTAATGGCCTGAAATAAGTAGCAGAAGATGGTCTAAGTGCTTGGGCCCCTGCACCCATATGGGAGACCCAGATGAAACTCCTAGCTCCTGGCTTTGGCCTGGCCCAGCCTGGCTGTTGCAGCCATCTGGGACATGAACCAGCAGATGCAAGATCGATCAACCTTCCCCACCCCCAACCCTGATTGCCAAGTAAATGATTAACTCTTTATTAAAATTAAATTGTTATTATTATTACTGGCAGAACAACTACTAAGTATAACCTTCACTGGGTGCCTTAATTTCCCTATCACAAATCTTTCCAATTATCACCCTAAATATTCAAACTAAAGCCACCAATGGGTTCTTCCTGGCCATTTCTGTCTCGTTTTCCTTGTTTTATTTCACCACTGTGTTTCATACAGCTCTGCCATGACATTCTTTACAGCCTCTGTTTCGGGAAAAGGACATTAACTCTGGAAATTTCTGTTTCATTTTACACACTCATCTCTGCATGTTTCTTCTACTCCATCTTATCTTTTCTGTTCCCTAGTGCTGCAGTCCTACCTCAAATTTGCAACATTTAAGTAATCTCACAGCCTCCAACATTTTGTCCAAGGAAACTGCCCCTACTCCCAGGCACTCAGAACAGTGGAGACCTGACTAGTCTGGGTAATCACTGGGTGAGCGTGCTTTCTCTTTGTGTTAGACTTCAGGAGAGAAAGGAGTTGCAGAAAGTTAGAACACCATGCTCTCTCCTCTTGCACAAGAAAAACCAAAGTTGACTTAGACTTCACAAGGAAAACTACTAGTTTTACAAAGAAAAAGGGAGAGAAGAGGGAAAAAAGAGAAACCAAAATACAGAAAACCCGGTTACTACAATATAGACAGCCATGGCTGGCTACACGCTTTATGCAGCATGTCACACAGCTCAGGAAACTCTTCACATCTTTCCAGAGTAACTGCATCCCTCCGCCCACCACACACACACTTCCTGATCAGATCAGTGACCGGCATCAGACACCCCTGGTAGCATCAGAAAATTAGAAAACATCCAAATGCAGTCAGAGGTGAATCAATTAGAGAATTCCTCAAAAAAATTTCACCAAGGCCCTGGTTCTCAAAATATGGTCTCCAGAAAAGCAGCACCAACATCCACACCACCAGGGAACTTTCTAGAAATGCAAATTATTTGGCCTTTCCTAGGAATGGACCCAGCATCTGTGTTTCATCAAAGTTCCAGGTGACTGTAATGCACTCTGAAGTCGGAGAGTCACCAAAGGGTGAACATTTGTCTACTACTAAGGTTCTTGGAACTCCCCTGAACCCAGAACCACCTGAAGGACCCAGCCTCAGTGTTAAGGTTTACTAGGCAGACAATGGGTTCTGCCCTTGGATTAATGTGATATTTCTCTATAAATTTTTAAAGGCTTATTTATTTTTTTGAAAGGAAGAGTGACAAAAAAAAGAGAAAAGTCTTCCATCCACTGGTTCATTCTCCCAAATGGATGCAAAAGCCAGATCTGGGCCAGACTGAAACCAGGTGCAAAGAACCCCATTTTGATCTCCCACTTGGGAGGCAGGTGCTCAAGTAGAGGACCATCATCCGCTGCCTTCCCAAGTGCCTTCGTGGAGAGTTGGATCAGAAACAGAGTAGCCAAACCTAGAACCAGCACTCTGATATGGGAAGCCGGCACTTTAATCCACTGTGCCACAATGCCAGCCCATTTCCCTACATACTGTAATAACTAGAATAGTACCTGACTTCAATAAATTCAATAAATGCTTGCTAAGTCAGTGAATGAATGACTTCAAAATAAATTTGCTCCTGACTCAAGTATTTTTACTGGAATTGTTTCTTATAACCAAAGCAGTCTTAATTAGGCAACGTGTATTAGGAGTGATGGCTGGATCCACACAAGATGGTAAGAGTCACTAGAGCTAATCCACAGAGCCTTTAGAGAGAACTAGGAATTTGCTTTGAAAAGAGAGAGGCTAAGAGAGATACTCTTGTGCAAAAGAAAAAGGGACATTCAAGGAACAAAACGAAGACTTTAACAACAGGGTCAAGGAAATTGTGGCTATAAGAACAGTGATTTGACCCTGTTCAAACCTCTGAGGCCAAAGCAGAAACTGCCATGCTTTTTTCAAGGGCCCACAAAGTTGTTAGATTTCAACTTCTGCCTCAAAGAGGAGTAACAAAAGTCTATGTAGGTAATGATTTACCTAAATTGTATGTAATCTGTATCTTTATGGTGCCATCCCAACATGGAAATAATTTATGCCTTTCCACTGTGTTAGAACAGGGAAAGAAACATCTAAAATAATAGCCAAATTAACTTCTGAGCACTCAGAATTCTAACTTCTTCCCTATTCTTTATTGATAATCTGAATGTTAAATGCAGAAATATACTCTTAGAAGAATAAAAGTGAGTAAAAACTTTGGAGTGGGAGTTACAAAGACACCAAGAGCTGCCTCTTCTGTCAAATTTAACTCCAATTTCCTGTATGTTACAGAAAGATTCTTCTTGCTCAGCTACCATGTTAGCATTCAGTCTTTGAGTGGTATCCCAATGAAGCGATCTTCCCCATGGTCCCATTTAAACTACTCATCACAGACTGCTTTTTTTTTTTTTTTTTTTTTTTTTTTAGGGGCAGTATTCTACTTCTTAGATTATTTCCCACCTTACCCTATTTTATACCCTCATTAAAGAACCGTATCACCATTAGATATTTCACCCTCATATACTCTACAAGGGCAGGGGCTCATCCTTCTATCTCCAGAGCCTGTAGCAAAGTCTGACACAAAGTAGATTATCTGACTCCCACTCTCAATCCCATTCCCAATCATGATTTTTAAGAACTCTAATAATCCCAATCTGCCTCCTCCTGCCTTATTCAGAACCATAATATTCCCTCCCGTAGTCACTAAAACTCTTAAGATCCTCAGCTGTCCCTTAGGACATTTTCTAGCTTTTATCACAACTCTGTGTCATCTTAAACAGAGTGAAGTCCTAAAATCAAACTACTAATAGCACAACACAAGGTATTAAATTATTAATATTATTAAAAGGCAAGACATATATATGTAAATTTCTCCCCTTCTCCAAAGGAAAGGTAAAGGGAGAAAAGCAAAAGGAAAAATAAAATGGCACAAAGAAACTGGAAAAGAGGATTTCTGGCTCTAGGACATGGTACACCTGTAGTCCCCCACCCTCTCCCATCCTCCGCCAACTCTCTGACCATTTGCTGTTTCTGTGGCAGAGTGGTAGGAGTGTAGCATACAGGCTAATTCATTTTAACTGACAAGGCGGTTTATTTTGGTTACCAAAATAACAAACACTATTGGCTGATACGCCCTGAGACTTCTGTCAAACCTCAGAGTTGATTTTTTATTTAGATCTCCCCTTTTACAGAAAAACATGATGTTGAAGAACTTCATTTGTCAAAACCAGATCAAAGTTCTCAAAGTTTCATACAAACCGCAAGCTTGAAGAAGCTGACAGCTCTCAACAGTTCTCTCATCCCTGCCTGTAACTGTCTACAGCTTCACATAATACATAACTACCAGCAATAAGACAGCAAACACACCCCTCCCCAGTATTCTCAGCACATATTCAGTGATAAACTCTATCACTTTCTAAGCAAGCCAGCTCTCTCTCCAGTCGAAAAGTTACGTGGACTAGTTTAAGCTATGACAATCCAAGCAATTCTATTTCTGCATTTCCTAATTAAAAACTTACCAAAGAAATTATTTTTAACCAACGCCAGAAAGAGGTTAGCAGAAAGTAATTTATGGTGAGGCTACACAAAGGGACTACACCACATATGTAGAATAACCAGTTTCTTCATTTAATGCTGCAGCTCCAGGAATCTAGTGATTCATTTATTCAAAAATGAAAACAATAATAAAACTCACTGGTGTTGACAGCAGGTGATTTTTAACTTCACTGCTGCCTGACAGGTACCTACAGGCTTTACGTGGCCTCAATCTGTCCAGTTGGGAACTGCCAATTAGTAGCTTCTCAAAAGGAAACTCCAATGTAAGCCATTAAAAAAAGAAAAAAAGTGCTTTTCAAAATGCCAAACACAATGAACTAGTCAAGCCCACTGTGCAAGAACAAAATAAAACTGGGGTACCCAATTCAGCCTGCAACTGTCAAGCTCAAAGGACAAACAGCAAAGAAAAGATCAAATTCTCAAAAGTTATGATATGCATACGCCTATTAAATACAAAGAATACTGCAGTAATCTAATAGCTGTCTTCACTAGTCATCTTCTCCAATGAAGTTCCACAATAGAGAATTAAGCACCACTGCCCTAAGGCAGAAACTCACAAATCTTTTCTGTAAATAATTTAGGGTGTTTGAGGTCACACAGTCTCTGTCACAACTACTCAGTTCTGCTACTGGAGCATAAAAGCAGCCATAAGTAATAATTAAATGAATGACTGTGACTGTGTTCCAATAAAACTTTATTGATAGACACTAAAATCTGAACTTCATGCAATTTTCATGAAACAGTCCTTTTTCCAACCTTTTGAAAACAGTACCACTCTCAGGCTAGCACTGTGGCATAGCAGGTAAAGCCAGTGCCCCCAATGCTGCCATCCTATACAGGCACCAGCTTGAGAGTTCCAACTGCTCCACTTCCAATCCAGCTCCCTGCTAATGTGCCTGGGAAGCAGTGGAAGATGGCCCAAGTGCTTGGGCCCCTGCACTCACATGGGAATAAATAAATAAATCTTTAAAAGCAATACCACTCTAACCCAAAAAAAGTTCTTGAATTTGTCGGCCAGATTTGGACCTGAACAGGTTTGCTGACTCATTCCCAAAGCAATCATTGTATGTAACAGATTAACTTCTTTCCTATGTATCTGAAATAGTACTAACCACATACCATATAATGGAGAATTGAAAAATAATCACTTGAAGTCAGCTGTGTAACAGCAGGTTAAGCTGCCACCTTTGACAATAGCATCCTATACCTGAGTGTTGGTTTGAGTCCCAGCTACTCTGCTTCTGATCCAGCTTCCCACCAAGAAAACAGTGGAAGATGGCCCAAGAGCTTGGGCCCCTGCCAGCCACATGGGAGACACAGATGGAGTTCTGGGCTCCTGGCGTTGGCCTGTCCCAGTCCCAGTTGTTGTAGCCATTAGGTGAGTAAACCAAAGGATGGAAAATCTTCCCCTCTCTCTCCCACTCCTTCCCCCTTTCCCCACCTCTCATCCCCTCTCTCCCTCTCTTCCCTTCTTCTCTATTGCTCTGCCTTTCAAATAAATAAATCTTTTTTATTTATTATAAATAATAATAACCCAATCTGAAGCCAGAAGCTTCTTCTGGGTCTCCCACGTGGGTGCAGGGGCCCAAGCACTCAGGCCATCTTCCACCACTTTCCCAAGCCATAAGCAGAGCTGGATCAGAAGAGGAACAGCCAGGACATGAACTGCCAGGGCCACAGGTGGAGGCTTAACCTACTACACCACAGCACCGGCCCCATAAATATAATCTCAAAAAAAAAGAAAAAGAAAAAGAATTACAAATTATTTTCTGTTTATCTACAGTGCTCTGATTGTCTAATATTTTGTCTAATATGAAGGCAATCAATAAAATGTTACTGGCAATTGTTAACATGGGCAAAGAACTTTACAGAATTGTTTTTAAATTCCCAAAATATAAAAAAATACAAGTCAAACTGCTGCAAGGTAATTCATTGCTCAATGTTATAACTGGTTAATGAAATAATAAAGCCAAAAATTCAACTATCATCTTTCAGTCTATTTTCTATCTTCAAATCAAAGGATTGTTTCAGACATATACACACTAGATTTGAGTCCCAGCTCCACTTGACTGAGTTTCAAGCACTACACTCAGTTTATGCATTTGTTAAAGAGAGGAAGAAATACTTGCAACTCTCCAAGATCAGCCAAAAGTGCCCAGTTAAACTTCTGTGAAAAAGTCTGTGTACTACGTAGTGCTATCAAAATACCAGCTGCCATTACCAGGTGCTCAACGGCTTTCTTCGTGACTTCACATCACATGTTCCACTTGCTTATCATACTTGCTAGTTTTAAACCTTGAGTTCAGGAGAATACTGCACACCAAGTTATATCCCCTTCAACACATTTAAGAAAGCATAATGTGGCTCACTTGGTTAATCCTCCACCTGCGGCACCGGCATCCCATATGGGCACCAGGTTCTAGTCCTGGTTGCTCCTCTTCCAGCCCAGCTCTCTGCTGTGGCCCAGGGGGGCAGTGGAGGATGTCCCAAGTGCTTGGGCCCCTGCACCTGCATGGGAGACCAGAAAGAAGCACCTGGCTCCTGGCTTCAGATCAGTGCAGTGCCAGCCATAGCGGCCATCTGGGGAGTGAACCAGCAGAAGGAAGACCTTTCTCTCTGTCTCTCTCACTGTCAAATTAATTTTAAAAAAGTAAAGAAAGAAAGAAAGCATAAGGTGAGGCATTGTGGGGGTAAACAGATGAGTGTGATAGTCTCAACCCCCAGATAGCATACAATGAACTCAGAAGTGTACACGTTTGATAAGTTAATAACAAAAGAAGTGAACTACCCTGAGCGTCCTGTGGGATCAACAAGTCCTAGAGGTGTACAGTCAGGGCCTGGGCAGGCGATGGAAGGCAGTGTAACAAGCCAAGCACAGCAGCAGAGCCACAGATGCAGAACACCACACGTCTCAGCATGCAAAGGCAGTGCAAGTTCCAAAGCAAGCTTCATTTCAAAACTCTAACCGGGGGGGAAAATAACTTCGCTATTTTCAGTCAACCTTCAAAAGATAAACATCGTAAAAAAAAAATAAACAGAGCTCATTTTAAGTTCAGGGATTGGGGAAATTATGAATCCTGCCGGGTTTTCCCCATTTCTCCTCATTTCCTAAAGCATTTTACAAACATTATCAAGGAAGATATGTTTAGAGTGAGCTGAATACAGGGAAGGAGCAACTACAGCCTGCAAGTCTTTGGAGAAGTGAAGACTGGCATCTGTGGATCTCTTGAAGCTACAAGCTTCAAAACCTGCCTCACAATTTTTTTTTCTCAAAATGCTGCAAGTTATAATATTTATCAGTAAGACAGTAAGAGGGCTTGAAGCCAGACTGTGTTGGCCAACATAAAACATTCCCCATGCTGCTCTTCACCTTTCAAGGCCTCTGCCATACTCCCCATCTCAAGAAAACTTCTTAGATGGTTGGATAAAATACCAAAGGCTGTGCAGGCCAGGGCTGTGGCACAGTGGGTTAAGCTGCTACCTCCAGAGCCTGCATCCCATATGGGTGCCCGCTGGAGTCCTGGTTGCTCCACTTCTCATCCTGCTCCCTGCTGGTGTGTCTAGAAAGGCAGAGGAGAATGGCCCAGTTGCTTGGACCCCAAACCCACATGGGAGACCTGAAAGGGGCTCCTGGCTCTGGCCTGGCCCAGCCCCAGCTGTTGCAGCCATTTGGGAGCGAACCAACGATGAAAGACCTCACTCTCTCTCTATCTTCTTCCCTCCCTCTTTCCTTCCCTCTCCCTCTCTCTGTAATTCTTTCAAATAATAAACAAATCTTTTTAAAAAATATGAAAGACTGCAGCAGCATATCAAATTCAAAGGACACAAGGAAGAAAGGAAAGGTAAAGGGGCAGATATTGTGGTGTAACAGGCTAAGCCGCCACTTGGGACACCTGCACCCATGAGAGTGCCAGTTCTGGTCCTGGCTCCTCTCCTTAGGATCCAACTCCCTGTTTTTTGTCTGGGAAAGCAGAGGATGATGGCTCTAGTACTTGGATCCCTGCCACTCATGTGGAGACCTCCATGGAAATCCTGGCTCCTATCTTTGGCCTGGCCCAGCTCTATCTGTTGCATCTGTGGAGTGTATCACCAGATGGAAGATCTTCCTTTCTCTCTGTCCTTCTGCCTTTCAAATAAATATTTAAATCTTAAAAAAAAAAAAAAAGTAGAATAATATCTCCCTTCAATTAGCTAACTTTCCAAAAACTATAGTTAGCTTATGTTCTTGTTTCTTCTCCTTAGACCAACTTCTTGCTCCTAAGAAACTTCATCAGAAAACAGATAAGGCAAAGCTCAAATTCAAAAGAATTCCTTCTGCTTCTGGTTATTAATGTCAAGTAAAGAATCAAACTGAAAAGGAAAACCACAAGGCTTTAAAATTATCACAAGGTTTGCCATTAACTGTTGAGAACTATTTGTAGCTATAAGCACTTTCAAGAGTCCCTCCCAAATCAGCTGATTTCCTAACGTGATGAAAACAAAGATTCAACATATTCCAACTACAAATATTTCTTCTAAAACATCAATTATTAGAGTCTTACGATCTCAAATTCAAGTTATTCCCTTTACTAGATTTCCAATTTAGCTTCCAATCCTCACAGAAAAACAAGTAACATAAGTTAACATAAAAAATGAGCTGCTGGGGCCAGTGTTACGAGGTAGGGTTAAGCCACTGCCTGCAACAGTATCCCATATGAATGCAGATTCAAGTCCCAGCTGCCCCACTTCCAATCCAGCTCCCTGCTACCATACGTGGAAAAGCAACAGAAGACAGACTACATGCTTGGGTCCCTGCCACCCACATGAGAAATCTGGATGAAGTTCCAGGATCCTGGCTTCTCCCTGACCCAGTCCTGGCCATTGAGGCCATTTGAAGAATGAACCAGCAGAGGGAAGATCTCCATCTCTAACTTCGGCTTTCAAATAAATAAATAGGTCTCTTTTTTAAAAATGCTGCCCTACTGTAACACTAATCTGGAATGAAACACAAAACTCATTTTTCAAAGAGTCACCAGAGGCTCTTCTTTCACAGTCCCAAAAGCAATTCAACTGAAAAGCAAAGTTAAAAATAAAACATAAAAATATTTAAATGCTTACTCTTCAACACAGCAATGGTTCTTCTGGATGCAAGTCATCTTTCATATCAGAATCTGAATACAAAATACCATCTAAAGCTGTTTCCTGATTCAGCAGGGCTCCCACAAAATACAATTTAAAGGTAAGCCCAACCAATGTCCTTGTAGTATTTGGGGGAAAAAAATCTAATCTTCAAATGCTTAAATGGAATAAAGGGTTGCATTCCATATCTGAATAGAATACAGCAAGTATTAAATGCAGTCCAGCTACCTGCCTACTACCTGTTATTATGAAAATGAATGTATCTTCCAAGTATTTCCAAGTAGTTCACAATGTAAGTATAGGTTAGACAGAAGCCTATCCTGTCACTGACTTACTATGTACCATCTTGAACTGACTCAAGTTCAAGAAACTGCCTCAGTTTCTCTCTTTGTAAAATAGGAAACCACCATCTTACCAATCATACAATTTATATGAGGACTTCGGAAATACCAGATATAAAGTGACCAGCAAATAGTAGCAATTATTACTACTGCCAAATCTAATGCATGTTTGAGCTAATATTTAAAAAAAAAAAAGAGAGAGAAAGCAAAAAGAAATCACAGGTAAGTTAGGAAGTACTCCAAGATGAATGAAAATAAACCAAAATTTACAGGATTCAGTTAAAGTAGTGCTTACAGGAAATTTGTATTATATCTGCAAATGCCTATACTAAAAAAGATCTCAAATCAAACTCAACTTCTACCTCAAAATGTGGGTGCTGGAAGGATCAAAGGCAACCAGAAAAAAAAAGTATGAAAGAAGTAAGCAGAGGGGCAGCGCTATGGTGTAGTAGGGGCTCTCCTGCAGCGCCAGCATCTATATGGGTGCCAGTTCTAGTCCTGGCTGTCCCTTTTCCAATTCAACTCTCTGCTACAGTCTCGAAAGCACTTGGGCCCCTGCACCTGCGTGGAAGACCAGGAAAGAAGCTCCTGGCTTCAGATCAGCCCAGCTCCAGCTGTTGCGACCATTTGGGGAGTGAAGCAGAGGATGCAAAACCTTTCTCTCTGTCTCTCTCTGTAACTCTACCTCTCAAATAAATAAAATCTTAAAAAAATAAAAGTGAGCAGAAATGAATGACATAAATAGGAAAAAAGAGAAAACAAATGTTGATTCTTTAAGCAGATCAACAAAATGACAAACTATATTATGCAAGAAAAAGCTGAGAGGACTCAAAAACTAAAAGTCCAGTAACCTTACAACTTGGTAACCCTACAGATTAAAAAAAAAAAAAGATGAGGAAAACTACGAGCATCAGACATCAACAAATTAGATGACTTAGATGAAATGAACATATTCTTTGAAAAACAAAAGCTACCACAATTGACAAGAAAAACCAGAAAATCTAGGGTGGGCTCAGGGTTAAATCATCAGAATGCCTGCATCCCATACTGGAGGGCCTGGGATTGAATCTCATCTCTCCTTCAGAACCAGCTTCTTGCAAATAATCTGGGAGGCAGCAGATTATGGGCCAAGCTCTTGGGTACCTGACAACTGTGTGAAAGACCCAGGTAGAGCTCCTGGTTTTGGCACTGGACCAGTCCCAACTGCTGCAGGCATTTGGGGAATGAAACAGCAAATGGAAAATCTCTGTCTCTCCCAGTTACTTTGCCTTTCAAATCAATCAATCAATCTTATTTAAAAAAACAGACAGACAGAATAGAAAATCTAAGAAAGAGAAAAACAAAACAGAAAAACTGAATAGACCCTACCAGTAAGGAGATCAAATTAAGTAATTTGAAAGCATTTCACAAAGAAAAGCCAAAGTACAGTTCCACCAGAATACAAACCAACTGTTTACAAACTCTTCCCAAAAAGTAGATGAAAAAGTGACACATTCCAACTCAATCTATGAGGTCAATATTACCTGATATGAAAAACAAAAACATCAAGGGGAAAGAAAAAAGAACTACAGGCCAATATTTCCCACTAACACTGACACAAAAACCTTCAACAAGGGACAGGTGTTGGGCCTACCAGTGGGGACACCTGCCATCCCATATTGGCATGCCTGCCTTCGGCTCCTCCTCTCAGCCTCCAGTTGATGCAGTAATGAAGGCTTAAACAACTGGGTTCCTGCCACCCACATGGGAGACTTGGATTGTGTTCCCAGCATTCAGCTTCAGCCCTGGCTAATTTCTGGCCATTCCAGGCATCTGGAAAATGAACCAGCAAATGAGAGCTGTGTATTTTTTTTAAAGATTTATTTATTTATTTGAAAGTCAGAGTTACACAGAGAAAGAATGAGTGGCAGAGAGAGAGGTCTTCTATCCACTGGTTCACTCCCCAATTGGCCCTAATGATAGGAGCTGCACCAATCCAAAGACAAGAGCTTCTTCCAGGTCTCCCACACGGGTGCAGGGACTCAAGGACTTGGGCCATCTTCTTCTGCTTTCCCAGGCTACTGCACAGAGCTAGATTGGAAGGGAGCAGCAGGGGCCGGCGCCATGGCTCAGTAGGCTAATCCTCCACCTGCGGCACCGGCACACCGGTTCTAGTCCCGGTTGGGGCGCTGGATTCTGTCCCGGTTGCCTCTCTCCAGGGCAGCTCTCTGCTGTGGCCAGGGAGTGCAGTGGAGGATGGCCCAGGTCCTTGGGCCCTGCACCCCATGGGAGACCAGGAGAAGCACCCGGCTCCTGCCTTCAGATCAGCGCAGCGCGCTGGCCGCACCGGCCATTAGGGGTGAACCAACGGCAAAAGGAAGACCTTTCTCTCTGTCTCTCTCTCACTGTCCAGTCTGCCTGTCCAAAAAAAAAAAAGGGAGAGAAGGAGAAAAAAAAAAAAAAAAAAGGAAGGAAGGGAGCAGCAGGCTGCGACTTCACCCACTGCGCCACAGCACCCTGAGTATGTTTCTCTCCCTGCTTTTCAAATGCAGAAACATTTTTCTTTAACTGCTCAACAAAGTACTAGCAAACCAAATCCAGCAACATATAAAAATAACTGAACAGAACAGTGGATTAAGCTACCACTTCTGAAGCCAGCATCTCTGATATCAGAGTGTCAGTTCAAGTCTGGACTAGTTCTAATCCAGCTTCCTGATAATACTCCTGGAAGATGGCCCAAATACTTGGACTCCTGCCACCCACGGGGAGGTCAGGATAAAGTTCTTAGCTCTTAGTTTCAGCCTGGCCCAGACCTGGCTATTGTGGCCATTTGGAAAGTAAACCAACAAACAAAAGATATTCACATTCATATTCTCTCTCCGCCTCTCTCTGTCCCCCTTGCCATACCCTGTCTCTGTATTGTGCGTGTGTGTTGCCCTGCCTTTCCAATAAATTTACTCTTTAAGGCAAGAAGTTAAAACAGCCTTATTTGCAAATGACATGATCTGGTATGTAGAAAATCCTAAGGGATTTATTTAAAAACTATTGAAATTAATAAACTCAGCAAATTTGTCAAAAACAAATTCAAAGCACAAAAACCAACTACCTTTTGGCTATAAACCTTAAAGGTACAGGTCTTCTACACTAAAAACTACAAAATATGCTGAAAGAAATTTAAAATATAAATAGAAACACATCCCATGAACAAATCTAGGAAGACACAAAAATACTGTTAACATGCCCACACTCCCCAAATTAATCTCCAATTCAACGCAATCACCAGCTAACTCCTAGCTGGCTTCTTTGCAGAAACTGACAAGCTGATGCTAAAATCATCTGCAAATACAAAGGGCCTAAAATAGCCAAAACAATCTCAAAGAATAGGAGGGTCAAGCGTTGTGGTATAGCATGTGGGATATCAGCATTTCATATGGGTGCTGGCTCCTGTCCCAGCTGTGCCACTGTCAATTCAGCTCCCTGCACATGTACCTAGGAAGGCAGCAGAAGATGGCCTAAGTGTTCGGGCTCCTCAACCCACCTGGAAGACAGAAGAAGCTCCCGGCTCCTGGCTTCAGCCTGGCCCAGTGTGGCCAACTAGTGAGTGAAACAGCAGATGGAAAATTCTCTCTCTCCATGTCTCTAACACTGACTTTCAAATAAATAAATGTTAAAAAATAAATAAAGTTGGAGAACTCATTTTTCTTGATTTTAAAACCTACTATGGGGCTGGCGCTGTGACACAGCGGGTTAAAGCCCCAGCCTGCAGCAACCGGCATCCCATGTGCACGCTGGTTCAAGTACCAGCTGCTCCACTTAACATCCAGCTCTCTAAATTGGCCTGGGAAAGGAACAGAAAATGGCCCAACTTCTTGGGCCCCTGCACCCACACAGGAGATCCGGAAGAAGCTTGTGGTTCCTGGCTTCGGATCAGCTCAGCTCTAGCCATTGTGGTCATTTGAGGAGTGAAGCAGTGGAACAGTCTCTCGCTGGCTCTACCTTTCTCTATAACTCTTTCAAATAAAATAAAATAATTCTAAAAAAAAAAAAAGTACTATAAAGTAAGCATTCAATAACATAGTGATACTGGTATAAAGAGAGACATTATAGAACAATGGAATAAAGTTGAGCATCCAGAAGTAAAACCTTACATTCACTGACTTTTTTCTAAAGGTACCAAAGCAACTCAATGGAGAAAGAATAAGTTTTTCAACAAACAGAAGAAAAACTAGATATCCATGTGCAAACAAATAACATTAGAACTCTATTTAGGCCGGCGCTGTAGCTCAATAGGCAAATCCTCCACCTAGTGGCGCCGGCACACGGGGTTCTAGTCCCGGTCTGGACGCCGGATTCTGTCCCGGTTGCCCCTCTTCCAGGCCAGCTCTCTGCTGTGGCCAGGGAGTGCAGTGGAGGATGGCCCAAGTGCTTGGGCCCTGCACCCATGGGAGACCAGGAGAAGCACCCAGCTCCTGCCTTCAGATCAGCGTGATGCGCTGGCCGCAGTGCACCAGCTGTGGCGGCCATTGGAGGGTGAACCAACGGCAAAAGGAAGACCTTTCTCTCTGTCTCTCTCTCACTATCCACTCTGCCTGTCAAAAAAAAAAAAAAAAAAAAAAAAAAAAACTCTATTTCAGGGGCTGGCGCTGTGGCACAGTGGGTTAACACCCAGGCTGAAGCGCCAGCATCCCATGTGGGCGCCGGTTTGAGACCTGGCTGCTGCTCTTCCAATCTAGCTCTCTGCTATGGCCTAGGAAAGCAGTAGAAGATGGCCCAAGTGCTTGAGCCCCTGCACCCAAGTGGGAGACCCGGAAGAAGCTCCTGGCTCCTGGCTTCAGATCAGCACAGCTCCAGCCATTGTGGCCATCTGGGGAGTGAACCAGCGGATGGAAGACCTCTCTGGCTCTCCCTCTCTCTGTAGCTCTGCCTTTCGAATAAATGAAATAAATCTTTAAAATAAAATAAAACAAACAAGTACAGGATCGGCACTGTGGCACAGCAGGTAAAGCCGCCATCTGAAGTGCCAACATCCCATACAGGCAACAGTTCGAATCCTGGCTGCTCCACTTCCAATCCAGCTCCTTGGTAATGTACTTGGGAAAGCAGTGGAGGACGGTCCAAGTGCTTTGGCCCCTGCACTGACATGGGAGATCAGGATAAAGCTCCTGGCTCCAGAAAGGCCTAGTTCCAACCACTGTAGGCATTTGGGGAGTGAACCAGTAGATGGATGGATCTCTCTCTCTCTCTCTCTCTCTGTAACTGTTAACTCAACCTTTCAAATAAAATAAAATAAATCATTAAAAAAAAAGAGTTGGCAAGGATATAGAGAAACTAGACCCTTCACACATTGCTGTGGGTATGTAAAATAATATAGTCACTCTGGAAAATGGTCTGGCAGTTTCTCAAAAAGTTAAACTTTGTCTTACCATATTACCCAGCAATTCTACTCCTACATACATATTCAGAAGTACTGAATCTGCATGTTCAAACAAAAATGCATACATAAATGTTCAGAGCAGCATTGTTTATAACAGCCAAAAGTGGAAACAATTCAGTACCTATCTACTGATAGCAAAATGTGGTATACCCATATAACAGATTATTATCCAGCCATAAAAATGAACTATTGCAGTATACATGAACCTCAAAAACACTGTACTAAGTGAAAGAAGTGCACAGAAAGGCCATATATTGTATGTTCCACTCATGTGTTATGTCAGAATTGGCAAATCCAAAGAAACAGAAAGCGTGTTCATAGCGTGCGGGAGCAAGTGAAAGAGGAATGTTAGGGCAAACGCTCTCAGGCACAGGACTTCTTTTTTTGAGGTGATGAAATTTTCTAGAATTACATGGTAGTGATGTTACACAACTTTTAGAACAGACTAAAAAGACCACTAAACTGTACACTGTGAAAGGATGAAATTTATGGTGAAGTGTATTTTCAAATTTTTAATTAAGAAAAAAAAATGCATTAAGGCCATATTCAAATACTTTCGATCTCAGAACTAGAAAACCCCAAGGTTTCATCTAAACCAATTATCATCAGTACTTCAAAGATGTGTCTTATTCTGAACCAGGAGTTCAAAAACACTTCGTAATCTTTCTGGATGAAAATATAGCAAGTTGTGCTTGTCTGCAGATGCAGCCACTGTCCTGAATTACTGCAGCCCTGAGTCTTCCTGTCAGTCTCCATGTAAAATGCCATGGTGTCAACTTCACTTCACTTCACCAACCTGTCCAGAGATATTTTATTTCTGCTTTTATTATATGAGAAGCAAAGACACACACAAAGCTTCCATCTGACAGTTCACTCCCCAAGTGCCTGCACCAGCTGGCCTGAGACATGCCAAAGCAAGGAGCTGGGAACTCAATCCAGGACTCCCACTTGGGTAGCAGGAACCCACCTACTGAGGAAGTTGGGATCAGAATTGGAACCAGAACTTGACCTCCTATGCTGTAATATGGGACACAGGCATCTTAACTAGTATCTTTAAAAAAAAAATTTACTTATTTATTTGGGGGGCAGAGTTACAGAGAGAGAGAGAAAGGTCTTCCATTACTTTAGTTCACTTCCCAAATGGCCGCAACGGCCAGAGCTGAGCTGATCCAAAGCCAGGAGCCAGGAACTTCTTCTAGGTCTCCCATGCGCATGCTGAGGCCCAAGCACTTGGGCCATCTTTCACTGCTATGCCAGGCCATTAGCGGGAAGCTGGATCGGAAGTGGAACAGCTGGGACTTGAACCAGCACCCATATGGGATGCCGGCACCACAGGCTAAGGCTTACCCTCTATACCACAGCGCCAGCCCCCTTAACTACATCTTAAAAACGAGGACAAACACCCACCCCAAGAGCTATTTTAAAATGAAGCAATAGCAAGTAGCCAATATATTTATGACAACTAAAATGCATCAATATAATTTTAAGCAAATTTACAATGTATCTTTGTGTATATTTTCCATGAAATACATATTTACCATTAACATACTAGTACAGAATTATGCTTTAATAAAAGCCCATATAATAAATTAAAATGATCAAAATGTTATTGATTACATAGTTCAACTGCTGAAATACTTTAAATTTCCTCAAGTCACAAGATAGTAATCATACAGCTAAATAAACTGAAGAATGTTAATAGAAATGACATGCAGTGGGCCACAGCTCACTAGGTTAATCCTCCGCCTGCAGCACCGGCACACCGGGTTCTAGTCCCGGTTGGGGCGCCGAATTCTGTGGCTTCTGTCCCAGTTGCTATTCTTCCAGTCCAGCTCTCTGCTGTGGCCCGGGAAGGCAGTGGAGGATGACCCAGGTCCTTGGGCCCTGCACCCGCACAGGAGACCAGGAGAAAGCACCTGGCTCCTGGCTTCGGATCAGCACAGCGCGCCGGCCATAGCGGCCATTTCGGGGGTGAACCAATGGAAGGAAGACCTTTCTCTCTGTCTCTAACTCTTCTGTCAAAAAAAAAAAAAAAAAAAAATAGAAATGATATGCAGCAAAATAAGATTCTGAAAAATGTACCTGATCTTAACTCTGAATCACAGTGTTCTCTAACATCATTTGATAGAATCTCTGTATCATGAATAAAATAGTATAAATCAGTATCAGCCAAGCAGCTGGTTCTCTCTTTTTACCTCACCCTTCACCTCACTTTTCCTAAATATGTATTTTCAGCTTTTTTTAAGAAATACATTTTAGGGCCAGCATTGTGGCACAGAAGTTTAGCGACACCAACATCCTATAACAGAGCACTGGTTTGAGTCCCGGCTGCTTTTCCAACCCAGGTCCCTGCTAATACACCTGGGAAGCCAGAAAATGGCACAAGTACTTGGGTCCCTGCCAGCCACATGGGAGACACGAATGGAGATCCAGGCTCCCGGCTTAGGCCTAATCCTGCCCTGGCCATTGCAATCATTTGGGGAGGGGGAGTAAACCAATGGATGGAAGATCTTTGTCTCTCGCTCTCTCTCCATCACTCTGCCTTTCAAATAAGTAAAATAAATCCTTAAAAAAAAGAGAGAGAGAGAGAAACAAAGAAATCTCATTACCTCCAATATGATCATCTCCCTTCTACCCCATCCCAATCTATAGCAGAAGGAGAAAATATATAGTATCTTTTAAGCAATACAGATGCTTTAAAAAAAAAAAAAAAAAAAAAAAAAAAAAACATGTAACTGGAAGGACTTTAGAAGACACATCTGAATATTTATTTACAGGAATGAAAGTCCAGACTCAAAAACAATGGCTTAGTCCTAAAAAATAAAAGCTATGAAAAAAGGTTAAATCTACAAAATTAAGACTATCAAGACAGATGAGGTGGCTGCAGTCTTGTCCACCAGACACAGAACATTGTAAGGATGAAGTACTTCTTGAAACCTCTCAAGTTGAAGTTCAAGGTCTGTTGTGATTTTTTAATTTGCCCTAAAAAGTTACATAATATATTACTGGAAGAGCATTCTTTCAGAGTCAAGTGTTGTGGAGCAGCAGGTTAAGCCACCACTTACTTGTGATGCTAGCATCCCACATCAGAGTGCTGACTGCAGCCCCAGCTGCTCTGCTTCCAATCCAGCTACCTGCTAATGCACCTGGGAAAGCAGCAGAAGATGGCTCCAGGTCTTGGATTCTTGCCACCAGGTGGCAGATAGAAATGGAGTTCTAGGCTCCTGCCTTTGGCCTGGCCCAGGTGAGGCTGCTATTCTCATTCTCATTCTCTTTCTCTTTCTCTCTCTCTCTCTCTCTCTCTCTCTCATTTTCTGTCCCTATCACTCAGCCTTTCAAATAAAATAAATTCTAAAATAAAAAGAGAGAGAGAATAGAAAACAGTTCTTCCAATTTATGAATCATTAATGGACGGTGTCAGGACACACAAATGTGACTAAAAAGGCCTTACTTACATTATGCTAAAGCCTTTATCTTCCTACTTAACCACAACCTGCAGCATGACCCCACTGCCATTTCCTCACTGAACTATCCTCTCCCTTGGCTTTGGTAACCCTGACTCATCTGATTTATCTCCTTTCTCTGTCTACCACCTTCCCAAACTCCTTTTTCTGTGTTCCTCAGATGTTCCATCCTTAACTATCTTCTCACTCTATACCACTGGAACTCAAGAGAAAAGTGACACACAGCCTGGGGATGGAAGAAAAAAGGTAAAAAATAAATTGCCGGGTCAGTGCTGTGGCGTGGCAGGTGGGGCCGCCGCCTGCAGTGCCAGCATCTCATGTGGGCACCAGTTCAAGTCCTGGCTGCTCCACTTCCGATCCAGCTCTCTGCTATGGCCTGGGAAGGCAGTACAAAATGGCCCAAGTCCTTGGGCCCCTGCACCCCTGTGGGAGGGCCCGGGGGGGGCTCCTGGCTTTGGATTGGCCCAAGTCCCAGTGAACAAGCAGATGGAAGACCTCTCTCTCTCTCTCTGCCTCACCTTCTCTAACTCTTTCAAATAAATAAATCTTTAAAAAAATTCTTTTTAAATAAATAAATTGCCCAGAACTCACCCTAGACCCACAAAATAGAGCTGGGGAAAGCACCAGTAATCTATTTTTTAGAAAAGGCTCCCAAAAGTGATTCTGACGACTCTATTCCCATACCATAGAGACCACTGGGCTGTACTTCCTGTGTCCCCCACCGCCAGTCTTTAGCTATAGCTTAAGTACTCACATAAACCTAGACAGTGTAGCCCTAGCTCATTCTCTCTCCTAAAATCCAAAAGACATAAAGTACTTCCACAGTTACTCATGGTCCACAGTCCAAAAATTCAATTATCTGACACCATCTGCCTAACAATAATGACCGCCAAGAAGAGACCAGATAGCCTGGTTAAATAAAATCAAGTCTACATGCCTATTGTAATACTTTGCTGCCATTTCAAAGCAGCAGCTAGAAATGTATATACTGATTTGGAAAGAATTAGAAGATATACCAAGAGAAAACAGAAAGCTAGAGAATAGTATGTAGATATGCTGTATTTAAAAAAAAAGGACAAATGCACAATAAATTTCTCAAAGGATACTCAAGAAACGTGACCATGATTCTCACCAGACAGTGAGACTACAGATACGGCATTCCTCTAAGGGATAAAAGGTTAAGAGGAGACATCCCTTTCATCATACGCTCATTTGTATTGGTAATTTTTTTTTTTTACTAAATACATTCCTTTACTAATCAAAAAAAAGTATGCAAGTACATGCACAGACTATCTGAAGATGGACTTATCCAGAATATGTAAAGAATTATCACAAATAAATCAGAAAAAAGCAAAACAACTCACTAGAAAAATGGATAAAACACTGAACAAGCAACTTCATAATAAAATTTAGCCAAACAGCCCATAAAGAAAGGTGCTCAATTTCATTAGTCATCCAAGAAATGCAAATCAGTATCACTATGCAAAACCTTAGCCACAAGTAAACCGAGAGACAGTCAATGACAAGTCAATGATAAATACGTGCAACCCCAGAACTCTCATACACAGACACAGAAGTGTAAACCAATACAACTACTTTTGAAAACTGGTGCATTTACTAAATTGAAACATACACATATGCAAAAGTATTACAAAAGGTTTGTAGAAGAACAGAAGCTGGGTTTACTCTGTTGCAAAAAAAATTCTGAAACCCATGCAGCTTATTGCTATTGCAATTTTCATGAACTTTTTAAAGAATCATCATATATAGGGGCTGGCGCTGTGGCGTAGCGGATTAAAGCCCTGGCCTGAAGTGCCAGCATCCCAAATGGGCACCGGTTCGAGACCCAGCTGCTCCACTTACAATCCAGCTCTCTGCTATGGCCTGGGAAAGCAGAAGATGGCCCAAGTGCTTGGGCCCCTGCACCCACGTGGGAGACCTGGAAGAAGCACCTGGCTCCTGGCTTTGGATCAGCACAGCTCCAGCTGATGCAGCCAACTGGGGAGTGAACCATCAGATGGAAGATCTCTCTCTGCCTCTCCTCTCTCTGTGTAACTCTTTCAAATAAATAATAAATAAATCTTAAAAAAATGAACCATAATATATAAAAATTTCAAAATTTTACTGCACCAAATTATACATCTTTCACTTCCATTTTGTATGAACTTTTTTTGAAGTACTCCACAGATATACCTTATAATCCAGCAATTCTACTGCCAGGTATAACACCAAAGAGAAATGAGCACCTATGTCCAAACAAAAGACACACAAGAAAGTTCATAATAGCATTATCCACAATACCCAGAAACCAGGAAACCCAAAATACAGAATGGATGAATTATGCTATTATACTTTTGAATACCACAAGCAATGAAAAATAATTATCTCTATACAAATGTGGATAAATTTAAAGTCATAATACTGAGGGAAAGAAGCCAAAACACACATTCATACACACACAAAAAAAAATATTAGATTACTCCATTTATAAAAAAAAATTGAAAACCAGGTAAAAGCAAGCCTTAGTGAAGAGGTTCAAAAAAGCTCAGGGCATCAGCTGCACCCAAAGTAGACTCCTGCTGGATTGCAATGTTCTAACTATACATCAAACTGAACAGGTGTGGTTATACAAATGCATACATATGGCCTGCGCCGCAGCTCAACAGGCTAATCCTCCGCCTACGGCGCTGGCACACCGGGTTCTAGTCCCGATCGGGGTGCCAGATTCTGTCCCGGTTGCCCCTCTTCCAGGCCAGCTCTCTGCTGTGGCCCGGGAGTGCAGTGGAGGATGGCTCAAGTGCTTGGGCCCTGCACCCCATGGGAGACCAGGAGAAGCACCTGGCTCCTGCCTTCGGATCAGCGTGGTGCGCCAGCTGTAGCGCGCTGACCGTGGCAGCCATTGGAGGGTGAACGAATGGCAAAGGAAGACCTTTCTCTCTGTCTCTCTCTGTGTCCACTCTGCCTGTCAAAAAAAAAAAAAAAAAAAATGCATACATATGAAGAGTCATCAAATTATACATAAAAATTCACACAGTAAGAAAATAAACCACAAGCCGGCGCCGTGGCTCAATAGGCTAATCCTCCACCTTGCGGCGCCGGCACACCGGGTTCTAGTCCCGGTTGGGGCGCCGGATTCTGTCCCGGTTGCCCCTCTTCCAGGCCAGCTCTCTGCTATGGCCAGGGAGTGCAGTGGAGGATGGCCCAGGTGCTTGGGCCCTGCACCCCATGGGAGACCAGGAAAAGCACCTGGCTCCTGGCTCCTGCCATCGGATCAGCGCGGTGCGCCGGCTGCAGCGGCGGCCATTGGAGGGTGAACCAACGGCAAAGGAAGACCTTTCTCTCTCTGTCTCTCTCTCTCACTGTCCACTCTGCCTGTCAAAAAAAAAATAAAAAAAAAAATAAAAAAAAAAAATAAAAAAAAAAAAAAAGAAAATAAACCACAGACTGGGGGGGAAAATTTGCAAAAGACACATTTAATAAAGAACTGTTATCCAAAACATACAAAGAACTCTTAAAACACAACAATTAGGGGCCGGTGCTGTGGCCCAGCGGGTTAAAGCCCTGGCCTGAAGCACCAGCATCCCATATGGGCGCCAGTTCTAGTCCCAGCCACTGCTCTTCTGATCCAGCTCTCTGCTGTGGCCTGGGAAAGCAGCAGCAGATGGCCCAAGTCCTTGGGGCCTTGCACCCACATGGGAGACCCGGAAGAAGCTCTGGCTCCTGGCTTCAGATCAGTGCAGCTCCAGCCCTTGTAGCCATCAGGGGGGTGAACCAGTGGATGGAAGACCTCTCTCTCTGTTTCTACCTCTCTCTGTAACTCTTTCAAATAAATAAAATAAATCTTACAAAAAAAAAAAAAATAGCACACACAACAATTAAAAAGAAAAAAAACCCTATTTTTAAAAACTGAACAAAAGAGAGCAGGCATTGGCCTAGCAGTTAAAACACCATTAAGACATACCATAGTGCCTGACTCCCAGCTGTGGTTCTGCTCACAATTCCCAACTGGGGATGTAATCCAAAACTCCCATGTTGGTGGCAGAGACCCAACTACCTGAGTCCATCACCTCCTGCCTCCAAGAGTTTGCAATAGCAGGAAGCTGGGATCAGAAGCAGGGCTGGCATTCCAATCTGGCCTAGAACCCAGGCACTCTGATATGCAGTGTGGGCATTTCAACTACTGCTTAAACTGTAGACCAAACTCCCATCCACCCCCCACCTCTCTTGAATAGTTTTCACTGTAGATAAACCAGGTATTTTCAGGTAGAACAGGCTGTGCTGGTTTTGTATTTAAACTCGGGGTGCAGAAAACTCACTGATAGATTTATATCTGACCACAGATGTGGAGGTGAGCAGGAAAGCTAAGGGTACAGAGAAGGTGGTCAACTAGAAGACAAGAGTGCATGGGGGCTGAGGATGGGGACACATGGAGGACAGTGGGGTGACAGTAATTAGGGATTCTAGTCAAAATATAAGGTGACCACATTTGTAACTTGTAGAAAAACTAACGCTAACGTGAACAGCGGTCGATGGGGTTAAAGGAAGCACTAACTGTTCCTGAACTCTAGGGTGTGAGTCCCCTGGTTTCTCACAGGAATGTGCTAAAGATAACAGGATGAGAGCTGCAGTGCAGATTTCAAACTAAAGTTGAGTGGAAACAACAGCAGCTTTCCGCAAAATGAGTGTTCCATCTGTGAGAGCCGCACAGGCTCACACTTCTGCCATGCCCAGGGGCACCTTCTCAACCAGTTAGAGAAATCGCACTGGTGTCTCTGCAGGCAGGCCACGGAGACTCAATTTACCTTCTTCCCTTTACAGGTAGTGCCATAACCAATTCCATTCCTTGCAACTGATTTTTCTTCTCTCTCTGCTTCACGAAGCCTAGTAAGTTCAACAAATTCTTGCCTATCTCCTGCTTTACTAGTTCTTCCTGGACAAACAACTAACACAGCCCTTTTCTCTGAAAATATTTTACAAAGGGGGCAGGTATTGTAGCACAGCAGATTAAGCCACCATAGCGCTGTCATCCCACACAGGAGTGCAGATTCAAGTCTGAGCTGTTCTGCTTCCAATCCAGTTAATGCACTGGGAGGGCAGCAGAAAATGACCCAACTACCTGGGCCCCTGCTACCCCTGTGAGAGACTAGGATGGAGCTCCTGGCTCTTGACTCCATCCTGGCCCAGCTCTGGCTGTTGCAGCCATTTGGGGAGTAAATCAGCAGATGGACAATAACTCTCTCTCAGGAAGTTACATTAAATCCTAAGAATTTAGTAATAGGGTTTTCTGGGGGAAAAGAACTTTTATTATTATTAAGAGGAATGAAGGACCCTTGCAAAGTTTCTTCAAAACTCCTCCAAAGATGAGGTATGCTAATCTCTTATCTCTAGAAAGCCAACAACTCCAGCTAGGTGTGAGTTTTGGAATCCAAGATATGGGTTTACCTCTCTGCCTCTTTATCTTTAAAAAAGAATAGGGGCTGGAGTTGTGGCATAGCAGGTAAAGCCACTGCCTGCAACACCAGCATCCCCATGTGGCATCATTTCGTGTCCCGGCTGTTCCATTTCCAAACCAACTCCCTGCTAATAGCCTAGGAAAAGCAGTGGAAGATGACCCCTGGCACCTTTGTGGGAAGACTGGCTCCTGGCTTCAGCCTAGCTCAGTCCTGGCCATTGTCACCATCTGGGGAATGAACCAGAGGATAGAAGCTCGTTTGGTATGTGTGTGGGGTTATGAGTATGTCTCTCTAAATTTCAAGTAAATCTTTAAAAAAAAAAAAAAAAATCTGGCCGGCGGTGCAGCTCACTAGGCTAATCCTCCACCTGCGGTGCTGGTGCCACGGGTTCTAGTCCCAGTTGGAGTGCCAATTCTAGTCCTGGTTGCTCCTCTTCCAGTCCAGCTCTCTGCTATGGCCCTGGAAGGCAGTGGAGGATGGCCCAAGTGCTTGGGCCCTGCACCTGCATTGGGAGACCAAGAGAAGCATCTGGCTCCTGGCTTCGGATCGGTGCAGCGCATTGGCCATAGCGGCCATTTGGGGGGTGAACCAACGGAAGGAAGACCTTTCTCTCTGTCTGTCTCTCTCTCTCACTGTCTAACTCTGAGAGTTGCTTTGAGGGTCAGTAAGCTCCAGTACCCATCAAGCCCTTGCTACAGTGCCTGGCCATGGTAATTACTTTTCTACAGAGCTAACTTCCCAGCCCTAAATGAAAGCACAATAGATGCAGAAGCTTCCTGACTCAACAGGGCAGTCTGTTACTTTTGGTGCTCTCCAGGCCGCTGCCACCTAATTAGCTGATAAGATTTCTGATCCTTTTGGCCACTCTCCAGAGCCAATCCCTTGTTCAGCAAACACTCGTTAAGCATTCTCTCGTGTGCTTTGAGATCTAGTAGGCATGAGACACCTTGCTGTGGCTCTTGTCCTAAGAAAACGTGGTCTAGATGGAGAGGCACACCAATACGCTGGGAAAACATTCTGAGGAAAGTGGTGCAGGAGAGCACTGGAGGACACCGTGAGCGCACTGACAGGGTACCTTACTCACACTGGCACTGGAGGATCATCAGGGGGCTTCGCAGCAGTGGATAGGGGTACCTGTTCTTTCTCTCCCTCTCCCTTCTCTTCTCTCCTTCTCTCTCTCCACTAAATAAGTCTTTTTAAAAAGTTTTCGGGGCCAGTGCTGTAGCGTATAAGGTAAAGCCGCCACCAGCAGTGCTGGTATCCCATACGGGCGCCGGTTCTAGTCCCAGCTGCTCCACTTCTGATCCAGCTCTCTGCTATGGCCTGGGAAAGCAGAAGATGGTCCAAGTCCTTGGGCCCCTGCACCCACGGGGGAATCCCAGAAGAAGCCCCTGGCTTCAGATCAGCGCAGCTCCAGCTGTTGCAGCCAACTGGGGAGTGAACCAGTAGATGGAAGACCTCTCTCTCTGCCTCTCCTTCTCGCTCTGTGTAACTCTTTCAAGTAAATAAATAAATTTAAAAAAAAAAATCTTCATATTGGGGCCAGCATTGTGCAACACATAAAACTGCCACCTGCAACACTGGCATCCCATATGGATGCCAGTTCAAGTCCCAGCTGCTCCACTTCCAATCGGGCTCCCTGCTAATGCACTCAAAAAGGCAGCGAGGAATGGCCCAATTCCTTGAACCCCTGCACCCACCTGGGACACCCAGAAATAACTCCTGGTTCCTGGCTTCGGATCAACCCAGCTCCAGCCACTGCAGCAATTTGGGAAGCAAACAAGATGGAAGATCAATATCCCCTCCCCCTCACTGTAACTCCCTTTCAAATAAATAAGTAAATCTTTGGGGGCGGAGGGGAGGCAGACTGCAGTAACTTCCATCGATCAAGATTTATGATGGGTATCATTTTCTAAATTAATCCTTACTGATACTATTGAGATCATAAACCCCTAAAGAAACTAGTATACATAGTGCAATACTCCACACTTTATTTTAAGAGTTTATCTGTCATTTGCAAAGATTTTATCATTTCAGTCACAGCAACTGTTTCTAGATTAGATCCTGTACAATATACATTGAGGAAAAAACAAAATGCAGAATGCAAATACTGGTAAGGGTGGGAAGGTGCAAAGAAAGCAGATTACATAAACATGTTGCCACATGTTTATCAACAAAATGATTTCTGAAGTTTCCAGTATGCAAGCCTTTATATGGGTCAATTTTTAAAACACCCCTCTATTTTTAAAGGTTAGAAGAATAGGTTAGAGATATATTAAAAGGGAAAGGCAAACTAAGTAAAATTGTATATGATGAAGTCACACACTGAGAGGATTTTGTAAATACAGCCAAAGTTTCATATGCAAACACACATGTGTTTGGTGTTCTGGATTTCAGTGCAACTGAAAGGAGAAAGAATTACATCATCCACGCCTCCCCAGGCACAGAAATCAAGGATCAACTTCCACTGAAATACACCATGCCTTCTCTCACTGCCAGTTTCTTCTTTTTTGTTGGTTAATAACTTCTGATGAGTTTAAGAATGACTGTATTATTCAATACACTTTGTATTTTAGTCATAAATCCTTTCGGGGGTAACTCTGCCAGCACATCTATCCATAAAAGGCATCCTAGAAAGAACTGAAACTAAAAAATGATGACCCTAAGTAAGCAAAAGCTTTGAAAGCACAGACATTGCAGCAAAGCCCTCTAACATTCTGGTTCCCCAAAAACAGCCTCTGCTCTTCCAGCTTACACAAAGCTCCTTGAACCCTGCTCAGAAATGTTACTAACACAAGCTTATGTAAGAACATCAAGTGCCTGGTCCAGGAACGAGACTGCAGGGAGAGTATCTGTGATGCTGATCAGAATGCAGAATTCCTGCCACGAAGTGTGACTGAGTGATTAGTCTACACACGCGCGCTTCAACATACCAGTCTGCAGGCGTCCACTATTAGCCCAGACATCAGCAGCTAACATTCCACACCACTACTGCAGAAAGAAACGAGAAAACCATTCCCCGAAAGGTCCCATGTACATCACACATTACACTCAAAGACACAAGAGTGGTACAAACAACATGGATAATCTCTCCTAGAACATCTTCTGCCCTACTATGAATGCAAGCCTGTCTGTGATATTGAGACATCTGGTCCAGCAGAATGAACAGATGCAGTCACTTGGCACACCATCCCTCCTCTGGGAACAGACACAGGCACACCTTTCAGGTACCTGGCTGTCTGCAGCTCTGCCCCGGCCTCAGGGACAACATGTCACTTTCATTCATCTTGGGTCATTCGCTCAGTATGGTACATCCATTTACTTTTGCTCAGTTGCTGAACATTCCCATATATTCCACCTTTCTCCAGACTTCAACTTACCAGAAAAACAAATGTACTCAACTTTAATCACATATAAAGTTAGTTGCCATACGAGATTTACATTTCTGAAAATAAATGTTATTCCTCTACAAGTCATAATCCCTTCAAAAAGATGAGTTCCTTAAAAAATTCTATCACTCTAAAGGAAAAATTCATCTTCTATTAGACAAATACGTCCCTGTATAAGCCTTGCAGGTTGCCAGTTTAATAATACTAAGTACTAACATTGAGAAAAAGTGTTCAAATTATAGAGTAATACTGAAATCTTAATTCCCATAGCTGATCAAAGGAGCAGCTCCCAGTAATGTGGATTAACAACAGTACTGATTTTCCTAGAAGAAATAAAATATATCCAAGCTGGAAAGAAATGTACAGTTAAGTGAGACAAGTTCCTCACTTTCAGGATATAAGAAAAAAGGAATCTGGAAAGCCAAAAAGAAAACAGACTTGAAAATTCTGTTTGCCTATCAGGACAACATTCTAAAATAGCACTGTGAAGTGGAACCTAGGAGGATGAGGAAGTTCTCCGTGTTCCCCGGCAGGGTATCTCCTAACTACTGGGCTGGTGAGTACTGAAAACGCAGCTCCTGTGACTGAGGAACTAAATTTTTAATTCTATTTAAGTTTAATTAATCTAAATTTAAACTTCTACTTGTAGCTAGTGGCTACCATAATGGACTGTGTAATTCTAGAATACTGTCTTAGATTCTGATTATTAAACACTAAATAAATTTCCTTAACCATCCTTCTGCATGTAATACATACAGGAAATATCTTTTGTGTGTCTAAATGTCTCATTCAACAATGTAATCTTGTCACATCACACAGGGACCCAGCCCAGAGCAAACTCACTGTTACTCAAAGCCCCCGGAAGGACATGAGTGACACTGTGTCATACACATGGCAGCAATAAAAGGCACTCTTCTGCAAACCATTATAACACAAAATCCAATACCACCACTCAGTAAGTCAACATGGGGTCATGACCAGTCACTTCCTCCATGTGGATCTGTTGATACCAACCTTAGCCCCAGCCTTTCTTTAAAAAGAGAAAAGGAAAGCGGGGAATGGTTGTGTACTGGGTGAAGGTAGGGGAGAATGTTACTAGACTGGCCTCAGTGTACAGCCCAAGCCACCAGGGCTCAAGTAAAACAACAAAAAAAATTAGCCACCATCTTGATCTTGATTTGAGATTTTTTTGAAAGATTTAGTTATTGATTTACTTGGCAGACGGGGGAAGGAAGCAGGGCAGGGGCATGGGTGAGAGAGAAAAAGATCTTCCATCCACTGTTTCACTCTCCAAATGCCCACACACACAACAGCCAGGGCTGAGCCAAGCTAAAGCCAAAAGCCAGGAACTCCATCCTGGTCTCCCAAATGGATGGCAGGGACCCAAGCACTTAGGCCATCTTCGACTGCCTTCATAGGCACATTAGCAGGGAGGGAGCTGGATCAGAAGCAGAACAGCCAGGATTCAAACTGATATGGGACGCCATTGTCACAAGGAGTTACAACCCACTGTGCCAGAAAGCCCGCCCTAGATCTGTGATTATTGTAGGAATACAAAAGACTGAATTACTTCGAATAAAAACAATCTCTTTATGACCTAATAAAAATTCCAAATTATGGGGCCAGTACTGCGGCATAGTGGGTAAAACTGCCGCCTGAAATGCTGGCATCCCATATGGGCGCCGGTTCAAGTCTCGGCTGCTCCACTTCCAATCCAGCTCTCTGCTATGGCCTAGGAAAGCAGCAGAAGATGGCTCAAGTCTTTGGGCCTCTGCACCCACATGGGAGACCCAGAAGCAGCTCCAGGCTCCTGGCTTTGGATCAGCACAGCTCCAACCATTGCAGCCAATTGGGAAGTGAACCAGCAGATGGAAGACCTCTCTCTCTCTCTGTCTCCGTCTCTCCTTCTCTGTGTAACTCTTTCAAATAAATAAATAAATCTTAAAAAAAAAAAAAAAAGGGACCTGGTGGCAAATATAAAAAAATACCAAATTATATTAGTTCTCACCCTCTTAGTACCCTGTTCTAAGTAATTAGTACCTTATACATTCTTCTTGGTTTGGGTGTTTTTTGTTTTTTAACTTTTGAAGACTTGAGGATCCTTAGTCCTCTAACTTTTCCAGCCAACAAGAGATTAGTTTGTGAAAAGTATTGTCAACTGTGATACTATTAATGACTACAAAGAGACATTTAGGCAAAACTTTTCAGTATTATAAACTACTGAATACTCCTCTTTTGGGGAAAGGGCAATAGGAGATGGCAATGATGGGGCGATGGAAGATGAGTGAGGAGCAAACTGGTAAATGAAGAGAAAAAGTTAACATCAAAACAGCCATGCATGCTAACTGGACCTAACTCTAATAAGCTATTGCTTCAAATCAATATAAGAAGACTATTTTCTTTAAGCATTTTAAAAATATCTGAGGGCCAACACTGTGGTGTAGTGGATAAAGTCACTGTCTGCAGTGCCAGCATCCTATATGGGTGAGGGTTCCAGTCCCAGCTGTTCCACTTCAGATCGAACTCTCCGCTTCTGGGAAAGCAGAAGATGGCCAAAGTCCTTGGGCCCCTGCACCCACATGGGAGACCCGAAAGAAGTTCCTGGCTCTAGATCAGCCCAGCTCCAGCCATTGCGGCCATTTGGGGAGTGAACCAGCAGATGGAAGAACTCACTCTCTCTCTCTCTCTGCCTCTGCCTCTCTGTAACTCCGCCTTTTAAATAAATAAATAAAAATATCTATCTCCTTGCATTCTGTTGTGTCAAAGACACAAGCTTTATATCTTCTGGATATATGAAATGCAATCAGGAAAATAAAGTAGATAACTGCTATTGAATGTTTACATTTAGATCATATTGCACCTTCAGATAACATACAATACTCAAAGATACAAGACAAACTACACAAGCAAATTTTCTGTTTTAAAGGGCATGTTTATGGAAGTTTTATTTTTTAGGGTTTATTTACTTATTTATTTATTTGAAAGGCAGGACAACAAGACAGAGACAGATCTTCCACCCATTGTATCAGTCCCCCAAATCATAACAGCTAGGGCTGCGCCAGGTTGAAGCCAGGAGCCAGAAATCCATCCAGGTCTCCCACCTACATGGCATGGCCCAAGTACCTGGGCCATCTTCCATTGTCTTCTCAGACATACTAACAGAAAACTTGATTAGAATCAGAGCAGCTAGGACTTGAACCTGCATTCTGATACAAGATGCAGGTACCCCAAGCATAACTCAGCCATTGCGCCACAATGCCTGCTCCCCAAGAAAATTTTATAACCAAGGGATAATTAGTGATATCACTGGTATGAACATTCTACTGATTAATGATTCATACTGTATTCACATGAACATGAAAGCCCAGGTTATGCTGAAGTGTGACAACATGTTCCAACTGTGAGACTAAAACTACAGAAGCAAAAAGAGTGTGAGAGCCACACACTGCTAAGAGCCAAGCATACTCGCCACAGTACCCATGCAGTGACAGTAACAAAGATTATGCTCCATTTCAATTCAAAGCCTAGGCTCAGAGAAAAAAATACATGGATTCCATTTCAGCTAAACTAGTCAGTATGTTATCACCAAAAATAAAGTGGAATAAAACAAATCATGTTTTCAATAAACTATTGGTAATCATTTCAGGAATGGAATCTATTTTGTGAGATTACGCCTATCCCCATCTCTGCCTATCTTTATTTAAAACACAATTATCAAGCAAATCTAGTCTGTAGGGAAAATGTTTCAACAGAATTAATCACAAAAACAAAATGCCAATAAAATCTATTCTTCTAAAGAAAATGCACCCTTATGTAATAATTGTTTCATGGCATGATTTGTTACAACAAAAGAACTTTAAAAAAAAAAGTTTTTATTTATTTGAAAAGCAGAGTGGCAGAGAAGCACAGAGAAAGAGATCTTCCTTCCACTGGGTCATTCCTCGAATGGCCACAACAGTCAGGTCTGCACCAGGAGGAAGCCAGGAGCTCTACCTGGTTCTCCCACGTGGGTGGCAGGCGCCCGAGCATCAGGCCGTCATCTGCTCTTTCCCAGGTTCACTAGCAGGGAGCTACTGTCAGAAGCAGAGCAGCGGCTGGCGCCGCAGCTCACTAGGCTAATCCTTCGCCTTGCGGCGCCGGCACACCGGGTTCTAGTCCCGGTTGCCCCTCTTCCAGGCCAGCTCTCTGCTGTGGCCAAGGAGTGCAGTGGAAGATGGCCCGGGTGCTTGGGCCCTGCACCCCATGGGAGACCAGGATAAGTACCTGGCTCCTGCCTTTCTCTCTGTCTCTCTCACTCACTGTCCACTCTGCCTGTCAAAAAAAAAAAAAAAAAAAAAAAAGTGGAGCAGCTAGGACTCGAACCAGCACACATATGGGATGCCAACACTGCAGACAGTGGCTCTACCTGCTATGCCACAGTGCTGGCCCCTCTGCCTTTCAAATACAATGAAAACATAATTTAAAAAAAAATACCTAAATATTATATTATTCCCTAACTACAAGATTGAACATTTATTTCTACTATACTTTAGGCTTATTTATGAAAGAAATAGTACTTCCTAAGGTTTCCATAATATTTCATTAAAATAGACTGTTTCCAATTGTGAAAGCAAAATATCAGTAACAATAATTGGGTTTTTACCCTTAAGTAGAATCAGGGAGAAAAAATTGTTCCATTCTAATTACGTTCTCTATTATCTACAGTATATTCTTTTATTCTTTCTGGGCTTGTCTATAATATTCTAAGTCTGCTCTTTCAACAACTTTGGAAAGTATTTGTGAAGAATCAAGTGACTGTACATTCGAAATTACTAAATCATTTTAAATACAGATTCAACTAAAACCACTTGTATCTGTTTAGATTAGAAGTGCTCTCGTGGAAGTATATTCTTTCATGGAAGTATACATTCACGGAAGTATATACTACCTCATTTCAGATATGACATGTGTCAGAGTATATTTTCTGTCTGATTACTATGTCCCTAAAAAGAGCAAAGAAAACATTCTTATTTCACTAAAAGTTTTTTTTCTGTTTGTTTTTTCTGACAGGCAGAGTAGACAGTGAGAGAGAGAGACAGAGAGAAAGGTCTTCCTTTGCCGTTGGTTCACCCTCCAATGGCCGCCGCTGCCTGCGTGCTGCGGCCTGAGCACCGCGCTGATCCGAAGCCAGGAACCAGGTGCTTCTCCTGGTCTCCCATGGGGTGCAGGGCCCAAGCACTTGGGCCATCCTCCACTGCACTCCCGGGCCACAGCAGAGAGCTGGCCTGGAAGAGGGGCAACCGGGACAGAATCCGGCGCCCCGACCGGGACTAGAACCCGGTGTGCCGGCGCCGCAAGGCGGAGGATTAGCCTAGTGAGCCGCGGCGCCGGCTTTCACCGAAAGTTTTAAGTTGGGTCTCAGGGATAAATCATTGTAATCCTAAAAATATCATATATACAACTTCCCACTTTTACAAACAGGATACTCTTTCAACAATTTCCAAGGAGCCAAAGTTTCCCAGTGGAGAGATGGTCTATCTACAAAATAATTTAATTACCTGTACACAATTACACTCCAAACCAAGAGGGAAGAACTGGAAGGTGGGGGTTTCCCAGCAGTAAGACATTTATAGAGTCCCCTGGTCATTCTCCTTTCCGAATGCAATCTCACTGAAAGACCTCGGAGCTCTCCTGGTTAAGCCCCACTGCATGGTGTCTTGACTAGACAATGCTGGGCAGCGAGTCCTGCAGCCTGAGTCACTGGGGAGAGCAATCCTGAAGAGCTGCCTTTCATCTGTGCATGCCAGAACATTCTGCTGAGGCTCCCTGCAAAGGGCTGGGTGTGGGCCCTGGCTAGCTGACTTTAAAAGGCCCATGGCTTCCAGAGAGTGCCATGTTGTATACAGCCTTCATGTTCATGAAGAGAAAAGACAAAAGATACCTCCCAAATGGCTTTCGCATCGACCTCCTCCTCTCTCTTCTCCCCAGCCACGCCAGTCCATGCTATCATCACAGCTGGCCTGGATCACCCCCTCCGGACAGGGCTCTTAGATTTGGCAACGTGAACATACACACACCACATGCACACAGTCATACTCACACACCCATGCCACTCTCAGCATCAACCAATAATCTTCTATTATCACTGCAGATAATCACGTCACTCCCCGCTCAAAGTTCTTCAACAGCTTGCCAGTGCACTCAGGATAAAAGTCCAAAGTCCTGAACATACTAAAGGAGCCAAGTACCACAAATTCTCCCACCTCCCCAGCTTCTGCTCTAGCTGATCCCCATTTATGACCTACCAAATGAACCAATGAACTTTGTCTTCCTCAAAAGTGTAATGCCCACTCTCACATCCTGGGTTTCAATCATGCTATTCCCTCTGCCTGAAAGAAACACTCTTCTATTTCCACTCTCTCTTCCTCCTACCCTTTCAGCAATCTGTCTAGGCTAAAGCGTCACTTCTTCCAAGCTCCCTACCTGGTTCTTCTACCTCCCTCCCAGCCAGGGTATACACTTCTCAGGATCCCCTGCACAATTCATCACAACTAGTTGTATGCCCTATGCCCCAGAGGACAGGGCCACCACCCTCTCAGCCATTATTATATCAGAGGCACTCAAATATCTGTTGGATAAATTCTAAGTTTTCTTAATGAAAATAACATGAATATGGCTCATGTAATAGGAGAAATGTTCAAAATGAGTTACGGTGTGATGGAAACAAGGCATCAATTTTGTTCTCCTTTGGTACAAAATACAAACTAAACAGTTGTCTATAAACACCCTAAAGAAAGGTTAAAACACTGCACAATAAAAACACTTTCACCATAACAAAAATAGTTTTGTGTTCACTACTCCTCTTGGGCAATTTGCAGTTTATAAAAACTGCCAGACGGAACATATCAAAAAAAGAAAAAAAAAGTTCTGGCTGCTTGCAGATCAAGTAAAACATCAGCACTAAGTTTCCCTGCCTGCTACTACCACTCTTCTGCAGAACCATGCTGGCTGAAGTTGGAAGGCTAGCCCATCTCCTTGGTTTCAGTGAGGATTCCACTCATGATAATGGTCCCCAGAACATACACGTGTTGCCAGGAGACAGGCCTCTGATGGATCCCAGGCATTAGTTGTCACTGGCAGCCTTCTTAAGGCTCATGTCTTACAAGTTATAATCTGAGGCTTGTGATATGGGATTTTTCCAGGCCACCAGACTGATGTCATACATGTGATGGCACTAAGCATGCCAAAGGCCTGCCACCTCCACCCTACAAGTTAATCCATCCTCCTCAAGCCTCAGTTTCCCTATCTAGTAACGAGGACATAACGCTTCCTACCTCGAAAGGTTCTTGTGGGAATGAGACTGTCCAGGAGAGCACGTGGCACACAACCCAACTACTACTGTCAAGTCAAGACAAAGCGAAGACTATAAACCTAAAATATGCCCACATATTCAGGACTTTTGACAACGCTTTTGGTAATTTTCACTAATACCCTTCCACTAGGTAGAAAGATGAGAAAGTGAAGACCCACTTCTTCCTTACAACCTTGGGCTTTGACAAAATCAAGACATGCACTTTAAGATCCACTTTCTAGTTTTTCTCTGCAGTCCTAAAATCACGGCCTTAATTTCTAAACTAATTCCTCAGATATCGACAACTGCAAAGACAAACTACTTCAGGACTTCTCTCCAAGATGTCCTCCGGGTAAATAACTCCCTTCCTGCCCCTATGCACCTCCATAAGTAATGAATCTTTTAAAAATAAAGCAGCACAGGGTAGGCCCTCGGTGCCTCATCTCCCCACTAGGAAGCAGAGTCATGTGGTCCAATGGAGGCACCTGTTAGGTGGCAATCCACGAAAACTGAAAATCTGAGGTGTTACAAGGAGAATTTAAACTGTACCTTGGGAGGGTGTCATTTTCCACCTCACATTTTTTTCATCTGAACACAAGATATCCAAGTCCTCTATGCTGTCCACTGTGAACATTTGTGTCATTTTTTTTTAATTAATGGACAAAAGGGAGAATCTGGCAGTCAACTGAGTAAACTGGCTTTCATATTCCCCCAGCCAGGCAGACTTGGGGTTTTGTTGGGATTTTTTGACAAGGGAATTTTACAGCTCTCCTGAAAGGCGTCTGAAACAGTCTTATAGGTCTCTTCCCCAGCCCGGGTTCTGGACTCGATTTTTACAAATGGTCGACGTGTGAACTGCCTCCTGAAAGCAAATGGGGCACTGGGATATAATTTAGGAAGTGATGATGCAAGTCTCTTGGGGACAGGGAGGAGGAAAGGTGAAAAAGTCAGAGGAAATACCCTCCCGGTGCCAGGGCACCCACTCGGGGGGAGGGAGGGCGGCCTCCGCACCGCCGAGGGAAGGGGGCACCCCAGCTCCACCTGGAGGTGCCAACGCCGCCCCCTCACCCCTTCCTGGCCGCCCAGCACCCCCCTCCTCAGCCGTGGCCCCGCCGGCCCCCATCGGCCCAAGCCTCAAGCCTACCCGAGGGTGGCAGCGCACCCAGGACGGGGCCTTCTTCGCCCACCCCAGCTCCCCACCCGCCAGCCCTCCCCGGGACGCTACCCCTGCCCCCTCCCTGCAGGCCCGGCCTGGGCCCAGCCCCCAGGGCTCCGGCCTTCCGGGCCCCGAGCGCCCACCCCCACCCCAGCCCCCGGCAGCCCGGCCCCCGCGGCCCCCACACCGCCCCCGCCCCCACCCTGCCCGCACTTACCCCCAGAAGCCGCAGGGACAGCGCGGCGGCAGGCTGGGCGCTTTGCTGCGCTCGCTCCCGGCGTCTCCCATGGTGCTCGGCGGCGGCGGAGCTCGGCGGCGGCAGCGGTGGCGGCGGCGGCGGCTGGGCCTGGGCCCCGCTCGAAGGAGGCGGCGGCAGCGGCGGCGGCGTCGGGGGGCTCGGGGCAGGGGGAGGGGGAGGGAGCGGGCGCGCGGGCGGGCGCGAGTCCGGGGCTCGGAGCCGGGATTCCAGGCCGGTCAGCTGGAGGCGGGCCGCACCACTCGGCCTGCGGAGACGGGGGGGCCGGGGGAGGCGCGGAGAGAGGAGGAGGGGAGCTGAGGAGGAGGGGCGTGCGGGTGAGCCGAGGACCGCAGGGGAGGAGGGAGACCCGGCGCCCTCGGCAGCTCCCACCGCCGCTCCCCAGCCAGAGTGATGTCCCGTGCGGCGGCGCGGGGAAGGACCTGAGGTCCCCGCCGGCTCTGGAGTCGCAGCGGCCGCTGTGAAGCCCCGGGCCCCGCTCGCTCGGCGACACGCTCCCCTCCCCCGGAGGTTGCGATGACCGGACAATGGCCGCTCCGCCCCCTCCCCTCCGCGCGCACCCCTCCCAAGGAGTCACAATGGTCTCGCCCGAGGGAGACGCCGCCAAAGCCCAGCAGCTGATCAGCTGGGATCCGGGCGTGCCACTTTGTTCAGTGCCTCAAAGGCAGAGTACGGGGCTCTGGGCAAGGCCGACGGCATCGGGTTAGCAGTCGGCAGCCGGCCTCTGAGACTTTTGTATTCTTGTAACTTTTAAAATCTGAGGCAAACTTACCTTCCCCGTCTGAGGAAAGGGAGCAGGTTTCTGAGCGCTCTGGGGCGCGTTGCGTCCCCCCTAAGCGAATGGTACGCCCCAAGCGGGAGGGGGAGGAGCGCACTACTTGTTTAGGATAAGTTGGGCCAGGCCCCGGAGCGGCGGCGCATGCGCCCTGAGACCCCGAAGCCGGGTGTGGGGTGGGGCTTGAGAGGGAGCGCTTCCAAACCCGGAAGTGGGTCTGGGGCTTTCGGGCGTCTTTGGCTGCCAGGGAAGTCTCCGAAGCACCCGGCTTCGTATCTTGGCGACACCTGGGAGTCTCTCTTCCCCCAACTGCCGTGCCCCTGGGACTCTCCCTTGCTTCCCAGTACCCCCTTCACCCAACCCATCCTGCCAGTTCCACGCAGAAAGCTGGTCGCCTTTTGGCCGCAATGAATTTCTGGGAAGCGTCCCCCCTCTACCCACCAGCAGCGTTGGGGCGGGGCGGGGGACAGCTGGTGAAGTTCTTTGGCCTCTGCTCCCCCACCTCAAAGCCACAGCCCACTCCCTGTGCCCCGCCGGGGAGAACCTCTTCTACGGCGCACGGGTTTGGTTCTGAAGTGGAAAGCTGGTAACTGTGGCCACATCAGTGATGGAAGTTGCTAAGTGGACAAAGAAGTCTGGGGCACGAAGAGTCCTTTGCCTCTCCTCGTCCTTGACCCTTCACTCATTCTGATCTGTATCCAGTCGTGAACAGAGAAGCTGGCTACTGATGACTGGTTTCAACACGGAGGAAACTTCCAGCTGACCTCTTGGAGGAGTGACCAGTCGTCTGTGGGCGACCTACTTCCAGGAGGGGTCCCTGACTCTGGAGTGCTTGCCATGCACCTTCCCAACCCGACAGCAATGTGAGCGCCTCGGAGGGCATTGCCTGCGTTAGTTTTATTACCAATGTTGTGGTTTCGTTTCTTTATAAACCAGATCATATTTCTCTTTCTGCGTCGTCTGTGGATTTAACATTGCTGTCTAAAGAACAAGGCTCAGATTAACTTAGAATCCTCCTAAACCTGCTGTTGACGTTGACGATGACTGCAAAAATTAAGTCGTTTAAAGCCAAAATATGAGTGCTGATTTATGCAAAAGATTTAGTTTTGATGTTGTGAACTTTCACAAGCCTTCAATAAGTACTTGTCAAAAGCCATAGACGAGGCGCTGGCGCTGTTGCGTAACCCGTAAAGCCGCGGCCTGCAGTGCCGGCATCCTGTATGGGCACCGGTTTGAGTCTCGGCTGCTCCACTTCTGATCCTGCTCTCTGCTGTGGCCTGGGAAAGCAGTAGAAGATGACCCAAGTCCTTGGGCCCCTGCACCCACATGGGAGACCCGAAAGAAGCCCCTGGCTCCTGCTTCAGATTGATGCAGCTCCAGCCGTTGTGGCCAATTAGGGAGTGAACCAGTCAATGGAAGACCTCCCTCTCTGCCTCTCCTTCTCTCTGTGTGTAGCTCTGACTTCCAAATAAATATATAAATCTCTTTAAAAAAAAAAAAAAGAAGAAACACAGACAAGAGGAAGCCATACAGCATACCTCACTCGCATTTGATTTGTATTATCCTTAAGTCTTCCCTGGAAACTGACCTAAAACTGCTGCACACATGGAAGAGTTACAGCTTTGAGTTTCACTGAGGTTAAGTGGATCTCTTTTTCTATTGACATCCTAGTGAATTTCTTTTATGTATAGAAAAGGAAACCCTAAAACCAAAAAGGAAATTTTAGTTTAGAAAATGATTGTTATTTTACCCACTGCTTGTCTTCCTGCCTGCCAGTTATTCAGTGAACGTTTATTGAGTAGCTAGTACAGGCATTTCCTAAACCCAGGGAGACTAAAAGGAAGAATAAAACGTAGTGTTCCATCAGCAGGTGCATAATCCCTGCCAAGGGAGTTCCATCCTCTGGATTCCATCTTCTCTCAGGCTTTATTGCCTACTCTTCTCTCTGCATCCTGCCAGTCAGCCACTGGTTTCACTCCTCTGGTGCACTTGCACCATTGCATTCCCTTGGTCCCTCACCCACTGCACCACTACCCTTCCTCTCTTGCCCAGTGCACTCCTGCTGCCGCTTCAGGAGCATGTTACCTTTTCAACACCTGCCAGACCCTGCCTAGGCCGAGTCAGTCCCTCCTTCCTCTGTCCATAGGATCTCTATGATGAGATCACAAAATGCACATGTTTTTCTCCCTGTTTCCAAAAGGTCTGAGATTGAAGCAAACGCAGCCCGTGTGTGTTAAATGGAAGAACTGGGCTCTTTTGTCTGCAAGTAATAAAACTCACTTAAACCAATTTGCGAAACCAAATATATATACACACACACATATGCATACGTGTCATCGCCCAAGGGTACAGAATACAGCAAGCGCTCTGAAGGACTGAAACAAGGACTAAAATATCAACAGGAAGCCAAGTGGCTATTCCCGCAATATCTCTGTTTCTCTCTGGTCGCTGTTCTTTCATAGATGTGGCTCTGTACAAAACTGCTTCGTTCTGTTCTGCAGAATTGTTTTCACTGCTTCTCTGGGAACAGAGTTCAAGCTTACCTATCCTCACTTCGAGAACCAGCAGAGACTAATTAGTATCATGAATCCCAATTTTCAGAAGAAAGAACCTGATTGGTCCAGCTTATGTCAGGTTGTCTAATCTTGGCACAGCTTCCTCTGACCCATGGAGCATTATGTAGTCAACTCTTTGTTTTGTAATGCGAACATGGTTTCCAGAGGCCCATCCTAGTCAGCTGCTTGACTTGAAAAGTTTTATATATATATATATGTATATATATATATATAAAATATATATTTTTTCAAAGGTCAGTAATGTTCCTGGCAAAGATTCCAAAAGATGTCCACCACTGACCAAAATTTAAAAGCAAGGAGCAGTGGACATGTTCAAGATTTTTCCAAAACAATGACTCCAAAACTATTTCAGATGTAAATTTAAATGGCAAACTCCCTCAAAGAGGCCTTCTGTGACCCCATAGCCTCAATCAAAATTATGATACCATATTATTATCTTAAATGACACCCTTCTCCTTGATAATGCCTATTTCAGTTTATAATTAAATATATATTTGTGAGTCACCTCTCCAAAGATCATATCTGTTTCGCTCACCATGATAAACATGATGCCCAGGGCACATTTAGCAGGCATTCAATAAATGTTTGTTGAATGGGAAAAGGGCACAATAACTTGTTAATCAACATGAAAAGACCTGTATATGCATTGGCATCCTGATCAGACTGCCCTAGGGGAATGTCTCAGTCATCAACCCATCTTCCATTGATGATACTGAAACTCAGTACTAGCATTTTTGCCACTGTCGTTGTATGAAATGAGAGCCAGGTATACCTGCCTCCTACCATGATGTTTCCTGCCAACTAACTCTTCACTCTTAGTTCCCAAGGTCTCTGTCTGCAAAGCCCTTGATCCAATCTTATAACACGCACACTTAGTTATCTGAGAGCTCAGAGAGGACATAAAATTTCAGGGCATCATCAAATTAGGGGAACAAAGAGTGGGGGTAATTGGCAGAAATGCTCTTGTCATAATTATCTTCACTATTTTCTAGTGTGGATTACGTTCCAGATGAACCTGTAATGTGACTCTTGGGAGTAGTTTGCAATCACCAATGGCCCAAAAGGAGCCGTCTGTGTGCTCAGTAGGGTCTAGTAAAGGATAATATTAATTCTTCAGCAGCCAAAGCTTTTGAAGTAGCAACTGAGATTGTATGGGAAAGAGCCTGGGCTGACTCAAGGGCAGGGCCTCATAAGGGCTGCTTTCTTGCTAACGGTGCAAAGTCCCTACTGAACCCTGGAAGTCACAACCAGGGCTGGGAACCTTTTTTTTGACATTTGGATATTTACATCATTCATGGGTCATAAAAAAATTACCAACTGAAAACTTAGCCTGCTAGAGATTTTATGAATTCCAAGTCCCACCTGTGGTTGCCTTGGCAAGGCCAGACCAAATGATTTCACAAACCTTGTATGGCCTAGAGGTTGGGTGTCCCCAACCCCTGACATAACCAAAAAAGAAAAAAGAAGTAGAAGAAATGGATAGAGACCTGAGAGGAAACAGATAATCTCTCCCTGTAATTCTCTTCTTGGTCAAAACCTTTTGTCATTATGATTCATTCTAACTTGACTGTTAGCCCCAATAGCCAATCCCAATTCTGCCCTCAAGCTTAATCCTAATCCTAATACTGGCTGTAAAATTTCACCCCACATTTCAAACCTAATCTCAACTAGGATTCTGTGAGTTTAACAAAGGCTCCTTGCCTTGCCATTGAGTTATTTCCCCCAGTTCTTCTTTCTTCTTGGGACCTTTGACCCTAACCCACCCATAACATCCTGGACCCCTGGGAAGAATGGGAATCAATACCAATAATCCAAAGGAAACAAACGAGCTCTGGCCTGCCAAGAAAGAGAAAACGGGGCATTTCACACTTGAGGGGGAGGTAGGGACCCTGCCCAGTCACAACATGTCCTGTTGCCCAAGTCAGGACATTATCTGAATTCCAGAAAACATGAGATCAAGCAACCTGTGCTGGCAGGCAGCAGAGAGCCTAAGACCCTTTGGCAAAACAATAAGGTTCTCAAAGAGCACAAAGTCTGGCACCTGCTCTCCTCTCACATTTGGGTTTGATTTTCCACAAAGCGGGGTGGGGAGGGATGTTGTTCTCAGAGCCACTGAATCAACCCCTCCTCTGAGGCGCCTGTGGCTCCTGAGCTTTCTGGATGTGCAGTTGATCCTTTGAGTCACTCACGGTCCAGTTGGCATGGATAAACTCTCAGAGCCAGGGGAAGAGAAGGGCAACCAAGCATGTTGTCTCCATCCCGTCTCAGGAAACTCAAAATAAATGAAATAAAACGAAGGGTGCAACGGGGAAGAGAGGAAAGCGAGGAGAAAACGCTGCCATTTCACGTCCCGGGCTCCTCGTGTTCATGAAGCAACTGCTGATTTCCCTGCTGCTCACACCCATCTTGGTGTGAAATTTGATTTCACTGACTTTTAAATTTCTTTTCCAGAATGGAAATCATTGTTTTTCCCAGAAATACTTGACCTTTCTTGGGAGAAAGAATTCAAATAATGAGAAAAGTTCTCCCTACCACCCCCCACCCCGGCAAGGATCCCCTGTGCTGGCGGCGCAGTGTGGAGCCCTCCAGGATACTCATTTGTGTATGGTCTTATGGATGGGGTCATGCTCTAGCGGATTCGATTCTGGCTTTGAGATATGTCATGAACGTCATCCCTCTCTCCAAATGTGGCTTTGCAGTATATTCTTGGAGCTAAGTATATCCATCAGCATTCTCCAGAGAAACGGAACCAATGGGAAGCATATACATATGAGATTTATTACAAGGAGTTGCTTGGCAGGATTATGGAGGCTGCGAGGTCCCAGATCTACATCTGAGAGCACCTGTGGTTTACGTTCCAGACTGGGTCAGGAGAAGACTGATGTCCCACTCAGACCAGCCGGCCAACGGTGAAGCACCCTTTGTTCTATTTAAAAGGCCTTCAGGGGCTTAGAGAAGGGCTGCCCAATCTGCTTCGCTGGATCCACTCATTTGTGTTAGCCTATTCAGACTGCTCTAACAGAATACATCAACTGAGTATTTTAGGCATGGAAAGCCAAGACTCTCTGGCAAAAAAAAAAAAAAAGTAAATGAAAGATCTCTGTGAGTGAGATCCCAGTGGAAAGAACATGCCATCAAAGAAGGAGGTACCTTTCTCTGAAGGGAGGAGAGAACTTCCACTTTGACTATGACCCTGTCGGAATAAGATCGAAGTCGGCGAACTCAAAAGGCTTCCATAGCCTTGGCAACTCATGACAAGAGCCTGGGGTGATTACTGACGCCACAAACAAGAGTGTCAATTGTTAAGTCAACAACAGGAGTCATTGTGCACTTACTCCTCATGTAGGATCTCTGTCCTTAATGTGTTGTACAATGTTAATTAATGCTATAACTAGTACTCCAACAGTACTTTACACTTTGTGTTTCGGTGTGAGTGCAAACTATTGAAATCTTTACTTAATATATGCTAAATTGATCTTCTGTATATAAAGATAATTGAAAATGAATCTTGATGCAAATGGAATGGGAGAGGGAGCGGGAGATGGGAGGGTTGCGGGTGGGAGGGAATTTATGGGAGGGGGAAAGCCATTGTAATCCATAAACTGTACTTCGGAAATTTATATTTATTAAATAAAAGTTAAAAAAAAAAAAAGAATACCGTCAACTGAAATTTACTCCTCACCCTTTGGAGGTTGGGAAGTCCAAAGTCCGTCCACACGAAGACTCCAGCTGCTGAGGCTCGACTTCCTGGGTCGTGGATGGTGCTTCTGGCTGTGTCCTCACATGGGCTCCTTAGCCTCAGGCTCATTTCTCCCACCACTCATTCATTCATTCATTTCTGTGCATGTGTGCATTCCACAAGTGCTTCCTGAGCTCTACTATATGTTAGCTACCGTTGTAGGCATCAAGGTGACGACAGTGAATGAGACATGTGAGTCTCCCTACTCTGGGAGTGCTTGTCCTCCAGTGGAGAGGCCAGCAGTAACTTTTTTCAAATGCATTGAGGGACATATCCACATTTGCACTTTTTAAGTATTTATTTATTTGAGTGAGAAAGAGAGCTCTCATCCACTGGTTCACGCCCCCAAATGCCCGCAGCTGCTGAGGCTGGATCAGGGCAGCCTCGGCTCTGTGAGAAATGGCCGAGGCCTCCCCGAGTCGGCCCCGCCCCTTGGGCTTGGTGCCAGCCCTGAGTGTCTGGAATGAACATCCAGGACACTGCCCAGCCCTCCTAACTTCCTGTTTAGAGTTTTTTTTTTTTTTTTTTTTTTTTTTAAGCAGCCAAAAGGCGAGGCCCTGGAGCTCTGCAAGTTCCCAGACGCTAGTCCAGAGTTCTTCCCTTGCTCAAGTTTGTACAGTGCATTTCTAGACATGAATGGAATCACGTGTGGTTTGGCTGAACTCTTGAGAACTGACCAACTAGAAGAATGAAGTATTTGGGGGAAGGGAGACTGGTTAGCGGGGCAAGGGGCTAGAAATCTTTTAGGATGAAACTGGGGAGGAAGCCCAAGTTGTGAGGGTTGAGCTAGAGAGTCAGCAGCAGGCATTTAGATTGCCAAGCAGAATTAGTGGCAAGGGGAAGCGGTTATGATAAGAAAAGAGGCCCACATGTCCGGGGTGGGGCTGACGTGTTAAGGCTGGTGTCTTAGTTTGGGTTTCCGCCGAAGCTGACCCTGAGACAAGGATTGGGAAATGCAGAGAACATAGCTAGAGAAAGAGGGTGTGTCGCCAAGTCAGCTTTCACTGCGAGGACGAGCCATGAGTGAAGCGAGCACGCCTGGGCCCGGGCAGAGATAAGAGCCTGAGTCTTTGGACGGCCACTGCCATCAAGAGTTGCCACAGATTACAGCACCTCAGCCTGCCTCTGCAGGCATCAGGGAAAGAGATATGGAGACAGGTCATCACTCTGAAGCGGAGGGATGTGGAGGGGGCATTCACGGTGTTTGCTGTAGCTGGGGACAGTGTGTGTGTGTGCGTGTGTGCATAGACTTAGAGGATGTGATATTTGCTAAAATTATCCAGGGGCTTCTCCCTAAGGCCGTGATTAATGAGGTAAGGCTGTTGTCTTCTGAATAGGATTTAGGGATAGAGTTAAGGTTACAATGGAGATTAGAGAATTGGAGTCCTATTAAGGGTACTCCAAGAGACTTCATCCTGCCCAACTTGCACAGCTAGTAGGTGGTAAGCCCCTGCAGGCGCTGGGCCTTGGCTGTGATATTTCAGGGCCCCTTAAGAGGACAGAGGGCAGGACGGCCTGGTCCAGGGAGGATGGGTTCCACAGCCTCCCTGCCGCTAGCGGCTTCCTCCATGGCAGCCGGGAACGGGGCTACGAGGAGGCTGTGCAGCTGCCATCTGCTCTCTTGGCTCCATTGCCTGGCAACGGCCTGCCCAGGTCTGCTCTTTGCTCTGAAGGAGGCGGCATTCCTCCACGGCCCACCGGGCAGGATGGGGAGCCGAGCCCTCGCCAGGGCTGGACCACATGATGGATTCAGTGATTATGACTTTCTGATGTGGGGGCTGCTCAGGCATGTAGCAGACGCAACCCCATCTGGTGCGTTTCTTGAAAGAGCTGCTGGAAGGAAAAATCTACATACTGCTAATGCTGATGCAAGTGTGTTTGTGTGTGTGTGCAGGGGTGTGTGTGTGCACACAGGGACAAGTGTATACTCAGGGGTGAACCAAGGCACGGTGTGTGTCCATGCATCCAGGCATGGCTATGAGCACTTGGAGTTCAAAATCATTGTTTTGAACTTTCTCATCAATATATAACCATGCTACTGTTTTCTGAATGCTTTCCACATGCCAGTAACTCCAGTAGGTGCTTTGTACACACTGGTTATTGTAATTCATATAAACCTTACAGCTACTCTGAGTAAGGGTTTTTATCTCCTGGATCCTGTAGTTGAGGAATCCAAATTCTTGAAGCTACATGAGCTGCCCAAGGACTCAATTTGCAAATGGCAGAGCTGAGATTCCAGACCATGTCTCTCATTTCATGGAGCATGATATTTCAAGTCCATCCCTTCCTAAATCTTCTCAGAGCGAGAATGAACAAACTGCATCTACATGCAGCAATAGGAATGACTCACAAAACTAATGGGGAGCAAAAGAAGTCACATGATAATACGTACCGCATGACTCAGTTTACAGAAAGTTCAAAAGCAGGGGGAACTAATCTATGGTGGCAACTGTTAGGAGAGGGGCTGGCGTGGCGCTGTGGCACAGCAGGTTAGGCCACCCCTTACGACACCTGCATCCCATATCAGAGTGCCAGTTTGAGTCATCACTTTGCTTCTGATCCAGCTTCCAGCTAATGCACCCGGGAGGGGAGCAATGATGGCTCAAGTACTTGGGCCCCTGCCACCCACCTGGGAGACCTGGTTGGAGTTCTGGGTTCCTGGCTTCAGCCCAGCCCAGACCTAGATGTTGCAGCAACTATCTGGGGAGTGAACAAGTAGATGCAAGATCCTCTCTCTCCCCATCCTCTGCCCCCGTCTCTGTCACTCTGCCTTCCAAATAATAATAAATCTATAAAAGGAAAAAAAATGAGGATAATGGCTGGCGTGGCAAGGGGCAGAGAATGACTGCTAAGGAACACGGGGGGTTCTTCTAGGGAGCTAGTAATTGGTAATATTTTATTTATTCATCTGAGTGCTGATTGCCCGGACCCATTCAGTGTCTGGGAATTCACTGAGTTACACAAGTATGATTTATGCATTTTTCTATATGAATGTTTTGTCTCAGTTTGAAAGGAAAACAAATGTCTCTCCAGAGGCTCTGAGGGCTTCAGCAGAAGGAGACGTGATGAAGCCTACCCTTGGGAGGGCTCCTTGGACTGGGGTGACCCAGTCCAAGCTTCAGGGAGTTTCCAGGCTGCAGAATCGGGGTCCTGGGAGGGTGTTGAGGTGGGGGGACTCTGAGCCGAGTGCTCCAGGGGAGCCGACAAGGAGGAGGCGTGGGGGCCGGAGGGAGTCAAGTCTAGAGACTGAGTGGTCAGAGCTGGTCAGTGTGTGGTGGCTGAGAGAACATCGTGGCCTTTGGGGGTCCCCAGGCCTGCATTGGTGGCTCAGCGCCATCCTCTGCTGGCTACAGGACATTGAGCACGATTTAACCCTCCAGCACATCAGAGTAAAGACTGCTCTGAGAATCCAGTGAGATGCTAGAGGGAAAACACCCAGCACAGAGCACGGCCCCTGCAATTGAACGTGGCCTTCCGTTAAATGTGGGTTTGGGAGGTAAAGGAACCGGAGCTCTGGAATCTGAGTGCTTTCCCAAGAGTCAGAGAGGCTGGCGGGCGGCAAGGGGCCTCCCACTCACCCTGGGTAGTTTGTGGCCGGACCAAGGTGAGTTATTCCCCAGGGGACAGGGCCTGGTCTGTGGGGCAAAGGCAGGCATAAGGGTGGTGGTGGTAGCTGGGACTGACGGATCTGCTTTGCAATGCAAGTCTTCCCAGGAGAGATTCCAGAAAAGGCACTTGGCAAGAGGATCCAGCCTTAGGGGAGTGGGAAGAGGTTTGGAGTCTGGCAGCCCCACTGGAGAGGAGCCTTCAGGAGAGAAGAGTCTACTTTAACAGAGGCTTATGAATCTGAATGCTGTGGGGTGGGAGGTATTCCCCTTTGAAATTATTTTGAATCTACTACTATTTTTTTTTTCCCACAAAATACAGAGACTAGGGCTGGGCATTTAGCCTAGGAAGGAAGACACTGGTTAGGTTGTCTGCATTCCCCATGGGAGTACCTGCCTTTGACAGCCAGCTCTGGCTCCCGACTCCAGCTTCCTGCTCATGTGGACTTTGTAGAGCAATGGTGATAGTTCATGCAATTGCGTCCCTGCACCAACGTTGGGAGACCTGGACTGACTTCCTAGCTTCCAGCTTCAGCCCCATCCAATCTCAGCTACCGTGGGCATCTGGGGAGTGAACCAGTGGATGAGAGCTCTCTCTGTCAGTCTATCTGTCCATCTTGTCTGTCTGTCTTTCAATTAAAAAAAAAAAACACAGAGACAGATAGATAGTGCTTTGCAAACTGGTGAAGGGGTTGAGTTTGGCCAGGCTGAGAGACTGCCAGCCCTCCAGAAGCTGACAGATGAGTGACCTAAGGAAGAGCCTCCTGACTCATTTCCTTGCTCAAGCATCAGCTACTCCACTACTCCAAGAACCTTCCTTCCCCAGTGACCCACTCAGAACTGAGCACTTTTCCTTCCGAGCACCTGTAGATACTGTAGATGTCGCACAGCCTGTGGGAACCCATAGAAGACAGAGACTTGCATCAGTTATTTTTCTGTTTATGTCAGGAAACCCAAAGCATCAACAGCTTAAATACAACAGTGTTTTATTTTGGTTGCATTTAAAAGAAGTCCATAAAAACTTGTACTTCAGAAGATACCATCAAATGGAGTCAGAGTTGTGGCACAGCAGGGAAAGCCGCTGCCTAGGATGCTGGCATCCAGCATGGGCGCTGGTTTGAATCTTGGCCTCTTTACTTCATTTTTTTAAGATTTTATTTGTTTATTTGAAAGAGAGAGAGAGAGATCTCCCCTCTGCTGGTTCACTCCCTAGATGGCCTCAATGGCCAGGGCTAAGCCAGGAGTCTGGGTCTCTCATGTGGGTGGCAGGAATTCAAGTACATGAGCACTTGAGTCATCATCCACTGCCTCCCAGTGTGCATATGAGCAGGCAGCTGGATGGGAGTCAGAGTAGCTGAGATTCAAACTAGGCCCTTCGAGTTGGGATATGGGCATCCCAAGTAGCAATTTAAGCCATTGCACCAAACATAACCAGTCTCAGTACCAGTCTAACCTTATTAAGTTACCCCCGAGTTCCTTAATTTTTGTTTGTTTACGTTGAGATATACCTTCCAAAAACAACAAATGTACCCCCTGATTTAACATAGACACACAAGCCCCCCTGTGATAGCTACCCAGGTCGGGGTAGTGAACTTTCCAGCAACTAGAAAGCACTATCAGCGGCAAACCCTTCGCAATTCTTCTCCCCTCTTGGGGACTCCTACTCCTCTTACTTGATTTTACAAAGCAATCCAGTCTCTCTCGGTTTATGTCTCCCCATCCAAGCTGGGCCCATGGACCTTCTTCTCTCCAAGGAGGCAGGAGGGACGGCAACAGCTTCCTTCAAAATAGCACTTGGGGGCGGGTGTTGTCGGGTAGTGGTTAAGCCTCCCAGTGGAGTGTGGCTTGAGTCTTGGGTACTCCCTGCTTCCAATGCAACTCCCTGCTGATGCTCCTGGGAGGCAGCAGATGACGCCCCAAGTGCTTGGGCCCCTGCCACCCACGTGGGAGTCCCACATGGAGCTCCTGGATCCTGGCTTCAGCTCAGCCCAGTCCAGGTTGTTGTGGCCATTTAGGGAGCAACCAGTGGATGGAAGATCTCTTTCTGTCTCTCCCTTTCTCTCTGTCACTCTTCTTTTTGATAAATAAAATAAACCTTTAAAAAATAAGAATGTAAAAAAATAAAAACCACACTTTGTTTTTCCTGCACGTTGGTGATAAAGACACTGAGACGCAGAGAGGTCAAGTAACTTTCCTGGATCCCCAAGCTCTTATGTATTCATTCACTAATTTTTAAACGTTTATTTTATTTATTGGAAAGGGAGAGAGAGGGAGAGAATGATCTTCTGTCCACAGTTCATTCCACAAACGGCTGCGCCGGCAGCAAATGAGATGCGGGCTTTGCAGGCAGTCGCCTAACGCACCAGGCCACTTGACTCCGAAGTCCATGGGGGGTGGCTTGTTCATCTCCGTATGCCCAGGACTTCGCAAAGTGTCAGAACACATAGTCAGAGCTCAATTAGTGCCTGCTGCATCTGCAGCTAATTAAAGGGTGGCTTCGGGGAGGAAGGCATCCTAGGCCCGTGGGGAGAACTGGAGCAGAGAAAGGACAAATTGTTTAGGGAGTCAGTGGAGGGTGGAGGGCGGTGAGGTGAGGCGCTGGGCTGTGTGGCCCCCTCTCCCTGCGCCTTCCCAGAAGCAGGTGCTCTGGGCACTGGCTGCTGCCATCATCCATCAAGGCCTAGCAGCCTGAGGAAGCTCAGGGCCCATCCCGCAGGACACTTGCAATCAACTTTGGTTCAATTTATTCCCTCTAAATGACTCTGAGATGTAAATAAAATTAAATTAATGCCGCTGTGTTTGTCTCTGGCTGGGACTGTAATGGCTGCAGCGATGCCACCCATGAGATGGGCTGGGAAGGGGGAAGCCTCTGCAGCAGCACCGTGCACCCCTCGCCCTCCCCGCTCTGGGGGGGCGGGGAAGCTCCACGCTCCACAGTCACCAGCCTGGGAGTGGGAGGTTCCGGCCACTTCTCCCCACTTTTCTTCCCTCTCAGACCCAGCCCACCCTGACTCCCACAGCCCTCCCTCACCCCCTGACCGCCTCAGCTCTCAATCTGTCAAAGCTCTAAGGTCAGGCAGAATGGCGTTCTCTCTTAACCTATGGCATCAACAACATACACACCCGCAGCCAGTCTGCGGGGAGCCACCTACAAATAGCTCCCTCTCCAGCACTTGTCCCTGGGGCCACTTGGCCAGCCATGATGAGGCCCATTGCCCTGGACCAGGGCCTCTCAACCTCGGCCCTACTGACAGTCTGGCCACAGAGTTCTCTGCTGGGGGTGTTGGGGGGGGTGGGGGGACTGTCCTGTGCTTCCTAGGATGTGGCACAGCATTCTCGGTCTCAACCCAGCAGGTGCCAGCACACATCCTCGCTTGGCCCCAGCCATTGTGGCCATTTGGGAAGTAAATGACTGGATGGAAGATCTCTCTCTCTCTCTCTCTCTCTCTCTCTCTAACTCTAACTCTGACTTTCATATAAATAAATAAATCTTTAAAAAATACACAAAGAAGAATCGCGGCCTGAAAACAGAACTCCCTTGGGCTTTCCCCATTGGCAGAGAAACCCCAGATGGAGCAGGTCATCATAGGCTGGAGCTCTCCAGTGAGGAAGAGATTTCTTGCCAGGGGAGATTCCCCAAGGACAGAAATTCTACGTGGGAGGTGACTTTCTAAAGAAGAAGACCCCAGCGCTTAGGAAAAAAATATTTATTTGAAAATACAGAGAGAGAGAGAAAGAGAGAATCTTCTATCCCCTGGCTCACTCCTCAAATGGTTGCAATGGTCAAGGTCAAAGCCAGGAACTCCATCTGGATCTCCCACATGGATATCAGGGTCATAAGTACTTGGAGCATCTTCTGCTGCTTTCCCAGATGCAATAGCAAGGGGCTGGATCAGAAGCAGAACAGCCAGGACCCAAACTGGCGCTCTGATATGGGATGCGGGCAGTGTAGGCGGCTTAATCCACTGTGCAAAAACAATGCCTCTCTCCCCCACAAAAAACACTTTTCAGTGACCGGAATGGTGCAATTATTTGATGGGCATCTGACCTGGCAGTTAAGATGCCTGCTTCCATCCCACATCAGAGCGCTCGGGTGTGCGTGCTAATGCAGACCCTGGGAGGCCGAAGATGATGGCTCAAGTACTGAGGCCCTGCCACCCCTGTGGGAGACCTGGAGCCCCAGCTGTAGTGGGCATTTGGGGAGTGAACCTGCAGATGGGAGCTCTTTATCTGTCTCTTTGTTTTTCCTCTCTTCCTCTTTCTCAAATAAATAAACAATTAAAACAAACAAACAAACAAAAAAAGACTTTTCAGTATCTTTCTAGTATGCAACTGTCCCAGCCCCCTGGGCAGCAGGTTGGAGCCTGGCAGAAACACTTAACAAAGTTCTTCCCCTGGGGCCTGGTCAAGAGCAGCTGGGAAGGGGAGGAGCATTGTCTTCCGGGGCTCAGAGGTCCTGACAGCAGTGGTCGTGAATTTGCCCAGGGAGACGGGGTCAGGGGCCGGTCCTCAGCCCACTGTTCTCTCCCTCTTCTTCCTTCAGCCATCTCAATTTTCAGAACAAGCCATGGAAAAACAATCCAGTGATTTTAACTCTATTTATAAATCTCTTGGAGCTTTTATGTGGTCCAGAACATTCCAGCTTACAGAGAGGAAATCAAAGAAAATGTTTATCATTGCAGGACAAAGCCAGAGCCTGGAAGTTCACCCGGAGCCTGGGAGGTGGGGGTGGGTTAAGGAGTCGGATGGAAGGCCGGAGGGTGGTGGGGGTGGATTGCTGCTGCCTAGTGATTCCCTTATCACAAAAGAATTAAAGCTGCACCATCCCATCCTTGGGCATTTGATCATCATCTGAGTTGCGTCTATGTGTTTGCAGCATTTCCGCGTCCTGCCAAAGTCTGCTGCTGGCAGAATTTCTGGGCTTTGAACGCCAGTAGAAACTGCAGCCCAAAAGTGCATTCATAAGCTGCAGGCCGTCTGTCAAGCAGCTCGGTGTGAGTCGGATGTTTATGTGACCCCTGGCTGCTGGGCTCATGCCGTAGCATCTCGTGTCCATCCAGGCCCAGCTCCCTTGGGCAATTTTCCCTAGGACACCCTAAAGCAGATGATAAAGAATCCGCTGACAAGGACAGATGGATGAGCACAACACAGCTTCCCATGGTTCCAGTAGCACGGCGCGCGCTTCCAAGCACAGCGCTAGCCCCTGCCAGGTGACAGAGGAGCTGCCTCAATCCCTTCACCCTGGTAGATTTTGTATGAAGCCATCCCACCTGTGACGGCTCCCAGGTTCACATGGCCTCTGGGCCTCTCACCCCCTTCCTGCTCCCCCGCTACCGCCCTGCCTGGGCTGACCCAGGCTCCCAACCCCAAATGGGCCTCGCTCCAAGGGGCTGTGCCTGCCATACCTAGGGGACTGCATGGGCTCTGTGTCTTCCTGTCGTGTTCCGTGAAGAAGTGTAAGGAATCTGGATTGTTTTCTAGAACCTTCTTGGAGAGCCAAGGTTTAAATCCATGCCTCTTTTTCTTCAAAGCCAATTCAGACCTATTAGGGTTAAGCAGGACACCCTCTGTGCAGCAGGGCACTGCCCTCCTTCCCCGTCTTCCCCACCCCCTGGTGTTCACGTCCTCCAGCCTTCTCTGTAGCAGCCCCTTCCACACGGGCCATTAGTATTTTATTGATGGCACTGGGCTTGGCGGCTGTGCCAGCTCCCCCTCTTTGACTTTGATGGATGATGAGTGATGGGAGAGGGAAGTACTGTGTGTGTGTGTGTGTGTGTACTAAACAGTTGGGGACAGTGAGGCGGACAGATAGGACAGAATGCAACGCCGAATAAGAGGCCCACGTACAAAGGTTGGCTGTGCAAGGAAGACGGAAAGAGGTGAGTTGGGAGGGGAGAACCAAAGTGGGACCTTTATCAGAGACCCACCTAGATCCAGAGCCAGAGGACTTGACTTTCATGACCCCAGTGTGACTCTCATCCACAAAGCGGGGACAATAGTAATACTTACTTTAGAGGGCATTGTAAGGCTCAGGTGAGTTAGTATACCCAAAGCACCTGGAACAATGCCTGGAGGTTCCATTTTCTTGCACATAAGTATTCACTGTTGTTTTCCTCACCACCTCTGGATCCCTGGCCCGAGCATGGGATGGGGCGAGGAGAGAGACAAACCTCCTTCAATCCCTTTGCCCATGGACCTCTTGCCGACCACACCCTCTGCCAACTCTTCCCCCAACCATTCTCTGTCTCTGGAGAGCTGCACCCCCCACACACCCCACCCCATGCATTTTTCTCTAGAAAACTCCCCAAATTCTCTCTTCCCTGCACTTCCTCACCAAACTGGACAAGCAGTTCTACTTATCAGGACGGTGAGTCCAACAAGGGGGAACATTGGTTGTGTGACGTCAGAGATAAGGTAGACCAGATGGTTCAGAGTTGGTGTTAGAGGGACCTTGGGTGCTGGGCTGCAGTGTGGGTTTTGTTCTGTAAGAAATGGGGAGCCGCGGATGGTGTTAGAGAAAGACCATGGTGTGGTCCGGGTTACGCAGCAGTGGGATTGTCTTTTAAAGACTCTTAAGTGCAGGAAGTATGCCAGGCTCATCCCAGTCATTTACCAGCTTGGGAGAATGAGCTTCAGATACTTAGTCGGAGCAAGTTTGATGGCAGGGAAGAGGAGGGAAGCCATGAGCCTTTGGGACGACTTAGCCTGCGGGTGCTCGACCCTGCTGCGGGGGATGAGACGGACTCCAGGGCCAGGCATTTGATCACAGGCGCTTTCCTGTGACAACGCTTGGGCTGGAAGTCACGTAGAGAACAGGACACAGCTAAGTCATGCTGTGTGCACCTGTGCAGGCCACTTTGGGGTCCAGACTCCAGCACACACGCTCTTGGGGACACTGTGGAGTCTCCATGAAGTTGTGAGGGTGAGGAGGGAGAGCACAATGGTGGCAGAAGTTTGATCTGACACCTGCTGCCTGGCTTCTGCCTGTGCAGCCTTGACCTCGGTGCAGCATGAACCTCAGTGTGCCTGTCTGTGAAGTGGGTTGGATGATAGTTATTTCGAAGACTCTCTGTGTTCACTCACTTGACGTGCTCAGACGAGCACGCAGCAACAGAGTAAGTCCCTCAATATGGTGTGGGTCTCGCCATTACCATGATTATTCCCAGCACAAATTGTAAGGCTCTAGATTAAGAATAAGGACCGCTTGGTCTCATTTTGGTCTCGGCGGCTCCTCCTTCTCATCTCCTACACGGCTCTGTTGTCCCCAGAGGAGCCCCTCCTTCCTCTCACAGGCACGGTCTCCTAGGGGCCCAGGGTTCGTTTACTATGGCCAGGCGCACTGCCACCTGGGATCACTTGAGGGGCGGTGCATGTTCTGTTCTTTGACAACAGAAGCTCTAACTAGGCCTTCAGAATGAGGAGAATCAGATGGAGATAGAGATGGAGATGGAGACAGAGACAGGTAGAGACAGAGATCGACATAGAGATAGAGCTAGAGGTGGACACAGAGACAGAGGTAGAGCACCACAGGGGCCTGAGTTGCCTACAGGCCTTGTAGCAGAAGCTCATTCGGCAGAGGCTCTGTATGTTGGGTCGTAGCTATGATGGTCACCTTTGGGTTCCAGAAGACAACCCTCCAATTTTTTTTTAAAGATTTATTTATTTATTTGAAAGGCAGAGTTACACACAGAGAGAAGGAGAGGCGGGGGGGGGGGGTCTTCCATCCACTGGTTCACTCCCCAGTTGGTCACCACGGCTGGAGCTGGGCCCATCTGAAGCCAGGAGCCAGGTGCTTCTTCCGGGTCTCCCACGTGGGTGCAGGGGCTCAAGCACTTGGGCCATATTCTAATGCTTTCCCAGGCCATAGCAGAGAGCTGGATCAGAAGTGGAGAAGCCGAGACTTGAACCAGCGCCCATATGGGATGCCGACACTGCAGGCAGCGGCTTTACTCACTATGCCACAGCACTGGCCCCTTCCTCCAACTTTTTAGTAATGAATTTCCCCTTGGTTCTCTAAGTTCCTTTCCACTGCTTGCAAGCAAAGTACAAGCAAACATAGTCTATAATCTTTGTGTGTGTGTGTATGTGTATATATATATATAATATATATATATGTGTACATGTGTGTTTGTATATACACTCCTACTCCAACACACACAAACACGTACACATTGCTCATCTCCGTCACCTATCATTAACCAAGGTCAGGCACAGACTCGCCCTGGTGGCCAAGAGAGATGGCTCATGACAGGCAAGGCCTTCATCTCTTGCAGCTACTTCCTCCCACTTGGGCCCAGCCCTAACGACTTCCTGAAGCTCCGTAACTGTGGCCCAGTGCCTTTGCACCTGCAGCGTCCTCTATCAGAGTGGCTCCCGGAGGACCCACTCTTCTCGGGTTTCAGGATTCGGCTCCAGCGTCACCTGCCCCTCCCCTGGCCCTACCACTTCCGTCCAGTCTGGGTCAGGCACCCCTCCTCTGTGCTTCCGTGACACCTCCTTCTTCTGCCAACCGAGCACTGGCCACACTGTGTGGTGTCAACTGTTCACTCATTGACTGCTCAGGGCCTGGGGGCCACCAAGGATGGCAGGGGCTGTAGCCCAGTGCCCAGCACCACGTGGGCCACAGAGTGTGTGCTCAGAGGAGGGCAGGGGCAGATCCGAGCATTTATTTTGTATGGTGTGCTCCTTTTGTATATTGCCCTCCTTGGTACTCTCAGAGTGGCCTATGAAGAAGACATTTGATAGACCTGGAGACTGAGATGCATTAGTTAGCAATAGTTCTGTTGCAAGTAACAAAGACCCAAGAAAGATGTTTATTTCTCACTTACATGAAGTCCAGAGGTGATCTGTCACCACAGCAACTTGGCTGCATCAAGTCCTCAGGGCTGACTGCTCCACCAGCCCTAGGGTGTGGCCCTTGTTATCATGGTCTAAAATGGTGGCTAGAGCTCCAGTCATCACATCTTTGCTCCAGGTTGAAGACAGATGAAGGGAGAATGAAGAAGAGGGCAAAAGGTGTGTGGGTTTTCAGGAAGGGTTCCCAAAGCTGTCACATGACATCTTTGCTTACCTCTCATTAACATGCCTGCCAAAGTCCAAGGGAGGCTGGGAAATGTCTTCTGGCAGCCATGTGCCAGCTAAAATTTGAAGATGTGGAAGAAGAGAGGCAACACTAGCAGTCTTTGCCACAGAGAGGTCAAGTAACCCACCCAAGGTCACAGCGTGGAGGAGTTACCAGAGCTGAAGCTCAAGCCCATCTCTGTGAGACGCCAGAGCCAGCGTTCCTTCCAGGAAGCCACGCTGCTTGTATTCAAGAGAATCACTCTGCCCTCACAGGCTGGCGTGGTGGAGCGCGGGCTGAGCCTGGCTTGTGACACTGACATCCCACATCAGAGCACTGGTTCGAGTCCCGGTTCCTCCTTATTCAGCTCCCTGCTAACGCACCTGAGAAAGAAGTGGATGATGGCCCAAGCACTTGGACCCCTGCCACCCGTGTGGGAGACCCAGATGGAGTTGCTGGTTCCTGGCTTTGGCCTGGCCCAGTCCTGGCCTTTTGGTTATTTGGGGTGGGTGAACCAGAGGATGGAAGATCTCCCTATCTCTTCTCTCGTGCTCTGTTTTTCAAATAAATAAATAATATATCTTTCTTTAAAAAAAGAGAAGGGGGCAAGGTGAGTAGATGAGTATGTATGGAGTTGCAGATAAGAGTTTACAGTCAAGGTCAACACAAAAAATGCAATCAAAACACAGGTCTGGCTCAAACCCCCACAAGATGCACGACCTGTACTTGAGGGACAAATCCTTGTGGTGTCACTAGCCAAAGAGGAGGAGGTTGGGCCAGGGATCCAAGAAGGACTGGGGTCCTTTTTAGGCAGCAGTCTCCAGGGACCAAATCTTGTAACTGTAGCCTAGAGTGGCCCTTAGGGGGGAGCTGGGAGTAAGGAGATTCCCTCCCGATGGTTTGCAATGCTCCAGGGCAGCTCAGCGCTGGGCTGTGGAGGGGGATTACCAGCTGCTAAGTGGAGCTCCCTGGATTCTGTCCTAGAATTAAGCCTTAATCACTTCACAAGTAAAGGCACCTAGGCTTAAGTCCTTTGGGATTGGCCATGGTTCTGTTCTCCCAGGGGGCCCCTTTAGTCAGGGGAGGCCCTCTGCCACCACCAGGGAGGACAGAGGTGCAGCCTCAGACAGCCCTGGAGGCCAGAGTGCTTCTTGCCTGGAACTGGCCAGGGTGGGGAGGGTGGGAGCTGAGGATTGTAGGGTGGCCAAGGCATGGTGAGGCTGGGCTTCCAGCACCCATGTCTCCTCTCTCAAGCTCTCTATCACCCCCTGCATCCAGGGCTGTGACCCTTTGGGCACACCTCTGAGCCTCAGGGTCCTTATCTATGTCTTTTTTTTTTTTTTTTTTTTTGACAGGCAGAGTTAGACAGTGAGAGAGAGAGAGAGAGAGAGAGAAAGGTCTTCCTTTTTCCGTTGGTTCACCCCCCAAGTGGCTGCCACAGCCGGCGCGCTGCGTCCACCTGAAACTAGGAGCCAGGTGCTTCTCCTGGTCTCCCATGCAGGTGCAGGGCCCAAGGACCTGGGCCATCCTCCACTGCACCCCCAGGCCACAGCAGAGAGCTGGCCTGGAAGAGGAGCAACTGGGACAGAATCCGGAGCCCCAACCAGGACTAGAACCCGGTGTACCGGCGCTGCAGGCAGAGGATTAGCCCAGCGAGCCAAGGCACCCGGCCTTTATCTATGTCTTGAGATAGGAGGAGAGATAGGAAGAGAGATTTCCTGTGGGGGCTACTGAGTGGGGGGAAGCACCAGGAAGGAAGTCTAGGGGGCACCGGCATCGCTCTGTGCCTTGAATCTGGGTCTGCCGTCTGTGAAGACTCTCCAGGCTGGGTGTGCACTTGAGGTTAGGGCCGCTTCCTGCAGGTGAGTTCCAGCTCAGTGCAAAGCAAAGAGCCAGCAGGGTGGCCCCCGTTGTTATGTCCATCCTAAAGAGTGAGGAGGAGCCCTTCGCACGCGGTCTGCCTGACCCCACCAGGTCCTCTTATCTCCCATTGGCACCCCTGATGGAGCCGGAAGACAATCTCTAAGGAAAGCACTTGCTATAAGTCTTTCTAGGGAACAAAACTGCAGTGTGATTAATTATGTCAATCACCCGGGAAGACTTTCTTGACTTAGGAAAATCCAGGCACAAGCCCAAGGAAGGATGAGATAGGTTTTGGAATTCGCTGAGGCATCGAGGGTGGCCAGTACATAGAAGACCCACGAAAGGCTAGCACCCAGGACCCCAGACTCCCAGTCCAGTGCGCTTCCCTGCACCAGAATCACCCTCATGGCCGGGATGCCAAGCCTGGCTCCCCCTCGCCCCCCTGTGGTCAGGCTGGGAACATTCCAGTTGCAAGACTGCCAGGACCCTCGGTGCACAGATGGGAGAGGTGGAGGCTGCCCCTCCTCTCTGGAACCCTCTGCACTTGCTGACAACTCACCAATGACTCATCCCAAAGGGGGAAGGATCTGGAGAGCAAGCCCCGCCTCCTGAAGGTGGGGGCGGGAATTCCGGAGCATTCTTTGCAAGCTTGCTTGTCTGGCCCCTGGGCTTCTGGCTGCCTTATCTCCCAGGCGTCCCAGCTGACCTTGTGACCCTGCCAGCTCCATTCCTCCAAACTCCAGAGCTTCTGCATTTGTTATAGCCTGGGAGAGAGTCCTGTTCATTACCCTCCTTTAGGCACCTGCTTCTAAGACTTCTTTCTCTTCTCTGTAACTTCCCCGTGTGCACCTGCAGCACACACACACACACACACACACAGAGCCTGTGATTCCGCATCTTTATCTCCCAGGCTAGGAGCTCTCTTGGTTGTTAAGGTGAGGGTTTATCAGTGGACCATTTGTTTCTGTCGCCCAGCACCCCTGTTGCCCCACCAGGCTAACTTCTCCAGCTCAATAAATCCCACTGGGCTGCCAGTCCAAGTCAAGTCCTAAAAGCAACTTTGGTGTGGATCTCTGGGTCAATGAGCTTGTTCCTCTATTTGGTCATTTGCTAAGCATTTATTGAGTGCCAACTGTGTGCCAGGTACCCTGCTGGATACTGGGAATGCCAACATTCAAAGTACTGCCATCGTTCCTAATGGGCACCCAGAAACCTTCCTCTGCACCCTTCCCATTCCTTTCAAGGGCCCTGTTTCTGAGGTTTTTCTGCTTACTAGCTATGTGACCTTGAGCAGAACATAAGCAAGAAAATAAAACCACTATTATAGATGCCAAGTTCTGTACTTGGTGATTTACATCTGTTATTTAATCCTCCTGACAATGCTGTGAGGTAAATGTTACAATTCCCATTTTTTTCTAGGTGAGAAAGTGGAGGCTCACAGAGCTTACGTGAACTTGTCCAAGACCACATGGCTAGCAGCTGGCAGAGCCTTGCCTTGAATCCAGGTGGCTCAATCTCCAAATCCTTGCTTCCTCATCAATAAAATAGAATCTGTGCTGTATGTAACATTCATGCCAGACACAGCCAAGCAGTTCTCAAGAAGCCTTTGTGGTGCTGGTGTTGCAGCATAACAGGTAAAGCCACCGCCTGCAACACTGGCATCCTCATGGGCGCCGGTTTGCGTCCTGGGTGCTCCACTTCCGATTCAGCTCTCTTTATGTACCTGGGAAGGCAGCAGAGGATGGCCCAGGCACTTGGGCCCCTGCACCCACATGGGAGACCAAGAAGAAGCTCCTGGCTCCTGGCTTCAACCTGGCCCAGAGCTGGCCATTGTGGTCATCTCAAGAGTGAAGCAGTGGATGGAAGATTTCTCTATGTCTCTCCCTCTAACTCTGACTTTCAAATAAATACCTAAATCTTAAAAAGTGGGGGGACCCTTTCTGCTTTTCCTGGCCCCCAAGTTCATGGCACTTTCCTTGGCCGGAGGCTGCAGCTGAGCCAAGACAGACAGAAGATGCCATTGGGGGCTTCTGGGGGCTGTCCAGGGCGCCCTCTTCTCCTGGAGACACACAGAGATGCAGAGCTGTAGCAATCGCATCCCAGCATAGCACAGCCCAGTGGGAGGAGGTGGCAAGTGGCATGTTGTTGTTTATCTTAAAAGTCAAGTGTGTGTCTCAAAATAACGCTAATGGATTCATCAGAAGACAGGTACAAAGATGTTCACAGCAGCCTCATTAATAATAGCCAACCACTGGGAACACTGTAAGTGCCTGCTGACACGAAGTTGAATAAAGAAGTTGTGATATGTATGTAAATGTATAATGTATGGTTTTATTTGTACAATACATTACTACCTGGTTCTGCATAGGAATTCGTACAAGCACGTGCTTGGATGAACCCCACAGTTATAATGTTGAGTGAAAGAAACCAGGCACAGTAAAGTCACGTGTAGCTCAATTCCATTTATGAACTTCAAGTTCAAGAACAAGCAACATTGGTTTATGGCTTTATGGTTTGCGCTTTACTGCAAACAAGTTATATCTCAATATAAAAAGTAATGGTGGTGTTCCCCAGGGTGTTCCCCATACCACACCTGGCTTCCCCAGGCCCCCTGGGCACCCATCCTCAGCAGTGGCCACCTGAAGCACAGCTTGCCTAGAGGAAGGGTGGGGAGCACCTGGGCAGGTGGGGAGATCAGGCGCTCTCAGGGAGGCCAGGACAGGCACCTGCTAGTCCCAGACTCCTGCCCGTTGCTCTAGAAGCAGGTGGGTACCCCTTTGCCTTAACCACTCCTTAAATCATCGGTAAGGTGTTTTGCCCTTGGTGTGTGGGGTCGTGCCCTGGGCTTCTCCCGGGACACAGTGAGCAAATGGCACCTGCACATCCCAGACCCAAAGAAGGATCATCCATATTTCCTTTAAGAAGAGGCGATATTCAGGGGCAGACATTTGGCCCATGGTTGAGATGCCACTTTGAGATGCCTGCATCCCATATCAGAGTTCCTAGGTTTGAGTCCCGGCTCCGCTCCTAATGCCAGCTTCCTGCTTAACATACACTCAGAGGGGCAGTAGGTGATGACTCGAGAAGTTAGGTCCCTGCCACCGACATGGGAGACCCAAATCGAGTTCCAGGCTCCTGGCTTCTGCCTGGCCCAGTCCCAGCTGTTGGGAGGGCATTTTGGGGAGTGAACCAGTGAGTAGGCTCTCTCTCTCTGTCTCTGCCTTTCAAATAACTTAAATAAGCTAGCTCTTCAATAACACTGGAATCTGAGAACACAAATATCAAAAAGAAACAACAAAGAGGAAGCATTTGAAGCCTTTGCAGGTGCTCTGCCCCACTCAGACCTCCAGGATTTATTGTTCTGACTGCAGAGCCAACAATCAAAAACCGCTGAGGATTCAGCCTGTGGAACAGTGGTGGTTAGGGTTGGAGCTGGCCCCCTCTCTGCTCCCTGGGGCTCCCTAGGCTGGAGCAGGAGTCCTGTTGGGGAGGGGCCAGCACGCCATTTCAGAGAGGGGCCAGTGCTTCTCAGTTAACCTGGTGACCCAAGCCAGGATGCTTCGACACGGGCGCTGCATGGGCGAAGGAGGATGTGTGTCGTCACTGGGCTGGTCACGGCAGGTATCGGGGTGGTCCTCTGCAAACGCTGAGCTCCCCTGCAACCCACCCTAAGGGAGAAGAGAGCTGCAAGTTTTCCTTCCTTTGCTGCCTGCCTCTCCTCCCCATCTCCATCTGCCAGGCCTCTGCCGGCTGCCCCGGGAAGTGCTGAACCTTTTCAGTACAATTCCCAGCCCACGTTGTGTTTTAAGACTATTTCCCGTGTTTCTCGGCTGGCCAGGAGCGCAGAGTAGAAGTTAAGGAAGGAGAGGCCAGGAGGGCCGGACTGCTCACGCTCTGGTGTGGGACCCTCCAGAACTCTTACTGGTCCCGGTTCAAGGAAAACACACACACACACACACACACACACACACACACAAGTGCATGGACTTCGTAGCAAAGAGACACAGCCCCTGCCCCCAGCCCGCCCTGAGGAGAGAGGACAGAGAAGCAGCCCTTTCCTTGGGGACCTCCCTCTGCTGCCTCACTGCCCTCCCTCCCATTAGTCTCTTCCTGACCCTTTTCTTCCGTCCTCGTAAAAACATGGAGGCCGCAGGAGGCAGGCGGGCCAGGTGGCAGAGGTGCTGGCTCCAGGCCCCAGCTCCCTGCTCCCTGCTCCTGAGCGCCAGGGCTCCCAGGAAGGTTCCTGGCCCTCCCATCCCCCTGCTCCCTGCTCCCTGCTCCCTGCACCAGCCTGAGTCAGGGACACGGCCCCTAGGGGCCAGCTACTCCATCCTCCCACGCTCGCCACACCCCATGGAACCCAGGCCACCTGTGTCATTCAAATATTCCCATTTAGTTTTAATTATGTATTTTTCAGGTGAATATACAAGGGTACTTGAGCAAGTCCACGGAAACATGGAACTAAAAGATAAGTTAATTTTGGTATTTTTGAAATTCCTGTGTAATTTTTTCATAATGCTCATTTTCCACAAACTTTCTGAAGATCCCTTGTACATTCATTTGGTTCATGATGCAAAAGCCAGAAAGCCCCTCTGTTCCTAATCCTACCCACCCAGTTCTAGAATCTGCTTCTGCAGGCATTGTGCAAAAACCCATAAATACCTGTACAAATTCATTTTATGATTAATTAAAAATTTAAAAATTCATTTATTTTTAAAAAGCAGAGAGAAGAGACAAAGAAAGAGACTCCCACCTTCTGGTTCACTCCCCAGGTACCTACAAACAGCCAGGGCTGAGCCAGGGGGAAGCTGGGAGCCAAGAACTTGATCCAGGTGCCCAGTGTGGGCAGCAGGGACCCAAGTGCTTGAGTCACCATCTGCTGCCTCCCAGGGTGGCATTAGCAGGAAGCTGGATCAGGGGTGGAGCAGAGACAGGAACTCAAGCACTCTGATGTAGGATACGGCAGCCTGGTGCCTTCCTACCCATGGCGTCAAATGCCTGACCCCGTCCAACACTCTTCATTGTGGGGAGCAACTCGAACTAGACTAAGTTACTCGAATTAAGATTTAACTCTATGCATCTGCTCTCCCACAATATGGTGCTGGGAGAGGAGTAAACAGCTTCTACACAGCTACCTCCAGTTCAACCAATAAACTGTAGGACCTGCTCCTGATTGGAGGAGAGCAGCGTACTCGGTGTGTGGGTAGCAGAGTTGGGATTGGTGGAAGAGGACTATAAAGGAGGAGAGAGACAACATGCACAAGGAACATCTAAGGGGAACACCTGAGGAACATCTGAGCAGCCCCCGAGAGAGCCGGCCGGCGGTGTGCCGCTCCCCCGCGGAAGTGGGGAAAGTGGCAGGGGGAACCGCCCTTCCACGGAGGTGGAAGGGACGGTAGCCAACCCGGGAAGAACCAGCAGCAAACCCGGGAAGGGCCGAGCAGACAAAAGAACAGCGCAGGGTTCTGTGTCGTTCCTCCACGAAGAGGGGGAGCGACACTTCATGGGGTATCTCGGGGTCAGCTCCACATCAGTGCAAGTCAAGCTATCCTCATCTGTGTATGGCTGCAGCCTACACATTTGCACAAAGCACCTACTAAGTGCCAGGCACTGTGCACAGTTGGCAGTGGCATTATAACATGGAACAAGACAAAGGTCCCGCCCACCTGGGGTTTGGGGACACAAAGATAAAGTGGGCAGGTATCTTCGTGGCATAACGCAGAAGAAGACTTGTAGTGGGAGAGCTGGAAAGCCCAGAGTGTTGGGAGGACTCCCATGGAAGTGAAGTGGCAGTGAGCAGGGTGGGTGACAGTGTGGGGCTCTCAGCTGAGGGAAGGACTTGCATGGGATGCGGCAGCTGGAAGGTGTTCCGGGCACTTGCTAATTCAATGTGGGGGGTGAGGCGCGGGGGCCTGAGGAGCTGGCCCGAGTGTCAGCCGGGGAAGGAGTGAAGGACTTTAGCCTTGCTCGGTTCAGTGGGGAGCATCCAAGGGGCTGAAGCGTGACTGACATGATCGGGCAGGTGTTTGGGGAGGCCCCTGCTGGCTGCTGTGTAGAAGGAAGATGGATGGGATGGGGCGCAGGAGCAGCAGGGAGGCCAGCCGGCGCTCCATCCACCAGCCCCTGCCAGGCTCCCAGCCACCCACCGCGTGTGCGCTTGGGGCAATCACAGCCTCTCACCTCGGAGTGAAGGAGGGGCGGAGACATGGAGCCCCCAGCCCCGCCCCTGACTTGCACCTCCTACTGCGTAAAGGAACTCCTGGGCTCTCCTCCCCAGGCATCTTTCTTGGCTTTGACACCTCTGCACACCTGGATGCTTTTTGCAGATTGTGTGGCCCCCTGTCACAGCCTCTGCGATGCTTCGTCTCTATGCTGGCAGTCGGTGCTTGGCACCCGGTAGATACCCAACCGTCACCCTCTCCTCCTCCTCCAGGAAGCACCACTTGCCCCAGCTTGGTTACCCTGCCTCTCCTGGGGCCACTTTTCCACCTGGATTTCACGGGTTCCTCGCCCACCTTGGTACCTCCCCTTAGACAGGCACCGGTGTCTCTTTCGCTAGTCGGGAGATGGATTCCAAGAGCGAGGGCTCTCCCTTCCTCTCTCCTCTACTGGATCAAGCTGGCCCTTGACTCATGGTGGTCACTCTCTTTTCTGTTAACAGCCACTTTCTGCATTTTTCCACTTTGCTTTAGAGGTCAGAAGGGCAGCTGACCTCTAAGGTTGCATCACAGGACCCTCTAGCTCCCTGGCTTCTGGTTGGGCTGAGCCCATGGGAGGCTCTGGCAAAATATCTGATCTCAGGAGGCAAGAAAGGCCTAGGTGTGGGGCCAGCACTGTGGTATAGCAGGTAAAGCCGCTGCCTGCGAAGCCGGCAAGCCATGGGGGCGCCGGTTCAAGTCCCAGCTGCTGCTCCACTTCCGATCCAGCTCTCTGCTATGGCCTGGGAAAGCAGTGGGAGGTGACCCAAGTGCTTGGGCCCCTGCACCCTACGTGGGAGACCCAGAAGAAGCTCCTGGTTCCTGACTTGAGCCTGGTCCAGCCCTGGCTGTTGCTGCCATTTGGGGAGTGAACCAGAGAGCGGAAGATTGCTCTGTGTGTGTGTGTGTGTGTGTGTGTGTGTGTGTTTCCCCTCCTTTCTTTGTAACTCTGCCTTTCAACTAAGACTCGCCCAGGTGCTCATCATTCTGCAAGCTGCAGCCTGGGCGGCGGCTGTGTCCTCCACTCAGGCCAGTGCCCTCCTGTGCCCCGACGCCTGCGTAGTGACCAGCCCTGGGGCTGCTGCTTCTCTCGTTGCTTTCCTTGACACTGGCCACACCTCTGTGAAGAGCCCATTTATTTGTGCCCCTTCAATTAAGCTCGGAGTGTGGATGGCTGCACTGTGCCTCTACCTCCACCCTCCTGGGAGGGTGGGAGAATGTGCCAATCCCTGTCGGTCATTGGCAACTCTTCCCGTTCCTCTTGGACCTGTTGTTTGTGCTGTCAGTTCTCTGGAGGGGGAAATGGGAACAGCTGTCAGGGTGGTTACCTGTGGGTCATGTGCCCGGCATGTTGGGGGACCTTGGTAAATGTTGGGTTGCTTTTCCTTTGGGAAGTGGCTTCCTCTCCATGCCTGCCTCCCCACCCCACCCTGCCCCAACCTGGAGAAGGGCAATGCCTTGGAGCGGGGAGTTTGGGGACAGAGGGAGTGCTTCCTGATAGCAAATCCTGTCTCCAGCCGTACCTGCAATTCCATTAACCTAGAGAGCACCCTCGATGCTTCATTTGCGTTTTAGATGAAGAGTGGGGTGGGTTGTATGTGGGTGGGGGTGCTCATTACCGGAGGACCAGAAGAGGCCACCCCAGTTCCCAAGCCCCCCCGCTGCCCCCCATCCGCCATCCACTCAGCCTGGCCAAGCTGCTCTCACTCCATTAGCCTTCAGGAATAAAAAGAACGACTTCTTAAGTCAAGAATAATTATTTCAACCAGCTTTCCTTCTCAGCTCGCTGCTGCACCGGCTGGGCCGCATGTGCTGGCTGACAAATTAATTTCCATTATTTATATTGGGCTAGAGAGGAAGCATGAGCCCAGGGAACCGGGGAGCAGAGGGGCTCTGGCAGAAGAAATGGGAGATGGAGATGGAGAGACAGGGACAGGGCAGAGGAGTGAGCAGAGCACGGGAGGGCGCAGACAGAGAGGGGATGCGGGAAAGCCAGCCAGTGACTGATGGAAAGAGGCAGAGGAGGATGCAGGAGCCAGGGGGAGGGCAGGCTTGCAGGGGGTGCCCCAGGCTGGGGCGGGCTGGGCCTGGGCCTGGGGCTGCCGGCACCCGTGGGAGTGGTGCACAGGCTGTGGCGTCTCGGTGAAGAGCTGGCCGGGAGCCACCGCCGGTGCTCCACATCTGGGACATGCGCTGGCATATCATTGAGCACTCAAGGCCAAAGCTCTTCGAGACCCATCAGAATGCACAGCAGTGTCTCTCTCTCCTCAGGCTCCCGCCTGCCCCACTCCCCCGGCCCGGGAGCTCCAAGGGGGGCTCCTTGAACTTAGCCCACCCCAGTCAGGAGCACAGCAGGCTGGGCAGACACAGGCCTCTACCTGTCCTGGCGGACCCCTCTCCTCCCTACTCTTCCTTCTCCTCTCTTGGCCTCTTGTCCACTGTCCACCTCCCACTTCCCCTGCTCCTCCCACCTCCCCTGCTCCTCCCACTTCCCCACCTCCAATGCTCCTCCCCAGGGATGGCACCTCTCCCTCCAGAGAAAGGGAGCATGGGCGGGGTCTGCCTCCCCTTTCCCACTCGCTGGCTGCTAACCAGGCAACTCCAACCTTGGGCCTGCATCTTTTCAAATGATGTATAGTACACATTTATTTAGGCTAATCCTCCGCCTTGTGGCGCCAGCACACTGGGTTCTAGTCCCGGTCGGGGCGCCGGATTCTGTCCCGGTTGCTCCTCTTCCAGGCCAGCTCTCTGCTGTGGCCAGGGAGTACAGTGGAGGATGGCCCAAGTGCTTGGGTCCTGCACCCCATGGGAGACCAGGATAAGTACCTGGTTCCTGCCATCGGATCGCCACAGTGTGCCTGCCTCGGCGGCCATTGGAGGGTGAACGAATGGCAAAGGAAGACCTTTCTCTCTGTCTCTCTCTCTCGCTGTCCACTCTGCCTGTCAAAAAAAAAAAAAAAAAAAAAAAAAGAGTATAGGCCCATGGGTTTTTACAAATGTATACACACGCTAGCTACTTAAATCAATATCAAAAACACTCCCAGCATCCCCCGAAGCCGGATCTTGCCACAATCCCAGGGCAGGTCCCCCGCGCCCTAACCTGGAGATGGCCGTGATTCCGACCTCCGTCACCACACGTGAGTTCTGCTTTGCCAGTTAGTGCGCGTTGAGGACTGGGCCGTCCATTGCCCGTGCCTGTGCGTCTGGCTGCTCTTGCTCAGCGCTGCGTCTGTGTATCTGTTCGTAGTAGGAACTCGTTAAGCTTCTTTGCTGCAGACTACTTCATTGTAGCACCATACCGCCATTCGTTCCACAGTTCTCCTGCTGCTAGATGGCTGGGTTGTTCTCAGTTTTTGGATTCCATGAATAAAGCTTCGTGAACATTCTTGTGCCTGTTGAACTCTGCACTGTATGGGGAGTGTGACCTTGGAAAAGTACCTGACTTCTCTGAGCCCTCAGTTCTTTTCTCTAAAACAGGAGGCAAGAAAGATATTAAGTATCATGTTAAGTAATCACCAGGATGGGGCGGGACTTCACGGTGCAAGCGGCTGCTGGGGATGCCTGCTTCTGATCCAGTTTCCTGCTCATGTGCCTGCGAAGGCGGCAGCTGATGGCTCGAGTACTTGGGTCCCATGTGAGAGATCTGTAGAGAGTTCCTGTCTCTCTCTGTTACTCCCTCTTTCTCTGAAGTAAAAATGATTTATTGATTTATTTATTTGAAAGTCAGAGTGACACAGAGGGGAAGAGACAGAGAGAAAAACAGATCTTCCATCCACTGGTTCACTTCCCCAAATGGCTGCAACAGCCATAGACTGGGCCAGGCGGAAGCCAGGAGTCAGTAGCTTCTTCCAGATCTCCCAGCTGGACTGGGAACGGAGCAGTTGGGACTCGAACTGGTGCCCATATGGGATGCCGGCATCGAAGGCAGTGGCTTAACCTCTACATCACATCACTGGCCCCAAATCTATTTTTTTAAAGTAATCATGAAGATTGAATGAGATAACACACATAAAGTGTCTAACACAACGCCTGGCACACAGCAGGTGCCTAATAATGCCTTTTCCTCTATCCCATAATCTGCAGGAATCTGGGAAAGGGGGTTGCCGCATGACATTTCCAGCCTGAACCCGGAGGACAGGCAGCCACCTCACAGCAAGCACCGTTACAGCAGCACCAAAGACCACGCACTGCGCTCACAGGCAGCTCCCGTGCTGGGGAGTTTCACTGCCACCTCTGCTGTCATCTCTGGCTGCTCCCTGAGCCCCCATGCGCTGCCACCTTTCAGGCCCTCTGGAGCAGCATGTCTGACCCCCATTACAGACGGGGAAACTGAGGCCCAGAATAATTTAGAAGCTTTGCCCCAGACCATGTGTCTGCTTTGATGGGCCTTTCACTGAAAGGAAAACCTCTCTCTCTGCCTCCGTGCCTTCGCATGCCCCGCAGAGGGCTGGCGCAGGCTGGATGCGCCTGCTGTGGCACAGACAGGCAGCCCCTTCTGTGGCCCAGCCTTCTCCCTGTGCGGCCGCGGCCTGCTACCCGACTCTGTGCACGATTTCTCCCCCGCAGAGGCAACGCGGCGCCGTGGGCCTGCTCGGAGCAACACTGCATCCTGAGCTGATGGAGGACTCCTAGGGGTCCCCACATCCAGCCTCCGCTAGCCAGGTCTGGGACCTGCTCTCCCTCCCGTGCCCCTGGGGAAGGGGCCGGACAGCTGGCCTCAGTCCCCTGTCCGCCCTGGGCCTTGCTCTCCTGGTCTAGGGCGGGTGCTTTCGTGGGAAGAAAGGCGCTTCTGAGAACTCTGTGTGGAGCAGAGGGACTGCAGTTGCTCTGCTCAGGGCTGGGTCCCACCCCTCACCCCTCACCCCTCACCCCTCACCCCTACCACCCCCCCCCTTCCCTACAGCCCTGGGGAGGAGGGGCCGCTAATTGCAGGCCAGGGCTGCTAATGATCCTGCTAAAGGACCTCAGAGTCCGCTCTGATGGTGCTAAAGTCTTCCCCGAGTTCCCTTAAAAGCCGTGGTGGCAGAGGAGCCTCCATTAGCGGGAGGATTAATCACCAGACAGATCCTGTCTGCCCCCTTCCCAGGGACCCCTGTCCCTGCTGCACCTTGAATCAGAGGGTATGAGATTTGGAGTTTAGAGACGATCCCTCCCATGACCTGGTCCATCCATGCCTTTTGAGAGGGCAGGGCTGGGACATCCGGTCAGTGGGGCTGGGCCTGGGGAAGAACACGGGGTATAGAGACAAGGTGGGGAAGGGCCCAGGGTGGGGGTGGGGGAGCAAGGGTCCCTAGGGAGTGATAGTGGAGACCCCCAGGAAATGCAAAAGATATGCAAAATATGCAAATCAGTAGTGATTAGTTGTGGGTCAACAGCTCCGGTCCTTGGCTGCTCTGCCCTCTAAGCCTCTGATTGGGCCCAGGGGAGGGCCAGGCTGCATGGCCTGCATGAATTCAGGCCCCCAGCCCTCCTGAGTCCTTCCCAGGCCCCTCCTCCTGGATAAGGAAGAACTGCCCCACCTGCCCCAGAGCCAGGCCACCTGCAGCTGGAGGGGTTGAAGCCCCAGGGTACTGCATAGAGCCAAGTTGCTTCTCCCCGATCCTTCATGGGGGAGAAAATGTCCCCTGGGCCCTCCCCCTCGCCATTCACTCCCCGTTCCCCTCTGCCTCCCAGTGTCTCTGTGCCTGTGTGGCCAGCCCCACCTCCATCCCCTCTGTCTGCCTGAGACTCCGTGCCTTTGGTGGAAAATTTGCCAACTCCAGTGCCCAGTGCCCCAGCCACCTATTTTGCACCTGCTTCTCATCTGACAGGTTCAGCGGGCCCAGCCAGCGTGGGGGGCAAGGAGAAGGGGGCTGCTGCTGCTGCTGCGGGGAGCTGCCAGTCAGGGCTGCCTCTGAGGGCAGCACCGGGGAGTCCTGGGGGGCATCTTGTCCCTCTCCTCGCCCCCTCTGGGCTGGGCTGGGCAGCTGGGGAGGGCTTCGGTGCTGACAGGACTCAGGAGGACGCCCCTACTTTCTGAACCGCAGCACCCCTGAGGGAAGGAATTCTCCCCGTGGCCTCTGCCTGGGCAGAGGGAGAGGAGTGAATTAATCAGCATTGGCCAAGTCCCCGCTGTGAGCCCAGCTGGGGTGCAGGCACTGGAACGTGAAGTGTGGGCATGGGGAGTGGGAAGGGTGCGTGCAGAGAGGCCACCTCGCCAACGAGTAGTCTGTAGCCCTGGTCCCTCTGGGAAGGGGAGGGGTCCCTGAAACACGGCAGTGAGGGGACCCAGAGAGAGCCGAGACGACGCCGCTGGCTCAAGCTCCAGCCCTGGGAAGGGTCTGTGGGGCCTGAGGTCAGTGATACAGGACCCCACAGCTGACCCTCTGTGGATGTGGGCAGCAGGGGCTACCAGGCAGCTCTGGGTGGAGGACAGTAGGGGCGGGACGCCCCAAAGTCCCCGTGCTGGGTCTTCCTCTGGGCTCTTGGCCCAGGAGATGGAGTGGAACTTGGCAGTTTCTTGAGCAGTCACGCCTGGAGCTGGACATGTAGCTGCTTTCGTAGGGATGGCAGTGCTGGGCCATCAGCTGGTGCCCCTCAGTGTGGCTCAGGTCTCCTCAAAAGCCCTCACGCTGACAGAGAGAAAAATCTTCCTATCATTGGTTCACTCCTCAAGTGGCCGCCATGGCTGGAGCTGCGCCAATCCAAAGCCAGGAGCCAGGAGCTTCCTCTCGGTCTCCCACATGGGTGCAGGGGCCCAAGGACTTGGACCATCTTCTACTGCTTTCCCAGGCCATAGCAGAGAGCTGGATCGGAAAAGGAGCAGCCGGGACTAGAACCGGTGCCCATATGGGATGCCGGCACCACAGGCAGATGATTAAGCTAGTGCGCCACGGCACTGGCCCCCTGATGTCTTTCAACGTTGTTTTTCAGCGAGGTCCCCAGGAGAGACGCCATCACCAGCCACCCTGAACGGGCCCAGACTCTGCTACAAAATGCGCAGATGGGCCACGTGGCATCCAAAACTTGTCTGCAAAGCAATTTTTCCTTCACCTATTTGAGAGGCAGAGGGACAGTGGCAGCAGACAGAATTCTCATCTGCGGCTTCACTCCCTCTATGCCTGCAAGGATCACAGCTAAAGCCAGGAGCTGGGAATTCAATCAAGGTCTGTCATGGGTGGCACGAACCCAGTGCCTTGAACCATGGCTGCTGCCTCCCGGAGTCAGGAAGCTGGAGTTAGGAGTGGAGCTGGGTGTAGGACCCGGATTCTTTGATACAGGACACGGCATCTTAACAGGTGCCTCACTGCCGGGCCAGATGCCCACTCCCTGCTTTGCTCAGTTTTAATGCTAAGCTCTCTGCCCCAGGAGGAGCAGAGATGCAAAGGATGTGAGCGCATGTTTCCAAACTCTGCCTTGCGCACTTCCACCTGCCTCTGCAGTAACCACAAAGCTTCCTCTTTTGAATATTCATTACCCACCCTAAATATTCTCCCTTGCTCAGGGAACCGTGGCTTTGGAAAAAAGATTCCCCGTGGTCTCTTTATTTGCTGCATATAAAAATTATTTCACAGGGGCTGGCACTGTGGCGCAGCGGATGAGGCTGCCGCCTGCAGTGCCAGCATCCCACGCGGGCCCCGGTTCAGGTCCTGGCTGCTCCACTTCCCATCCAGCTCTCTGCTATGGCCTGGGAAAGCAATAGAAGATGGTCCAAGTCTTTGGGCCCTTGCTCCCACATGGGAGACCGGGAGAAGCTCTTGGCTCCTGGCTTTGGATCAGCCCAGCTCCGGCTGTTGCAGCCAAATGGAGAGTGAACCAGCGGATGGAAGACCTCTCTCTCTCTCTGCCTCTCCTTCTCTCTCTGTGTAACTCTGACTTTCAAATAAATAAATAAATCTTTTAAAAAATTACTTCATGAGTCGAGCACTTGTGCTAAAGCTTTTGATTTCCTCTCACCAAGAGGCAAACCCACTTTGGGTAGGGACTGGTCTGGTCTGCCTCTTACCTGGCCCCTCGGCCTCACCTGTTCCCCAGCTTCCTCCAGCACCCTCCCCCTGGAAGAGGGGGCAGGGGGCAAAGAGGAGGAACTGGAAAACGTGGGTGTGCTCTGACCCTGGCCTGAGGTCCTCCCATGTATAAGATGGGGATTCTCCCCCCAACCCCCGCCTCCACGGCTGCTCACCGGGGCACTGTCTTGAGCCTGCAGCCTCCCATGAGGCCATGAGGATGGCTTTGCAGACCCCTGGAGATGAACCAAGGGTCTTCTAGATGCTCATGGAAAATGTGTTTCATGAAAAAACCATGCATGGATACTAAACTTCTTTTTTGCACCGAACTAGACATATCTTTTAATTCCATTTTTCTGTGAACTTCTTGAAGTCCTCTCATTTAGGTTGTGATGTTTGGTTCAATCTGCCCCTCTTGCACCAGCACACACTTGCACACATCTACACATGGCTTTCTTTCTTTTTTTTAATTTTTTTTATTTGAAAGGCAGAATTATAGAGAGAGAAGGGAGAGGGAGAGAGAGAGAGATATCTTCCATCTGCTGGCTCACTCCCCAAATGGCTGCAACAGCCAGAGCCTGGCTGGTCCAAAATCAGGAGTCATGAGCCTCCTCCAGGTCCCTCACATGGGCCCAGAGGCCCAAGCCCTCGGGCCATCTCCTGCCCAGGTTAACCACAGCGAGCTGGACTGGAAGCAGAGCCAGACTCACATGGGATGCAGGTGCCACAGGCAGCAGTCTTTACCCACCAAGCCACAACGCGGTCCCCTGCACGCGTGGCTTTTACTGCAGACTGTCAGCTGCTCCACTCTCCCCACAGCCTCTGGGGCACAGTCCCCTTCCCAAGCCCCCAGCTCCCCAGCAGTCTCCTTTGTGACATTACTAGGATGGCTGCCAGTCACAGCTCGTACCTCCCAGGGGCCTCTCCATGGCCAGCGCCCCGGCTGCCTGTGACCTTCAAGCAGTACAAGGATCTTCTTTCAACTCTCCTCCCTGCTGCCCCAGCGTCTGCTCTCCCTGCCCACTGCCAGCCGGCCAAGGCTGCTCCTTCTGCTGCCACCAGGGGAGGATCAGGTGTGTGTGGGGGCGGGGGCCTGGAGACATCCAAGGACTTCTCCTCCCTTCTTAGTCCCCCAGCCCAAGTCCCTACCTCTCCAACGGGAGCAGAGACTTGCACAGTTGGGAAAAGGCCTGTGGGACCTGGCTGATTTCAGGGCAGCCTGAGGCCCGGATGCTTTGCTGGGCTCGGTTTGAGAGTAGAAGGGATAAGACAAGGAAGAAATATAACAGGCCCTGGATTAGGGTGCCCACTCACTTCAGGCATAAAATGTTAGGGGTGCCAAAACAGTAATTCGGAGAAATAATATTTAATTTATTTATTTGAAAGGCAGAGTTACAGAAAGAGAGGGAGGGGTACAGAGAGAGAGAGACAGAGAGAGAGATACAGAGAGAGAGAGCTTCTATCCGCTGGTTCACTTTCCAAATGGCCACAGCAGCCAGGAGTCAGGTTCTTCCTCCTGGTCTCCCATGTGGCTGCAGGGCCCAAGCACTTGGGCCATCCTCCACTGCACTCCCCGGGCCACAGCAGAGAGCTGGACTGGAAGAGGAGCAACCGGGACAGAATCCGGTGCCCCAACTGGGACTAGAACCCGGGGTGCCAGTGCCGCAGGTGGAGAATTAGCCTAGTGAGCCACGGCGCCAGCCCCAGGGTTTGTTATCTTAAATGCTTATTTTCATCTACTTGAAAGGCAGAGTGACGGGGCGGGGGGAATATTCCATCCACTGGTTCATTGCATAAATGGCAGCAACTGCCAGGGCTGGACCAAGTCAAAGGCAGGAACCTAGAACACCATCCAGGCCTCCCATGTGGTTGTCAGGGACCCAAGTGCTTGGGCCATTACCTGCTGCCTTCCCAGGTACATTAGAGGGAAGCTAGATTGGAAGTGGAGGAGCCAGTACTCAAACCAACATTCTCACATGGAATATGGGCATTGCCAGTAACAGTTTAACCCACTGTACCAGGGCCTGTGCTGTGTTGTAGTGGGTAAAGCTGTTGCCTGCAATGTCAGCATCCCATATGGGCACAGGTTCGACTCCCTGCCACTTCACTTCCAATCCAGCTCTCTGTTATGGCCTGTGAAAGCAGTGCAAGATGGCCCAAGTCCTTGAGCCCCTGCACCCACGTGGGAGACCCAGAAAAAGCTCCTGGCTCCTGGCTCCTGGCTTTGGATCGGCACATCTCCAGCTGTTGTGGCTAATTGGGGAGTGAACCAGTGGATGGACGACATTTCTCTCTGTCTTTCCTTCTCTCCCTATGTAACTCTGACTTTCAAATAAATAAATTAATCTTAAAAAAAAAAAAAAAAAAACCCTACTGGGTCAGCGCCATGGTGCACTAGGCTAATCCTCTGCCTGCAGCGCTGGCACCCCATATGGGTGCCGGTTCTAGTCCAGTTGCTCCTCTTCCAGTCCAGCTCTCTGCTGTGGCCTGGGAAAGCAGTGGAGGATGGCCCAGGTGCTTGGGCCCTGCACCCGCATGGGAGACCAGGAAGAAGCACCTGGCTCCTGGCTTCAGATTGGCGCAGCTTCGTCCGTTGTGGCCATTTGGGGAGTAAACCAACGGAGGGAAGACCTTTCTCTCTGTCTCTCTCTCTCTCACTGTCTGTAACTCTGTCAAATAAATAAATAAAAATCTAAAAATAAAAAAAACCTACTATATAACAATACCAGCCCAAGAATATTATAATGCAATATATATTTTTAAAGATTTACTTATTTATTTGAAAGTCAGTTACAGAGAGAGAGAGAGAGAGAGAGAGAGAGAGAGAGAGAGAAATCTTCTGTCCACTGATTCACTCCCCAAATGGTTGTGGCTGAGGCTGGACCAGGCAGAAGCCAGGAGCCAGGAGCTTCCTCTCGGTCTCCCACATGGGTGTAGGGGCCCAAGCACTTGGGCCATCTTCTACTGCTTTCCCAGGTGCATTATCTGGGAGCTGGATCAGAATTGGAGCAGCAGAAACTCAAACTGGTGCCCATATGGAATGCTGGTGTCACAGGTGGTGGCTTAACCCATTATACCACAATGCCCACCTGTTTGTTGATATTTAAAAGTGAATTACCTCTTCCAGTAAACTGGATGTAGTGGGCTGATGAGGGTCCCCAGGAAGATATCCATGTTGTGAACTCTGAACCTGCTAATGTCCTGATTAGAGCTTACTTGGTTGTTGCTCCCCCTCTTCGCAGAGGAACGACACTAGACCCTGTGCTGTTCTTTTGTCTGCTCGGCCCTCCCCGGGTTTGCTGCTGGTCCTTCCCGGGTTGGCTGCCAACCCCTCCACCTCCGTGGAAGGGCGGTTCCCCCTGCCACTTTCCCCACTTCCGCGGGGGAGCGGCACACCGCCGGCCGGCTCTCTCGGGGGCTGCTCAGGTGTTCCTCAGGTGTTCCCCGGTGCATGTTGTCTCTCTCCTCCTTTATAGTCCTCTTCCACCAATCCCAACTCTGCTACCCACACGCCGAGCACACTGCTCTCCTCCAATCAGGAGCAGGATCAGCTCCTGCAGCTTGTCAAACTGATGAGGCAGCTGCGTAGAGGTTGTTTGGTCTCTTTCTCTCAGCGCCATATTGTGGGAGAGCAGATGCATAGAATAAGTCTTAATTCCAGTAACTTAGTCTAGTCCGGGTTGCTCCCCACACTTGGTATAAGAATCTTTGCAGTTATAATTAAGTAAGGGTCTTGGATGAGGTCACACCAGATTATCCAGGTGGCTGCAAATCCAAATTCTGTTCAAACCATAGCAGTGAGGACCACCTGGAGCCACTGAACTAGAAGGGGCCAGGAATGGACCCTTCCCTTGGGCTCATGGAGGGCTCCCAGCCCCGCTGCCATGTTGATTTCAGACTTCCGGCTCCTAGAGCCAGGAGAAAATAGATTTCTTTTGTTTTAAGCACCAGGTTTGTGGCAATTTCTTTCAGCAGCCCTGGGAAACTTGGAGAGCCCTCATCTCCAGCTGGCCTGCCATTCGCGAGACCAAAGCCCCCAGGTCCAGCGTCTCCAGGGAAGAAACCGCTACCTTCTGCTGGGCTGGGGACAGGGCTGGCGGCTGGCGGCTGGCAGCTGGTGGCTGGCGGCTGGCTGGGATCTAAGTGGAGAACTGAGGGCCTCCTGTCTCCTATTGCAAACTTTAAAAATCTCTTATTTATATGTTTTATTTATATGAAAGGCAGTAAGGAGAGAGACTGATTGAGAGAGAGGAGAGAGATTTTCCACCTTCTAGTTTACTTCCCAAATGCCCACAGCAACTGGAGCTGGGCCAGGCTGAAGCCAGGAGCTCTAAATGCCATCCAGGATGGGTGGCAGGGGCCCAGGTACTTGAACCAGCACCTGCTGCCTCCCAGGGTGCATGTTAACAAGGAGCTGGGTTAGAAGCAGAGGCACTGGGACTTGAACCCAGGCACTCAGACAGGAGAATCTTAACTGCTGTGCTGAAAGTTCACCCCCTACCACAAACATTTAACCAGTATTCCAGATTTCAGCCTCACCCCTCACTCTGACCTTCAGGGATCCCTGGAGTCTGCCAAGGTTTTGTCAAGAGTCTATGGTATATTGGCCCGCGCCGCAGATCACTTGGCTAATCCTCCATCTGCGGCGCCGGCACCCCCAGTTCTAGTTCCGGTTGGAGCACCAGATTCTATCCCAGTTGCTCCTCTTCCTGTCTAGCTCTCTGCTGTGGCCCAGGAGTGCAGTGGAGGGTGGTCCAAGTGCTTGGGCCCTGCAACCACATGGGAGACCAGGAGGAAGCACCTGGCTCCTGGCTTTGGATCGGCGCAGGGCGCTGCTTGTAGCAGTCATTTGGGGGGTGAACCAACGGAAAAAGGAAGACCTTTCTCTCTTTCTCTCTCTCACTGTTTAACTCTGCCTGTGGAAAAAAAAAGGAGTCTATGGTATAAATTGTCCGGCTTCTTATAGGTCCCTACCTCGCTCTGTAACTGGTGGGCTTTAAGCAGCACAAATCCATTACTACCCGTATCAGCCAAGGTTTTCCACCAGCAAGATATGCAAGGTGAGTATCCCCTGTCTGAAACGCTTGGGGCGGAAGTGTCTTGGATATTGGAGTATATGCACACACATGCTGAGATAACCTGGGAACAGGGCACAAGTCTAAACACGGAACTCATAGAGGTTCCGATGACGCCTTACACATATCGCTGGAGGTGGTGTTAGCGTGCCCGCGCTCTCTGTCGCCTGTCTTGTGGGCTCAGCTGTGGGATTTGCCATTTGTGGTGTCCTGTCAGTGCTCAGAAAGCTGTGGATTTGTGAGTCAGCATTTAGCCCCTCAGTTAGGACACCCGTGTCCCACATCCTAGTGCCTGGGTCCAGCCGCCAGGCTGAGCTCCTGATTCCTGCTTCCCACTAATGTAGATCTCGGGGGACAGTGTCAATGGCTTACGTGACTAAGTTCCTGCCGCCCACATGGGAAACGAATGGAGCTCCTGGCTCCCAGCTTTGGCCTGGCCCAGCCTGGGCCATGGCAGGTGTCTGGGGAGAGAACCAGCAGATAGAAGCTCACATCTGCTCGCTCTCTCTCTCTCTCTCTCTCTCTCTCTCTCTGTCACTTTCAAATAAATAAATGTTTTGAAAGTTTTTTCAGTTTTGGTTCTTGGAGCATCTGGGGTTTCAGATTGTGGACACTCAACCTGCATAGAGCTGCATAAGGGATTGATTTATTATGGCACTTGGCTCATGCAATTGCGGAGGTAAAGAAGTCCACAAGAAGCTATCTGCGAGCTTGTGGTGTGATTCAGCCTGCACCCAAGGCTGGGAAACCACGGGAGCTGAGGCTGTGACTCCCAGGGTGAGTCTAAGGGCCTGGGAAGTGGGGAAGCCACTGGGGGCTGGGGGTGCTGGGGGCCAGGAGCTCTGCTGTCCACACAGGCCCAGCTCAAGTGGACAGCGAATTTGCCTTCCTCTAACATTGCAGCCCTCAGTGGGTCAGAGGGTGCCCCCAGTTGCCCTCCTTCCCACTGGTGAGTGGGTCTTCTCTATTCAGTACCAAGTCAGATGCTAATCTCTTTCAGAAACACACATGCATGCACACACACACACACACAGTTTAACCAGCTGACCCCTCCAATCCCAGACAAGTTGACCATAAAATTAACCATCAGCTCTCCCGTCTCCAGAATTTCAGTGTCTCTCATCTGCTCTCAATCTTCTCCCTTTACTTTCTTTTTGTGGGTTTTTGCCTTATTTAAAAATATTTTTGCCAGTCATTTAGTGGTGTTTTAGGAAGAAGAGAGAAATGAGTACACTCAATTACTTTGTTTAATCAGAAGATTCATGCTCTTAATTCTAATTATTTGGGTTTGATTGCTGTAGGAAGGTTGTGCACTCTCCGGTTTGCTGTGCTGCACCTCGTCTGATTTGCATGTTTGTGTTGTCTCCTGGCTTCTCCGTGTAGGCGTCTACGTTTGCTGTTGTGGTTTCAGGTACACTCCAGAGACCAGAACTCCAGAGAACCATGGTGAAGAGGGAATTCGGCGAGACAGTTTCTAATTCTGCTCATCCAAAACCTTCTGGAACTAGCTAGTGTATTAGTCAGCTATTACCACAGTGAAATATCTGAGACAACTAACTTTATGAAGAGAAGTTTATTTAGCTCACAGCATTGGAGGTTCAAGTCCAAGATTGGGCAGTTCCGTTGGTTTGGCATCTGGTGAGGCTGTCAAGTGGCCCCGACATTGTATGTGGAGGAAGCATCATGTGGCCAGGCAGGAAGGAGAGAGAGAGAGAGAGAGAGGCTGGGCCCAACTTGGGCTTTTATTTTTTTTTTTTTTTTTTTTTTTTTTGACAGGCAGAGTGGACAGTGAGAGAGAGAGAGACAGAGAGAAAGGTCTTCCTTTGCCGTTGGTTCACCCTCCAATGGCCGCCGCGGCCGGCGCGCTGCGGCCGGCGCACCGCGCTGATCCGATGGCAGGAGCCAGGAGCCAGGTGCTTTTCCTGGTCTCCCATGGGGTGCAGGGCCCAAGCACCTGGGCCATCCTCCACTGCACTCCCTGGCCACAGCAGAGGGCTGGCCTGGAAGAGGGGCAACCGGGACAGAATCCGGCGCCCCGACCGGGACTAGAACCCGGTGTGCCGGCGCCGCTAGGCGGAGGATTAGCCTAGTGAGCCGCGGCGCCGGCCCCAACTTGGGCTTTTATAAGAACCCTCTGGGGGCTGGTATTTTGGTGTAGCAGGTGAAGCCACTGCCCCACCAGCATCCCATATGGGCTCCAGTTTGTGTCCTGGTTGCTCCACTTCCAATCCAGCTCCCTGCTAATGTGCCTGGGAAAGCCATAGGAGATGGTCCAAGTGCTTGGGCCCCTGCACCCACATGGGAGACCTGGAAGAATCTCCTGGCTCTTGGCTTCTGCCTGGCCCAATCCTATCCATTGAAGCCATCTGAGGAGTGAACTAGCAGATGAAAGATCTTTCTCTCTCTCTCTCTCCCTATCTTTCTGTAACTCTGACCATCAAATAAATTAAATAAATCTTAAAAAAAAGAGAACCCTCTGGCAAGAACTACATTCCAAGGACACATCAGTGACCTAAGGACCTCTCGCTAGGCTCACCTGCTAAACACCAAAACTGGATTAAGTCACCACCCTCTGAGTTCCATAAACTTAGGATTCTGAGGTTTAAACACCTGCATAAGATCAGGAATCAAATCATATTTAAACCACAGCACCTGGCACAGTAGGAAAAAAGAGTTGGAGGAATGGGACAGGAAATGAAGGAATGAAGGCGGCTCAGCCTAGCTTGATCCTCTTTGTGATTCCTTGGTTGTGTAACCCACTGGCACCTGCTTCTCCCCCCTCCCCACACCCGGGCTCAGTTTTCCCGTTTGGCATTCATAGATGCAATCATCTATGCCCACTGGAGTGAGTCTGGCATGGTGACATAGACTCAAGAAACCTCAGCAGGAGGAAACCTGGGCACGTTGCTATTTCTCTCCTCTCTGTAGTATTCCCTGTTATCTTCATGACCGCTGAACTGGATTGCTCGGATTTGATACCTGCTCCGCCCACTGGAACTTTCCCTGCGCCCATTGGCCAAGAGCACTGTCTATCTGAAGGAGAAAGTGGATACTAAGGGGCCATGGTTGGGGAGTCCTGTTTTTCGGTGGAGACCTAGCTGCCGCCCTGGGCTCCTCGGCAGCCCCCAGACTCATCTTGCAGGGTGTGGGGTTTTCAGCTGCGGACGAGACACAAGGCAGTGAGAGGGATTCTGAGAGGTGGTAGACATGCAGAGGAGGTTAAAGCTGTCAGCCAAGTTTCTTTTGGCCTGGGCTTCTGCAACAGGCTTTGATAGGGCTGAAACCAAAATGGAGTCACTCATGCCCAGTGCCGTGTACTTCAGCCTGGAACTTCAAGGATGCAGGTAGATCCCAAGATTCCAGTCCACACAATAAAGGCCTCTCTCCTTAAAGGGTAAACCTTTACAGGAAAGCAGCCTGGTGTTAGCCATCAGGACCTCTCCCTTGCTCTTCTGTCTTCTTGTGCCTTTCCTAGGACACCACTGTTGTGCATTGCCCAGTGGCAGCTCCCGTTCTAATGGCTCCACTGGAGGCTGTCCTCCGTCACTCACACACATCACACGCACCCACACACCCTCTCATACACATTCACTCACACCCCCCCCACTCTCATACACATTTACTCACACACTCATATACATCCCACACACTCACATACACCCCACAGTCACACCCCCCACACTCTGATACACATTCACTCACAAACACACACAACCTCCCACAATCACACACACCCCACAGTCACACACACCCCACACTCATACAACATTCACACACACTCACACACCCCCACACTCACACTCATACACACCTCCACACTCACCCCCACACACTCTCATACACATACCCCACACTCACACCCCCACACACTCTCATACACATTCACTCACACACACCCCACACTCACACACCCTCCCACACTCTTATATTCATTCACTCACACCCCACACTCACACCCCCACACTCTCATATTCACTCACATACCCCACTCTCACACCCCCATACTCATATTCACTCACACACACCCACAGTCATACAACACTGACACACACTCACACACCCACACACTCACACTCATATACACCTCCACACTTGCACTCACCCCCACACACTCTCATACACATTCACTCACACACTCATACATACCCCCACACCCTCACATTCAAATGCATAACCCCTACTCACATGCACACACACCCCACAAACTCATACCTCCCACACTCATACAATAGTCACACACACTCACACCCCCACACACTCACTCACACTCATACACCCCCACACTCACATATCCCCCACACACAGCCACAGAACACTCACATATACCCCACACACTTATACCTCACACATTCACAACACACACTCACTCACACTCATACACACCTCCACACTCACACACTCTCTCTCAGTCACACACACATTCGCACACACCCCAACACTCACACACACAGACACATCCCACATACCGTCACATAACACACACCCCACACACATGCACATTCACCCATAAAATCACACACACATATCCCACAGACTTACACACATACACACTCACCCCCCACCATCACATATATACCCCCAAACGCACACTCTCATTCACTCACACCCACCCACACACACACAATCACACAGCCAATTAGATCTTTAACTACAGTTGGTAGAATTTTGTCTTCTGACAAGGCCAGGGTCTTAGCTCATCTGTCTCAGCAGGGACTTCACCGGGCTTTGAAGGGATGCAGAGGGCCCGCTGTGGGGAGAGGGGAAAGGGAGGTGGCACTGGCCACAGTCCTCCAGTGAGGGCCAGCTAAGCACGGGGCCAAACGTTCAGCCTCCCCTCCTCCCCTGCCCTTTCTTCTGCCATCCCCCAGGAAGCAGCAAACACAATCAGCAACTTTTATTTTTTTAAAAAATAAAAAGGCACTTTAGGGCTTTTATGGAGGAGGCCAAGGCCCATTAAGACACAAATTAAATCTTAGTGGGAACAGCCAGAGTGCGGATTCCCTGTGTGAGGGAGGCCCTCCCCGCCTTCGCAGGCGCTGCCCCCAGCCCTGGGCTTCTGGGTGGCCTTGGGCCCAGCCCCCTGCCTCTCCCCCACAAGGATAACAGTGAGTGTTAGCTGCTGGAGGGGAAATGAATCAGTCTTTGCATCAAGGAGGTAATAGGGCAGGGCTAGGAGGAGAGGGACCGTGGTGGGGATGGGCAGAAAGGGAGTGGGGCACCCCTCTGCCCCACCCCCTGCCTCCTGTTTGACTCATACCCTTGGCCAAGTGTGGCACGGAATGACCATGGCTGTCTTCCATTGTACAGATGGGGAAAACTGAGGTTCCAGTCCCTGGAGCCGCATGACCCAGGTCAAGCAGCTACATCAGCTGGGATTTGACTCTCCTACAGGAGCGGGGAGAGTGGAACAAGATTTGGGCACACGGTTCCTTTCCCTCTGTCCACCCACGCCCAGGGCCCTTCTCGCAGCCTCACTGGGAGCCAGGGCATCCTCCCGCTCCCTCCTGACGGTCCCACATCGGAGCACAAGGCTGGGGGAAGGGACCATTAGCCTCCGCCCTTCCACCCCACCCCATTCCCCCCATCCCCCCACCCCGTATCCAATTAACTCTCCAGGGAGCCTGGCCAGGCCCTGGGGATTGGGCCAAAGGTGTGGCGTGGGGGCTGAAAAGACTGGCTCCACAGTGTGGGAAGGGCGGGGCTTCCTTTGCCTGCCACTCACCCTGGTGCCGACCTGTCACTCATTCATTTTCTCAACAAATGTTTATTCACCGCCTGCCGCGCAGCTGGTGGGGGGCTAAGTGCCTCGGTTAGGGAGCCAGAGTAATGAGAATAATGCCGCGTTTCTGCTTTCCGAGAGGCACCGCTCCCCGCAATTGTACCATTGCTGAAATCGAGCTGCACCTGACAAGCTGTGAATGTTACAGTTGTTCTCTGCAGCGTTTTATTCTTCTCTGAGGTACACGCAGCCATGGCTCGGCTGCTGACACTGGGCGTGGCGCTGCCTGTGGTTCTTACCACGGCCAGGCACTGCTGCCACTTCCTACCTGTAGCAACCATCAGATCCTCCCAGCCATTCCAGGAACTAATACAGCCCCCATTTCAGAGATGGGGAACTGGAGGCAGTGGACAGCACCCCCGTGAGCTCCTCACAGACATCCCGGCTGATGACCACAGCACACAGCGTGCAAGCCCACAGAGAGGACACCACGGGAGGGAGCCCATGCTGGTCCCTCCCACTCAGGATGCATTTCGGGAATCCTCTCTGGCCTTCCTCTCCTGCTGAAGAGATGGCTCCTCTGCCCACCCCACCCCCTTGCCTTGCCTTGTGTGACGTGAGGTAATCAGTCACAGGAGCACCTGTCCCGCCTACTAGCCTGACAGCTCTCAGTCCAGGCTTGGGGGAGAGGGGGATGGGGCGGGAAGAAGGTGGCGGAGCCACAGAGAGGCTCAGAGAGCTGCGCCTTGGTGCCGCATCATTTCTGGACCCTTCCAGAGTAGACACGTGGGGGCTGGCAGGGGTGAGGGGCTTGCCTCGCTCTTTCTTCTGGTCCGTCTTGGGCTGGGGAGGCACCTGCTGTTGGGGAAGAGATTTACAACAGCAGGAAGAAAAGGAGTGAGAAGTTGCCAGAACTCCACCCCCCACACTTACTGTCCACACCCCAAAGCTGGCTGAAGTCACCTTGGAAGGTAAAGGACTCCAGCCGTCACTCCCCTCCCCACTGCCTCACTCGGTGCCTTGGTTTCACAGCCTGGGCAGGGGGATCACCTCCCGCGTGGAGACCCTGGATAGTAGTGCCTGGTCTACAGGCCTTTGTTCCACCTCCCGCCACCTCCCACCTCCCTCTCCAGTCTGAGTCTGCCAAGTGCCGGGAAATGAAGACCTCACCTGCCAAGAGGCGCTGGGAGGGGTGCCGAGAGCCCTGACAGCAGCCCGGAGCTGTCAGCCTGGTGGTAATTAATTAATCAATCCATCCAGGAGGCCCACGGCGGCTCTCTTAGCGTCTCCTGGACACAGCACAGCGGGCAGAGACTGCAGCTTCTCTGACCAGGTCAGGCTAAGGAGGCCCTGCCGACCTCGCCATGGCAACTTGTGGTCCTGCGTGCTGGAGCCGGCGGGGAGGGGTTGCCTGCCTGAATCTGGTGTGTCTCACGCTCAACAAACACGATGGCGCACCTGCTGTGCGGCTGGGGCTGGGGTGCGGGCACAGGAGCCGTGTAAGAAGAGCCGGCCGACAAGGGTGTGTGGTCTCAGCCAAAGCCTGGCCTTGGCCTGATCCACAGAGTGGTCTGCCCCGCTTTGAGGGAGGGACAGCCCTTTCTATTCCTCTGTGGGTCCTGCTGTGGGCTCCAGGGGAGGAAGCTTCCCACACCCCCTCAGCAGAGGGTGAAACCTCGGCAAGGGGCAGCCTAGCAGCCGCTGTCCGCAGCAGCCTTGGGGTGGGCGCACCTGCGCAGTGCAGGTGCTCTGGACAAGGGATCAGCAGGTTCCACGCCACCAGCGGCTCTCTAAGTCTGGTTGCTGGTATCAGCTGGGAAAAGAAAAATGTCAAGCCCCATTTGCAAGTTCCTGAAGCGCCCGGTGGGGCCCAGCAAGCTCTGTCTCGCAAGCCCTCCTGCTGTTTGAGGCCGCCCTTTTGAGCGTGGAACTGCAGGGTGGAAGGGTGAGCGAAAGTTGTGGTCGCAGGGCTCATGGCACACACAGTCTGCTGTGGCTGATGGGTGGGCTGCGCGGGTCTGCCTGGGGGTGGTGGGTGGCTGGCCGCCCCGCTGCAGGGTGGCCCTCCCCACCATGCCCCTGTACTCTCCATCCTTGAAGCCATCCGCAGCCTGGGACCCCTCTCCCTACACAGGGCGCACAGCCCACTCCCTCAACCCACCCCGCACCCCGTGGTGCCACCGTGACGGGAGTGTGTTCATGGTCAACCGACAGGTACTGAATTTTCTCCAGGCTCCTCCTCATGAGCTGTTTAGCTGTCTCTCCCTACAGCAGCTCCGGTGTTGGAGAGGTTGGCACCCTCATTCCACACGTGAGGAAGCTGGGGCTCCAAGAAACCTGCCTGTTAGCAAGGGCAGGAGAGCCCAGGTCTTGTTTTTGTTTCTTTAAGATTCATTCGGCTGGGGCAGGTGCCGTGGCTCACTTGGTTAATCCTCTGCCTTCGGCACCGACATCCTATATGGGCTCCAGTTCTAGTCCCGGTTGCTCCTCTTCCAGTCCAGCTTTCTGCTGTAGCCTGGGAAGGCAGTGGAGGATGGCCCAAGTGCTTGGGCCCTGCACCCGCATGGGAGACCAAGAGAAGCACCTGGCTCCTGGCTTCCGATCGGCATAGCTCTGCCGTAGCGGCCATTTTTGGGGGTGAACCAATGGAAGGAAGACCTTTCTCTCTGTCTTTCTCACTGTCTAACTCTCTCTATATATATACATAAAAAGATTCATTCATGGGGCCAGTGTTGTGGCGTAGCGGGTTAAGCCCTTGCCTGCATCCCATCTGAGTGCTGGTTTGTGTCCTGGCTGCTCCACTTCTGATCCAGCTCCCTGCTAATGCACCTGGGAAAGCAGCGGAAGATGGCCCAAGTGCTTGGACCCCTATCCCCAATGTTTGCGACCAGGCTCCTGGCTCCTGACTCCTGGCTTTGGCCTGGCCCAGCCCAACTGTTGCTGTCATTTAGGGAATGAATGGGTGGATGGAAGATCTCTCTCTCTCTCTGTCTCATCCTCTCTGTCTGTTACTCTGTCTTTCAAGTAAATGAATGAATCTTTTTTTTTTTTTTAAGGCAGAGTGACAGAAAGAAAAGAAGAGAGGGAGAGAGAGAGTTTTTCCAAAAACGGCCACAACAGCTGGGGCTGGGCCAGGCCACAACCAGGAGCCAGGAATCCCAACCTGGTCTCCCACGTGGGTGGCAGGGGTCCAAGAGCTTGGACCATCTTCTGCTGCTTTCCCAGGTGCATTAGCTGGGAGCTGGATCAGAAGTGGAGCAGCCGGGACTCGAACCAGCATTCTGATGTGGATGCAGCATTGCAAGCAGGGCTTAACCCTCTGTGCCGCAATGCTGACCTCCACACTCAGGCCCTTCGGTCAAGCTCAGCATGTGCTGTGCTGCAACCCACTTTGGCAGAACTCAGTACACAGCTACCTCCGGGGCCGTCCAGAGCCGTAGAGAGAAGGGGTAACGGGGGCCCCCTGCGGTACTTGAATGGCTGTATGTAGATCTTGGAGCTGGTGACACTCGTGTGTGCACAGGGAAAAGTCACTGAGCTTTATGCTTTAGATTTATGTACTGTTTTGTATGTAAATTATGCCTCATTTATTAAAATGCAAAAATGCCAGCCTTGAGCAGTCACAAAAAGACAAACACCAGCACTGTATGATTTCACGCATGTGAGTGGTCAAAGTCACAGAAACAGAAAGTCGGCTAGTGTTTGCCGGAGGCTGACGGGCGGGGCATTGGAGAACAATAGTTCATGGGTACAGAGTTTTGGTTTTGCAAGATGAAGAAGTGCTGGACATCAGTTGCACGGCCATGTGAGTAGATTTGATGCCACTGAGCTGTGCTCTAATCCATTAAGATGATACATGTTTGGGGCCAGCGCTGGGGCATAGCAGGTAAAGCCACCGCCTGTAGTGCTGGCATCCCATATGGGCACCAGTTTGTGTCCCTGCTGCTCCTCTTCCAACCAGCTCTCTGCTAATGCACCTGGGAAAGCAGAGAAGGGCTCCCCTAGTGCTTGGGCCCCTGCACCCATGTGAAAGACCAGATTGAGATTCCTGGCTCCTGACTCCTGGCTTCTGCCTGGCCCAGCCCTGGCTGTTGCTGCCAGCTGGATGGAAGTGAATGGAAGATCTCTCTCTCTCTCTCTCTCTCTCTCTGCCTCTGCCTCTCTGTATCTCTCCCTTTCAAATAAATAAATAAATCTTTTTTTTTTTTTTTTTTGACAGGCAGAGTGGACAGTGAGAATGAGAGACAGAGAGAAAGGTCTTCCTTTTCCTTTTCCGTTGGTTCACCCCCCAATGGCCGCTGCGGCCAGCGCGCTGCGGCTGGCGCACCGCACTGATCTGAAGCCAGGAGCCAGGTACTTCTGGTCTCCCATGGGGTGCAGGGCCCAGGGACTTGGGCCATCCTCCACTGCACTTCCGGGCCACAGCAGAGAGCTGTACTGGAAGAGGGGCAACAGGGACAGAATTCAGTGCCCCTACTGGGACTAGAACCCAGTGTGCCGGCGCCACAGGCAGAGGATTAGCCTAGTGAGCCACAGCGCCAGCCGCAATTTTTTTAAAGGCAGAGTGACAGAAAGAAGAGAACAACCGAGACTAGAAGCAGCATTCACATGGGACGCTGGTGTTGCAGGTGGCGGCTTTACCTGCTACACCACAACACCAGTCCCAGTTTGTCAGAAGGTTTAAATGTTTTAAAAGTCCTAAAAATCTGGCTTTGAGATATTCTGTGGAGTCAAGAGTACTAGTGGATCGACGGTTGCCCTTTAGTGGCACTGCTCAGGGAGCGGCCTCCTGGCTGGGACTTCAGAATCCTGAGGCCAGGGCAAGCAAGCCTTCTCTACCACGGTCCCTGTGGGGCGGTGTCCAGCCTGCCTCAACACCTGCTAGCCCTGGGGGAAGCTCACACCATCAGCACTCTAAAACAACTCCAGGAGGGCACTCGGCCCAACAGTTAGGACACCAGTTGGGACGTTTGCATCCCGTATCAGGGTGCCTGGTTTCCAAGTCCGGCTCTGCTCCCGACTCCAGCTTCTTGCTAATGCACACCCTGGAAGGCGGCAGGAGATGGCTCAAGTAGTTGGGTCCCGGCCAACCACGTGGGAGAGTTGGATTGAGTTCCCACCTCCTGGCTTCAGTCTCAGCCACTTGGGGAGTTGGGGAGTGAATCAGCAGATGAGAGCTCTTTCTGTCTGCCTCCTGTCCTCTCCAAAACAAACAGACAAAAGCAACGCAAGATGCTTACAAGAGACAGGTGGGCACGAGGAGGAATGTCTGTCCTTTGGATAGCTCTGTTAGAAAATCTGTATTTGTGGGGCTGGAATTGTGGAGCAATGGGTTAAGCTTCTGCCTGTGAGGTCAGCATCCATGTGAGTGCTGGTTCGAAACCCAGCTGCTCCACTTCTGACCCTGCTCCCTGTTAATGTGCCTGGCAAGCATCGGAAGATGGCCCAAGTGCTTGGGCCCCTGCCACCCACATGGGAGACCCGGATATGGAGTTCCAGGCTCCTGGCTTCATTCTGGCCTAGTGTCAGCTATTGTGGTCATTTGGGGAGTGAACCTAAGGAATGGAAGACCTCTCTCTCTCTCTCTTTGTCTCCCTCTCTCTCTGTAACTCTGTCTTTCAAACAAATAAATAAACCTTTAAAGAAAAAGAAAGGGTGCGCTTGTAGAAAGGCCGCAGCTTTGCCCCTGCTTCTGTTCCGGACCTTAGACCCACTGAGCATGAGTGATACTTTGCACAGGGCCATCTGCAGCGTTTTGTTTTGGTTTGCTATTTTTGCTTTGGCTCCACACATTTGAAACTTCCAGCACATAGGGCATGTGGGGCACACTGATACGGAGGCCTGACCCTTGGCCCTGCACCTCAGTGCGCCGTTGCTCGGTGAGTCAGCACGGTGCCCAGCGGGAGTATTCCCAAATGTCACTCCTGCATCAGGGCAGCTGCCGACACTAACATGGGAGTGACTGTGAATCAAACATGTGCATTAAACCCAACTGAAATGCATCTTGAACTCAATTTTGTCTGAGCTGCATAAGTGCCACTCCAATGCCACCCAACTCAAGGGACAGCATGAAGAGGAGGAAGCCAGGGCAGAAAGAGACAGGGAGCAGAACTGACCTTGGTTAAAATATCTGCATTTGCAAATTTCACAGTGTCATGTGGGGCAGGTTCACTGTAGCCCTTGGGATGGGGCCTATGTAAGTGGAGGGTCCTGAAGCAGGAGCCACCTGCTGAGTCCACCTCTATCTGTGGATGGTGAGACCCAAGGGGACAGGGCAGCCCTGCTGGGTTTGGAGAACATTGGCCCTCCTCACCTCGGCCTCCACCCCCCGGATTCTCATTTATTTATTTATTTTGACAGGCAGAGTGGACAGTGAGAGAGAGACAGAGAGAAAGGTCTTCCTTTTTCCATTGGTTCACCTTCCAATGGCCACTGCGGCCAGCGCACCGCGCCTATCCGAAGGCAGGAGCCAGGTCTCCTGGTCTCCCATGCGGATGCAGGGCCCAAGCACTTGGGCCATCCTCCACTGCACTCCCAGGCCACAACAGAGAGCTGGCCTGTAAGAGGGGCAACCGGGACAGAATCCGGCGCCCCAACCGGGACTAGAACCCGTGTGCTGGCACCACAGTTGGAGGATTAGCCTAGTGAGCCGCTGCGCCGGCCCGGATTCTCTTTTGCTGGTGAGACATGGCGAGTGCCTTTGACAGTTCCTAAAAAGCAGATCTCTGGTTCCTGTCTGACGGGTGGCAGTTTATCCTCATTCCTCTAGGAGGGCCCAGAGCTGAGTGACAGCCTGCTCATCCCAGCCTCCAGAGGAGGACATCCAATTGCCCGCATCCATTGATTCCTTCAGATGCCGTGGGCCACCGTGTCACAGGAAGGCACTGCTCACCCGTCATTTGCAGATTAATGCGGCCACTGTTTGAGGGTTTCGCCTGCCTGTGTTGGGCCGGAGGTAGGCCTGGGGGTTCCAGGGACGTCACAGGAGCATCCTCGCCTCCGGGGAACTTGCCCCCTCTAACCACAGGGCTGTCATCATGGCTCCCACCCCATTGTGTTCCCAGCTTTTAGCCCCGGTCCCAGGGCCTTCCAGAGATTCTTGACTCAATTTCATCTCATTAGATTTGCTCCACGTGTCCATTCTGCCAAAATCAGTTTGGCTCTGGCTTCTGCATGCCCTGTCCTCCCTCTTCCCTCCCCGCGCCCCGGCTCCACGTCAGCTGCCTGTTATGTCTTCATTGCAGTTCCCGACGCCAGTGTTCAGCTGTCCAGGCCAGGGGCAGAGCCCAGGGGCACGCAAGTCTCCCTCCAGGGGGACAGATTCCTTAATTGGCAGCCTTTGGGGATGGTATTCAGTGCACCTAATTATGTGGTCACCCGGCCACGTTTGCCCATTTGTTCTCAAGGACGTGGTGAGGGACCTTGTCACGTCGCTCAGTGATGTCGAGAGGCGCCACCTGACACGGTTTCGCACTCCTGCAACCTTGCCCAGCCGTGTGGACGCTGTTCTCCGGCCGCTCCTGCCACATCTTCTTTCTGCTTGTTTGTTTTACTTCCCACTGAAACGTGCATCCAGAAAAGTTCCAAATCATAAGCCACAGCTCGATGACTTCTCACGAAACGCCGTACCGCGCATTAAGCCCCTGGGTCAAGCGGTGGAAGAACGCCACCCACCCACGCCCTCTCATTTGTTTTTCTCATCACCTCCCCCTACCAAGAATAACACTCTTGCGACTTCCATCACCACAGAGTAGCTTCTCCTATTTTGAGATTTATATAAATGGAGTTATGCAGGATGACTCTGCTGTGTCTGATTTCTTTTTTTAATTGTATATTTATTCAAAAGGAGAGCCTCTCTTTCTCTCTCTCTCTCTCTAATACACACACACACACACACGCCATCCTCTGGTTCTCTACCCAAATGCCCACAACAGCTGGGGCTGGGCCGGGCTGAAGCCAGGCGACTCGAACTCCATCCAGTGCTCCCATGTGGCGGCAGGGATCCAGCTACTTGTGCTGTAACTTGTTGCAGTAGCAGGAAGTTGGATCCTAAGCGGAGGTGGGACTCCAGCCCAGGCACTCTGATACGGGGTCTTCGGCTTAACCCTCTGTTTTTTTTTATTTTATTTTATTTTATTTATTTATTTATTTTTTGACAGGCAGAGTGGACAGTGAGAGAGAGAGACAGAGAGAAAAGTCTTCCTTTGCCGTTGGTTCACCCTCCAATGGCCGCCGCGGCCGGCGCGCTGCGGCCGGCGCACCGTGCTGATCCGATGGCAGGAGCCAGGAGCCAGGTGCTTTTCCTGGTCTCCCATGGGGTGCAGGGCCCAAGCACCTGGGCCATCCTCCACTGCACTCCCTGGCCACAGCAGAGAGCTGGCCTGGAAGAGGGGCAACCGGGACAGAATCCGGCGCCCCAACCGGGACTAGAACCCGGTGTGCCGGCACCGCTAGGCAGAGGATTAGCCTAGTGAGCCGCGGCGCCGGCCCGGCTTAACCCTCTGTACCACAAGCCCCACACATGTATCTGGTTTCTTTTGCTCGGCGGTGTGTGTGTGTGTGTGTGTGTGTGTGCGCAATGTTGTTGCGGAGAGTGATCCTCCTGGGGGCAGAGTACTCCCCTGCACGAGCACAGCACCATGGATTTCTCCGTCCTACCGCTGGTGACTCCAGCTGCTCTCAGCACACAGCATTATGCTGTAACACGTGCTCACATGTGCCTGTGCGTGAGTGCATGCCTGGGAGTGCAATCTCTGGGTCGCAACGTGTGCCTTTTGCAGATTTGCTGCACGGTTTTGCAAAGTAGTTGCACCATCGTGCACTCCCGCCAGCAATATTATGAACATCCTCGCCAGCCTTTGGTATTGTCAGTCTTTTTCATTTTGATCGCTTCTGTGGGAGTGAAACCATACCTCATCAAATTTGCACTTCCCTGATGACCAACGGTGAGCACGTTTGTGAGCTTATTGGCTGTTAGGATAGCGTCTCCTGTGAAGTGTCTCTCTAAATCTTTTGCTCACTTTCCTATTGAGTTGTCTGCCTTTTCCCTATTGATTTGTCATCTGTTTTTTTCACATTCTGGATGTGCACTGACTCCGCTCTTAACCTTTGCCAATTATTTTTGCAAATGAGTGCATCTGATGCAGGAGGCGCTGGGAGGGAAGGTCCCTTCAGTGAGAGCCGAATCCCAGCCCTCAGCGTTCGGAGTCCAGGCTGCTGTGTTTTTCTCCAGCAGTGGTGAGGGTGTGTGAAGGATGCAGGGATCCAGCAATGACTGCAGAGGGGAGCGGGGCGGGAAGAGCCCCCCAACAGGCTTGGCTGGGGCAGGAGGAAAGGTCAGAAATCCGAAGCGTAGGCCCTGGCCTCACCCTAATGCAAACCCATGGAAGCAGCAGGTTGTGGCACAAGTAGCTGGGCCCCTGCCACACATGAGGGAGGCCTGGATGGTGTTCCAGGCGCCTAGAATCAGCCTGGCCCAGCCCTGGCTGTTGCAGGCATTTGGGGAGTGAACCAGTAGATGGAAGCTCTCTCTCTCTCTCTCTCTCTCTCTCTCTCTCTCTGTGTGTGTGTGGGGGGGGGGGTCTTGGAGAAATCACTTAGCCTTTTTAAGCATCTGTTTTCTCCTCGGGGAAGCAAAGATAACACCCACTGCACAGGATTTTCTGAGGTTAAATAAGAAGGGAGCTTGTAGGGGCTGCTGCTGTGCTATAGTAGGTTAAATATCTGCCTGTAGGCTGGCATCCCATATGGGCACCGGTTCAAGTCTCAGCTGCTCCACTTCTGATCCAGATTCCTGCTGATGACCTGGGAAAGCAGTAGAAGATGGCCCAAGTCCTTGGGCCCCTGCACCCATGTGGGAGACCCAGAAGAAGCTCCTGGCTCCTGGCTTAGATTGGTGCAGGTCCAGCCATTGTGGCCATTTGGGGAGTGAACCAGTGGATAGAATCTCTCTCTCTCTCTCTCTGTAATTCTGCCTTTCAAATAAAATAAGTAAATCTTTTTTAAAGAAGAGAATCTCTCTCCTTCTCTCTATTAACTCTGATTTTTCAAATAAATAAATAAATCTTAAAATAAAAAACAAGCATTGTTGAGCACCTTATGCATACCAGGTAAGCAATCTAGTGTTAAAGAGACTGCGACTTCAGGTCACCTGTACTCAAATGCTGATCTCATCACGTGCTAGCTTTAGGCAAATAGCATCTTTGTGTTTCAGATATTTTTTTTTGGTTTTAAAGATTTTATTTATTTATTTGAGAGGTAGAGTTATGGACAGAGAAAGGGAAAACAGAGAGAGAGGTCTTCCACCTGCTGGTTCACTCCCCAAATGGCTGCAACGGCTGGAGCTGGGATGATCTGAAGCCAGGAGCCTGGAGCTTCTTCTGAGTCTCCCACATGGGTGCAGGGGCCCAAGCACTTGGGCCATCTTCCATTGCTTTCCCAGGCCATAGCAGAGAGCTGGATTGGAGGAGGAACTAGAAGCCAGGACTTGAACCGGCACTGATGGGATGCCGGCGCCACAGCAAAGGCTTAGCCTACTATGCCACAGCGCGGGCCCCAATGCTTCAGTTTCTGTATCTGTAACATAGGGATAGGATCACGCCCTAACTTCACAAGAACGGTGTAGGAATTAAACGAGATAACCTATATAAAGATCATACCAGTCTCAGAAGGCACACGCATGCTAAGTGCTTTTTATTATCAGATCACTTCTCTCAGCTCACCCTTCATCCCGATGGGTTGAACATCAGATGTTCATCTCCACTTCGCATGGGAGAGGACACACGTGCACATGGCCAAGGTCATGTGACCTGTAAGACCCAGAACCGGGAGTTGAACCCAGGCCTCTGTGGGTCCATTGCAGCCCAGTGCATCTAGTCGGACTGCTGTCCAGCTCGTCTTTATCCACCTTATTCTCACGAACGTCAGGAAAGCCTTTGTCGAATGCCTCCTTGGGTTTCCTAGGGTGGAGGAGGCAGGAGAGGCCTGGGCCCCTGACGTAGCTGCAGGCTGTATTGTGCACGTCGGGCCAGTGAACGGGGCGGAGGGTGGGTGGGGGCTGAGGAATGAGGCTGGCAAGTGCACACTTGAGGGCTGAGTTGCAGATCTGTCAGGACCCTTGCCCTAGGGGTTCTCCCTTGAGCTGCAAGCCCTGCAGTGCAGGATGGCCCGGAGCGTTCCGTAATGAGCCTGCCATATGACTGGACAGAGACTTATGGCTTCTGCTGGCTGGGCCACCTCCTCCCGCTTGTCCTCCCTGGTTATTTATCACATTTGTCCCTCTGGAGAGGCAGGGCCATCACTTACACTGTCCAGAACAGGGAATGCAATAAAGCCAGATCTACAGGGGGCCTGTGCCCTGCCCCCTCCCTGGGAGGAGGCACAAGGGCTGTGCTGGTTAGGGCTGGGATAAGGCCCCAGCAGCAGGGCCAGGCTGAGTCCAGCTTCTCAAGCGGTGTCATGCAGTATCGCCACTGATACTGTGGCAGTGCCATCCACGCCGCCCAGCTACCTCCGTACTGATGGGGCCACTAGCAGTGTCCCAGCCAACAAGACTCACCCCCTCGTGCTGCCAGTCAGGGTCACCACACTGCTGTCCCCACTGTTCCCACCCACAGAGCAGGGATTACAGGCTGAGCACCTGCTCTCAAAATCCAGAATACTCCCAATCTGAAACCTTTTGAGCTCGGACGTGACAGCGCAAGAGGAAAATTCCACTCCTGACCCCATGTGACAGGCTGCAGTCGAAAGTCAAGTGCACTGAAAATATTGTCTCTAATCCAACCTTCAGAGGTGGGTGCTGTGGCATGGCAGTTGGGGCACTGCTTGGGACGCCTGCATCCCGTATCAGAGTTCAAGTCCCAGCTCTTCTTCCAGTCTAGCTTCCTGTTGATGTGCACTCTGGCGGGTAGCAGGTGATGGCTCAAGTAACTGGGTCCTTGTCTGCATGGGAGACAAGGTGCAGTTCCAGGCTCCTGGCTTCAGCCTGGCCCAGCACCAGCTGCTGCGGACTTTAGACCAGTGAACCAGTGGATGGAAGATCTGTCTCTGCATCATTCTGCCTTTCGAATAAATATAAATAAAAACAGTAAAATACCTACTGTCTATGTGTATAAGATATATATGAAACAGAAATTAATTTTTTTAAAGATTTATTTATTTTATTTGAAAGGCAGAATTACAGAGAGGAAGAGAGAGAGAGAGAAGTCTTCCATCTGCTGGTTCACTCCCCAGATGGCCACAATGGCCAGAGCTGCGCCAATCCAAAGTCAGGAGCCAGGAGCTTTTTCTGGTCTCTCAAGTGGGTGCAGGGGCCCAAGGTCTTGGGCTATCTTCTACTGCTTTCCCAGGCCATAGCAGAGAGCTGGATCGGGAGTGGAGCAGCCAGAACTCAAACCAGCACCCATATGGTATGCCTGCACTGCAGGTAGCAGCTTTACCTGCTATGCCACAGCACCAGCCCTTGAACTTATTTTTTTTTTTTTTTTTAAGATTTACTTGTTTATTTTAAAGGCAGAATTACAGAGAGAGAGGCAACGGTTCATGTCCCAGCTGTTACACTTCCGATCCAATTCCCTGCTAATGCACCTGGGAAAGCAGTGGAAGGTGGCCCCAGTCCTTGGGTCCCTACACCCATGTGGGAGACCTGAAGGAAGCTCCGGGTTCCTGGCTCCTGGCTTTGGCCTGGCCCAGCCCTGGCTGTTGTGGCCATTTGGGGAATGAACCAGCGGGTGGAAGATCTCTCTTTCTCCCTCTATAAAGCTGCCTTTCAAACAAATAAAGATAAATCTTCCCCTCAAAAAAGAAGAGCCTGACTCTAGCTGTGGGCCCATCTGCACCCAACTGCAGGAGAGGCCCAGAGGCAGTCATGTGCTTTCCCGTGCCTCAGTAGCCTCACCTGGAGAGTGGGATAGGAAAATTCGCCTCACTAGGATACCATGGGGCTATGCGCGAAGTGCCTGGTACACAGTAGGCACAATATATTATCACAACTACCATTATTATTCCAGCATGAAACTGCCCTCCTTCGAGCCACCCAGTTCCCCACCTGGCAGCCTCCTTGCTTCTGCCCGGGGAGCCTGCAGGGCCCCCCGCTGTCCTGGTCCCCCCCCACCCCAGCCCGGGACAACGGCGTCTCCCACCGGCTGCGCTGCCTGACCCAGTTTCTGTGACAGCCCGAGCATCTTGCGGAGTCACAGCTCCCGGGCTGGTCGTCCTATTAGGACAGCATCAGTGTAAACATTAGTTATTCACAAACCCAATTACATTTTGATTGCTCTGACCCAAGTGAGATTGGGGTTACTCTCAATCCACATTTGTTTTTTGGCACAAGCTTCCTAAGGTGCCGGGAGAGGAAAACAACGCGCCTCCCGCTCTGCTGTGCCCAGGCAGGGATCGTCCCTGGCTCTTCCCTGGTTCCCAGGCACAGCACGGCCCTCTGCCATCCAAATGCCCGAGGCCGGGAGGTGCCAGGCCCGGAGGGGAGGGACTGGGGTCAGAGTGAGAGGAGAACTTCCGACAGGGCGCGGGGTTGGAGAGGAGGGCAGGGGCGTGTCTTTGCCTGGCTGGGGAGACACCGAGCAGGTTGCTGCCTGGCTTTGTGGGGGTCAGTGCGCCCACACTGCAGGCCGTGCCTCCAGTCGGCGTGTTCCCCCTGGAACTCTGCATCTTTCTGGCACAGCTGCTTCCCCCGGAGTCTGCCCCGCCCCAGCGACTCCTGCCGCAATCCTCGGAGTCATCCACAATTCCTTAGGTTCTTCCACTCGGAGCTGTTAGCAAGCACTCCGGCTCCACTTCCCAGGGTGTCTCTCACCGCCTCGTCCCCGGCTGGTGACTGTGGCCGTGGTCTCTCCCGGCGCTAGAGTCCTCTCGGCACAGTCTTCAGGGCCACCCTTTCACCTGCGTGTCTGACAGAGGCACTTCACTGCTGAAAACCTTACAAGGGGCACCGGTTTCTCTCAAGGTTAAAGGCACAGTCCTTGGTCTGCCTGCCAGGCCCTGCTGCCTTGCTGCCCCCTCCAGCCACAGGGACACCAGCACCGTCCAGTCTGCAGCCTTGGCACTTGCCATTCTCTGTTCCCACCCCTCCTTCACGCCCACTGCTCAAATGTCACCTGAGCAGGACAGCCTTCCTTATCAGCCAGGGCCCTGCAGGGAGCAGATGGCACACTCCACCCAGAGCCTTTTGTGTTCTGCTCACAAAGGTGTGGCAGGGCCTTGGGAAACCCCAGGACCCCCGGAGGCTGCTAACAGTTGGGGGGGTGAGCTATGACCCACCCAAGGCCAGCTGGGGCCAGGAGCCAGAGACAGCAGAGGCAGCCGTTCCAGCACCCGGGAGACAAAAAGGGCTGTGTGGAGGTGACTGCTTTACAAGGCTTTAGTCTTTGTTTTTTAGAGAGCTACAGGAGAGGAGTTCACAGGCTCCCAACACAAAGCGATGCTCACTGTCTAAGGGGATGGGGGTGCATACAGCGGCTGTGTGTCCATTTCAAGCTGAAAAAACAGACAACGAAGCCCAGAGGATCACACGGCAACAGCAGCCGAGTGGGGGCTGGCATGCACAGCCCAGGCCCTGCCTTCTTTGGTCTCCCACGGGGGTCCCCACTGATGGAACCCCACGGCAGGAAGCCACAGGGACTCTGAGTGACACAGTCCCTGTGGTCCAGGCTCCGGGTCACAGGGCCTTACGGAGGAGGGGAAGAGCAGGTTTGGAGGGGGAAGGGAGGCTAGTCACACCACTGTCCCTAACCACTCTATTTATTTCATTTTTTTTAACTTTACGAGATTAAGACAGACATTTCTGGGGGTGGCATTGTGGCACAGTGGCTTAATCTGCCAGCTGTGGTGACACGTCTCACGTTGGAGCACCGGTTCAAGGCCTGGCAGCTCCGCTTCCCATCCAGCTCCCTGCTAATGCACCTGGGAAAGCAGCAGAAGATGGTCCGAGTGCTTGGGCCCCTGCACCCACGTGGGAGATGTGGGTGGAGTCCCTGCCTCCTGGCTTCAGTCCGGCCCAGCCCTGATTGTTGTGGGCATTTAGGAAGAGAACCTGCTAATGAAAGATCTCTTTTTTTCCCTCTGTCACTCTGCCTTTCAAATAAATAAATCCTTTTTTTTAAAGAAAGACATTTCTGCTTTTTTTCTTTTATACTTATTTGAGAGGGAGAGGGAAAGTGAGGGAGATAGAGAGAGAGAGAGAGAGAGCTCTCACCTGCTTGTTCACTGGTTCACTCCCTAAATGCCTGGCCGGGACTAGGCCACACTGAACCCAGGAGCCAGGAACTCAGTCCAGGTCTTTCATTTGGGCCTCAGCTACTGAGCCACCACCACGGCCTCCCAGGGCACACAATAGCAGGAAGCTGGAGTCAGGGGCCAGAACTGGGCACTCAGAACCCGGTACCCCAATGAGGGACATGGGAGTATTTTTTTTTAAATATCTATTTATTTGAAAGAGAGTTACATAGAGAGAGGGAGCGACAGAGATCTTCCATCTGCTGGTTCACTCCCCAGATCCGGGTCTCCCACATGGGTGCAGGGGCCCAAGCACTTGGGTCATCTCCTACTGCTTTCCCAGGCCTCTAGCAGGGAGCTGGATCAGAAGTGGAACAGCCGGGACTTGAATCAGTGCTCATGGAGGATGCTGGTGTAGCAGGCAGCAGCTTTACCCAGTATGCCACAGTGCCTGCCCAAAAACATGGGAGTCTTAACTGGCCTCTTATCCACTAGGCTAAGTGCCCACCTCGGCCACACTCCTTGAGCCTCACCGTCCTGCTTGAATTCTCCCGGTGCTTACTCCTCTGCGTTCCACTCCCCACTTTCGACAGCTCTGTCACTTCGGGCCAGCTCCAGAAGGACAAGGGTTTTGTCTGCTTTGCCCGTGGGTGCAGCCCCAGTGCCTGGGATGGTATGAATGGGCGAAGAAGAGGGAGGGACAATGGGCGAGCGCCAGATGCAAGCTCGCTGGCCTGAGGCCTCTTCCTGCAGCCAAAGGCTCTGGGTTTCACTCTGGGAATTGCCAAGGGTGAGGTAGGAAGAATGCATTTGTTGTTCAGGTAATTGGTAGTAACTGATGGTAATTTTGAGTAATTAAACGCTAATTAATTCAATGAGTCAGTAATGTATTTATTTATGGTTTTCGTGTTTGTTCCCTTATAAATATTGGTGTTACTTTTGTCAGGCAATTAAAATTCACTGGGGAGGTCCCAGGAGGTTATGGATGCTTGGCTGGCCTGGGCCAAGAAGGAGTGGTGGGGTCAAGTTCGGGTCAAGGCCGGAGCTGGAGCTCACATGGTGGAGGGTCTGTCAAATGAGGAAGGTGTGTGTGTGTGGTTGGCCTTGGTTTGGGGCTGGGGGCTAAGACCAATCAGAGAATCCTTTCCAACCTCTTGGCTTCCCTCCCTGATTCAAAAGCATTCTCCTTGGGTCCTTTGCGGACACTGGTCATAGAAGGTCCCCCGTCCCGCTCCCGGCTTCTCCTTCAAGACAGCTCCTGGGCCTCCGCCCGAGGCCTCACGTCCTTAGCACAATTCCAGCCAATTCTGGGCAGGACAGAGTTGGAGAAGGAGAGAGAGGACCTGGAAGGACCCAGGGGAATCGTGTGGAGTGGAAGGGGCTGGGAGTGGGGCACAGGGCCTGGAGCTTAGAAAAGGCAAGGCCAAGGCTATGGCGTGAGGAAGCATCCAGGCCCTACGGATGGGCCGGCATGCAGGCACGAAGCAAGAGCGTCCGTGGAGCAGGCTGCCCTCGTCTGTCTAGACTCCGGCCCACACTCCCCGACACCCTCAGAGCAGCAGTGCAAGCCTTAGGATGTCTCTGAGGCTGCAGTATGTAAGAGATCTGCTGTCTGTCCGTGAGCCCCCAGAACTGCTGTGCCCCTGGAGGCCTGTGTGGCCCCCGCGTGTGGGAGTGGGAGGGGGCGGCCCTAAGGCTCAGGCTCTGCACTCAGATGACATGGGGTGACAGTCTGGACACGAGTTCCAGCTTGACTTCAAGGAATCTCGGGTTCCCTCTCTGCTGGATCTGATCAGCCCACGGGGTTCTCCTCTGGGGCCTCCAGGCTTTCTCTGCTGCAGATCTGAAGGAAGCATCCTCTTGTCTGGTGCTGGCTCCTGGCCTGGACAGCAGAGACGTCCCTCTCCTCTGCTCCCGCCTCTCCCCTCCTGCCCACAGCCGTGCTGTGAGCTCCAGCTGCAGGCTCCCGCCTCCTCCGTCGCCGCTCGGCTTGCCCAGTCCCTACCTCCCCGCCGCCATCTCTGTTCTGTCCCTGCCCCCCCCCCCCCGCCACCCATCCCCCCTACGCACCCCTTCCTGCCCTCTGTGTTCTCTTAATTAGCCATACCCGGGACTGAAGTGTTCTTATTATGTTTTATTTATTGAATGGCTTTACACTTCCTGTCCTTAATTTAAAAGGCAGATCGATAAAATGCTTTATATTCTTTGCTTAAAACAAAGCTAAGTTAAGTTGTTCTCTGTTCGTGCATCTCTTCCTTGCTTTTTTCTTTCTCTGGAGGAAGAAAAATTCCCTCATCCGCGTTCTCTTAACCGACAAGAACCCTTAGTTCACTGCCTGGCTCATTCATTAGGGTAATTATTCAGCAAACAGGTATCCAGCTCCAGCTGTGCCAGGCGCTGTGCTGGACACAGGGGACTCAGAGTTGAGACAAAGCAATGTTCCTGCCTTTGGGGAAATGGACTTGGGCACCAGTGTGCACCCACAAAAAGTAAAGGTGCCTTGTCCATGTGTCCAGTGCTGGATGTGGTACGAAGGAGGGAGTGGGGAAGGCTTCCTCGAGGAGAGCAAACTGGGCTGAGGGCTCAAAGATGAGCAGATGTCCTTTAAAAGAGAAAGGAAGGAGGGAGGGAGGGAGGGAGGGAGGGAGACAGGGAATCTTCCAGCTGCTGGTTCACTCCTCAAGCACCTACAACAGCCAGGAATGGGCCAGGCTGAAGCCAGGAGCCTGGAGCTCTGTCTGGGTCTCTCCCATGGGTGGCAGGGGCCCAAGCCATCATCTGCCGTCTCCCAAGGTGCACACTAGCAGGAAGATGAATAGGAATGGAGGGGCCAGGATGCAAACCAGCATCCGACAGGAGAACGCGTGGTAGCTTCACCCGCCACGCCACAGCACTCGTCCCACGAATAGCAGTACTGGTTCGGGTTCCCCCAGCAGACCCTCAGAGAAGGGGAAGAGTGAAAGCAGGTAACTTGGGAGGATTCCAGGGAGCACAGCAAAGAAGTGGGCAGGAGGCCGGTGCCGCGGATCACTAGGCTAATCCTCTGCCTTGTGGCGCCAGCACACCGGGTTCTAGTCCCGGTTGGGGCGCCGGATTCTGTCCCGGTTGCCCCTCTTCCAGGCCAGCTCTCTGCTGTGGCCCGGGAGTGCAGTGGAGGATGGCCCAGGTGCTTGGGCCCTGCACCCTATGGGAGACCAGGAGAAGCACCTGGATCCTGCCATGGGATCAGCGCGGTGCGCCAGCTGCGCCAGCCATTGGAGGGTGAACCAACGGCAAAGGAAGACCTTTCTCTCTGTCTCTCTCTCTCTCTCTCTCTCACTGTCCACTCTGCCTGTCAAAAAAAAAAAAAAAAAAAGTGGGCAGGAGAGACCTGGAGGGACAGAATCATCCCAGAGTGCCTCAGCGAGACCTCCCCCTTGTGGGCTCCTGGGGGGGATAGTGTGGAATATGTCTGAGTTACCCCACCCAGGGGTGAGGGGCTGGGATATTTAGACACCTATCAGTTGCCATCAATCACAAGTGAGGCTGCCCCTGGGAGGCGTTAACTGCCCTGGCCAGCGGCAGAGACCACCAGAGGGGGCCTTCCAGCACCAAACGCAGGTGCTACTGGCCGCTGGCTGTCCGGCAGCCAAGCCACACAAGTGGGGGAACCGACCGCGGCAGCCGAGCCAGGTGTTGTGGGAAGTGAAGGCTGATCCAGCCAGGGCAGAGGGCACAGTGATTCCTGGAGCTCCCAAATTCAAGTGTGGGAAATGTGGTGCCTGGGCCACTGCTTTCATGTTTATAGAAAGGCATAGCAAAGCCCTTCCTGCTCAGCCAAGGTGAAGTGCACGGAGACCCCAGCGTGGACCTGCAGCCCACAGCATAGCACAGCCCTGGCCTCAAGGCCTCCAGCATGACCACTGCCCGCCTGCGCCGCCCTGGGCACGAGAGGCTGTTTGTGATATCCTCTGTGTGTGTGTGTGTGTGTGTATGTCATGGCGGAAGAGCGTGGAGGGGACGAGGAGCCTGGGGTCCTATCCGTCGGTCACTTGGCTGCAGTCTCTAAAGAGATTCTAACTGTGAGCTCCGACTTACTCCTGTCATCACAGGGCCCACCCGCCTCTTTCCCAGTGCAGAGCGGGCCCGCAGGCCCCCCCCCCCCCCCCCCCGTGGTTTGCTGAATGGACGACTTGCAGCTTCGCTGAGGAACTATTTGATACAGTGAAACAATGCGCCTGGTACAAAGCAATCGCCCTAAATCGTCCCCACAGCCACCCAAGCTCTCCCAGGGGCTCCTTCCGCTGGGGTCTTAGCTTCACTCCTGACTTGTATCCCTGCCACCTGCCCAGGGAACAAGGGCCAGAGGGAAACCAAGGCAGGGGGTACCACTCTTCTATGGGGCCAGGTGGCAGAGGGTACCACAGGAGAAGAAGGTGGCAGGGGTGGGAGAGGACCCTTGGCTTGGGCAGACCTGTACCGGAGCCACCCTGAACAAGGGTGCATTGCGTGCTAGCCCCGTTTACAGCTGATGCAGCAGCCGAGAGGCGCGCACGGCCGGGGTGAGGCTGCCTGGCAGGTTGGCACGGCCTCTGAACTCCTCAGCTGGCCTCTCCAGACCCCTGTCGCACTCCTCTTCCGAGGGCTCAGTGTTGGGATTCACTCTGGGGCATGATTCAAGGTGCCTCCTAGTGAGGTCCTTCCCCGTCACTGAAGCTCCCTGCTAACGCACCCGGGAAAGCTGCAGACGATGGCCCAAGTGGGATCTGGATGGAGCTACAGGCTCTTGGCTTCAGCCTGGCTCAGACCTGGCTATTGTAACCATTTAGGGAATGAACCAGTGCATGGAAGGTCTCTCTGTCTCTCCCTGCCTCTGTTACTCTGCCTTTCAAACAAACAAACAATCTTTTTTAAAAAAAAAAGCCATCTTCTAGAAGAAATGTGCCCTCGTGGCCTGGGTGCCCCCCCCTCCCCGGGCCTTTGCTGCCTTGGGCCTGTGCTGCCTGAGGCTCGCTCTCTTCTGCCTTCATTTGCCCCGTAGCCCAGGAGCTGCCCCTCACCCATCTGTGTGCCAGGACCCCTGTGGTAGCAGCCACCAGCGGGGGGGGGTCCCCACAAGCACCATCTCATTTACCTTCATACCAGCCAGGAGTGGTGGCAGCATTGTGTCGTGGCTACAGACGACCCAGGCTGGCCCAGGCTCACGTCACAGTACTCGGGTAAATGAGTTTTCCAAAGTCAATCTCTGTGGGGAGCAATCCGGACTAGACTAAGTTACTCGAATTAGGACTTATTCTATGCATCTGCTCTCCCACAATATGGCGCTGGGAGAGAAGTAAACAGCTTCCGCACAGCTGCCTCCAGTTCAACCAATTAACTGTAGGACTTGCTCCTGATTGGAGAGCAGCGTACTCAGCCGAGTTGGGATTGGCGGAGGAGGACTATAAAGGAGCAGAGAGACGGCATGCACCGGGAACATCTATGGGGAACATCTAGCTGAAGGAACACCCGTGCAGCCCCCCAGAGAGCCGGCTGGTGGTGTGCCGCTCCCCTGCGGAAGTGGGGAATGCGGCCAGGGGGAACTGCCCTTCCACGGAGGTGGAAGGGATAGTAGCCAACCCGGGAAGAACCAGCAGCAAACCCGGGAAGGGCCGAGCAGACGAAAGAACAGCGCAGGGTCATGTGTCGTTCCTCCACGAAGACGGGGAGCGACATAATGGTGCCGTGACTCGGATAGGAAACTTAGGACGGATATGAAACTTAGGAGGGAAGAAACGGGAAGAACTGGGAAAATATCGGAGAGAGAGACTAGCAAACAGCCTAGGGAAAAGCCGGACGAAAAAGGAGCCGGAAGAAGCTATTGAAAGCCTACGCATAGACTCGAAACAGCCTAGGGAAAAGCCGGACGAAAAAGGAGCCGGAAGAAGCTATTGAAAGCCTAGGCATAGACTCGGATACGGACTACGGGGGGAAGCTGGGAGAAATCTCTAAGGTCGAAAGCGAAAGTGAAAGCTAGAACAAACAGACTCGGACGCGGACTGTGGGGAGAGGCCAGGAGAAATGAGGGAGGAATATCGTTGGAGGAAAGCTTGGGGAAACATACCGGGTAGAGAAAACTGTTAGGGAAATTGAAGCCGCGGGGGGCAGGCCGAGGCGGATACGAAAGCCACTTTGGGATTCTCAAGTTAGCCCGGGAATAGGGGGCGAAAAGTTGAAACTAGAAGCTGAGACGCAAGCCAGGTTGGGATCCGTCTGATTAGCCCGGGGAGCAAAGGACGGGAAGCCAAATCGTGGGGCGGAGACGTACGCTGGGTTGAATTCGCCAGGCTAGCCCGGGGAACTTAGATTGAATCCTAGTGGCGGAGACGCAAGCTACGCTGTGTTACTCGCGGAAGCCGCCGCGTGCAGAGAGAGCACGGGGCGTGAATAGATAGGGAACGCTGGCGTAGGCCGTGGTTCAGACGCGAAAGGGTTAAGCGTGGAGACCGCGGACCGCGCAAAGCCGGGAAGCCGCGCAGAGAGGCGCGCGGGCTGAAGCGGCGCAGAGCCGGGAACCCGCCGGCGGGGCGAGGTGCCGGAAAGCCGCAGGGATAAGAGAAACAGAAGTTTGGAAGTGAAGTAAAAGAGAAATGGGAATGCTGGAAGATAGAAGTGAAATGGGAGAGGTAGGAATGCCCGGAGATAGAGAAATAGAGAAAAATAAGGCCTCCCCTCAACATGCCAATTAGAAGGCTTGGATTCGGTCTGCCTGATTTAAGGCGGTAAGCGCCAGCAAAGCTCGACCAGAGTATGAGCTGCAGGTCACCGAAGATAGGCACGAACCAACACTAATAAGTCTCCCCCACAATAAGGCAATGAGAAGGCTTGGATTCGGTTTGCCTGTTAGGTTTTGTAAGCCCCTGCGGGCAGAGCAGGGCATGCGCTGCAGGGCACCGAACACAGGCACGCATCAGCGCCTAAAAACCTCCTCACAATATGGCGAAGAGAGGACCCGGATTCGGTTTTCCTGATTGATAGGACTTGTAAGAGCCTGTGGCAACTCTAGCAAGTAGAGTAGAGTGTGTGCCGCGGGACACCGAAGACAGGCGCGTATCAACGCCAAAAATAAAAAGAAAGGGGGATCTGTGGGGAGCAATCCGGACTAGACTAAGTTACTCGAATTAGGACTTATTCTATGCATCTGCTCTCCCACAATATGGCGCTGGGAGAGAAGTAAACAGCTTCCGCACAGCTGCCTCCAGTTCAACCAATTAACTGTAGGACTTGCTCCTGATTGGAGAGCAGCGTACTCAGCCGAGTTGGGATTGGCGGAGGAGGACTATAAAGGAGCAGAGAGACGGCATGCACCGGGAACATCTATGGGGAACATCTAGCTGAAGGAACACCCGTGCAGCCCCCCAGAGAGCCGGCTGGTGGTGTGCCGCTCCCCTGCGGAAGTGGGGAATGCGGCCAGGGGGAACTGCCCTTCCACGGAGGTGGAAGGGATAGTAGCCAACCCGGGAAGAACCAGCAGCAAACCCGGGAAGGGCCGAGCAGACGAAAGAACAGCGCAGGGTCATGTGTCGTTCCTCCACGAAGACGGGGAGCGACAAATCTCTGCCCACATCAGGCACTGAGGACACTCAGTGGTGATTGGTGATTGACTATGTGACTGCTGGGGCTGGCATCTTCCTCCTTCCTCTGGTAAGGTGCAGTCTTGTTGCTCGCATCTCCTGCCCAGTCCTGCCGCCAGGTCCCAGGGCATGCCGGGTGAGGTCTGGCCCATCCTGCCATCATCCTGTCCTGGAAGCTGGAGGCACAGAAGAGAGGGAGAGGACAGAGTGTGGCATACTTCAAGTGACCAGCCCTCTCCCAGTGTCTCCAGCCCCAGCCCCCAGTTCCCTTCCCACTGGTCAAAAGGGATGCTGCCCTCACAGCCCCCCTACCCTGCTCCCTTCTGTGGGTGGGCGGAGAGGGGGCAGAAGCAGTTCGGCAGGACTGTGTCATGAGGGCAGACCCTTACCCCATGAAGCCTGGGGAAGGGGACCCCATTCAGAGGAACTCCCCATCCCTGAAGGGGAGCTTTGGGGTCAGGGAGAGTCAGGCCTGAGTGTGGGGACCCCGCACAGCCCATCTGCAGAGGATGCTAACTGGGCCCCACACGCTCGCAGACAGGCCAGTTTAGTCCTGCACATCAGAGGGCACCAAGCCCCCTGCCCCTCCCTGTAATCCTGGGCTGTGGGGAGACACGTGGCAGCCGGTCCCCTCCTGACCTCTGCCCTTTGCTGTGTGCAGAATCGGCCATTCATTGGCTGACACCTCCGTGCCGGGTCAAGTGGCAGTCAGAAACGTGCAAACAGGCCCTGGCTTGCATTATGAGCTGAGGGCAGGGCGCGGGCACCAAGGGTTCCGGAGGGCACCCTGCCCTCCTTTGCACTGGGAATGCTGCCAGGCCTTGGGTGCGGGCTCCTCCTGGCAGCCCCACCATCTCTAGGGTGGGCCACGGGAGCTGGGGGCAGAGGCAGGTGACTCTTCTGTGGGCTGATGGGGGACTTCCGGGTTCTCTGCCGCCCTGGTGGCCACACCTCACCCTCCTGTGTCACCTGTTTGCCTGCCTTTAGGATTGCCTCGGGGGCCACGCCCTGACTCATCCTCCAGTCTCCCGTCCCAGGTGTGGGGGGGTGGGGGTGGCAGCCTCCTGCCCGAAGGCCTGAACAGGTGTCCTCTGGAAGACGGGGAACCAGCTGAAGGCTCCGGGGGCCCCTGGACACCAGGCCCCCCCAGGATGGGACCTGGCCCTGGCCTCAGGGACCACTCAGCAGGGGTGGGATGGTTTGGGCAGGACAAGCCGCTCCCCACCGCATTGCCTCCTTCACCTTCCCCAGGTTGTGTTTACCTTGGCCTCCTCCTCATGCCCTCTTCTCCCAGCCGATCTGATTGCTGTAATTAGTTAATCAGTAACTGGCATAATTTCCCCCTGATTAATGCAGGAATAATCACCCGCCAGGGCCGCCAGCAATTTGCTTATCAGAGTCACTTTGAAACAGCTTTGAAAATGAACGATTGGCACCTTCCTCTGGGTTAAAATTAGAGCCCAGGAGGCCGCCCTCTGCCGTGGGCAGCTGGGAGTGCCGGGCGGGGCGCGGGCGGGCAGCTCCCACCCCACTTGTCCTGGCTGTCGCCGGCATCCGAGCTACATGTGGCTGGCTCCAGAAGCGTTTGCTGCGTGGAGCTGGGAGAGACACTGCTCCTGGCCCCTGGGTGGGTGGGTGGGGTGCTCTCTGGGACACAAGGCAAGCACAAGGAGGCATCTTGGAGTGAGGGAGGGGAGTTGGCAGGTGGAGACCAAGACAGAGGTTTGTCATGGAGTAGGAGGGCTACTGGCTGTTGACAAAGGGGTGGGGGTGAGGGTGATGGGCCTGAAAGGAGGCGCCTGCTCCAGGAGTAATAACAGTGACGGCAGCGGAAGAGTGAGCGTCACGCCAGCCATTCAGGGAGTGGAGGGACTGGACTGCGTCCTTTACATGCATTATCTCATTGCATCCCTGGGAGGTCATACTAAACCCTTAATGAGCAGTGCCATGTGACAGTACTGCTTCTTTATAATTGTGCTTTTAATTACAGAAGTCTTCCCACATGCACCAGGGTAGAATTGTCATAACGAGCTCCTATGAACTTGACACCTGTTTTCTACAAGTTATCCCCATTTCGCATCTCGTTTCATTGATTCCACCCTCCATTCTCGTTCCACGTGTGATTCCCGGGTTCTGAAGGCAGCCCCAGACATCCCATCATGTCACCTGTAAAACGAGACGCGTCTTTCTCACCAAGGTTGCTGCGAGCTGGAATGAGATCAAGCCTGCTCAGTTCCCCGGCCGCAGACACCTTGCATGGATGCTGCTTATCATCATTAGAGAGAGTGTTTGCTTTCATTCGCTCGCTCGCTTGTTTAAATCCGCAGGGGCTGGAGGAGAAGCAAGAGCAGAAGCAGGGAGGCAAGCGGGTGCACTGTGCCCTGCTCACAGGCCCGCGTCCTAGGAGACCACTCACTCACAGTCCATCAGGTGTGTGAGCACAGATAGACGGCCAGGGCCACAGACGCCTAGAATTCACCTTGGCAGGGCCGGTGACCAAGGAGAGCTGCCCTGGGCGGGGCTGAGAACTTAGCAGGGGGTAGGGGTGTTATCTGCAGGGGCCTCCCTCGCACAGCAGCCGAGCTGAGACTCCTGCGGCAGGCAGCCTGCGCTGGGCTTGGCGCCGCACTGGGCTACAGGGTTGAAGGACATCGTCCTTCTAGAAGGGGCTGGGAAAGCGTCCAGACCGCTTCAGTGAGTCCCTCCTCGTCTCGGGGGTGATGCAGTTGGTCTTGGGGACTACAGTGAGGAAAGAGGGGAGATCAGGTGGGCCCAAAGCTCCCCGGGGCAGCGCCCCTCACAGGGGGGTGTGGAAATCTCCAGGTACCGGTGGGCCGCTTGCTCTGACAGGTGTGGGCAGGCTGGTGTGACTGTTCTTGCACTTCCTGTGCATGGGGGTTCCTTGTGAAACTGGGGCTTGGGGATGGAGGGAGGAGCCCAGAGGGGGCCGCACCCTCACAGCTGAGCTCTGGAACTGGGGGTGGCAGCTGGCTCCCGGAGCACCTGCCCTTCTCTCTAGCTCTCCTCCCTCGGCCTCGAGAGCCGAGGGTTAAAGGCCAGGCAGCTCCTGGAGGCCACCGGGGGACTAGCTCTGATTCTCGCGGAAGAGTGCATCACTGTACTAGGTCGGGGCCATCTGGGTGGTCCCTGAGTCCTGTGCTCTGGGTGCTGTGTTGCTGGATTTGCTCCCAGGTGCACCTGTTGGGTGACAAACGAGATGAGAAGGGGGTGATGGAAGCTGTTGCCTGTGACCACGAGGAGGTCAGAGCTCAGTGAGTCACCCAGTGACCTACAAGACAAGCGTTGTCACACGGCAGCCTGCCACCGTCCCCAGCAGCTCCCAGGCCTGGCCTGCCAGGGCCCGGCCCGAGCACGTGCACGCCCACGTGTGCACGCACACGGACTCACACTCCTGACTTGCAAATGAGCTGTCCCGTGCACACGTTGCGAAGGAACACCTGTCAGGGAAGCTTTTGTCAGGGTGAGAAATCATGAGAAGCTAATTTAGAAACGTCTCTCTGTCGGACAGGTGAGCCTGTGCGACGGGCTGTGTTTCAGGAGGAATCTAAACTCCGCCAAAGCACGTTGAGATGGACTTTATTTGAACAGAATGGAGCCGTTGTGCATGCTCGGGCGGCTCCCGCGCCAGTTTGCAGGGAGCACAGGAGAGTGCGCTTGATAGATAAGGCCTGGGAGCAAGAGTGGCTCCCGGTCTCCACGGGCAGGGAGCTGGGCGTGCACGGTCCCCTTGCCCAGCGGCGACCCTTTGAATCCGTCTCCTTCCTTCCTGAGGCTCCCGCCCCTCCACCTGGCTGACAGAGCTCAGGAGAGCTCACTCCGCCCCCATCCCTGTCCTCCTCCCCCACCCACCTGAGACTTGCGACTCCACCCTCTGCAGCTCAGCCCCCACCCCAGGTGCCATCTCTTTGTGACCTCTTTGACCCTCTTGTCTCTTATCTCCACGCAGAGAACTCTCAGAAACCCCCGTTCCCCTTGTCCCGCACTTCCTCCAAGGACGCCGACAGTCCCCTCGCATGCAGGGCACCTGCACTAGGCTGTCCTGCTGCAAACTCAAATGCAATTTGTCCATATCAATGTGTCAGCATCTTCCTCTGCAAATTAGATCGTCCTTCAGCAAACCTGAGCCTTCAGCCAGCTCCACTACCCTTCCAGTTCCCCCACCCAGAAACGTGGGAGTCGCGTCCTGACCCACCACGGCCACAAACAGCCCCTCCTGCCAGCCCTGCTCACCATCCCCACGGACCACCCTCCCAGCCGCAGCCTCAGACCCCTCCGCCTCGCACCCGGTCTCTTCCTTCCCACCTGCCAGGCCCTAGCCAGCTGTAGAATGCACGCTACTCAGGAGGCGCAGTGAGCCGTCCCTGCTCGTTACAGGCAACTCTGCACGTGTCTCCCTGTGTCCACTCCTCTCGCCCTGCACCTGTGCCTAAGCACCACCCTGGGTGTGGGGTGACTTTTCCAGAATACCCCAGCCACCCTGATTTCTACCTATCCCGCTGCTGCTCTCTCCATTAGGCGGTGTTAGGCTCAGCTGCCAATAACAGCTGCTCAAATAACAGTAACTTAAGACAGATGTTCTTTCTCTTCCTTGCAAAAGTCCAGATGGAGCTCTGCTCCAAAAAGGTCCTTAGGAGACCCAGGGTCATTCTGATGGATGGATTTGTCTCTAGGATGTAGTTCCCATCCTCAGGATCCAAGATGGTGGCTGGAGCGCCAGCCATTACCTCTGTGTTCTAAGCGTCAAAGAGAGGACAAAGTATGCATGGCTACATCTCTACTTACATCCCATGAAGGAGCTGCCATGAAGGGAAGTGAACTTGAACTGTGTACCTGGTTAAAAATCTGATCTGAGATCGTGTTACTCTGAAAGAAAAGGAGACAGGAAATTGGGGGACTAGGAGTTTCTCTGAGAGGGACCCATTCGAATGCCTCTCCCTTCCAAGCCTTCTCGGATCCCCAGATGGAGTTAACCACTGCTTCCCGGGCCCTCGCCTGCACTGCTCACCACCAGAGCCTCTCCGGGCAGCCGCTGCAGTCCATGCTGGAGTTGGTCTCCCTCCTGGTCCGTAGCCCCTGGGAGACAGGGGTGGAGAAGCACTCCGTGAAGGTGAGCTGACCAAATGGAGCTGGCCTCCCCGCTCCTCCCGACACAGCTTTGGGCCAGGGCCAGGGCTGGCCGCCGCCTCTCCGCTCCTCCTGCCCCGGCTTCATATCTGGACCTACCCTGTGTCTGTGGTTTATTTGCTTGGGTTTAACGACGCTCTACTGAGGTATAACTTACACACCTCGAGGTTCCCTAGCCTTAAATCTAAGCTCGGTGACCTTCGCAAAGGCGCACACCCCTGGAAGCAGCTCTCGGAGCCAGCGAGGGAACACTGTGGCGCCGCAATTGTAGCTCGCGTGCCTCTCCGTAGGACCAGCTTCTGCAGAGGTGGCGGTGCTGGCATTCTGTATGTGGCTATGGCTCTACGGATGGGCATCTTAACTAGTGCCAGCTGGCTGCTTTGAGGCTGTCATGGAAACAAGAGCCTGGGTTGGGAGGCACGTCTCTGTCCAGCCCCAAGTCTTGCCTCAACTCTCTAGGCGCCAAACGGTCTGTAGTTCCTTTCCCGTGCTCGGCTGTCTCTGCCCTGGGGCCTTTGCATGCACCATCTCAGCGTCCTGAGCCCTCTCCCTCTAACTCCTACCTGAACGTCAGGTCAGGCTCAAACGCCGCTGCTTCACCAGGCCACCCCGGCCCCACTCAGGAAGAGGAAGTTCTTTGCTCCCAAGGAAACTTGAATGTCCCACCTGAAACAGTCATCACCCTTGTAACTCTGTAGCTCCTGGTGCAGTGGCTGTACCCTAACGTGACCTTCCCGTGAGTCGTGTTCTTATAGAATCCCTTCCCCTTGGCCGGCGCCGCGGCTCACTAGGCTAATCCTCTGCCTTGTGGCGCCGGCACACCGGGTTCTAGTCCCGGTCGGGGTGCCGGATTCTGTCCTGGTTGCCCCTCTTCCAGGCCAGCTGTCTGCTGTGGTCAGGGAAGGCAGTGGAGGATGGCCCAGGTGCTTGGGCCCTGCACCCCATGGGAGACCAGGAGAAGTACCTGGCTCCTGCCATTGGCTCAGCGCGGTGCGCCGGCCACAGCGTGCCGGCCGCGGCGGCCATTGGAGGGTGAACCAACGGCAAAGGAAGACCTTTCTCTCTGTCTCTCTCTCTGTCCATTCTGCCTGTCAAAAAAAAAAAAAATCCCTTCCCCTTGAGAGCAGGTGAGACCTATTTGCTTCTACTTGATTGACTGGGTTGCAGGCGAAAGGATTTGGCAGACCCAAACCATTTGGGGATGAATTAAATCAACAAGGAATTGTCCCCCGGATGCAATCCTATCTTCAGCTTAATCAGAGGACAGACCCTAAAAGAGAGACTGAGGCCATCCTTGCAGTCAAACACTCTGCCTGGCCTGAGAAAGCAAGTCAGCAAGTGAAGGCACTCGCTCTGCCCACAGCTGCGGGGTGGTGGGCGTGGGGGTGGAAGCCCCTCCGTCTCCAGTGTAGCCACCTGGGACTGCAGCCTGGTAGGCCCGGGACAGGGGCCATCACAAGCTCTGGCCAGCTCCTGGCCCCCAGGAGTGGGACACAGGGCTGTATGCTGGTCTGAGCTTCCAAATATGGGGTAGCTTGTTACACAGCAGCAGATAACCGTGAAGAGAGCACTCTGCATGGACTTCGAGGTGTTTTTCCAGGCAAAATAGACTTGGGCGTGAACCCCACTCCCTGCACCTTCTGGAGGAGCCTCTCTCAGAGCTGGTCACTTCCCTGGGCTGGCACCCTCGGGGTCTGCACTGTTTTCCGATGCTCCTAGATGGAAAGAAAGTCCTAACACTGCCAGTCAGTAAGCGGCTGCAGCCAGAGGACCTCATCGGCATTCGTGTCCCCACGACTTAATGGCCGTTAGAAAGCCATAATACACATTTAGCAAACCATAATACACATCAGTCGACTTAACCACAATCACCGACTTTGGAACGTGTGTGCCCGTGTGTCGCTCCCCCTCTTCGTGGAGGAACAACACAGGACCCTGCGCTGTTCTTTCGTCTGCTCGGCCCTCCCCGGGTTTGCTGCTGGTTCTTCCCGGGTTGGCTACTATCCCTTCCACCTCCGTGGAAGGGCGGTTCCCCCTAGCCACTTTCCCCACTTCTGCGGAGGAGCGGCACACCGCCGGCCGGCTCTCTCGGGGGCTGCACAGGTGTTCCTTCAGATAGATGTTCCCCTTAGATGTTCCTGGTGCATGTTGTCTCTCTCCTCCTTTATAGTCCTCTTCCACCAATCCCAACTCTGCTACCCACACGCCGAGTACGCTGCTCTTCTCCAATCAGTCGCAGCTCCTGCTGTTTATTGGTTGAACTGGAGGCAGCTGTGTAGAAGCTGTTTCCTCCTCTCCCAGCGCCATATTGTGGGAGAGCAGATGCATAGAATAAGTCTTAATTCCAGTAACTTAGTCTAGTCCGAGTTGCTCCCCACACCCGTGGGCACTGCACAGCCTCTCAAACCTTGGGATCCGGTGCAGCAGCACCAGCCCTGTCCTCACTTCCTGCTCTACGCTGTGTCACACGGGTGAAAACCTGTCCTGAAACAAAGATACGACATCGTGCAGAGCAACGCAGTGCAATCTGGTGTTTCCTGCGGCCGTGAGCCAGCTCCAACTCGTGTGGTGTGGCTGTGTCTTGTCCAAACAGGAAGGCAGAAGCCGCTCCAGATGCTGCAAACAGGAGGAACAATACAGGGCTTGGCTACGCAGGCGCTGGGAGATGGAGACCCTCAGAGATCAGAGAGCAGGGAACAGCTAGTTCCCCGGAAAGACACAGGGAGGCCCCTGGGGGTCACCAGGCCCCCGGGGAGCCAGAGCAGGCCCGTTGGGCTACAGAAGGAGCCGTGGGGGAAAGGAGGCCAAGGCCAAAGATGCCACCTGAGGCAGGCGGAGAGGGGGACAAGTATCCATGTCTCACAGTGACCACTCTTGGCCAAACCAGTAGGAAACAGACACAGAGCCTGGGAGGTACCGCAGGGTCAGCCCCTGTCATTGAGAAGACTGACAAATGGGTCTGAAAATACAGACCAGGACCTTCTCAAGAAGACTGGAAAGAATAGGTTATGTTACCGGCCTGGCAGGAGGGTCACCTCCGCCAGGTTCATAACCTGGCCTGGGACCAAGCAGGCACATTTCTGAGCAGGGCCAGCACGCCCAGGACCGGGCTAAAGAGGACAGCTGTGTTCTCCCACGCACTGGGGATGTCTCTTCCCAAGCCAAGACCAAGCCCACACAGATGGGGTCTCTGTCCTGCCCTCTAGGGGCTGTGCTTGGGTTGTCCGTTGCTCCAAGAGGTATGAGTCACGAATGAAACCTGGGATTGATGGGCGGTGCTACCATTCTGACCTCAGCACCCAGAGCAGCGCCTGGCGTGTCGTAGGAGCCCCGCCAGTGGCCCCGGTTGCACAACAGAGTCAGCTGCAGAGAATGTTCTAGACACAGAGTGTATCAAATGGTAAGTACTTCAAGCTTGGCAGTGGCCAGCTGTTGGAGGTGTCTCCCCCAAACCAGGAGGGCGGTGCTGCCTGTGCTCATCCTAAGTCCCCAGCCGCTGTCCCCCGGGGAGTCCCTCTCAGACCCCGCCCTCCGAGTTCTCCTGTGGGTCTCTCCAGCTGATCTGCTCCAGCAGACTCCCCCATGCTCGCCTTTGCTGCCTCCCCAGAACATTTCACGGAACTCCAGGCAGGGGCTTAGAGGAACAGTGGGCAAGACCCTCCCCTCCCTCCTGGCCTCAGCCGGGCCCCACCTTTGGAGTTGTTTTTTCTGAAGATGTTATCTTCAAGCTTGGAGGCCATATTCTTAATTGCTCATTAGACTTCTCCTCCTGGTTGGTAGTTGTGGGTTGAGTTGTGTTCCGTAGAAATATATGCGGCGCTGGCATCCCATGTGGGTGCTGGCTTGAGACTCGGCTGCTCCACTTCCAATCCAGCTCCCTGCTAATGGCCTGGGAAAGCAGTGGAAGATGGCCCAAGTGCTTGGGCCCCTGCACCCACGTGGGAGACCTGGATGGAGCTCCTGGCTCCCAGCTTTGGCCTGGCCAAGACCTGACTGTTGTGGGCATTTGGGGAGTCAATCAGCAGATGAAAGACTTCTGTCTCTCTGCCTTTTAAGTAAAAATGAAAATAAAATTTAAAAAAATTTATTTGAAAGGCAGAGTGACAGAGAGAGAGAGAGAGAGAGAGAGAGAGAGCGAGCACTCTTATCTGCTAGTTCACTCCCTAACTGCCTGCAATGGCTGGGGCTTGGCCAAGCTCAAACTGGGAGCTGGGACCTCCATCAAGGCCTCCCATGAGTGGCAGGAACCCAATTACTTGGGCCACCACGGATGCCTCCCAGGGTCTGCTTTAGCAGGAATCTGGAGTCAAGAGCCGAGTGGGGAATGGCACCCATGTACTCCAATGTGGGACATGGGTGTCTAATGTCATCTTTTAAAAAAGAAAATGATTTACTTTATTTATTTGAAAAGCAGAGTTACAGAGAGAGAGGGAAAAAACAGAGAGAAAGAGAGATTCCATCTGCTGGGTCATTCCCCAAATGGCTAAAATGGTTGAGGCTGGGCCAGACCAAACCCAGGATCCAGGAACTCCATCCCAGTTTCCTACATGGGTGACAGGGCCCCAGCACCTGGCCGTCTTCTGCTGCTTTCCCAGGTGCATTAGGAGGAAGCTGGATTGGAAGCGGAGCATCTGGGACTTGACGCTTCAATACAGGATGCAGCACCACAAGCAGCAGCCTAACCTGCTGCACCACAGAGCCGGCCCCTCACTGGAATTTTAACTAAGCCAAATGCCTCCTGCGGGTCAGGTTAAAGTGAGGTTGCACTGGATTAGGGTGGCTCTTAATCTAACAGCTGGCATCCTTATAAGAAGAGAGAATCGGGGCCGGTGCTGTGGCATAGCGGGTAATGCCACCACTTGCAGTGCCAGCATCCCCTATGGGCGCCGGCCGGTTCTAGTCTCGGCTGCTCCACTTCCCATCCAGCTCTCTGCTACGGCCTGGGAAAGCAGTAGGAGATGGTCCAACTCCTTGGGCCCTGTACTCCTGTGGGAGACCCGGAGGAAGCTCCAGCCATTGCGGCCAATTGGGGAGTGAACCAGCAGATGGAAGACCTCTCTCTCTCTCTCTCTGCCTCTCCTTCTCTCTGTGTAGCTCTGACTTTCAAATAAATAAATAAATCTTGGCTGGTTCCGCGGCTCAATAGGCTAATCTTCCACCTGCGGCGCCGGCACACCGGGTTCTAGTCCCGGTCAGGGCGCCAGATTCTGTCCTGGTTGCCCCTCTTCCAGGCCAGCTCTCTGCTGTGGCCAGGGAGTGCAGTGGAGGATGGCCCAAGTGCTTGGGCCCTGCACCCCATGGGAGACCAGGAAAAGCACCTGGCTCCTGGCTCCTGCCACCGGATCAGCGCGGTGCGCTGGCCGCAGCGCGCCGGCTGCGGCGGCCATTGGAGGGTGAACCAACGGCAAAGGAAGACCTTTCTCTCTGTCTCTCTCTCTCACTATCCACTCTGCCTGTCACAAAAAAAAAAAAAAAATGCATCTTTAAAAACCCCACAGCTTTAGGTATATGTGCATAGGAGAAACATTGTATGTAGGGTCCTGTACAGTCTGTAGTTTCAGACCACAGAGGGGGGTCTGGGACTGAATCTGCACCCCCAGCCGTGGATGGGGGAGTGCCTCCTGGAAAACACGCCATTCCCCTTCTCACAGCAGGGGGCTGGCCGGGTCAGCCCCCATCTGGGGTGGGCAGCCAGAGAGACCTTTACATGTGCTGCTCTCTGTAGATGGGGCTTAAAAGGACAAACGGGCTTTGCTGTGGAAAATTTCAAACAGAGCCACAGGAAGGCAGATGCTTGCTGCACGCCCTGCAGCCTTGCTGCGTTTCAGGAGGCACCAGCACGCGCCAGCCTTGACCCACCAGCAGCTCTGTTTCTCTCCTTCCCCTTTTGCGTCAGTGACCAAGCACAGCAGATGTTTTACACAGAGAGCTTTTTACCGCCTAAGCATCGTTTTGGTTCTGTGTGGCCTCAGGATGGTGATTCCTCCTCTCTGTGCTGTACTTAGCATGGGGTCAGGGTTCCTGTCCTGACCTCACGGGAGATGCTGGCCACAAACATCTCCTGGGCCAGTTCTCGCGCTGGGAGGATGAGTGAGATGATGAGAGTGGTGCTGATGCTGACGATGAGGACCAGAGAGTAAATGGCTGGCATGAGAAATGTGACTTGATGTGTGCGTGGCATGTGCATGGCATGTGGATGGCGTGTGGCAGCTGAATGGGTGGGGGGTGGCACTTGCGGCTGTGTGCTGGTGAGGCGTGAGGTGCACGGGTGCCGGCTGGCTCGCCTGGGCTCAAGGTATGTAATGATTTATCTGATTTGACTTCCCCTGTGCCTTCCCTCCCAGCGGCAGCCGACGCATCTCATACATACCAAGATTCTTATCACATCAAGAATTCATAATCATCCCAAAATATTCAATGGAGGTATGAAATATTTACACAGGAGGCGCCAGGCGATGAAACGAGTCTGTCCCTAGACCCCGGCAGAAACCTGTCTCCTGCAGGGCCAGGCACGGGGCCGAGGGAGAACTGGGTGTCTCTGTGGCTCCCCCTCTCTGCTCCCAGAGCTTGGGACCCCTGGAGCACACACTGGGAGGATCAGATCTCCAGGCTCCCCACTGCTCCCCATGTGAGCATCTCTCTCCTCACCCCCCACCCCCCGCAGGGCCATGGCAGCCCCTTCAAGATAAGGGACAGCTTGAGGAGGGTGGGAGAGAGAACAGGACACTGAGAAGGGCTTGATCTAAATCAAGACAGCCCAGGGCCAGCGCCACGGCTCAACAGGCTAATCCTCCACCTTGCAGCGCCGGCACACCAGGTTCTAGTCCCAGTCGGGGCGCCAGGTTCTGTCCCGGTTGCCCCTCTTCCAGGCCAGCTCTCTGCTGTGGCCAGGGAGTGCAGTGGAGGATGGCCCAAGTGCTTGGGCCCTGCACCCCATGGGAGACCAGAAAAAGCACCTGGCTCCTGCCATCAGATCAATGCAGCGCGCCGGCCGCACCGGCCATTGGAGGGTGAACCAATGGCAAAGGAAGACCTTTCTCTCTGTCTCTCTCTCTCACTGTCCACTCTGCCTGTCAAAAAATAAATAAAAATACAAAGACAGCACAGAGCCTCAGAAATGGAAGCATTTGGAATTTCTCCACTCCTCTTTGCCCAAAAATTTTCAGGGATCATCATCTATCTTTTTGCTTAACTCCAACAACAGGGAGCTCACTACCCTCATTTACTGGCTGAAGATGTGGTTAGAAAGCTTGTCCTTGC